>NW_022631086.1:0-600000 GCF_010015895.1 Lontra canadensis | reverse complement strand
TGTTTGGTTTTTCCCCGAAGACCTTAAGCAGAAAATACTCATGAACTGGCAGTCTATGGGAATCGAATGATTGAAGAAACGGGATGAACATTAACATGTTAGAGTTCTTAAAGAAACCGCATGCCCATTTTTTCCTGTGCTTCTGACAACCGTTATGAAAATCAACAGTCTTTATTTACTTCATGTTGACATCCAGAGGTACATATTGACATCCATAAGTGTACATAAATCTAAAAATGTGATAAAAATTTAAAAAGTTTGGTGCAAATATAATGCTACAATTAATCTCTTATTGTACCAAGTTAGAAGAGAAAAGCTCTCACAAGAGTCCCTTCTGTAACAAAAACATGGCGAGACACTTAATTTTCAATTGGCTTTGTTAAATATTTATTTTTAAAAACCGTGTTTAGAGTTTTCAAATCACATTGACAGCATTCTCCTATGTAAAAGCTCTTCTTAAAAGAGGGGAGGTGGACACATGCCCGTGAAGTCTTACTCACACCGAGATAGCTTTCCATACTTATTTGAAACCCACCATTGCTTTCGGTTTTGCTGTATTCTTTAATTCAATCATCATTTTTTTTTTTAATTTCTTTATTTGACAGAGAAGAGAGATCACAAGTAGGCAGAGAGAGGAGGGGGGAAGCAGGCTCCCCGCTGAGCAGAGAGCTCAGAGGCGGGCTGGATCCCAGACCATGAGCTGAGCCGAAGGCAGAGGCTTTAACCCACTGAGCCACCCAGGTGCCCCTCCCATCATCATTTCTAACAACCAAAAAAGAGTAAAGCATTTTTGGGATAACCCATGTGCTTACTGAATATGCATTCATGGAATGTACGTTGAACATCTTCAGAATGGGCAACCAAAGAATTTGCCAGAACCATCTGGAATGAAGGGCACCAGCAACATTCCAGCCGGTGCCAGTGATACAGGAAACTGAACGAAGTTTATTGCACACTTCCTCGAGAAGGAGCTCCTCCCCACCCCCATCACCCTACTTTTCTCCAACTCTCTCTTTTTGAGTCTTCCTCCTCACCGTGCTAATTTCATACAGCATCGTTTTTTACTGCTAAATTTTACTCTCTGGGTCCCAAGCCAGGGAAGGAAGCAGACAGAGACAATTAGATGTGTCTATAATCCATAAGAAGGAAAACAGCAAAGAGATGTGATGTCTTGGCAAAGCTTTAAATACCTGAAAATGAGAACTGATTCATCTCAATTATAATCATGGTACTGCTGGTATAATTTGAAACATGGTAATTAAGGAAAATTAAATAAAGCCCAAAGGATTTTGTATATGGGAAAGAAAATAAAATAAAAGATCAGTAAAATAAATTTACGTTATTAGACCATCTGAAGTTTAAAGCCTCTTCACTGCTATTTACTATTACGAGTTGTATTACCTTTATGTTTATTGCTAGGCACTGAGCTCACTGCCTTATATGTATTATCTCATTTAATCTTCACTACAACCTAGGGGGTAGGTCCCATTATTAGTCCCATTTTACTGGAAGTTTGGAAAATTTCAACTGTTTCCCAAGGTCACAATGAGAATGAGTGACTCAGTTCCCTTCAAACCGGGACCAGCTGATGAGAGCCTTGGCAGGGACCCCTGCAATATTGCTCCCCAGGCTTTAGTTCTTAATGCAGTATCTTTACACCACAAGAGATGTTTGCTGTTGACTTCATCTGGGGACTCAATGTGGTTTTTATTAGGTTTGAAGTAGGAGCCTTCCAAAGACAACCACTCTCCAGGATCCAGGCCGCATGTGAATCACTATCCATCCATTGACATGCCAAGCCTATCTCCTTCGCATGTTCATCAACACACATCCCTGGGCATGATTTTCCAGCAGCCAAGCATACCAGCTTTCAACCAACTGGCCTCTGATTTCCACCGTTGCTGCACACTTTCCTGTTCCATTCAGGTCACAAGGTCTCTTCCTTCCCTCTCCTTCGAAACGTCCCCCTCCCCCTTGCCAGTCACCCCACTGCATTCCTCTTTAGAGGCATGACTCAGGGTAGCTCTCCCCAGAGGAACACATGCCTTTCCAAACTGGTCGTGTGCAGACCTCACCAATGAATGTCCCCAGATCTCCCAGTACCACACTACTTTTTAAGTCTCTTAAACTCTACATGATGGAGAGCCTGGAACGCGGAGGATTTAAAAGTGATAGATTCTGGCAATTGTTAGAACATGAAGAGCCATCAGAAATGAAGAGAGAACTAGCAACTCTGCCAGCATGGACTTTACCACAGGACGAGGCCAACGGACAGGAGCAGAATGGGGTATGATCGTAGAGGTGCAGGACATTTGGAGGAAAGCAAGCTCCCTCACAGGTGCACACAGTGATTGTGGCAGGTGTTCTAGGGCTGCACCTGGGGACGTGTCTCAATGAGGGGGACTTCTGGCATGCTCCTCTGCAAGACAGTCAGCCTGGATCATCATCCTGGGGTTCTGACTTCTTCCCCAAGTCCTGCACATCCCGTCAGCACACTGATGGCTGCAAAGCCTTCACTCAACATCAAAATATGGGTGCTTCGGGCAGCAAAAACATTTTCTGCTCACAAATCAAATCACCGCCCACACCTCACTTGGAATTCTAGAGGACCAGAAATTGTGAAATAAGGACATCGAATAATGGTCCGTGAAAAGAGAGAGCCAGTTTTGCCACGGACACATTACTGGTTATTGCATGCGTAACCTGATCACATATTGGACGTAATTAACTATATGATTTATTGATGAGTTGGAACACTTTCTACCCTCTTTTTTTTTTTTAAGATTTTATTTATTTATTTGACAGAGATCACAAGTAGGCAGAGAGGCAGGCAGAGTGAGAGAGGGAAGCAGGCTCCCCGCTGAGCAGAGAGCCTGATGCGGGGCAATATCCCAGGACCCTGAGATCATGACCTGAGCCGAAGGCAGATGCTTAACCCACTGAGCCACCCAGGTGCCCCTTTTCTACCCTCTTCTACTGGAATGGGAACTATAATATAGGTAATGTTCATAGTAGCGGATCTGTACGCAGTAGGTGCTCAAGGAGCATGCCGTCGAGGGAGAAGAAACAAGAACAAAGCCCCGTCCCACTGGTGCAACTTTACTTGGCACTCTAACCCTGAAGCCGGGTTTCCACCAGGCCAAAAGGCTGGAGGTACCTGAGCAGTATTAAGTCGTGAGCTCAAAAAGCTGGAAGACATTAGCTCAACTTCCCATCGACTGAGTCACACAGTTTGATAATGACCCTCAAGGTCAAGCTATTCTATCGGGAGACGGCAACGCACGGAGCCTGTGTACGTTAAAAACGAGCTACACAGGGACTGGTTTCTCTATGGGCAGTTTTTCAATGCGGACGAATGTGATTAGGCTTTGGCGGCATTAGGTAATCCAAGGGCTAAATATGGAAATGCGTAGGCTAAACTGTTCCGTTCATTGTACCAAAAACAGTGAGTAGCCCCAAGGATGCATCTCATTGGTTCTCTGGCGACACTGTGGTTGATCTCATCCCGGTAGAATCTTTGCATTGACACGGAAAGAGCCCGGGCTTGGAAATTCGCAGCAGAACAGAGGGTAGATGAGGGTGCAGGTGGCCCAGCATGATGGCCCAGCAAGCAACCGACTTGCTCAGAGTGCTGGGCCCCCGGAATGGGTAAATCCAGGGGTCTCCTTCTGTCCTCCTAGCGGCCCCATGTCTATTGCTGCCCACGGTTGGCGGGGGGGGGGGGGGAACTATGGGATTTGGGGAAGACGAATTTTCCTCCTGTCCCAAATCTCGGGCACCATGTCCATGGCCATCTTGGTACTTAGAAGTAAGAGGGAGGCAGGGAGACTGACCTCCTAGGATGAAATTTCCCTAAGTGAACTGTCAAGAGATGGTGTAGAATGAATTTCTACAGCAGCCCTTTACAATCTGAACAGAAGCGGACCATGTGCTTTCGCTTGTAATAGATGCGGCTTCCGTCAGCTGCAAAGCTGCTCTCCCAAGACAGGAGATTTAGAGGAGGACAGAGCATGCCATTAGCAAAAGGGGCAGGTGATTCCTCACGAAGGCCTCTGCTACATACGGTGGGTGGGGGGAGGCTCCAGATGCTAAGCATGGTGGAAAGTGCCTGGACAACAAGGGCAGGCAGCAGGGGGCTGGGAGCAGCCCCTCCGATGGTTTATTGGTTTTGCTGAGACACCACTGCCTCAAACTCTGAGTAGGGATAACACGACATCCGTACCTTGTCTTCATTCTGTGAGCTAAACCCCCAGGCCCATCCAAAGAGCTCTGCCAGCCTGGGCTGCCCGGCACAGTGTGCCTGCTTCATCCTCAGGAGCGCAGGGAAGGAGCCAGATTGGAACCCCTTTTGGTTCAAAAGCAAATTAACTCTATCTGCACAGATGAATTATAATAAAAATTTCTACCCCCTTTCATCTGCCATAGGAAGGCTGACGTACTTACTATTGATCATCGCTTTGGGGACAGGGTCTGAAGATAGTTAGTGGAGACACATGCCTACAAGGTCTCCAGGACACCCAGAAGTTTCCCAGACCCTGGCCCTCTCACTTGCTCTGTCCACCCAGACAATAAATCCTGCCTCTCCTACCTGTCGTGAAACTGACCACTACCCCCATCCCTGCTTTGGTCTTGGTTTTCTCCCACCATGTCCACTGTGTGCGCATCTTCACTAATCTTTCTGTGGGGCTTTGATCCCACCAACTTTCTGGAATGAAGCCAATGTGATCTTTCTAGAACCCAAATTTGATGTTCTGTTTCCTGCAAAAACTGCTTTAATGACTTCCCAGAGTCTTCAGCATGGAGGGACGTCCTCCAAGGCCTGCACCCCTGTTTACCTTTCCAGACTTTTTAACTTTTGCAACTTTCTGGCTTCCCCTCCTGCCCTTGCCCCCAGCCCATAGGAACTCTTTCCTGGTACTTCCGGGGAATGTCCCCTGTCCCCTGGCTTAACTGTCTTTACCCATTCTATTTTTACTGCCAAGATGGCCCCTCCTACTGGCAAATCCAGGCTAAGATTCTTCCCAGGAATCCTTCTGGATCCTTCCCACCCCTTGAGGGTCAGGTGCAGCTGGGAGCATTTGCATTTATAATTCCATGAGAAGGGAGGCCAGAGTCAGCAACACACACAGCTCTGCAGGAATGCCTTTGTAGCTCCTGCTCACCCTCAAAACTGACGCCCACAATCTGCAGGTGTTACCCTTAGCTTTCCCAGCTCCGACTGTCTGCAGAATGAGGGCGGTCAATTCCTGACACGGAGTCTGTCTGCTAACTTCCAAAAGCCCAGCCAGGAAGGAAAGGGTTAAGGAGCCAAGGCTGCTCTTAAACTCCCTAAGGCTGAAGTTGTATTGAATTGTAACCCAACCCTGGCATTCCTCTTCTGCTCCCTCCGCTCCCTTTGTTGTCCCCCAGACTGCGATTTTGACCACCAACCTCTTGAAGATGCATTTCATTTTCAACTGGCTTCCCACCCACTTAGCACAAGAAAAGAAAACGCTCCCCTAATCCAAAGTAGATTAACTCACACCCTTTGCTCTACCTACATTTGCATTTGGAACGCCATTTAAGAAGTCGCAAAGGGACCCCTGGGTTGCATGATTTATCCCAGGCTTTCTGGAAAACTGGAGGAAAGCTGTGTCTTTTCAGCAGATCTGTGTTTGCAGGCTGCGGTGCTGACCCCTGTGCTGAGGCCCCTCCCGGCTCATCTCCCACTTGAAGCTTCTGAAAGGTTAACAGCATAACTTGAAGCCCCATTATGAAACTGAAGGAACTCTTGTGACATTTCTCGTTGAGCCAAAGAGAAAAAAAGATTTGTTTCAGAAGAAAATATTTTAAAGTGCGGTTTCAAGGAATGGTTTGTTCTGCCTCCTCCCAAGACACACACACACACACACACACACACACACACACACACCCCATAATGTCCTTTAGGCAGCTTGCAGAGAAAATTAAGGAGTAATTTTGCCTCAGTGTGATTTTGATTTTGCCATTTGCCATTTGAAACCACAGATGTAAGCTGTAGCCTCTCTCCTTCCGGGGCCTGAGTTAGGGAAGAAGGGTGTCAGTGATTCCAACACGAGATTCATTATGGCTTCTTTCCTATTAGTTTAACAAAATGAGAGAATCTTAACATTTAGAGCAAGCGTTCCATTTCCCTTGGGGTGGGACAGATGCTTACAACTTCTCATCACGCCTTTATTATTTGCTTAATACTTCCCCTTGCAGAGCAAGGCTGATTCTCACTTTTCAGGAAGCGTCATTTCACTTTTGTTAATGGATCCGTTGTTGTACAAGCATCTTCTCAAGGTGTGAAAAGTTCATTGTAGTTAATGAAATTCGGATTCGCGCTACATGAACCTCAGTTACATTAGGCTGAGCGAAATAAGTGAGACACAGAAAGACAAAAATTGTTGAATTCGGGCAAATTCATAGTCAGGAAACAGACCAGAGGTTGCCAGCGACTGGGGGAAGTGGAACACTGGGAGTCATCATTTAATGGGTATGGAATTCTGTTTGGAATGCTGGGAGAGTTCTAGAAAGGAGTGGTGGTGATGACTGCCAACATTGTGAATGTGCTTAATTCCATGGAACTGTACACTTAAAAATGGTTAAGATGGTACATTTTATGCAATGTGTATTTTTACTAGAGCAGAAGAGGCTGTAAAAATCAATTACTGTAATTAGAAAATCACTTTGTTTATGAAGGCCGGGCAGCCGATGGTAGATTTTTAGATGCTTTACCAAACAAAGGAAAGTTTCCTCTTGCTTTTTTGGAACATTGGTAAGGACTTCGGTTATGCTCTAAGCCCTAATTCCCAAGTGAAATTCACCAGGGGGACCAAGGTGAGTTCTAGATGGCCTTACATTAGTTGATCTACTAAGGAGTTCCTTCCTCTGGCTCCTTCGTGCTATCAGCCCCCCCCCCCCCGCCCCTTGCCGTGGGTGAGGAAACCAAATAATTAAGCTTATTTTAAACATGTAGGGTAAGCAGGCTCTTAGTGAGAGCTGGGGGCCTCTCCTGGGGTAAAGACATAGGAGTTACTGTTTGGCCTTTGAAATAATCTATTTGGGCTGCTCAAAGGACTTGCTTATTTCCTGGCTACATTCTTGAGGGCTGAGACCGGAGGAGATGAGATCTCCAGTCATCTTCAGATTTCAGCTTTTTGAATTAAACTCATTTATAGAGGATGAAGCTGAGGTCAGAGTGGTGGGTCGCCCATGGGCACACAGCTCTGGGACCAGGGCCCAGGCCAACACTCTGTCCCTTAAATCAATCTCGGCTTGACCTAGCTCAAATCAAGATTCTGAAAATAATTTCCTTCCACTGTTGCGACCCTTTCTACTGGAGATGAATTCCAAACACATGTAGGTGCTCCAGGTAAACTCCAAACTGTGATGAGACAGAACCTATCCTTTCTTGAATAGCACAGTTAAAACAATTTTCAGAAATAATAACACACATTAACAAACACAACAACTGATGATACTTTAAAACATACCAGAAATTCCTGGCCTTTGCAAATAATGCCAATTATATTTCTAATCCTATAATAACAACTCTCATTTGAGGGCTTACTGTGTGCCTAGCATCGTGCTAAGCACTTTGCAGGGGGAAAGCCTTATATATTTTCATAATGACCCTATTATTTCCATTTTACAGGTGAAAATGTAGAGACGTAGGTAAGTTCAGTATCTCATCCAAGATGACAAAGGAAAATGGCAGAGTCAGGATGTGGGTTCAAGTCTCACAGATTTTAGCTTTTCTTCATTTGTTGTATTTTGCAGGGGGTGGGGGCGGTAATTTATGGTGTCTTTAAATGTCGGTTGTTTGCTTTATAACAATGGGAAAAAATTCCCTTTAGGACTGTAGACTGCAACATCAATTCCTTTTTGGAATCTGGAGAGCTTCAGAAAGACAGACGTTGCCCCCAAAGAAGTGGATTTCACTAGCCCACGGGGTAGCTTGGGACAAGACAGGTAACTGCTCCCCAGGGGGTACTCAGGGCAGCCTCTACTTTAGAAAAACCCTGATATTTTAGCTGCTCTTCCTAACCAGATTTCTAAAGTGATAGCTTTTAATTGCTCAAATAATAGCCCCTTTGAACCTGTTTATGAGGTTTCCTATCCTTGGTACAAATCTAGCCGATGACCTCTTAATTGCGCGTTCCTCATAAAGACTCTTCATTCCATTTTACTTTTTCCTATTTTTGAAGTAGGAGTTTTCTTCTAGTGGCTCTTCTTAATAAAAGTGGCTTTTGAGGAGTCTCGCTAAGTTTGAATAATAAGTAAATTTGTACACTGAATCAGTAGTCTTCTTTACCTTATATTTTAAAAAAATTAAGATGCAAACTTCAAACCTGATTTTACTTCAGAACAGGAGTTGGCCAAAAAGGATCCCAGAGTGCCAGCCGGATGATTAGCACCAGGGGACCAGACCAGACACCCTCTTGGGGCTGCAGGAGACCCTCCAAAGCTCCCCGCCACCTGCTTGGGGGAAAAGGGCCGTTTCACCCCTTGCATTAGACTTGTCCCAAGAAGTTGCTAAGGAGGGGACTCTAACTGTTGCCACTTGTGCCTCAGCTCTGTGGTGGCTAGACACAGAAGAGGCTGGCTCCTTTCTTCACACGTGCCCATTTTGATTTTATGCCCATCAGTGGCCAAGATCTAGAAAACTGGGGAACTTCCTATCCTAAAGCAACAGGTCTCTAGAAAATGTCATTAAAAAAAGCACGTGTGAGAACTCTCCTTCGCTGGTCTGTAAGGGGACACTCGCTAAATCTTATGTTTTCCAGATGTTTCTAACTGAAATGGCCAGGAAACAGGACCTGGGTACGGTTGTGGCACTGCCCATACTTAGCCTCAGGGTCTGGGTTTGAGTGGTTAGCAGCTGTGGGGCGCTTGGGCATTTTATGGGCTTTTATTTTTTTTAAGATTTTATTTATTTATTTGTCAGACAGAGCGAGAGCAAGCACATGCAGACAGAGTGGCAGGCAGAGACAGAGAGAGAAGCAGGCTCCCTGCCGAGCAAGGAGCCCGATGTGGGACTCGATCCCAGGACGCTGGGATCATGACCTGAGCCAAAGGCAGCCGCTCAACCTTGAGCCACGCCTGGCTCCTTTAATCCTCACTCCGTCCTAAGAAGTATCCAATATCACTTTCTTTTCAAGATGCAGAAACTGTGGGGTTACGGAAGTTTAGTAAGTACTTAAGATCAAAGGTAGTGACAGCTAGGATTTGCATCTCACTGGGGAAATCACTTGGTTCTCCAAATCTCTCTTTCCTCACCCATAAAAATGTCTGGGTAGAACAAGATCATTCCTTCAGCAGCTAGTTAGGGATGGTCCATGGAGGGTCAGATACAGTGCTGAGAGGAGAGGAAAGGAAAGGGAGCAAAACATCCCAACACCCCCCACCTCTTGCAGAATCGGCGGTCAGTTAGACTGCCAATTTCCTGGTTCTGTGATTTGCTGTGATTGCACTTAATATAAATCCTACACAACTGAAAACAGTTTCTTTATCCATCAGCAGACGGATGGATAAAGAAAATGTCTAGATAGACACCGGAATATTACGTAACCTTAAAAAGGAATAAAATTCTGCCGCAGACTGTATAGTATGGATAGACCATGAAGACATGAGCTAAATGACATAAGGCAATCACAAAGGGACAGATGCTATATGACTCCACTTACATGGGGTACCTAGAGTAGTCTAATTCAGAGAGAGAAAACAGAATGGAGTTTGTGGAGGCCGAGGGAGGATGGAATGGGGAGTTACTGTTCAATGGGTACAGAGTCTTGGTTGATAGAGAAGTTCTAGAGAAGGATCGTAGGGATGCTTGCACAGCCATGTAAAGGTACCCAGTGCCACTGAACTGTCCACTTGAAATGGTTAACATGATAAATTTTATGTATATCTTACCACAATTTAAAAAAGAGATTAAAAAAAATTCTAAGCAAGCTACTATACAGAGCAACCCTACACCCCTTAAACGCCACAGTAATCTTGGTAGACAAAGGAGAAACCAAAGATGTGAATGACGGGAAAACAGTGAACTACTACGCTGTGCTGGGCTGACAAGTCATGCATCGGCCCGAGCTACCTTTTCCTCTTCTAGGTGTTAAAGAGCAGGGTTGCACTCGGCTTTATGCTTATCATATAATCTGGGTAAATTCGTCTATGTGATGAGTTTCACAAGGTGCAAACATCTCTGGGAGATAATTCTGGCCATGGGAAACTTCTTCCAACTGAAGGTTGGTTTGTTTAGAGCATAATTTCCTGAATTCTGTAATTTTCTACCCACTCAGTCTAATTGAATATTCAAGATGGCACGCATCCAAAAGGCAGCATGATTCTAACCCAACTGAACAGGACCTGTTTTAGCAAATCTTCAATAGAATTTTGCCCACGGGCGGTCTTTGAAATATACGAGCAGTTCTTTTAGGAGACCAGTAATAATGGCTACTCAATCACTTGAGTTAACTCAAGTTTCTGAAATGCCTTTTTATTAAAAATCAAAATGTTGCCTCAAAAGAAAAGCCTAATAGAACGGGAAGGACCATTTTGCTTGCTGGTATTTCTAGAAGTGCTTGATCATGTGAAAAAAATGAATGTACTCAGGTCTGTGAAAAGGATAATTTCTGTTTTCTTTCCCCTGCCCCCAACTGCATGGTGAGGCTATACTTTCCTTTAATACATTGTCTAACTGAATTGGCAAGCGTAGGTAGAAAATCGCATTCCAGTTTTAACATCAGAAACACACTAACATTTACCCCTTAGATTTAAGGTGTACGAAGAGTTTCATAGACCAAGAAAATGTTATCATCTGTGTAAGAACATTCGGCCAAATTGTGCACATCCTTTCAGTAAAAGTTCCTACAACCATTTGTGTTTATAAGTAATCATATTTGTTGGTTTGAGATTAGGGTAAACAAGAAATCCACTGGTTAGTTTCCAGAAATACAAATGCACTGTCCAACTGCTAAGTGAATTTGAAATTCTCTCAAACCATTTTTTCTTAGACGGTGGAAATGAAAACGTCCTTAAGGATATTTGTCATAGTCTTTATTAGTCTCATTAAAGACAAATGGAAGGCCATGGTTTTTGACAGCGGGAATACTGTTCTTCAATCTTACACTCTGAGCAAAGATCGGGGGGAGGTCGGTGGGGAGACTTACTTGTCCTAGTAAGTCACAGTAAAGTCACAGTACTTCAAAGAATAAGTACGGTCAGTTCTGCTATAACGTTTGTTTTGAAAACATGAATTTGTTCCCAACATGATTAATACAAAGGAAAAAAATATATATATATATTTTAGATTTTCTTTGTTGGAGAGAGAGAGTGCTGAAGCAGGGGGAGCAGCAGGCAGAGGGAGAAGCAGGCTCCCCTGCTGAGCCAAGAGCCTGACGTAGGACTCCCTCCCAGGGCCCTGGGATCATGGACTGAGGGCAGATGCTTAATGGACTGAACCACCCAGGCGTCCAGCAAAGGAACAATTTGCTCTTAATCCAAATTTCCTAACTTTGCCTTTGCTTATGCAGGATTTCATCCATGAGAAACACTAGGTGAACGCAAAAAATGCCCCCAATTCCGGGGCACAGCACGGGAAGACAGAAACGCTCACACTCACCCCAAACCAACCTCCAAGTGAACTCGGTCCTCCTGTGCCGGCTTCACGTGCCACACCCATCCAACTCAGGTAACCTCACTTCCAAGTAATTCCTAAATGGCAACCCTCTGGATGGTTTCCTCTCTCTTTATTTCTCTTTCCTCTTAGTCTACCTTGTATTTTCCCTAGTCTCTGTTTTTTTCCCCCCTCTACTGTTCTTTTTTCTCACTCTTTCCCTCTCACTCCCTCTCGTACTTGTCCTCTCTTACAGAGGGGGGTGGGTGTGGCAACCAGGGGGCTTCCACTAGCAACTTCAAGGTCAATGGTCATGTCTACATACAAGGTACATATTTCTTAACCACTTCACAGGTCTAAAACAGCCTCCCTTTTCCCCTCAGAGTCCTGTCTTTTTTAATGTATCACAGATGATGTTTTTGAATGTTGTTCTCGAAACTCATTTTTCCTACCTTGTTTTTTCCCCCCACATGATTTTGCACAGGGAGGGATTTTTAGGAACACACATGTCACATGTCACTTTATAGTGGAACCAATTGTAGGGACTTTCACATGTATATAGCTCTTCCCTCTCTCATCTGTATGTTTTCTCTCTTGGGTCTTCGATATTTGATATAGGCATTAAAACAATCCCCATCTATAATCTGTTCTCAAATTATAAACTCTGGTAACCCAGTAAAAATACACTACAAAACCTGACTCAAGGAACTCAAGGGTGACCTTTCCATTATCTAAGGTTCAGCATTTCTCAGGGAGACAAGGAGGACCATGGCTGCACCCATAATTATAATAACAATTGGTGATCATTATGCAATTGCTACAGAGTGATTTGAAAACTGTACCCCAGGTGAAGGTTAACGATATAAACAGACCACCTTTTGTCAATGCTAAATTTATTTTCTCTAAGGGCACCTCCGGAAAGATGCAAATTGACTTCAATTTCTTACAGAAAAGCATCCATAATAACATCAGTTGGTTTGGGGTGTACAAAGCTAAGGATGTATAAAAAACAATTCTCATGGTTTGGTCTTTCAGTGCTTGTTTTTTGGTCAAATACCCATAATTCTCATTTTGGCTTCTCAGAATGACTAAGAAATGCGTTTTAAAAAAGGACAAGGCAATAAAAAGGAGAGCATTCAGTTTCGTATAAACTTTATCAGTCTGGCCATAAACTTGCAGATAGACCCCAAGAATCCTTCTGTTATGGTTAATGGCTTCAGTCTTTCATCCTCATCGATTGCCTTCTGCTCCCAAGCTTCCCAGAACACTAGCAGGATAAGCATAAACCCTGCTTTGGAACCATCGCTAGAGCCAGCCGCCTTGTTTTTAAACTGGAATCCTACCTACGGCGTTCAGTAATTCCACAGAGCCTCATGGGCTGATTATGTGGATGGGAATGAGTAGAATGATGGGAGAAAGGGTAAAGGAAAAGGGGGTGATGAAGATACGTGAGAAGGGAGAGAGGAGCAACGAAGACACATTGGTCTGAGTCTATTCCAAGACCGAAATGGAGGAGTCATTGAAAACGTTCTGTAGGATCACTCGGCAGAGGGAGTCGTCATAATCTCAGCAGTAAGCATCACCAACATCGTTCTTGCTTTCTTCCTTGTTCATTTTTATTTTTAGTGATGGTCAGCGGGGTGTGGGGGGTAACCACAGAGTGTAGTTTCACAACTAGAATGTTTTCGTTCTATACAATGTGTTGTTGAGACTGCCAGTTGCTCCCCAAATGCTTCCCACCTTCTTTGGGCGCACAGCTAGATTCCATCTGTAGCTCATCATGGCCAGCCAAGAAGAGTCTCACCTGGGGAATGAGGCCAGGGGGGTAAGCCCGTCCTGTGCCTGTCTTAGAAACCTCCCCCATGCATGTCTCCCTGTCTCCTTGTGCTTCTAGCTAAACGAGATGGGGTAGGCTACAGCAATCCTGAAGATGACAGAGCCTTATCATCTGGGGTCTTTGAATGAGTGCATGTAGGAGTGCCACTCCCACCAACCTGCACACCCATGCATGACTGTTCCAGAAGAAAGAAATATACTTCTGTTCTATTAACCCACTGCACTGGGGAATTTCTCTTTGTGACTATGGCTTAGCCTATCCTTCCACAGACATGGAAGATATGTTCCAAATCTGTAGAGGGGAGGTTCTCAGCCAGAGGGCATTCTGTCCCTCAGAGGATGTTTGGCAACATCTCGAGATAATTTTGGTTGTTACAAAAGGAGATACCCTTAGTGGGTAGAGGCCAGGTTTGCTGGGAAGCACCCTACAATGCTCATGACTGTCCCCCACACCAAGAATCGTCCAATCCAAACTATCTGTGGTGCTCCTGTTGCAAAACTCTGCTCCAGAGAGAGTGAGTAGAGGGCAAAAACTTTGAACATTATGCTAGATTCTAAGAGAAGGTTTACAATAACAGTGTAGACTACTGGTAAAAGGAGTGGGCTCTGGAAAGAGACCCAAGTTTTAGTTCCAGTTCTACCACTATGTGGCCTTGGACAGCTTACTTAACTTTTTGTACACTCAATATTCTTGTGCTAAAATAGGAAAATTATAATAATATCCATATGAGGGGGCCGTGAGTGAGGATGGGGCTCAAGCCGGCGCCTGATATACGTATGGTAAGCCTGCAAATATTAATTGCTGTTCATGTTTATTTCTTAATATTTTTGTTGTTATCAAGGTGCATATTTAGGAAATTTAGAAGTGTCTGGTACATAGTGTGTTCACAGCTGTTGGGAACCAGTGAGATGGTAGAAATGGTCACAAAGCCCAAGGCTGTCACATTGATGTCATTACTGTCTACATGCGCTCAGGAGAAGCTGAACAATATAGGTATATTAAATAATATTCCTAAGTTTTCAGTGAAGTTCTAACCATAATGATTTGGAGAGAATCTTAAACCAGCAGTGTCATTATGCACACACAAATTCTTGTGAAGAGCCAATAGCTACTCTTCTAGGCTACTTTTATGTATCAACTCTGCCAACTTCTACTCACTTTGCTGTCACTAAATGCTGTCCTCCGCCTTGAATATTTGCATTGTTAATACCTTCTGATGGATTGCAAATAAATAGAACATTCAACATGGGCCAAATCATCAGGACCAGAAAAAAAGTGAAAACCCTGGTCTCTGCCCTCCCTCCCACGTTATATTATAATGCGTAGAAAAGATGAACACTCAGAACCACTGTGTTGAAACTGAAGAAAACATAAATAAATGGAAAAATAGTCTGTGCTCCTGCGTTGCAAGAATTAATATTGTTAAAATGTCTGTACTATCCAATGCGATCTATAGATTCACTGCAATCCTTATCAAAATTCCAATGGCATTTTTCATAGGACTAAAACAAATAATTCTAAAATTTGTATGGAACCACAAAGGACCCAAATAACCAAAGCAGTCTTGAAAAAGGAAAAAAAAAAAAAAAAAAAAGAAGCAGCAGCAGCAGCAGCAGCCAGAGGTATCACAGTGCCTGATTTCAAACTATAATACAAAAGCTATACTAACAAAACATTAGAGTCTATTTTCATGTGTGGTGTAAGGAAATGATCCAATTTCATTTTTCTGCATGTGGCTGTCCAATTTTCCCAACACCATTTATTGAAGAGGCTGTCTTTTTTCCATTGGACATTCTTTCCTGCTTTGTTGAAGATTAGTTGACCATAGAGTTAAGGGTCTATTTCTGGGCTCTCTATTCTGTTCCATTGATCTATGTGTCTGTTTTTGTGCCAGTACCATGCTGTCTTGATGATGACAGCTTTGTAATAGAGCTTGAAGTCCGGAATTGTGATGCCACCAACTTTGGCTTTCTTTTTCAATATTCCTTTGGCTATTCGAGGTGATCCGAAGGGGCACGTGCACCCGAATGTTTATAGCAGCAATGTCTACAATAGCCAAACTATGGAAAGAACCTAGATGTCCATCAACAGACGAATGGATAAAGAAGATGTGGTATATATACACAATGGAATACTATGCAGCCATCAAAAGAAATGAAATCTTGCCATTTGTGACGACGTGGATGGAACTAGAGGGTATCATGCTTAGCGAAATAAGTCAATCGGAGAAAGACAATTATCATATGATCTCTCTGATATGAGGGAGAGGAGCTGCAACATGGGGGGTTAAGGGGGTAGGAGAAGAGTAAATGAAACAAGATGGGATTGGGAGGGAGACAAACCATAAGTGACTCTTAATCTCACAAAACAAACTGAGGGTTGATGGGGGGAGAGGTGTTGGGGGGGGTGGGGTTATGGACATTGGGGAGGGTATGTGCTATGGTGAGTTCTGTGAAGTGTGTAAACCTGGCGATTCACATACCTATACCCCTGGGGATAAAAATATATTATATGTTTATAAAAAAAAAAAACCAAAAACCAAAAAAAAACACTAGAGTACTGGCATCAAAACAGTCACATAGATCCATGAAACAGAACGGAAAGCCCAGAAATAAACCCATGTATACATTGTTCATTAATTTACAAAAGAAGAAAGAAGAATATATAATGGGGAAAAGATAGTCTCTCCAATAAACAATGTCAGAAACACTGGACAACCATATGCAAAAGAATGAAAATGGACCACTTTCCTATATCATATACAAAATCTAATTCAAAGTGAATTAAAGATTTGAATGTAAGACCTGAAACCACAAAACTGCTAGAAGAAAATGTAAGTGGTAAGCTCCTCAACATCAGTCTTAGAGATTTTTTTTTTGGATCTGTCTCTTCAGATAAGGGTGACACAAGCAAAAATTAACAAATGGGACTACATCAAACTAAAAAGTCTCTGCAAAGCAAAGAAAACCACCAACAACATGAAAAAGGCAATGTACTGAATGGGAGAAATATTTATAAATCATATATCCAATAAGGGGTTAATATCTAAGCTATATAAAGAACACATATAACTCGGTAACACAAAACCAAACAATCTGATTAAACATGGGCAGATGATCTGAATAGATACTTTTCAAAGAAGACACCCAGACGGCCAATAGGCACATGAAAAGATGCTCAGCATCACTTATCATCAGGGACATGTAAATCAAAACCACAAGGAGATACTATCTCCCATTATCAAAAGACAAGAAACAACAAGTCTTGGCAAGGACGTGGATAAAAGGGAACCCCACACACAGTGGGAGGGCAGCTTGGTGCAGCCACTGCGGAAAACAGTATGGAGTTGCCTCAAAAAATTTAAAATCAAGCTACCATATGATCCCCCAATTCTATTTCTTGGTATTTGTCCAAAGAAAATGAAAACACTAATTTGAAAAGATATCTGCATCGTTTTCATTGCAGGATTGTTTATAATAGATATGGATATGAAGATATGGAAACAACCTAACAACTATGGATAAATGGGCAGATAAAGACGGGGTATATGCATACAATGGAATACTACTCAGCCACAGAAAAGAACGAGATCTTGCCATTTGTGGACCTGGAGGACATGATGCTAAATGAAATAAGTCAGTCAGAGAAAGGCAAATACCGTAGGATTTGACTTTTATAAGTGGACTTTAAGAAACAAAACAGACAAAACCAAATGGAACCAAGACGCGCAGGTACAGAGAACAGAGTGGTGGTTGCCAGAAGGAATGGGGGTTGGGGGTGGGGTGCGACATAGGTGAAGGAGATTAAGAGGTACAAACTAGTTATAAAATAAATAAGTTATGAGGATGTAATGTACAGCACAAGAAATACAGTCGATAATATTGTATTAACTTTGTATGATGACAGATGGTAAATGGGCTTATTGTGATCACTTCGCAATGTCTATAAATGTCAAATCACCACATTGTACACATGAAACTAACAGGATATTGTGTGCCAGTTATGCTTCAATAAAAACAAACAAAAAGAGAAGTGGAAAGAAATCACCATGTTTCTACCTTCTTTTGTCATTGAGGTGGAGAGAGAAGAGAATGAGGTAGGACAGGGAAGAAGGGAACTCGATGACAACAACAACAATAATAAAGAGGTCTGGACATGCATAGCCGAGGTGAGATTGCGGGGATTAAGTACAGCGATTAGATGTGCTATTTAAGGAATAGCTCCAACACAAGCAGAAAACTATTTAACAGGTTTGCTTCTAAATTATCATAGATCTTAAATGGTTTTAAGAAAGATTTCATTCACCCATTATGATAAAAGCCCTTAGAGAGAAAAAACAAATAGAGACATTCAAATAAAAGTACTCAAATGCCACGTAAAAGAAAAAGTACATTAAATTGTGCCAAATCCCACAGTGTAAGTTCTTTATGAAATCCACCCACGTAACAAGCCTTCATTAAAAACAATTCCTGCCAAGTCCTACACTCCAGCATTGAACACGTATTTCCCCCAGTATTCAAAAAACTCTACATGACCTCATAAAAAGTATCATATAATAAATGTTATTTAAACTGGAGGGAAAGTATTGAGTGAGGACATCTGCAAATAAGAAGGTAGTAAAAGCCATGATAGTTCACCTCTTCTCAACAGCCTTCTCCCTTGGTTCAAGACCTTTCTCCTCTTCTCCAGGGTCCTAAGCAGTTAGTTATGGCTGGTGCAGAGAGGTCCCATAGAGAATCCTGTTTTCACGGCTAAAGGAAGAGAGTGGCAGAGACACGAACTGCTCCCTTTCCACACCAAACAGTCTTGTTTCTCCAAGGGGTCCAAAGAAAGCCAGACTTATCAGAAAACCACATCCAAATCCACAGCAGTGTCCTAGAGGGTGGGGTGGCCCTGGACAAAAGCCTACTCAGATTCCATTCTATCTGAGTCTGAGTCTCTAGCTAAGTCTCTAGACAGAGAAAATGGCGGACAGGCCCTCCAGACTACTCAGGCCTGGTCACGAGGTTTCTTTCCTCCCCCCTGCAGATTTGAGAGAAGGCTTGCTTCCCAAGTGTAAGAAGGTTATTCTTCTAACTTAGACATGGTGCTTCCAGTACCAAGAGCGACCTCTTCTCGAAGCCACGGCAATGCGGCAGAACAGCTTTCAGTGCGTTCCACGTCACCAAGCGTGTGAAAAGCATCCTTCTTTTCCTCCACCTGCCCTGACACTGTGTACACTATCACGCACTAAACAAAGAGTCCCTGTAGACTGGTAAACACAAGAGCTGGGGGGTCGGAGATCAACATTCTATAATCCTTGTTCAGCTACGGCTTCTGGACAATGCTGAATGCTCTCGACAAAGCTATGCTTAAGGTTTTGGCTCTTTAAGTTTCAAACATTAGGGCTGGGATACTCACTTCTCAGCTTTTTAATACAGTGTGTGGACGAGGGTGCTTGAAAAGAATTTTAGCTCTCTAGACGATGGTAGGAAAAAGCAAACTCATGTTACGCTGAGTGTTTTACCCACTTTTTTCTACTAAATACGTATGTCCTCAGTGTTCCAAGAGATGATTTAATGGAGCATTTCTTACAGTTCAAAGATGCTATTTTGTAGTAGGGAATTAACTTCTAATTGTACAGCATCATATAACATTATGGACTATTTAAAAACTTTCCTGAAAGGCTAAAACAGGCCATAAAGGATATCTGGGGCCAAATCTTATGAGGCTTTCAAAGGCTCTTTTTATAGATCATTTAGGAAGATTAAAGAAACCCCCTCTACCCATGAGAGTCCCCACTCAGTCATTGTAAGGTTCCATCAAACATGAAAGAGATCTTTTCTACTTTCCAACCACGGATTTCTGTCTCTTCACAAACTGTCTCATTGGCTATTTTACTTTTAACTTTTAAAACTTGCTTTCTTATTTATTACCTCATTTTATCTGTGAATGCTATTAGGAGCCACACATAGAAATGGAAATAACAGCTCCATAGTTCCTTTGAGAAGGGGGGATAGTCAAGATCTCTCCTCTCTTTCTTTCCCTCTTCCTCTCTCTCTCTCAAATGTCAAGACTACAAAATTAGATGACTAGCAGGTCGGGCAAAGAAGCAGAGGATGGAGTAGCCATGGCGGGGAGGGAGGCGCAGAAGGTTCACAACAAAGGCTCTGGTGGAGGAGAAATAAAGAGCAATAGGGATAAGAATAATATTTTTTTAATGTTCAGGAAATAGGAAAGGAAAAAGACCTATATATTTGGGATTAATCTCTCTACATATGGGATAAAAGGCAGATAACCTTTGTAGGTGTAACCAACATCTGGGGATTCTTTTGCCTAAATAAGGTTGGAAGGATCTCTTCTCCAAAATCAGTTACTCTGGGACCAAGTTGAACAGGTCAAAGCACATGGTGTTAATGCCTCTCTCTCTCTCTCTCTTTTTTTAATAAAAGATTTTATTTTTATTTTTAAACTTTTTAAAGATTTTATTTTTAAGCAATCTCTACACCCAATGTGGGGCTCGAACTCACAACCCCGAGATCAAGAGTTGCATGCGCTGTGGACCAAGCCAGCTGGACGCTCCTGTGTAAATGTCTCTTAAATTCTATGTATATATCAGTGATCTTTCACAAAAGTGTTTCCATTTATAAATCCTACAAACAATTCTAAACCTGACCTGTGGAGATGATGTATGAACATGGTACAAGGATAAAAATGTGCTACTTACAGGGGAAATCGATTAAGTTGAAGATGGCTGTCAAGGCGCATTGGTTAGATGGGATTCAGTTAGGCAGTGAGCAGAAAATCAGAAATGTGCTCCTGCTTGGATGAAACGGGACTTACCAGTATTTCCATAAATGCTTAGATTTTTTTTTTTTTCCCCTCAGAAATAATTCTTGCTGACAAGGAGCCGACTAACAGGTTCCACCCCTTAGGTGTGGTGAGAACCTGTATTAGCAGGTCTGCTACCGAGCAGCTCTCTTCCCATGTTAAAATTCTGCATTTGAAAAAATTGAGGATGGGAGAGAAGTCAACCACAGAACTCTAAAAATAAGAAACGGATCGAGGAAAATACATTTGAATGGCATGGACACTTCGTATTTTAAAAGAATACTGATATTCACAGTCTTCACTGGGTAGAGTTGTTGCATGTGGAAAAATAAGTGGTTGTTCTTCGTCAAGGGGAGAACTAGATAAAAGGAGTCTAAGTGTTCTGTGAAAACTGTGCTCTGGAGGAATAGGGGTGGCCCCATAACAAAAGTATGTGTGGAAAATCCTGTGACAACTAATCCCTCATCTGAAGAGTCTGGCATTTTCCAGGTGGAGAGGGTAAAAAAGCCAAAGCATTCTGGTGAATGCTGGAACCCAGCGGCATTTACTTCGACCTACATGGGTGCCTCGCAGGACGTTTGGGACTTCTGTCCCCTGAGTCCTCTTCCTCCTAACACCCTTCTTCACCTTTCCTCTCCCTAATGATGTGTCACCTCAGATTTTCAATGGATACACTGGAAATAATCCAACTGCACACAAAACAGTAATGCTGGGATCCCCGGGTTAAATTTTTTTCCTAATGAAATCGCTTGCCGTGGTGCGCTGACTAACCTGCTTATTTCTGTGAAAGACTTCGGGTAAAACACGGCGTAGCTGAAGGGCAGCCCCTCTCAACTGGCTAATTCGGAGGAGGCTGGTGATGAGGATATGAACATCTGGTAATAACAGGCACTAACTGCTTACTGTGGGCCACATCCTGTTCTAAGAGATTTCATGGATTTTTTAATTCTCACACTAATCCTATGAGGTGGCTATTTATTAGTCTCATTTTAGAGTTAATGAAACACAGGCAGCATTTCATAGCCTCAAACTCTGGCCCCTGGGTCGAACCTAGCCCTAAAGTTTTACTGGAAAACTCGTACCCATTCATTGACGTAGTGTCTGTGGCCGCGTTAGAGCTCCAACAGCAGACCTGAGCGGTTATAAGGGAGACCTTAGGGCCCAGAAACCCTAACATTTACTTTTGCGCTCTTTATAGAAAAAGTCCCCCAACCCCCAGTGTGAAGTACGGTTAATTCACCGATCATGGGGGGAAAAAAAAGGCAAGAACATCTGGGCAGCTTGGAATAGAACTTCTACTCAAACTTTCTTAGCAAAAAATATCCTGTCTTTATCGGTCCCCTTTTGTTCAGATCTTGCCCGTTTCCTCTCACCAAAGTTTATCACCCAGCTTCAGAAGACAACAGGGTTCACGGAGTATGAGTTCAGTAACTTACGGTTTCTCTCTCAGTATGGTGAACTTTGGTAGGTGGAGAGATTTCCAAGAAAGAAAAGAAAGAACAGCCCAAAGAAAGCTTTGACGGGCATGAATTTCGTGAGAGGCTGCAACATTTTTGGCAGTTTCACAGGTATTTCTTCGCAAGTACAAATGACATCATTGTTGAAATTAAAAAGAAAATTGGCCTTCTGTATTCTACATTTGGTATCACATATTGTTTTGGTTGAGCATCAATTGATTTTTCTATTTTTACCGGGAAGTTATGTCATAACTATTTTTAGTAGACAGTGTCTGGTTCTGTCATTTATGGAACTCAACACACAATTATGCCTCAGAATCTTTTTTCTAAAGCTCTAAGAATGCATGTATTTGGTGCAGAATGTGCTCATCAGCAAATATTCCACTCTACTCTGAAGCATTTTAGATTAAAAGTCTAACCCAGGAAGTGGGCACTAACAACTCAAAGAACTTGGTATAGTCCCAGGGGGCAACATGGGTCCAGCTTTACAATATGTAAATCTGCCTTTGAAATAGTCATATTTTTCTTCATTCATTGAGAATGCGTTAACATCTGAGGTGCGCTGGTAATTTTTACTTCATCCTTAAAAACCTATCGATAACTCAAAGTCAATTCATAACTCAATTTCCAGAGTACCTAATCAGGTCCATCAGCTGAGCCTGATTCATACAATACACGTGAACTTGTGTACTATCAAAGTGAACAGAAAGTAAATGCCAGAGGCAAGACAAAGCCCATGGTTTTTCCCTAACTTTCCCCACCGTCCCCCAAACACCAGCCAACAGAGAACAGCATGGGACAGTGGCTCCGAAGTTCGTGTGAATCCCTTGGGGACCTTCTACCATCCCTCTGCCGGGGTCATACTCCAGGACCTCAAAGTCACAGTCTCCGGAGGTGTGGCACAGGTATCAGTACCTGTCTGGGAAGCTCCCAGACACCAGCAGACAATTGTGATTAAGGTGGACATAGCCGGAGGGACTCGTCTGGATGGGTACACCTGACCTCAGCCAGTCAGGTCGCTTCAAGTCCGGCTCCAGTGTGGGGCTCTGGGGGGGTCGGGGGGAGTTATTAATACCGACTGGTGGTCGCATGGACACCCCATTCTTGCTTCGAACACAAAATTAGTGCATTGTTGCAAATACGAAAAGGATTTTTAACACAACGAATATGGTCCTCGGGTTCCTCTTACGTGATGATCTGTTTCAACATTCACCCCATTTCTGCGGCTTAGGAGACAAAACATCCTGGACACCTGGCTTTGTTCATTATTTTGCAAGCCTATCTCTCCTGCACGACAAGCTTTACAAGAACCCAACAAAAAAGTCTGCCTTACCTCTACGATGCTTTTCAAGTCCTGCACGTAAGTCCTTTCGGTCTCTAGTATCTCCTGAACGACTCTATCCACGTAGAGGAGCTTGGGGCTTGTGGCCGACGACGGGCCACCTGTCCTGCTCGTCCCGTGGGCTTCCATCCTCCGCGGGGCCCGGGGCGGAGTTGCTGCGCCCTCGTCCGTGCTCCGGGGCCCTGCAGGGAGGTCCCGCGGCAGCTCGCTGCTGGAAAACGGCCGGGCTGGAATCAGCTCCAGGTTTATGGCCCCGGCTTCCTTATCTTGGTGAAACAAGCCCAAGTGGCTGTTGGAGACTAAGGTCATTCTGCTGCCAAAGGAACCATGGCTGTCCCGGGAAGAGGCGGAGGACGACGTGGAGCCAAAGCTGACCGGCCGGTCGCTATCGGACAGCTCCATGGCCTTGGGTTCCTGGGCGCCGGGACGCCTGGAGGAGGTCTTGTGGTCGGGAGTTCCTGTTACAGCTGATGGCACTTCAGGACACAACAGGTGCACATCTGTAGTCATTTAAAAAAAAAAAAGAACAGCAACAACAAAAAAGACAAGGTAAGTAGTTTGAAATGACATCAGACCGGGTTTAGAGGAGCTGAAAACCTAGCCTAAATGTATACACAGTCCAAAGCCAAAAGGTAGTGAGTTCATGACACAAAGAAATGCAAAGGCACCCACGACCGGTCAAGTTGCAAAGTCAGAGTTCCTCAAGCATCACCTGGGAGCATGAGAGAAATGCAAAGTCTCAGGCGCCACCCCAGACCTCCCGAACTTCACTCCGCATTTTCACAAGACGCCAGCGCCGGGTGGGCACCGAGTGAACAAGAAGCCTGGTAGCCGCGGCCTCAAAGCGGGATCAGCTGGAAAGACTGTGGCCGGCAGGTTGGTCCAGATCCACCCAATCAAAGGCTCAGCCATCAGGGCGCGAAGGCTCTGTAGCTTTAACAAGCACAAGGGAGTCTTCTGTGCTTAAAACACACCCTCCGTGATTCCCATGGAACCTCACGAGCACTGATCGACATTAGAAGTATTCCACTCTCATTCCGCAGAATTTGAAGCTACCCTCCTGGATCCTCCACTACTTACTGGACGCTGACAAGTTCACGTTTTACTTGGATACGACGGGAAAGAAAAAGTGTTGCATGGACAATAACTTTCTGATACTGGGCAACAAAAGCCAAACTGTTAAGACCCATACCTTCTTTCAACTTTTCCTTCTCAACACAACACTACTCTCAGTCTCTACTTGCAAGCCAACATCCCACTTGTGCATATGAAGTTACACTATTACAGAGGATACCTGATGAACTACAACAGTCCGCACACAAAGTTAGACAACGTGGCAGTGTGACTATACAATTAAATAATGTAGAAACTCAATTATGAGAAAAATGACATATTCGTAAAGAGATAGGGCCGTTAGTGTTTAGAAGTGGGCACTAGAAGAAACTAAGGGCAAAGTCAAAATGTCATTTAATGTATGCAGCATTTAAATCTTGAAGCCCTGAGTGGAATTGAAACTCACAGAAGCCATTTTGGCGAAACACACAAAGTTCTGGTCTTCATTTGCGAGGCAGGACCAAGGTTGTTTTCCCCTAATGAGATCCCACGTTTATGGAACAATATACCTTGCAATGAAGGGTGTGATGAATGAAGACAATGGCTTTGTCTTAACTGGTTATCTTACCGCGAGGGTCCAAGTTTATGGGTTTTCTTAGAAAAATACAAGAGTGCAACTTATGTTTGGGAGTTTATAACAAAACACACAATAAGAAGAATCTAGATGAGTGATCATTTTTCAAAAGGAACATGAATTTGGTTTGGTTCTATAATAGAGATTGTCAAGGAGCTGGTAGCGATGTTTCTAGAATCTAAAGAATCTGTACATCAGGTCTATATTGTTCCACATCCTAACTTTCTCTAGATAGTTTATATTCATGGCCAATAGTAGTGCCAACTTATAATGCAAATATGACAATTATAAATATAGAATAAAAGAACTAAATTGGGTCAATAAGGAATGGTAAGAAATGCGTAAGAAATGAGTAATTTATCAGCATAACCACTACCACATGGTATAAACTTGCCACAAATTTTTAAAGCTTTTGCAATATTCTTTCTGCTTGCCCTATAACAACTTTATAGCCTATTAAATATGGATTGGTTATAATAGTTAAAATGCACTTGCCCTAAAAAGCCTGATCTAACTTGACTATGGCAAAAATCCAAGGACCAGCCAGGCATGTAGGTGTGCTTACAGCAGAAGACACTTGTCCACACTTGGGACTGGCGTTAAGAAAGTCCTAGGCAGTTGAAAGTAGAAACATACCCAGCAAGGTTTTTTTCCCCCTTCATGATGGCATCCATCATAACCATAACTATGAGGTTGATCTCACTTTCAGAAATGGGCACTAGGGGCGCCTGGGTGGCTCAGTTGGTTAAAGCCTCTGCCTTCAGCTCAGGTCATAATCCCAGGGTCCTGGGATGGAGCCCCTGAGTCGGGCTCTCTGCTCAGTGGGGAGCCTGCTTCCTCCTCTCTCTCTGCCTCCTCTCTGCCTACTTGTGATTTCTGTCAAATAAATAAATAAGATCTTAAAAAAAAAAAAAAAAGAAATGGGCACTACATTGAGAATTATATGATTATTCTTAAGCTCTTCAAGGTACAATGAGGCAATGACTTAGTACGGAAAATAAACTGCATATACTATCCATGAAAGCCAGGGGTCTGGAAAGGTTCAGATCAAGCTACTCCCAAACCATCTGGACACACCTTCTCTCCAGTACGGAAAACTGAATTTCACAGTTATACAGCTCTTAGCATGACAATATCCATTGTCATGATTGGTGTAAATGAACACAATAGAAGACTTGCTTCTTTACTTTTTGCCAAGTTAGCCACCCAATACTGGGACTGAGGGATTAAAGGGGAACAAAAGTTGCCAGGTGTTTCAGAGGAGTCCATGCTGGGCTGCGAGGGATGATAGTGCTTTTTACACTTTCAGAGATAGGAAGAAGTAGGATATGAACTCAGATCAATAGGGGTCCCTTCACAGATAAATCTTCTTCTTTTTTTTTTTTTTTTCAAAGATTTTATTTATTTATTTGACAGACAGAGATCACAAGTAGGCAGAGAGGCAGGCAGAGAGAGAGAGAAGCAGTCTCCCTGCTGAGCAGAGAGCCCGATGCGGGGGCTCGATCCCAGGACTCTGGGATCACGACCTGAGCCAAAGGCAGAGGCTTTAACCCACTGAGCCACCCAGGCGCCTCCATGCATAAATCTTAAATGGCAGCATGAATTTGGGCCCTGTTCCAGGTAAGGCTTCCTATATTCTAATACCGGGCCATGTATTCTAGACCACTGGGCAAGCCTCTTCTTCAGACTGCCAACCAGGCTCTTTTAAAATAGATTATTTATTTGGCATCTGTAATATTTAAGCAAGCTAACTGCCCCGAATTAAGCACCTTCCAAAATTACCAAGGACAGAAGTGAAACATTTAATGCTAGGTCACATAATAGTATCTTAATATGAGACTACATTTGCTAATGGATCACATTTTTATGTTGATTCATTGCTTAGAAGATAATTATAGTTTTCTCGCACAAGGAAATGGACCTCATAAAAACTGCTTAGTCTTGCTCTCACCTCCCTTGAAATAATTGAAAATTTCTACCCTGTCTGGCTTATTCTTCTGAATATGGCACACCGGTCACTGATCTTTCTTTCCAGAGCACCCCTGGTCAACGCAGCAGCCAGTGGCCGCATGTGACCATCAAGCACTTGAAATGCCGCCAGTCCAAATCGAGACGTGTCATAAGCATAAAACATATACCAGATTTCAAAGACTTAGTACGAAACAAAAAAAGTACAAAACACCTCCTTAATAATTTTTACATTAGTTACACGGTAAAATAATTGGTGGGCATAATGGTTTGGATAAAACATCTTCTTAAAATTATTTTCACTGGTTTCATTTTGCTTTTTTTAATGTTGCTGCTGGAAAATTACAAATTTTATATGTGGCCTGCACTGCATTTCAGTTGTACAAGGAAGCCCTCTAGATCATTATATTGTTCTGTAAGATCTAAATCTACTTCCTTATCATGCAAATAACAGCAAATGGAGAGGTGCACACAATTCCCAGGTTGTCTTTTCTTCCCCTCCTCTCATTAATACACCATATTGTTGAGTAATAAAAACAGAACTGCAAGGCAGTCTCTGTACTAGATACTGGGGTAGTCATTCCCCTGGTAAATGGAAACACCCAGATGGAAGCTGCAGAGCAAAAAAGCCCCTTTCTCTACCTGAGGGAAGGATGCTGACAGGTTGTATTAACATTTGGCTACTGTGATGCTTTTTCTTCTTATAACCTCTCTCCTTTCTTACCAAAACCCAAACCCTGGGCGATCTCAGAGCACCCTCTGAGAACTTGCCCACCATTACTGATGGCCCAGTCAGTGGGTCTTCTGACCATGAATATTCTAAAATAAACGGGTTCAGCTGCCTGGAAGGCCTTGCTTGATCCATCTGATCCTTGGTAAACCCAGAGGTGGTGGTGCCAGAAGCCCACATCGAGGGTCTTCATGGACTTCAAGGTCTTGGAATCTTCATGATTCTTGGAGCCAGAAGTGCTGTCAGCCTCAAAGCCATTAACAGACAGTATTCTTTCTTGTGTCATCCTCAGGGAAAAGAAAACAATGCCTACAGAGCTCCACTTAGGTATGCCTTCCCACATTTTACTTCGTGACCGGTCTCTCTCTAATTGTTTCTAAGTGAGAGAGCTTTAATTCTTTGGCTCTTCTTTGTTTGCTTCTTCCATCATTTTAATTGCTCTCCTTTGGAATGTCACTGTCAGAATCAAAAGCAGGACTTCTTGGCTCTAACTTGTCCAGGCTGATTTAGAGCGGAGGCGGAACTCTCCATGGCAAGTAAAGCCCAGGCTTCCGGTGACGGTGTTTACATGTTGAAGGAGGGGACGACAGAGGGGTCCCCAGGTGACCACTCCCTGTCGCAACCCCCAAGGGGAGCTTCACAAGGCAAAGCAGAACACTATGCATGGTGGGGGCTGATGCGTGATCAGGATTTCCAAGTTCTGTTCATTGCTATTCTAGACTTCAAATACCTACTCTGAGTTCCTTGGCTGGGCAGTCACGGAAATCGAGAGAACGTGTTGTGCTCAAGACCAATGAATATCTAAAATTATGTAGTTCCTTATTATACTGCCTGTGAATTTCTCAAAAAGGGGAAACCGACAGAAACACTAACATATAAGCAAAAAGTCCTTCTGTCATTTAATCCAGAGCCAGTCTTAGGTAGAGCCTCAGAGTTATAGACAAATAAAGCAAATGAAAAAAAAAAAAACTTTTTAGAGTTGAAGTTATAAGAAATACCCATTTCTATATGTCAAAGACAATACTTGGTATTTGAGGAGAGTCCTCCTCTGCTCTACACCTCAGAGATAATGGACAGCTCAGTAAATAAAAGCCCCCAGGAAGCAACATGTATTTCTACCTCTTGGTTTTCTAAAATACCAACATGCTTCTTGCATTAATGGCAAGGCCAGGGCTGCAATTCCACCTGTTCCTTAATGCTCAGAGTATTTACTCCTGGTAACATGTAGTTCTTTGGTAATAAAGAAGTTAAAAAAAAAAAAAATCATACTACCACGTTAGTGTCTTAGTTTTGACCGAAGAACTATGGCGATGCAAGATGCTAACATTAGGGGAAGCTGGATGCAAGACGCAAAGGAACTCTGGACGATCTCAGAAACTTTTCTGTAAATTCAAAAATTTCCCAAAGTAAATAGTTTAAAAAACCATGTTCCCATAGAAGAGTCAGTTAAGTCAGTACTTGTACAAGAAGATCAAGAATGGGAAAAGATGTTTTGTAAAAACGCTCATGTTCAAATAAGAGGCGAGAGGTTGAATGAGAAAACAAAAACAGAGATTCTTTCAAGCTCTCTAAGGTCTTTTACCAAACATTCAGGGAATTTATGAATGGATTCCCAGGCCGCTGGATGGAAACTAAGGGATACAGTGACTACTGTAGTTGATAGTTAATGCGGCTGATTTGCAAAGTGCCTCCGCTAAGTGGTGACTCTAGAATTTCTCCATTCGAGGGCACAGGCATGCCAGTTGGGTTAAAAGGGAATTCCCTTAAGGCTTTTGATACAAATGCAGCTATTTTTACCTTTATGGTCAGCTTCAACGAGTAGAGTTTCAGCTGAGTACACCTCCCAGCCTTCCCACCATACATAATAACAGCATGGCGGTCAAGTTCTCCTCGCCAGTAGAAGAGGTAAGTGCCCCTCTGCCTTGTGTCTCTCAAGCATTCATCATCATTCCTCCACATTCCTTCCATTTCCATGGGAACCCAGTTGGAGCAAGGACCTTGTCTGAACCATGAACATGGCACAATATGGAAGAGCTGACACGCTGGAGAAACCATGTGGTAGGAACACACTGACAGGGAGAGAGAGGTTCGAGCAGCCCTAACTGTTCCGGGGGCCTTCTGTTTGAGTGTGTCCAGCCGAGGTCCCAGCTGTGCGGCTGAGAAGCTTCTGAGGCGACCTCCGCACTGTCATGTCTGCCTGCATTTCATGAGTCCCAGATTCAGAACCCAGAGCAGAGCCTCTTCTGAACTCCTGACTCACAAAACCTGGAGAGATTATAAATGATTGTTGTTGCTGCAAACCACTAGGCTTGGGAATGAATTGTTGCATAGCAAGAGATAACCTGAATTATCTCTTTCTTTTTTTTTTTAAAGATTTTATTTATTTATTTGACAGATGGAGATCACAAGTAGGCAGAAAGGCAGGCAGAGAGAGAGGAGGAAGCAGGCTCCCCACGGAGCAGAGAGCCCGATGCAGGGCTCGATCCCAGGACCCCCGGATCATGACCCGAGTGGAAGGCAGAGGCTTTAACCCACTGACCCACCCAGGCACCCCCTGAACTCTATTATGACAGATTAGCTTGGCCATAATATGCCATAGCTTTAACTTGGCATCAAAATTATCCTAAAAAAAAGAAAAAAAAACCTCAAATCAAATCAAAACAAAATAAAGCCTCAAAGTTCATTCACATGTGTCATTACTTCTTAAAATTCTTAAAATTTTATAGGGGAGAAAAAGAAACAGAGAGGGCTCAAAGTTGGACTGTGAATCAGAGACTATGGTTTCTGATTTCTAATCCACTATCCTTTGTGCTTGGATATAGATGCCTAAAACAGTAGCGCAGAAAAGGCCCTTAGAGATCAGGAAATACACTTAAACATAAGCTCCTCGCATAAAGCACAAGGTACCAATGTGCCGAAAGCCGAAAAGGCTTACACAGTGTGTGTGTGTGTGTGTGTGTGTGTGTGTGAGAAAAAATGAATAGGTACCCAACCATGTGTATAGAAAAAGCTCAGAGGACCAGCCAGAAATTAGTTTATGACATAACACTCTCTCTTTTTGTTGGAGGGTTTGCATTTGTGCCCTGGCTCTGTACCATCAAGGTTTGTACTACAGTCTTTGGGTTTCAGGTTTCCTTACGTGTAAGTTACGTGGCCAAGCTACATGATTTCCCAGGTCCCAGCCAACCTTCAGGGTGCGAATCCACCCTTAAAATAAACAGCAAGTCCTTTCCTAGCTGGAATCACAGCATATGCAGTCAATGCAAAATAGCAATTTTCTTCTACATCCTACTAACGCCGGGTCTTGGATACTAACATGTAATTCACTGACTGCCAAGGCTATTAAGAAAAATCTATATTTTTAATGTGGATTAAAAAATCTATGCTTCAGCTTCACTTTGAATAGCACCGTCCTGTTAGTGTGGAAATACTAGTTTCAGGGCAATAACTGAAAGAGGATAGCTATATTAAGGCTCTATCTGTATTGAACACACTCAGTTCCCAAAACATTTCCGCACAGTCGAAAAGGAGGCATTAGGCTAAATAACATTTTCTGGGGGGTGGGGGGTAGGCAGAAGGAGGAAGAAGAAGAGGAGAAATTCAAGTGACTAACAATAGCATTCTGAATAAAGAAATCCATCCACAAAGTACACTAAACATTTTCTTAGAGAAAAAGAGGAAGAGAATTCTAAGTGTTAACAATAGAGATCTGAGCAAATACATCCATCTAGAAGGAACAATATAAAACTATTAAATGTCATGTCCTTTCAAATGCTGAAGGGTGTAGAAAATGGTCAAAATATGCAGTTTGGTAAAATACATGGCTTATATGTACAATGTGATCCCAATTTTGAATGTAAAATGCCGCATTAGAAAAAAGATTGAAAGGTATAATAAAATATTAGAACTGGTTTTACCAAGTAGGAGCACAGGTGATTTTTTTTCCTTTCATATTTATCTATAAATATGACTTTTTCCTACATGTGTATTGTTTTTATACTCTGAAAAAAGTTATTTAAAAAAATCAAAGCCGCAACCTCAGTTTGTAACAAATATTTAAATATTTTATATTAAAATAATTGATTTTTATGTTCAATGTGATTAATGGAAATGAATGCCATATATCTTCTTTGAGATATATAACTATGACCATTAAAACACTATTAAATTAATATAACTATTTAAACAATAAAAATAAAATCAGATTCCAACATGCAACAGTGCTGAATACAACACATGCCTCCTTTACTCTGACTAGTCCTAACAAAAATATTTCTTATCGATAAATACTCAAAATGGATAGTACATTTACTTCTTCCACTTTGGTTCCCACTAGACTTAGACTACATTTCACCACTACAGTTGCTAAGCCCCAAATTTGCAGACATTTATTCCAGCACCCTTTTGCTCAGCCTGCAATAAACCTCAGAAAGAAAAGCATATTAAAATACTGGGCATTCGATGCACAACGACTTGGGATTTTCCTTTTCCCTCCAGAACCACAAACATCAGCTCTCTAGATATTTCAACCTAACTTTAAGTAAAGATCAGAAACCCAAACCCAACAAGGCAAAAACTGTTTCAGACCCCAGCTCAGATGGAGGAAAGGAAAAAAAAAATCACCTTCTGGACTAATTCCATTGTTGGATAACTTGTTTCCATAGATCGCATTCAGAGCAGAACTGTTGTAACATATCCCAGCAAGCTGAGGTCCCTGTGCAGAGGAGAAGAGCCCCTGGGACGGGTTCTCACCTGGGCGGACCATCTCCGGAGGCTCCAAGAGGGAAGGCACGAGTTTGTCCCCGCAAGAGCATCGATCCTTTGGGGACATTCACGTGGGCACCTACCTGTGCTCTCCCCAGGCCAAGCCACATCGCCTGCCTTCAGCTGATGCAGTGACCTCACCGGCAGCGCAGTCAGGTAAAACAAGGAGCCTTTACTAGTCCGTGCAGCTCCTTCCGTAGAAATATTGCATGAGTCAGCTTTTATCTCTCAAAACCCAACACACAAAGGCTTTACAAAAACCTGATTTGCAACTTTCTCACTGCCTTTTCCCCCCTGGTGTGCAGACCACAGACTTCAGCATCACCGAGAGCCTTAAATGAAACATGACATCATTCAATTGAGAAACGGGACAATAGACACCACTGTGGGTAACTTGAAAATGCACACTTCGCTGAGCACCACCCTGGGCCTGCCATTCTTTTGTGAACATCAAATACAACCCACGCTCGCCTAAAGCTGCTTGGGCTTTACCTTCCTGGCGCTGGCCACCATTCTCATTAAATTCCACAAAAGCAGCAAGATCTGGGGAGCGCTGATATTTTCAAGTTCACTTCCTGAATTATAAGTATGTTTCAAAGTAAACGGACACATCTCTAACTTAAGTTTTAAAGTGAAGTTGGTGGCAGCGAATTACACAGTTGGAGAAAGCCTGGCACTTTGTTTCCTTTAACGAGATATTTAATACAGTTTTAAGTAGGCAAAGTTAAACATGAATATATTTAGCTTGATTTTTTTAAAAGACAGCGTTTAAAAATCCATCTAAAGAAAAACACCTAAAATGTAAACTCGTAGGCATTTCTTAGAAAAACAGTCAAATTCTGTGATCTTATAATTCATAAATACGCAGTAGGAAAGACAGAATGTATGAACTCCAACATTCAGTACAAGAGACTTCCAAATTATTTTGGATTTCGATCTCCTTAAGGCCACCTGTCCTTGAAACGCTATATGTATTTTTATAGAAAGACTCAAAGTGTCCATATTTGAAAAAGATACTGAGTTCTTTAGATGAAGGGTCTTCAAAAGTACAAAATGTTACTGAAAATGGAAATGACGGCACCATGGAGTTAAAACTCAAATTATGGATTATGCCCACGTATAGACACGGAAATCTAAACTCTTTCAAAGGATCAAAGTCCTTTAAATAGACGTTTCACTTAAAGCATTCGTTTGTGGTTATGGAAAATAACATTAGCTGATCATCTTTAATATAGCTATTCCTCTCATACCTATTAAGTGATTTCAAACTAACAACATAATAGGATAATTTGCTTGACTGCCTATTTCCTTTCAAATAAGGCTGAACATATGCAAGGCCACTTAAGTAAGCCATTTTGATGGAAACTGATCAGTCCGTTCAGAAGACAACTCTTGGAATGGTATCTCTCCCACAAAATTCACCAGTTTGATGGAAATTACTGTATACAGGTGCTGGCACGGAGTTTGCGGGGCAGGGTCCTTCCCTGGGCTGGGGGCCTCTCTTAAGCCGCCAAACCGACCTCCAGGGCATTCTCTCTTGCCCCGCAAACGAACCCCCCTAGACTCACGCCCAAGACCTCTGTTTTTGCTTAGCTAAGAGTCAGCTCAAATCTTAACAAGCTTCACCGAGTCTTCCACAGCAACTCCAGCCCCCTGTGCCTTCCACTCGTTAAATGGTTCTGTGGTACACGTAGAGTCTCACGCGGTCTCCTATTTAATTATTGTTTAATCGCCTCGCCTCTCCCAGGATTGTCAGCCTGGGGAGCAGGGAACCTTCCTCTCCTGTAGATTTGATCTTCGCGTGGAAGAAACCAAGAGCTAAATTCTTAGACATGGTAGGATATATAGAGGCTCCTGGCGGGGCTCCTTGACTCATTTCTTTTGGGTCCACATTTTCACATCCCAAGTTATCATTTTTAGTTTCCATTTTCCACTAAAGTATTATTGTACTTGGAATTTTTTTTTTTTTTTTTGCCAAGAAACATTTTTTAAAAAGATTTTTTTAAATGTATTTTTGCAAGAGAGAGAGAGGGATAATAAGAATGGGGGAGGGCCAGAGGGAGATAGAGAAGACGACTCCCTGCTGAGCAGAGAGCCCGATGCAGAGCTTGATCCCAGGGCCCTGAGATCATGACCTGAGCCGAAGGCAGAGGCTTTAACCCACTGAGCCACCCAGGCACCTGGCCAAGAAACATTTCTTAGAAGCCACTTCTGAAAGATGCTATGTACATTATAAGCAAAAAAATATCCACTGGGGATACCTGGTGGTCTGTAAGTGTCTCTGTGACCCGACTTGAAAGACAGCTGTGTGGGGACAGCACAGGGCGTATTTGGTTCCATGGGTCAGTCATTTGTCACTTCACCTGTGTTTTCTGTTTTCCAAAATCATCAAGTTAAGAAGGAAACACCATTCCTATCATTCACAAGTAACTGGAAGCAGTCTCCATCACACCTGCATGGTGTGGTTTATAGGAATTTAAGAATCTAGTCTTTTAAAATCTAGCTTTTTCAGAGCAGGGGAACACACACACACACACACTATTTTTGCCCTTCTATTTATCCCAGTACCACGTGTTTGCTAAATGAATTAACATAGGAACAGAGCACAAGGTCCCAGGAAGGACAATGCAGAGACCTAACAGCGAAGAGGAAGAGAAAAGGGAAGGGAAGGGAAGATTTCTTGAGTGACATTCAAGGTTCTTTCACACCTGTGAGCAGAGGAGCCTTCTGGGCCTCCGTGTTTTCTTAAGGCCTCTCTCTGCCCCACCTTCCTCTGCAAGGGTTTCGCTTTCCAGTCCGTCCCATCTCTGAGCCCACGCATCGCTCGCACCAGCTGGTACCGGTTCCTACAGGTTCCCCGCCGGACTTCTGTGCATGGAGCGAGATACATCCCAGGGCAGGCAGACGGCACCAACACTAGCATCCTTGCTGCTTCTTCCCGTGTCGTTGATCTGCCAGTATTAACAGCACGGAAAAAGACTGCTCAGCAAAGTCTCCTTGTAGATGCTAGTCAGATGGGCCGCAGATGCGCTGCACACGGATGCCTTGTTGGGCGAAAAAGATACTCTTCTTACTGGAAAGCGGCTTTTGTTGGTTCACGGGCAGCACTAGTTACACAATCAGAAAGAGCAGGAACGATTCCCAGTATCCCCGCCAGGGGTGGGGGCCCAGGAGTGAAAGAACAGCACCCACAGAAGCCACGTCTACGGCCAGCAGGCACCGACCGGCCAGCCAGCCAGCCCAGTGCAGTCCGCCCTTGTGGCCTAATTGGAAAAGGACCAGAAAGCCCCGCTATTTGAAAACATCCTTTCCCAGAAATCTGCCACAGGACCTGCACATCCACTCTGAGAAACCAGCTCCTTTGGGTTTAAGGTATAAGTTGTCAGTTAACACTCTCATCTCACCTGGGAAGGGTTAGGGAGTCATCGCCACAGTAGTGAGAGTTAGCCAGGGCCACCGCATCCTTCCAAGGAACTGTATGGGCCTTTTAGAAGGAGCCAGAATGGGATTGTCAGAGGGAGGACTGGAGAGGCTGATGGGGAAGCAGAGAGAGCACACAGTTCTAGGGGCATAACAAGGTCTGACCTCATTACAACAGCTCCAAGACGCTGGGCGACAAAGGGTGACAGAATATCCTGGAGAAAGGAAGAAAGACAAAGGCGCACACACTGTTTTTGTTTTTTTGTCTTTTTAAATTCAGGGAAAGATTTTGCTTGATATAATCAATACTGGATAAGGCAGGTTTAGAAAATAATCTCGCATTTTCAGATACAATGTTGCTAGAAGTCCCAGGGGGCTTTGTTTCAAAACACAATTAATATTTTATACACAGAACCTAACAACTGAAATCCTGGAGCGGGGGCCTGGTTATCTTCCGATCTGAGATACTGCTATTGTAACACATTTCCCCAAACAGACGGTAAAAGCAACGGTTTTCTGAAGCACAGGTCATTGGCAGAACATTCTTCGTATTTTTAGTCTATTAGAACTCTTTTCTTTGAAAGAACACGGCACAAGATTACCTTTTCCTAAGTGCATGCGACAGAATAAATATGACAACATTAAAGTCAGTCGCCTGCCAAGAGGTGCTACACAGCCCCACTGATGTCCCTTAGAGGACACACTGACCTTCCTCCTAAAAGTGAGTTTTAATGTACTAACACCCTTCTGCATCACGGATGTTTATTAAAAATCTATATACACTCTTCCAGACAGCCTACTCTAAACCCAGAAAATGTCACTAACCATAAATCCTTGCTTTGTTACACAAACCAAGCTATATACTTTGTTGAACAAACAAAAAGCTAATCTTTTTTTCTTTCTCGAAGACTCTTCTCAAAGTGAAATAATTTTAATGGTAAGTGAATTTGTCTTTGCAGATTTAAAAAGTGCTCTCGACAAAAGACTCCGATCTAAGGCAGACAAAAGCACTCGCATATAGGAGAAATTACAGTATCTTTTTTTCGTTAGCCCTGAAGTATTGAATCTGATCATAGAAACCAAACTATAAATAATAAATGGTTTCCAGGACTCAAACCATCCAACTGAAAACATAATTCGTCACCGCCCACTGTACTTAAACGTTAGTACCGAGTCATGGTCATAAGAATTTTAGGAAACAAACACACAAAGCCCATTATGCACATCACTTTCTGATAGTCGACCCTTACCTCGCAATCAGGTTAAAGCATTTAACTTTAACTTCTCCATCATGTGTCAGTCGGCCGTGAAAGCCAGCTGAGATCGCCTGGAAGGAAGGGCACGTACTCCAGGACTTTAAAATTCTGCTCTGTCAGGAGTTCGTGCATGGGCTCATTCCTCTGACTCTATGACAGTCACTAGCTCTGCTTTTCACTCTGTCCTTTTATAAGGATATTGTGGTCTTTATTGTCCAGAGATGATGAAATCAAGTCTTGGTTATTTCTGAACAATTTTTAGATATCGAGCAAGCATGTTACAAATATGTATGTTACAAATCGTCTCTTGCTTTCAGTCCTACATCAGTCCCATCTTTAAGGACACCACGGGAGGACTCGCTGTGCTGAGCACAATGAACTAATTATCCCTCTAAGAATGCAGTATGTTTCCAGACACATTTTTCTCCAGGAGATAACACACATCTAATCCATTCAAAACGAAAGGCATTCAACATGCTCTATCCTTCTGAAAACACGCTTTAAAAAAATGCACTTCAGCTTGTAGAAAGGGCTTGGATACTTTATTGATATCCTGCAGCACTAGTCCCACAATAATAATTAGAACAAGGATTGATTCTCATTTCAGAGTAACAACCATGGAGGTTCATAACCTTTACGTGAGCTTGCAAAACCATTTCACCTGTTGGCAGAGGGCAGAGACAAACGTTCTTGGCCAGCTTTGCCCTGCGGCTGGAGTGAGAGGGAAGGACTCGGCCAGGTAGACATCACCAGTGGCACCCCTAGCCTGTAGACTCAGTGATGCAATGGCGGGTTCATAGAGATGATTAACAAGAACAGCGGAGGTGAGTACTGGGCTTGTGGGGGAGACACGGCCCAGCTGCATGGGGCAGTCAGAAGGCAAAGGGGGCTGCCGGGTGACACGTATATACTATTACAATGATCGTAAACACCCATCTGTTACTGTGTGTACCGATCTTTGCCTGTTAGAGCTTTGGCACGCACCCAGCAACAACCTGCTGACCCTTCTTCTCCCTTTACATCTTTTCTCTGCTTTAACAGCACCGGCCACTCCCCCTCACTAATTGGGGAACCCACGCAACACCAGGTTCTGCGCTAGGCTCAGTGAATGGATAAGTGGACACTGGCTGTGCCTTCTGGATATTCCTGCCTAGTGGGACTGGACAAGCGTCAGAGAGTGACAAGTGGGACGAGTGTTATGAATCAGATGTCACAGAAATATATATTTATGTATCTGCTCTATTTTCCTAAACTGTCTTTCCTCCTATCCCAGCTGGCCTTCAAGTGGTATTAAAAGTGGATAGTAACTTTATGGTGACAGTAAAATCAAGCTACGCGAGGCTTCCATTCCCCTTTCCGTCTTGGCGAGTGAGCTCCATTGGACTCCTCTTTCATCTCATATTTAATTACAAGGTAACCAAGCTGAGAGCCAAATTTGCTGGAAGTTTTTGTGAGTCTGAACACTTGCCTACTTCCCAGTTCCCACAGAGATACATGAAGTAACTTGTTTATATTAAGAGAACAAAGGAAGGGCAAAAGAGCTCTCTGTCAGGCTAGAGGTTTAGTCTTAATTAGGCCGAGAAACAAGTGTAACCCAATTTACTTTGGTTGATTCTGAGTAGAAAATTTCGAATCCTATACAAGTACATGAAAGAAAAAGGAGAAACAGCCAAAATATCCTAGCAGTTGAGAGGTGGGATGAGGGAGAAGACCCCCTCGTGACCCACTGCGATCTTGTCTCTACATTTTCTTTAATGAATATGTATTCTTTGTGTCATCAAAGTAGAACCAGGGGTGCCTTGGTGACTCAGTCTGTTGAGTGTCTGCCTTTGGCTCAGGTCATGATCCTGGGGTCCTGGGATGGGGTCCCGACTGCTCAGTGGGGAGTTTGCTTCTCCCTCTCCCTCTGCCCCTTCCCCCAACTCGTGGACTCTCTCTCTCTCAAATACATAAATAAAATTTAAAAAAAAAAAGAAGAAGGACGAATTTAATTTATGTGATAGTTACTCCCGTGGAGCTGACAGCCATCCCCACCCCTCCCTCCCTTTCTGTTCCACTCTGCCCAGGTCTGCTTGCCCAGCTTTCTGCTGGGTTTGGCTGTTGGGAAGCCTCGGTGTTATGAGGTAGGAGGAGATGGCAAAGGGGGAATTTCTACCCACTCGCAGGCTAACAAGAAGCCTGGTGTTCAGCACTGGCTGCATCAGAGACAGCCCCATCTCCATGGTTCCAGTTCTCATTGGGTCCCCTTGTCCCTTGGGAGTCCCTATGGGTTATCCCCCAGAGCACTGGTTAAGGCTGCCTGCCTATGCTTCAGTCCCTGGGTGCGTCACACTCCTTGCTGGCTCCCTTAGCCATACCGCCTTTTAGGAAGTAACCCCTTCATTAAATTCCCCCTTTGAGCCCACTGAACTAGTTCCGTCTCTTGTCAGATCCCTGGCTGAGACAATTTCATATTCACTCCAAAATCCCCGGTCTGAAAAGCTGATAGTTTGACTCCACATGCTTAGTCAGAATGTAGACCACAGCTTTTTACTGGGAGGCATACTGCTGAATTTTAGCTTGTTTTGTTTTGTTTAGGGCCTGCTTGACTCTCGTCAATGAAATAGATACTTAATTAGAACCTCTTCTATGCCAGAAAAATATTTTTGAATTTGATATCTACTGATATAATTAATTCCCGCAACTATCTTTATTGAGTAGCTACTATGTGCCAGGTACTCTCAAGCACAAAAGATATACCAGTGAACAGCTACTCATTCCTGACTTTACGGAATTTATTTTTGAGTGGGGATATATGGATTTTAATCTGAGGACAGCAGGTTATTAGGATTAGAAAGCTACTTTGGGTTTTTCTAATCTAATCCCTTACTTGGTGTTCAAATTACTACTTTATGGTAGCTCACCAGATACGCCGAGTCTCTGCTTGGGTCCTGCCATTTGATCCCCGCTCAGATGGTCCATCACACATTGGGCAGCCTGCATCTTAGAGTATTTTCTCACATTTATCGGAAGATCCTCAAGGACCACTTCAGGAAAACATAAGACAAGTTGCACCTCACCTTCATTTGGAATTTCATTAAATATTTGAGATGCTATCAGGTCGCCCATACATATTTGCCTCTTCATCCCGATAGTTATTGAGTAACTACTGTAGAAGATTCCTGGGGTGTAGGGCTCAGTGGTATGGAAAGTGGGAGTTTGCCCCTTGTGCTGTGGGGAGTTTGCTTAAAAATGGCGCCATCCTGTGACCACCTTCTTGACGTGTCTCAAGATCTTTGTTTCCTGGGGCTTCCACCAAAGTCTTTTCAGAATTTTCACCTTTATACCAAATTACTACTGGAAAAAATGTTGAAAAGACACCATTCCTCTGGAAAGTAAATGGTCTCCCTGCTCCTCTTAAGTCACCCTGTCCCCAAATGGCATGCTGTGGCCAGGAAGAGACACAAAACCATCACATGAAGAAGTGCTAAATCCTATGTGGGATGTATAAAATGTGAGGAAGGCATGGGGTGCTATGGAAACGTATAAAGGGGGGACCAGGCCTGGTTTGGGGTGCTCAGGGAGAGTTTCCTTGCAGGAGGGATGTGTGAACTGACATCTGAAGGCTGAGAAGAAGATAACTTGGGGAAGCCCGGCAGAGAGCAGAGACCATCCAGGTGGTTTTACGTCTTGTGAATGCAGATTGCTGGTATATCTTGCATTTCCCCCTTAGTCACCACTGAGCCTAGAATTTTCCCAGGACAATCTTATTTGCAAATATACTGCTGCGTTAGATAACTATTTTAAGTGTAACAATGCCTCCTTATTAAAGTATCTTCTAGTTTCCTTCTCTACTCTGGGGTGACCCCATCCTCCAATCCTAATGTGTCAGCCTCTCTCTTCTTCATTTTTCTTCTGCCCCCTCCAGACACTGGGCAGAGCTGCTTAGGCAGGAACCATGACTCTCTTCTTATGCAGTCACTGGAATGGGGCCTCTTATAAGAGATGGTTACAGCGCATCACCATGTAAATTTCCCTGCCCAGCATTTTCACCAAATTTTAATCAGATTAAGACAAACATCAGAGGAGTCCTAAAATGGGAAGGGTCACAAAAGGACAGACTGGAGGAGGGGGGTCACCCCACTCAATTTGTCTTACTACTTCCAGGGGACTTTAGGATTGACTGTGTGCATTTGAGCCTTGAGAACTTCCCAGGGCCACGTGGTCACCTTCCCTAGGAGATCCAAAGCCAGGGACAACTTCCCAGTGCCCGTATGACTCCAGACAGGACATCTGTTTAGAAGTCTGTGTAAATTAGGACATAACAAAATGGCAGACCCCAACGGATGAAGCCGCTCTGAGAGTACATGGAACCAGATTTTTACAGTGATCGCTGATTATCATCCTAGTGACGTAATGATAAGTGCCATTCCCTCAACAGAACTTACTTTGTTCAATCCCAACCACCATTTACTGTTCATGAAGTGATGTATGGAAAGGACACAATACCCAGTGTTGACATGTGTGGAATCTTAGCTCTATGGACAATTGTGTCATCTCAGGCAAGTCACTAACTTCTCTACGTTCTGAATTCCTTCTGGATTAGTAAAATGAGAACTCAGGAGTCGATGACATTTAAGAACACTTTTTAAAATCTAAAAGCCTAAGGTTCCATGGTTTGGGGGGATATGTTGACATGATGACCCCCTTCTTGACCCCTTTGACAGTCTCTCTTGAGGCTCCTATGTAGTTATGTAAGAGTTATATAACTTGAGGATCTTAAATATGGTCCCACTGTTATAGTCAGAAAACCACGAGTTGATGCAAAAACCAGGAGCAGATGGCATTTGTATAAGGAAACTACCTTAAATTACCTAGAATCCCGTATGTGGTAGAACTGTGTGGACACCTTAACTCAACTATTATCAACAGAAAATTCCCCACAAAAAATTTTAACGGCGTCATCTGACAGCAGATCAACGTCTAGCCTCAAGCTCATGATTTCTACTTATTCACTGACATCATCTCTACTTTCTGCAAAACTGCATTCTGGAAACTAGGTTAGGATGTAGCTTATGAAAGAGCTCATTTCACCATAGAGGGATATAATTTGGGGTTGCATCCCAACCAAGTACCAGCCCAAATATACCCCCGGAATAGTGGTAACATAAAAGTCAATATAACTGTACCACTGCAAAAATTACGCTCTTATAAGACACAGATAATGAAAAGTTATGGCTAGTTCTAAATTATCCTAGGAGCTCATATAGTTTATACACGTGTAATTATGGTGATTAGAACAAATTCACTGTAATGGGTGTCCTGGGTGAGCCTCCATGGAAATTGGGTGGAGGGAGGAGGACAAAGGGGGAGAGAAAAGAGAGTGAAAGAAAGAGTGGGAGGAAGGGACAGGTCAGCTGTAACATCTCAGGTAACTTAGCTATGGGGTTCTACTGAAGGGAAGAAAACAGAAGAGGAAGGGAGCCCTTTCCCCATAAAGAGAGAGAGGTGAGCACCAGCAGCCTGGGTATGGGGGGTAGGTGGCCAACCAGGTGGACCCCCCCCATGGGGAGCTTGGGGACTTCAACTATCTCAGGGCAGGGGTTCCGGGGAGGGTAGGCATCCTGGACAAAGGGAGACAGGGAGGCACAGCCTGGGAGTAGAAGGAATGGGAGTGAGGTCTTGTCCCTGTGCCAGTGGGAAGGGACATTGAACTGGCAAAGTTTAGTCTTTTAATGTGACTGAACTCATACCCCTAGGGCTGGTGAGGCCTGGTGTGAGCTGAAGACACCCCCAGAATTTAGGATCTGAGCCTGAGCAGGCAGAGTGCGACCTGAAGACTTCTTTAAATTTCTTTGAACTGATGAATCAAATTTTGAACATCAGGATATTTCCTATTAAAATCCAGACTTTTTTTTTTTTTTTGCTTGGTGAGGAACAGTATCCGATAAAGAGACAATAACCATTAGTTACCACTGGCTGGACCTTTCTTCTTAGCAACAACAGGGGAGCCCAGCTTGCTTCATTTACTCTAGGGTGTGCTCTCCCTGTTTGCCCCAGTCCCCACCACCCCCTTCAGTATTACACCCATCCCTTCACTGCTTTCCATGACCTGCCTGGCCCTGGAACTGGGAGCCATTTGACTCTGGACATGTTTGGATGTTACACTGTACACTAGGTGAGTAGTCCTAGAATGACCCCATGACTTGAAATAATCTGGTGAGAACAATGTATTTCTCTACAGTTTGTGAGTCATAGAAAAATGAAACATAGAGAATCTAAACTATCACTAGTGTGTTCTAGAAAAGCTGAGGGGGGGGGGGCGGGATGGTGTGAGAGAAAGGTGCACTTTAAGACCAAAAAGTACCATGGAAAGGTTTAGGGAAGGGAGTGAAAGAAAACTTTTCCAGTGGAGGGTGGGGAATATGTTCACAGCAGGTCTTTACCACTTAACCTTCTCAGCTCTTGTTTCTGTTTTTCCATGCTTCCTAGTAACCAAAATCTTTATCCTTCTAGGTCTTTCACAAGCCTACAACAGATCAATAAATCTTAGAATTTGTTCAGGGTCTTTATGAAGGAATCACAACAGAAGAAACAATTCAATGGGCAATTCTACCAAACCAAACACCCAAGTAACTGGTATGGGAGTTTTTGACATTTAAAAACCCTGGAACAGTAAGACAAAAGCCACAGTCCCAGAAGAATGACACGCTGAATTGTCTGGCAACACGTGGGGGTCCTAGCCCTCCGCAGACCCCCAAGGGTGGAAGTAGAGATTTGTTGGTTGATACTCTTTTGAACAAGCCAAGATCAGCCATAAATGTCCAGATTAACATATCATAGCCTCATCTCATAAAACGTTAGTTTGGTTGTAACTTTAAAAAAAAAATAAGAGTTGAGAAGTTAAGGCTTAGAAGTGGAGATCCGGGCCCCATCAAAATAAACGAAGGCTGTACGATTGGGTTTACGGACAAGAAGAACCAAGGACTAAACAGTCCCCCTCACTTGGAATCGCATTCTGACACCGAGCATTTAGGAAGATACCCAGAGGCATTAATCATCAGCATTTTTCCTAGAAAGGGGAAGAAACCCCATCCTGCACCCCATCCCAGTGTTTACTTCTTTCTGAACCCTGGAGATAGAAATTTTAATACACAGAGGTCTCAGAGAGGATCGGCGTGCATACCCCGAATCTTTCTGAAGAAGAAATGTCTCTGATATGTGATATCTTCCCTCAGGAGTACCAGGAGGAGGGGACGGTGAGGGGGATAGGAAAACAAAACCAGCTCCTTTCCCCTAATCCTGATGTGGATTAGAAAGCAGAAAGCTAAAAGCTGCCCTGAGGGAAAAAAACTACTCCAGACAAGAGACGGATCAAGCAAGTGTGACAGACTTCAGACTACTTAACCTTCTCTGCACAATTCTGAAATGTGTTTATCAGGCCACGCATTTTCAGCACATCTCCTCGCTTAGCGCCCCCCCCCACCCCGGGGTTCAGGCTCAGGTGGGCCTAGACACACACGGTGAGGGCCAGAGACAAGCAAGGCCTGAAAAACCCCAATCCAGGCCAAGTGAGGACAGGTTGCTACTTGTGTCTTTTTTCCTGGGATGCTTCTCTGGAAACTCTGTGATGAGAAAGTGTTAGGGAGCACGGGATTCTCTCTCTCTTCTGCGTCAATAAATCCCATTCCATGGTTTTATTTAAAAAAAAAAAAAAGTTCAAGTTCTTCTGAAGATGAGCTAACCCATATATAATTCATGAAAATGACTGCTCTAATGGCCTACCTTTCAGATATACTTTGCATTTCATTCTTTTGTAGACATTTAGGTATTTTAGTCTATTTCGATATTTTAATACATCAGTTACCATAATGGTGTTGTAAACCAAATACTTGACGGATGGAGTCGGTGTGAGCACAAACCCTAACCCAGCATTTTTTCAGGAGTGGCCCTGCCCCTTCTAAGGCACTGATAAGGATTGAATTGTGTGCGCCCCACCCCCAAATTCATGAGAAGCCCAATGTGACTGTAACTGGAGATAGGGCCTTGGAGGAGGTAATTAAGGTTAAATGACGTCATAAGGTAGGGCCCTGATCTGATAGGAATTGGAGTCTTATTCTTTTTTTAAAAGATTTTTTTAAAAAATTTATTTGATACAGAGTACACAGGAGCAAGGAGAGGGGTGGAGGGGGAGGGAGTAGCAGACTCCCCACTGAGCAGGGAGCCCCATGCAGGCTCGATCCCATGACCCTAAGATCATGATCTGAGCCAAAGACAGATGCTCAACCGTCTGAGCCACCCAGGACTGGAGTCTTTTTAAGATGGAGAAAAGACACCAGAGATCTTTTTCTCTCTTCATTCTCACCCAAAGCAAAGTCCATGTGAGGACAGAGAGAAGGCAGCCCTCTATAAGCCTCACCAGAAACCACCCTGCTGACACCCTGACCTTGGATTTCTAGCCAGCTGAACTGGGAGAAAATAAATGCCTATTATTTAAGGCACCCAGTCTGGGGTATCCAGTTTGGGATATCCTGTCTGCAGCCTGAGCAGACTTATACGATCACCATCAGCTTGGATTTTCAACAAGCAACCGGAGTGCTGGGCCCCTGATGCTAAAGGGGAATCTTTAGGGATGGGAACTGGAATGGGCATTGGTCACTAACTCCCTGGGTGCGAGTTGTCATTGTAAAGGCTGAGAATCGCTGTTTTGGTGGGGGGCAGGGAGGGAGCTCATGGCTGCCACCAGGCCCCAAGCCCCTCCCTCGGCCTCCTCTATTCTACCATCCCAAAGAGGAAAAGCTTACGGGGTCAATGATAAAATAGACATCTCAAGCACTTAAAATTAGGCTCCCACAAGGGGGACAGAATATTATGAATAGAACTCATCAGAAATCAGACTGGAGTCAGAGGTGAAGTACTTTGTGGGAAAACCCACATCCATTTCATACTTGAGTTAGTTCTAGAAGCACAAGAGGGGCCCCTGAGACCCACGTGAGATCAGTCCAATTGCACTGTAGGAGACCACATAAGGATTTGGTGGTAAGCAAAGTTAAGAGTAACTTTGTGCAGTGGTCACACCGGCCTGCAGGCATCAGACTGGAGGTGGCTGGTTGGATACTAGGGGTTAAGGCTTGGGACCCTGGCGGTCTCTTCCCTTTCCTCAAACAATCAAGTAAGATTGCATTTCGACATCCTAAAAGGTAAAAATGGAGTCAAACCAACAAATACTGAGGATACTTTTGACTCTGCAACTCAGGGGCCTAGAGAAAACAAATACTGGTTATCGTTATACTCTCATAAAATTCACTCATGAAAAATCACGAGTGAAGATTCTACTGAGTCAGTCAAATTGAAAAGACTTGAAATTGAGTTGTCGTGTCAGCAATAATAATACATAAGCAAATTGAAAGGGAGCAGGTACATTTGACTATGTGAAAATGCTACACAAAATCCTGCAAGTCTTCAAAATCATGACCTTAAACAACAATCAAACACTATTTTATAAACAGCCTAGTCGCTGGAGGGTGAGCCCAGGGCACTAAGATTTTTTTTTTCTTCAAGTGATTTTTATTTATTGCCAAGACAGAGGTCATGGCTATACTGTAAGAATGTTACCGTACCTCCAAATTAAGGCAACATTTAACGAAAGAGCAGAAAATTTTCTAGATTTTGAAAAAAATGCTATAAGGAGTACGATTTAAGTGGAATAGGGCTTTTCTAATGGACAGAATAAAATTATACTTTAGGTACTGAGTCACAGTCTAAATGCCCTGCTGGGGCACCTGGGTGGCTCAATCAGTTGAGCACCTGACTCTTGATTTCAGCTCAGGTCATGATCTCAGGGTCGTGGGATCAAGCCCCGTGTTGGGCTCTGTGCTGAACGTGGAGCCTGCTTGGGGATCTCGCTCTCAGCTCTTGCCACCCCCATGTGTGTGTTCTTTCTCAAAAAAAAAAAAAAAAAAAAAAGAAAAAAAAATCTAACAGGCATTAGTAGATAATCTGTGTATCCTAACTTGCTTTGGTCTTAAAATCACGGGAATGGAGTCCATAAGGAGAGACTTAGAGTGATTTTCTCCCCTGTAGGCCTGAAATCCTATGTGTGGCTTTGCCACCGGACAGCGTGGTCTCTCTCCGAGAACGCCAGTCATGTTCTCATCTGAAGGCCACACGGACAGAGGGAGAATGACAAAGAGCCAAACTAGGTGCGGTCCTGTGATTTTTGTAGGCACAAATGAGAGAAGCGTGGTTGACGGCCCCAAGTTCCAATGGCTTTCAGCAGGTTCTCCACACACTGGAGTGTGGTTCAGGTTTGTTTGTGAAGTAGCAAAAGATGCCTGGGTCTCATGTGTTGAACGTTTCGTTTATATTTTAGAAATATAATGGCTACACTAGGGATGCTAAAGGGTGAAATATGGAGTGAAATACAGCTGGTTTCAAATCTTGGACCTATAACCTACTGTAGGATCACGGACCCGAATTTTAATCAACCCTGGTCCCTTTAAAGTCAGGGGCCATCTAGGGGCACCTGGGTGGCTCAGTTGGTTAAGCGTCTGGCTTGGGCTCAGGTCATGATCTCAGGGTCCTGAAATCGAGTCCCTGCTCAGTAGGCACTCTGCTTCTCCCTCTCCCTCTGACGCACCCCGCCCCCCGGCCAACTCGTATCCTCTCTCTGTCAAGTAAATAAAATCTTAAAAAATAAAATCAGGGGCCATCTTATTTCACAGGGTTATGGTTTGATTTCGGTGATAGGACACTTAAATCCACCATGGTACACGGCACCAACAGGTATCCACTCCTATTAGCTTCTTTCCCATTATGGATAGACAACTGTCAAATGGCGTAAAAAGACAAAACACAGGTAAGCTAAACTCATTGTATTTGTTTTCTTTAGTCAGAACGTGGATGCTGTCACAGTTGTTACGTGCTCCTGTAACCACCACCAATGTCTTCCTGAAGAAGTTCTGCTTCTTTAAAAATTCAGTTTCTGTGCCACCCTTAGCTCAGCCCTAATGGGGAAACTTCCTGGGAATAAACATTTTTGATGGGTTTAATTTATTATCTTATTTCTTTAGCAAGTGTTTAATGTATAGCTCATATATAGGGAATAAAGCTCTGCAAGCTATGATTCCCATCCTCGGAGTTTCTAGAGGGAGAGGGATGGGTCTGCTAGTACCCAACATGTGAGTAAGTTCCCCTGTGCAACGTGCGGTTCTACATGCTTTGGGTCAGTTCCTCACAACCCCGTTAGGACAAAGGCACTATTATCTTAATTTTATGAACAAAGAATTCAATGAACAGGAACTTTCAGTAGGTTGCTTGCAAGTACAGTGCTACCAAGTGAGGGTACCGGAATGTGAAGCCAGGCTTTCAGATTTCCAAGTCTGTCCTCTTACTCGGTATGCAGTTCTACCAGATGTGTACATTTATGCCACCGATTTACAGATTATAAGAGCTTGGGGTGTGTGCCTTGGATGTTCAGAGAAGGGCCTTAGAAATAGTTACTTTAAGGGGCACCTGGGTGGCTCAGTCATTAAGCATCTGCCTTTAGCTCAGGTCATGATCCCAGGGTGCTGGGATCAAGCCCCATGTCGGGCTCCCTGTTTGGCGAGAGGCCTCCTTCTCCCACTCTCCCTGCTTGTGGTCCCTCTCTCGCTGTCTGTCTCTCTCAAATAAATAAACAAAATCTTAAAAAAAAAAGAAATAGTTACTTTAAATCTTTCATTTTATAGAAGAAGGAATTCCAGAGACTGGAAAGAATATCACCCAAGGTCAGCTAGGCCAGTGGCCCCCCAGCGGTGGCTGCCATCAGAACCACCCTAGGAGGCTTGCTAAACACAGACTGCTGGGACCTGCCCCCGGAGTCTGATTCTGCGGGTCTGGGTGGGGCCTGAGAGTCTCAAACAGGTCCCCACATGTGGTTGATGTCGCTGGTCTTGGGAATACTGTTTAAGAACCAGCATCCTATTTCATTCCCTGTCTGAGCCAGAACGAAGCTTCTACTCCCCTCACTTCGCATCTTCCCCATAAACAGGGGATATCAGCAGCTCTGGAACAACGAGAATTCAGAGGGAGACTGGGCAGCCTGCTGGACCCAGGCACGGAATGCTCTCCTCCTCCTAGTTTAGCTGAGACATCTGGAAGCTTCTTCACCGCAGACAGGCTCATGACATCATGATTTTCTGTAACGCTGGTATTTCACTATGACCTTCTCCACTTACCTCTGCACATACTCAGTCTGAAACAACACAGACCTGCTTACCGCCCACTGTAAGTATTATTCTTACTTTGAGCTATTTACCAAAACTTATCCTCTAAAATGTGGCTCTTTGAAGGCCAAACACAGAAGTTTTAGCAAAAGGACAGGGGTCATGAACTATCTGCCAGCATTTATCCTCGGAAGAAGAGGATGATGAGATCATTTCAAAGTTTTCTTTAGTTTATGTTATAATTCAAAAGGAAATTTTTTGCTTATTTGTTTAGCTAAGAGGATCCCTTGCCTTTCATTAGGGTCCCTGATAGAGTGAACTATTTTGGAAGTAGGGACACTATTACTCTTCGAACTTGCCACGGTGAACGTTGTTTAGTGTTCGTGCTGTCATGGGGTGCTCTGCAGCTCAGCTCCCTTAAGAGCATCAGGGATGAGCAAGCCTGGCATGTAGGAAGTGTGTCTAGAGTGCCAGCCAGCTCCAAAGATCATCGCTCCTGTTATTTAAGAGAGCCCAGGGGTCCGCCCATTTGCTTGGGCAAGCAGGTGGGCTGACTTGAGCAAGTCGACAGACCCCATAATCAGAACTCTCTCTCCCTCATGAGCAAGGGGATTTAAAGAGCATGACACCCAAGATGCACTTATGGGGTGTCTCGATCTGTCCCCCACGAAATCTCACAGGACTTAATACTGGGTCGTCCGTCACTGAAAAAAAGCATCTTTTCAGAACACCTGCTAGGCTCCAGACATTCTAGGTAAGGGTGCTCAAGAACACTCCCATTAGCTTTTTTTCTTTTGAAATAAGTATAAATCCATAAGAAGCTGCAAAAAGCCAAGAACTGGACCAGGAGATCTCCTGTCTCCTCACCTAGTTTCCCCCAATGGTAACCTTGGTGTGACTACAGTATAGACACAAAACCAGGACACTGATATCACTCCAGACCATGAAGTACATTCGAACCTCATCAGTTTTCAAGCGCAGGGGGCATTTTGGTTGTGAAAGACACAAAAACAAAAAGAAGAGACAGAAAGGGGATGTAAAGACCATGAACACAGCGGGCAGTGTCAAATCATCCCATGTTACTTTGGAAATTTGCCTTTTCACTTGTTGTGAGAAGAAGATAAATGGTAAGTGCATGAGCTAGATAAATAAGACTGTCCCTAAAAAAAAAGACCTTAAAAATTTTTCCCCCAGAGATTAAGCATAACAATTATAATCAAATTAACTTGTTTTTCAAATCCTCTATAGATGGGAACACTTATTAGTGACGTGAGATTTGATACTCAGCAGTTTCCCCTTATCTGTGCTTTCAGTTTCCCCGTGGTCCACGGTGGCTCAAAGCAGGTGACCCTCCTGCATCAGAAGGTCAAGTCTAGCACTAGGTCATGATGCCTATGTCGTTCCCCTCACTTCATATCGTCACATAGGCATTTCATCATCTCACGTCATCACAAGAAGAAAGGTGAGTACAGTACAATAAGATTTTGTGAGACAGAGAGATCACCTTCCAAGAACTTTTATTAGAGTCTATTGTTGTGATTGTTCAATTTTATTTTTAGTTATTGGTACTTAATGTGTTACTAGCCTAATTTTTAAATTAAACTTTATCATAGGTTCGTACATCTAGGATAGTAGGTACAGGGTTCAGGAATACCTATGGTTTCAGGCACCCACTTGTGGTCTTAGAATGTATCCCCATGGATAAGGGGGGGTTACTCAACACAGATCCTAGTCCCCCCCAAACTCACACACAATCTTCGCAATCTGTATAATTCATAAAATGACGACATGAGGAGTTTAGAACTTGCTATATATCGCCAGGCCTGGAATGGCATGTAGAAGGCACTTGGATTTTGTTACTTTCCCTAAGTAATATTTAGAAGCCCCTATTGTTGTACCCATTATAAATTAGTCTTATCGAGTCATTAAAGGTTTCAAAAATATTCTTCCCTGAGCATTCTTGTTTTCATATATGTATGAAACATATATATATATTCGCATATATATATATACACACACACACACACACACACGTATGTATATATATTTGGAAATATTAAAATGGAATATTTTATTATTATTAAATATTAAGGTTTTCCTCTGTATCTCATTTTCATAATATATACAGTCAGATTGGGACGTTAGGACGTCGAACCATTAATAATACTCCAGCATCTTCCTTAACTAACAACTTCTTTCAAAACTGATGTAATGCGAGGTAATCAACAAGGGACCTCTCACTATGATGCGTTTGCCAATATTTGGTCTTTAGCCGAAATACTTTTTAAAAAAACAGCAGCAACCCACCAAAAGAACATGATGTCTCCAGAAGCTTCTAAGAAGCAGAATGTCCAGGTCTATCAAAAAAGACCAGCAGTACTTTCCTAAGCAGGTAATGATGCGGTAACCTTTTTGATTATTCACCCTAAGAAAGCTGCTCTGGTATTAGGAAACAAAACACAGCATTTTCCTTTTGCGTGGTGGGGAGTTGTCTGTGTGGATCTCCCACCAGCCAGGCCAGCCAGAATAAACAGATGTTTCATTACGTGGAGGAGCCAAATTCCCCTCCATTGTACACACAGAGCTGATGACCCCCACTGGGGTCATCTGAATTCTAAATGACCAAGCAGAACTTTTGCAGACCCCCACTCCTACCCTCACCCCTTCTAGGGCCAGCCCTAGGCAAGGCTCTGAAATAGGAGAAGCTTGCTCTGGACCACACTGGTGGAGTCTCCCCTCCCCCAGGTATCATCTCAGTTGAGTATCCCGAGGTCTCCCCTCCCCCCACCCCTGCCCACCTGGAACTCTCTCCATCCAGGGTTGCTTCCCTAGGCTTGGCCATCTCACAAAGATTCCAAGGACGTGGGGAGTGCCCTCAAATAACCTGCCCAAGACACAGAGCTAGAGAGCTGCAGGCCTGACTCCAAGTTCTGTGCTCTATCGCCCACAGTGTGTTGAATGGCTCTGTAGGCCGAAGTAGTTGGAAACTGACTCTTTAATTCATTTTTCTTAAGCTCAAGTTGTTTGTGGTGGTCCTTATTTCTTCAGAATCAAATCGTAGGTATGTTCTATTTCAGCTCCCGGAAAAAATTTAAAATGCTTAAAAGTATTTAAAAATTTTTAAAAGTACTTCAGATAGTAACATTTTTGAAAAATTTTTATTTAGAGAGACAGAGTGTGGAGTGGGGGACAGAGGGAGAGAGAGAATCTTAAGCAGGCTCCACACTTAGTGGAGAGCCCAACCTGGGGCTCGATTCCATGACCCTGTGATCATGACTTGAGCTGAAATCAAGAGTCAGACACCTAACTGACTGAGCCACCAGGCGCCCCTATGGTTTACAACCTGTCTTCAGCAAAATGTAGCACCCTTTGTGTGTGTGCGTATATATGCATGTGTGTATATATACATACAAATGTATACATATAAAAAATAAAAAACCATCAAAATAATCAAAACCAAGGAACTTTTCATTGACCATAGCATATTTCTTTGTAGTTGTTAAAGTAGAATAAAAAATAACTTTATTCTTTGCAATACAACAAAGTCCTCTATTTAATAGGTAACACAAAAGAGAAAACCACCTCTGTAAAAGCTTTCAAATTGATTTCTAAAGTCACCATTACACAATCAGTGGACTCAGCTTCATGCCTGCAAAGAAGACCCTGAAACCATTTACCTGGAGACCTTTCTCTGCTGCACAGGTTTTTAGATCCCTGGACTTAAAAAGTGCTTATAAAACTATGCTCATGAATCAGTGATTCAGATTATGAACCCTGGTTGGCTTCAGATTCCTTTTATGCAGTTTGCACAGAGGTGCTGTTGTTCAGAAACACAGCCACAAAGCGAGCTCAGTGGGGCTGAAGAAAAACAGACCACGGGCTCGTGCATGAATGCGTCCCCAAAGACAGGGCAGTGTACACGCTCTGTGTGTGTGTGTGCGCGTGTAACTAGTTATTCAGAGTGCTTTAGTGCAAGATGAACGTGTCCAAGTGTCATCCTTTAATTTCAAACTAGAATCTGTAGATTTTCTTCCCAAGCTGGCAGCCTGCCATTCCCGCAGGACTCAAGTGGCTCGTGGCTTTGGGAAGAAAGGGGGTCTCAGTTATGGGACACTCCGCTGCTCCCGCCCACCACACTACTGTGGGTCTCTCGGTTTTAGGATGGATTCCATGGCCAGAATTCCTAGACTTTCAGCTTAAACCATCAAAGGAATCATGGATTCCTTTAGGATGTATAGACTTAAAAAAAGGTCTTTATAGAGGAAAGGTGTTCTACCATATTCTCTGTGATCTGAATTCTCCCTCATCACAGCCGGGAGAAATAGCCAGGGCTTTGGACACCATCTTAGACTGATAACCACCTTTCCATACTCTCTGCATAACTTACATAAAGAGGACCTCAAGTTCACCTGACTGGCTGTGAAAGTGGCCAGGAAAACCATACATTCACATTTTTAAGGTGAAAATTCTAAATTTGAATTATTACTTCAATGGTTTTTCTCCCTTCTTTCTTCCTAAATACTGTGACTACAATAAGTACACTCGGTCGCCATACAGACATTTTCATACAAAATCTCCCTCCCTTCATGGAGGGCACATTTTATTTCAAGAAACCTTCAACAGCCAGATATAATTAATCAGTGAAACCTGAGGGTCAGATCTATGCAAAACAATGAACATTTGAGATCTTGTGTTTCTTAGGCACAGTTGTGAGTACTGGAAATGCACTGTTTCATTCAGTTCGTTTAAGAATTTGATGATACCCATTTCAAAGATGGGCAATTTGAGGCTCACGCAAGCTATGTAACACATCCCAAGTGACACACCTGCTAAGCACAAAGCCAGTTCCCTCCAGATCTGCTTACTCTAGTGTTAGGTTCTCAACCACTGCCCTATGCTTGAAAAAGGGGAATCAGCAGTTTTCTCTGTAAAGAAGAAATACTCTCAGCAGTCTAGGATCCTACTCTGTAGAACAGAGACATATTTCTAGTAAATTCCTAATACTTTCTACACCCTTACCTCAAACAAAGACCAACTAAAGGCATCACAGCATCTAAAAACCAAAGGACAAAAAAAAAAAAAAAAAAAAGGGAAGACGAAATAAGAAAAAAAAAAAAAGGACAATGAGCTGGATTTACAGCTTTCGAGAAATTTCTCCAAATGGTCAAATATGAAAAGTTACATATGCAAAAACATCAAGCTAAATTCAAGTTCTAGAAGCATAAAGCATTGAGCAACTTCTTTGTAATGAAAATGGAAACCAGTGTCAATTTTCAAGTAGGACAAATATTGTTCTTTGGAACGGAAACTTGTTGCTGCATCTCACCACGGAGCAAAAGGCTTATAAACTCCTGAAAAAATAAGGTTCACATGGAAACAAAAACACAACAGGAACTCCAATATGGATACCAACAAATGCTGCCTGTCTTCTCAATTCCTTTAAAAGCCATCGTTGGCTATTAAAATGTCAATGTAGAAATCATAAAATACCAATAACTCTAGTATTCCAGAGGAAATGTTTATGCTGAAGATTTTAAACTTTGGTTTTATAAAAATTTACTAGCAAGGAAGATTGATGGAAAATGATGACGTCTAAGGACAGGCAGGTCCGGTTACTAGGAAGTCACAAGACTATCTTGAAGTCATGAGGACCACACAGTAATGGCAAATAAGGACAGCTAACACCTTCGATTTCTCATGATGTGCCAGGTGCCATTTTGAAGATTTTTTAAAAAAATGTAAATTAACTCACATCATTCTCACATCTCTAAAAGGTAGGTATTACTTTCAGCCCTATTTTGCACTTGCGAAAAGGGAGGTACTGAGAGATTAAGTAACACACCCAGTCAGTCATACAACTGGGAAGTAGTAGAACTGGAACCATTGGAACCAGCTGGTCGGGGACTGACAATTTTACTCCCTTGTCTCTGACAACTCGCCGGGCAAAGCCCTGCGCACGAGGACAGGGATTGTCCCCACAGAACTGAACTAATTGTGGAGAGAAAACAGAATTTCCTCCATGTTCCTCCAGTAGAGCGTCTTAGGGCTGGACTTGTGGTGCCTCCCCCTGATGGTTCACAGCTCTGTGGGAGTGCCAGAGCTCCTGGGCGAACTCTCAGAAGCAGGGAGAAAGATGAAGATGGCTTCTAAGCCTCCATTTTCTTGACATGTTCTTTGCATAGTCTTCCATCTTATCCCCACCTCTCAAACTAGTCATGAGCTCTCTGAACTCCGGCCCTGGACTGCTCATGCTCTGTATCCCCCACTCCCACCCCCACCCCAGTTTGCACCAAGCAGTTGCTTCATAGAGGCTGTTGCATGATTTACATGTGTTGTCGACATCTTCCCACAGAGGCTGAGCCCTGAGCTGAGTCCTCAGGGAAGTGATGCGTGAAGAGACATGGAAAGAAGGGGTAAGAAGGCAGCCACAGTGGTTGTGAAGAGACAGAACTCCTGGGGAGTGCTTGGCGTGAACCAAGGAACTGGGCTGGACTGTGACCAAACAGGGCAGTTACTGATGCGGGATGTCAGAGTCTATCCTAGGGAATTTGGAGATCACTCCATAGGCAATTAGGATCATTGGCCAATGACACCCGGGAGGAAGCAATCTGCCAAGGGCTTTGTTTGCTGACACGAGAGCTTCCAAGTCCCAGAGTTAGAATGATCAGAGAGAGAGAAGCCAAAAGTCAAGAAGCAATTTCCAGGAAGGGAGAAGACAGTGATTAAGTCACCCATTTTATTTATTTAATTTTAACACGCTGAATGGTAGGCTGCCAGTATCCAAAGCGGGCCATCTTCACACTATTCTGACAAAGCAGGTAGAAACGGAAAGGCTTGCGGAGAGGCGGTGGACCAAGTGAACTCACTTCTGTCCCTCGGGCCAGTGAGCTCTGGGGAAGCTTCTGTGAGTTTCCACAGCTCTGTTTTCAGGAGGGCTCATCTCATGTCCTGAGCCCAGAGTGAAGAAGAATAATCAGGTGGAGAAGGCCATGGGCACTAGAACACAGTGGATGGTAGCTGGGGTTGGAGTTGGCAAAACTTAGGATTGAATCCAGCTGGGAAAATCATTACTACTCATGGGAACTTGGGTAAATTCACCTAAATTCACCTAAACCTGCCTTAGGTCTCAGTTGCTTCATGTATAAAATGGGGATGATTTAGTACTTAACTGCACATTGTTGAGGGGATTAAATAAGATAAAGGGGCATAAAGCATTTAATCAAGAGCTCTGGTACATAGATTTTCTAACTCGCATTTTCTTAGCTTCCGTATTTGTTTATTTGATATCCATTCATTATGAGGCCAAACTAATAGCCAAAGTTGCTTACATCTCCACTGTGGTCCAGAACCCATAGCCGGAACCACCTCTACCTAACTCATATGCACCAAACCAATACCTCCCTGCCTTTCTCATCCCAGGGTCAGGGACCAGACAACTGGGCACAGCCCGTATGCCCCAGGCCCTGCCAAGCCTAATCTGCCTTGCATGGGCAACCCCATGGAAACCCCAATAAAGGCTCAGCCTAGGCTTTCCTCTTGCTCTTTTCTGCCTCCCGACTGACTCTGGTGCTTTGGCCTGTGGTCCTGGGTGGCAGGCCACGCAGCTACTCTTGGGAAATGTAAGTAATAAAAAATCTCCTTTGAGTGCCATGATTCTGTCTCTTCTGTCACTCAGTCGCTTCTATAAATTAAAACCCCACACGTACAACCATTGAGACAACAGAGCCCAGTAAACAACAGCCACGATAACTTTCCCACAGGTCATAAAATAAATCAGTTCTGTTCATGTCTCTTCTCTCCATCCCTTCTCTCCTGTTACTTTCACGGTTTTGACCTGAATCATTGCAACAACCTCCTGAGTACGTCTTGTGAAATCCAATCTCTTGCTTCCTCAAACCATCCCTTCAGATGCTTCTCTTCTAAAACTCAGGATGTAGGTCCCCCTCTGCCAGGAAAGCTTGATACTGTTCCCTCTGATCTAAAGATCCAGTCCAGCTCCTTATCTTGGCAGTTAGACCTTCCAGGGTCTGGCCCAGAACAGCGGCCATATTGGACAACTTGACATTGCCCACTAAGGTCACGGCTTTTCACACCTGTCTGTCTTTGCTCAGGTGTACCCATCAGTTTTACACATAGCAACTGCTCCGTGAATATTTATTGAATCATAAGCCCTGTGATTATTCTAATTAAAACAAAGGACTCTTATCAAGTGGTTAATTACATAGTTAATAATGGAGAAATATGGGAAAAGGCTTATACAAGCTCATTTACATGAAGAATAATTAGTACAGGTCAGACTATAAGAGTCTGTTAAATTCTATCAGAAAACAGTGATGATATAAAAATCATTTTACAGTGTTATTGCCATATTTAGTCATAACTATTAATTATATGATGGGGTTAAAACTAATTTAGGCTTGCAAAGACAAAATATTTTTTTGTTTGTAAACAAACTGTACACCTACGAGATGTAATTTCCCTGTGTGCATTTTACTCATGCCTGAAGTTGCTAGGCCAAATATGGGGTAAGGTTAACAATTCCACTTGGAATTTATAGAAGTCTAACCAGGCTTCTTCAAACTCTTTCTGGTCCTAAAGAAAGAAATGGGCCATGACCTGGCTGGAAGGAACCCAGATGCAGCCTGGTCTCTGTTCCTTCAAGCCTACGCTAGACCTGAATGAGGAAATCAGGTTTAGGTAGAACTCACTCATATCCTCTCTAATGGCTACCTGAAACTCCTCCCAGGTCTTCAAGAAATATTTGGTGGATTATCTGACTTTATCATCTGACTTTCCATCCAGCATAATTGTTGAAAAAGAAAGTTGGCTGAGTTTACAGTTACCTCTTCTTACTAGGTGGGTGGTTGGGCTTGGGAAAGAATGAAAATCATTTCATTGATACAAGGAGAAGCTGTTCCCAGCAGACATAAGGAAATGGTGGTTAGGGAAGAATTTTAAAAATTACTCAAAGATGATTACAGGCTGTCACTGAGCAATGAGGAAGGAAGAGCTTTCTTTTCGACTACAGAGTACATAGCTCTACAGACAGAAATTATTATTTTATATTTAGGCCAATGGTAGTCTATATGCCTTTGAAATGTAAAAAACAATAATAACTTAAGTACCTGGTATGACTTTCAAAAACATCAAGATAGATCCCACCAGCCATACAGGAAAATCAGGCCCCTTGCTTTGTAAGATCTTGCGTTTCATGGTTCTGAAGTCACTGGTGAGCATGTAGTCATTGAGTGCCTGCTTGATGCAGGACCTTGGGCATGGGGGACTCAGAGGGTAGCAAGCCATGGAGCTCTCCCTGGGCTCACCATCTGGATAAGGAGGCAGGACCACATGGAAAGTGAATGAATGAGAGATATATGTTACCTCACAGCCAAGTCTTTTCAGTGTTCCCAGAAGCTTCAACAAAGCGTAACAATTCTGAAAGGACCCATGCACTAAAATGAACATGATTTCACTCAACAAAGCAAATAACTTAGTTGCAATTTAAAATTCGCAAGTGTTCGTCCTTGATTGGGTTTTGAGAAAGTGTGTGGGGGAAATTGCTTTTAGCAGAGATGCCCTTGGACAGTTTTCAAGCCCTGATCAAGGGCATCATGTTGCATGCCTCGACCTTCTGCCCCTGTCTTTGCCGACTTCTGAAGCAGTCAAAGCACAATTACGGCAGGTTTTAGGATGCCAAGTTGGGGGCTACCCTTATGTAAAATACGCATCCTTACTGCATCTGGGCAGAACTGGCAGCGACATAGTTATAACTCTAAGTCTGAAGCTGTAAAGTGACCCAAATCTGCCTCCCCCTTCAGTTTCCTCACCCCTGTGAGGTGTAAGAGGGCTTCTTGAGCTGTATGGGCTTCTGCTTCAATTTCCTGTCCATTTCTGAGCTGGGTGTTGAGAAAGAACATCCCTATAGGCAAGGCCAAGAGCAGTTATGAGTTGAAAAGACTTGTCTCAGGTCACACTGCCTAGCAGCTGGGATGCTCCTCCGATCACTTTCATTAAAAAAAAAGTCACTAACCATTCACGAAAGGCATGAACTAGGGGTTGTCACGTTCTCTGAGTTAACTTTTACCACGTACCAATGATATATTTGTATCACATAACAGATCTACTCTTCATACTTAGTGATTCTATGGTGTGTGAAACAATTGTAACTATTAAATTTTACATCAAAAGAAAACATCATTGCTCTAGAGAACTAAGAACTAAAGCATCAAAACCATATTCTTTCTTATTTAAAGTCTCTTTCCTGGTACCTAAAAGTAAAACCTTAAAAACCATTCATCAATCCCTCTCGAGAGAAATTTGTTGAATAATTACTCTGCACCAGGACCTGGATGGGGCATTAGGATAAAACGATTTTTGAAAAGATTAATCTATGGCCCTTGCCTTTAAAGAAAAAGATTTCTTCTTGAGTAGGTTAGAAGTTAAGTCATATTTAAGGGAGGGAGAATAAAATACGAGGGAATTAAAACACAGTATCGCATCAGCCATAAAAAGGACCAAAGCTCTGATGCACGCTATGGATGAATCTTAAAAGCATTATTATGCTAAATGAAATAAACCAGACATGAAAGGACAAGTATTGTATGATTGTACTTATATGAAATACCTAGGAAAGGCAAATTTATAGACAGAAAGTAGAAGAGAGGTTACCAAGAGGGACAGGGGAGAGTTGCTGCTGCTTATTGGTTATGGGACTTCTGTTTGGGGTGATGAAAAAGTTTGGGCAGTAGATGGTGTGGTGATGGTGGCATAAAATTGTGACTGTAATTCACAGCTGCTACTGAATTGTGCCCTTAAAAATGGACAAAATGGCAAATTTTATGTTATATATATATATATTTTATTACCACTTAAAAAATGAATAATGTCGCATACCAGAAACTATTGAATTGTCCCCTTTAACTGAGTGAATTTACATTGTAAAATTATAAATTATATCTCAAGAAACCTGTTAAAGAAACCACACCATCCCTTTATTTGTCATCTCGTAAAGCTCTGAGTATTGTTAAAGAAATTTACCAGGAGCAGAACCAGGTGATCAATGTTTGAAATACTATGACTCATCCTTCTTGCTGAATACCTAGGTTCTACAAATAATCACTAATCCTTTTGGCAGTTCAGAACACAGAAGAGCCTTCTATTTTTTGCATTCCTGGGTTAAATAACTGATTTTTCTATCTGGCAACGCATAGTTATCGGACTCTTTTCAAAATAATCTCTTGGCCTGATTCTTGAATACAGTCAGCCTGAGAAGTAGGGCTGGAAACCACCCTCAGAACAAAACAAATTACAACATTGAGTTTTTGTATCCTTCATTTGTAGGTTAGCTACAGATCAGAGCATGCCAGTATCCAGAAAAATGCCTTTCTGGCATTTTCTTTATCAACTTTCAACACATATTTGTTGAAATGAAAGAACAGTTGCGTTTACTGCTCAGACAGCTCTCAGGACCACGGGTCAGATAAAAGCATTTTGAGGGGCTGCAGGCCAGATCAGAAAGCCCCTGGGAGTTTATGACTTCTGGGCTCAATGCTCGCTTCCTCTCCTGGCTCAGAGCTTCTCTCCTAGGTCAATCATCAGCAAGACCAAAGAGTTCCTTTCTAAATAAGTATTGTTAAAAAATTCAAGGTCTAGACAGAACAGAAGGAGGTCAGGAGTTTCAATAGTATTTCATTCCAGTGAAAATTTGTTTCAGAAAAGGACACAGTTACATTCTGAATTCAGTTCGCAGGAGAGCTAGGATTTGGTTAATAGTTCTATTGTCGCTTCAAAACAATTGTAACAGAAAAGAAAAATAATTAATGGGGAAACCCAGAAGCTAACTCTGTTTTGCCATGTTCCATCCCGGAGTTAATAATGTGATGTGCTTTAGACTAGAATTTCCCAAAAGCCAGTACATCTTTTGTCCTACTGGTCAAATACAAGTATCACAGAACAAGGATGTCATCTGAAAAGAAAAGCTGTGGGAGGAAAACAACATGGAAATAATGCCCTTTTCCTGGGTGACCACTGAGGCACCAATGCCTTTGACTAGGAAAATAGAAAATGAACTGTCCACAAACGAGCTAGCCGTAATTTATAATAACCTGAGAAGAAAGACAGCCTCTGGATTGGCAGCTCTGTCTGAAGTGGGGGTAAGCTTGGGCACTCATCATCACCTTCCTGAACCCTTAAAAAAAAAATCACAGGGTCATAGCCAAGTGTCAGACATACCCTGGGTCGGAGGTCCATCTTGGCTCCGTGGAATAAGGAGTTTGGATTCAGGCCTTCGAGGGGCGCTTCGATTCCTCCACCCGCGGATGAGGGTCCCCACCATGGTTGTGGATAGCATGTTCCCCCGGCAGCCGTGACCCTGCTGGGCGACGGGGAGGGGTGGACAGTCCTGTCAGGCTGCCGCCGTCAGGAGAACCATGTCCAGCCGGGGCAGGACGAGGTACTACGCCCAAGGCAGACAGGTCCGGGCAGTTCGGCTGCCTGTGTCCTCCACCCACATTCTCCCTGGCTGGCGTTGCCTACCCTCCCTCAGGAGGCCCTTGGAGAGCTTGGGAGATGGGATGAGAAAAGCAGACAGTGCCCAAATGAAGATGAGGCAAATAGAGCCAATCGATAGGAGGGGATGGTCCCATCTTCTTTCTGGAAGGGAACATGTTTTTAAATCTTCCCTTTTCACTTAAACAAGCCTCATTTTTTACAATTTAAAAATAATGATGTGTGTGTGGGAGGGGAGGTGGGAGGCATGTACCGATGCATCTTGGTTCTCTTTTCCCGTCCCGTTTCTCTTCTGAACAGCAACAGCTTTGGGGCAATTGCTTTTCGGAAGAGAACCATTCTTCTAGATCAACAGAATTCATTATCTATGAAGAACACTTCTAGTGTCCTGAGTGTTCAAGTCACAGAAGCCTATCAGCTTTTGTGGTTGAGGAAACTTGATTAAGGCAATTTAATAAGAACTCAAAATCACGTAAACTCTCAAAGGATTTTTAAAAATGAATTGATTCCGGTGGCTTAGTTCTATTCTCTCTCCCGGTGAGCTGGCCAGAGCTGCCTCCTACTCAGGAGGAGGTGAGACCTGAACGCCACTCATTTAGTCCGCTGCTCACTCATGCCCCCTACTGGTCAAGATGTCAGGTGCACATTGGCTGGACACCAATGATTCCATTAAAGTTGTAGGAGGAGCAAGTGGTAGAAAGTTCTAGAATCCCTTGAATGTCTCTGGATGCTCTGTTCATTCACCCTTAGTGGTACTAAAATTGAATTAATGGCAGCTAGTCTCAGATGCTTTGATATTATTCATTATCTTATGACTTCTGTGGCTTATGCCAATGATCCATATCCAACAGGACCTCACTTTTTCCTCCCTTTCACCTTATTTAAAAGCTGTAGACTGTTTTTTTGCAAGAGGCAAATTCCCCAATCTCTCCATATTTTTCATAATAAAAAAAATTGCCTACAGTTTACTAAAGAGCAGCAGGGTTTTGAGGACACACCCTTTATATAGTCATTTAGTTGAAATTTCCCTCATTTGCTCATTATTTTGACATTTCCCAAATTTAGACAAATTTTAGTATCACGGCAGATGGAGGGAAAGTAGAAATGGGGGAGGGGGACTTGAAATGGTATGAGAGTAGGAGGCTGTGGGCACTCGTCCCTCCTTATCCCAACCTCAAGGTGGGATTCAGCCACGAGGCCGGGGCACCGTGTGGGATCATGGGGGGCAGACAGCATTTGATGAGACATATGGGTCCTGTTTCTCTTTGTGGTACAGCCCAGAGGGGGGACTCCCTTTGCCTTGGAGCAGGCCTTCTGCCATAGGGGGCTCAGCTGGGCTCTGACAGGGTCAGCAAAGAGCTGCTCAGGGTGTGACATGATCTGCCCTTTAGGGAAAAGGCCAAAGAGGCCTTCAAAGGTTGCTCAGTTCCCATGACCTCCAGTGTCACAAGGACGGGTTGAAAATGCCTTTGCTGGGTATTCTGCCTGAGGCCGTGGAGTGGCGTCCAGGATGGAGAGAAGCGGAACCAGGTGCTCAAGCCTGGGGTCTCATTCTGCCTTGGAGGTGGGGGATGAAGCAGGAAACTTTGGGATGGTCCAGGGTCACTCATCAGGGGACAGGATGAGGAGGTGGGAACACAGCACGTGCAGCTGGTTACCTTGGGTCATTTTGTTTCAGAACTCTGTGTCGGGCTGTAGGAGACCGAGTGGGCTGGGGATGAGGCCTAGTGGGACTTCCAGGAGAGGCTCTCCCAAGACAAGCAGAGGCCACCTTCGCCCCGTCCTTGGGCTGGGGGTGGCGGAGAGAACACAGCGATGCAGAAAAAGCAAAAGATTTACTGTGAAGACGACAGAGAACTAACTTTCTCTCAACGGAGTTCTCCTTGATCGTTACTGTTGCCCCGTGTCTGAGATCCCCATAAACCACAGACATCAGTCTCCATTGGGCAGACCAGAAGTCCAAGCAAGATGAGAGCCATGGGAAGGGTGGCCAGAGCCTGAAGCAAGCGAGAAGCCCAAATTCTGAGAACTTTCTTTGTACAGCTACTCTTATCAGCCACCAGGGTGACATGAGGCAAAAAAGGAGGTAAACAGAACCAACTGTTCATTCCAATAAAATTCCCTGAGCCCCACACCGGAACTTTCCCCGTCGGTCTGCCTCGTTAGGCTCTCATGGTTCCCAGGGCCCATGAGCCCAGCACCTGCCACACACTTACTCTGTCCACGCAGCCAGCTCCCTGCAAACCTCACTGTGCGTCAAGAGCTCTCCATAAAATGCAGATTCCCAGGGCTTGCCCCACTTGGTCTAAGAACAGTGTGGGAGCTGTGTTTCCTCCAGCACCCCCCCCCCCCCCCCCCCCCACTTTCTTCCCTTACCACCCTGGAACCAGCCGAGGAGGCCATGAAATCAACTGACCAGACTGTGGGCTTCTGGAAGCCAGGGGTCATGACCTTTCTTACCAGCACAGTTTTGCAGCTGGTACACAGTTTGTTGGATGAAAGGCATCAGCCCTGTGGTTGGGGCCCAGCAGTGTTCCCCACGGCCGGGTGGCCCCATGACCCCGTCCTCCAGCCCACCTCTTGCTTGTCACCATGGCCAACGCTTCCCTGGCTGCAGGGGCTACCTTAGGATGACCCCTCATTTTCTCCATCCCCCAGCCCCTCCAAATTCCCCCATTTCATGCGCCCGTCATGTTTTACTCCAAGCAGTGACGAGCTGTCAGGGCTGCAGCTTCCAGTCCCTTCCGCCCCACGCAGAACGGCTCCGTCTTTGGTTTAGATACTATGGAAAAGGCGTCTGTAGGCAAAAGCTCAAAACTCAGGTTTCCCAGCAGCAGCCAACACTTGGCTGTCCTTAGTTTGTCCGCTGGAGCAGGTGGACGCTCAGCGGCCAAGGTTTTCCCCAACAGGAAGTTGAGCAATGGCCATGACTGCTGTGGGAAACGTGGTCAGGAAGAGGAAGAAGAGTAATGTCCTGCCTGTGTAGGTCAACCCCACCCTTCCTAATTCATACACTTATACTTCCTCAACCAGGCCCACCGGAGCCCATGGAGTTCTTCCACCAGGATGCAAAGGGAAACAGCCTAATTGCGAGTCCATGAGGTCATTTTCCTCCAAATTAGTTCTTATGACCTACCCTCCCCCTCTTCACGAAAAAGGACACACGAAGGAAGGAAACACATTTCTTCTTCAGAACGCAGAGCTCTAGAAAACCAGAATCCCGCTAAAGGCTCTTTTAAGGTCAATACGGCTCACGACGAACTTCAGTTCATAAATGTTTGCCTCTGATTTCCTCTCGTGACTCTGAGTCACCATGTCGTCCAGAAATTTCCCTAACCAAAATACTGTTCCCACCCACCCACTTTCTATAGAGGATGGGGGCTGACTCTGGCCATTTGCTTGTCATCTCCTAGGACCTGCCACAGTGCAGGGCCCACAGAGGGCTCTTCACAGATGCAGACTCTGTAAAAGTATGTCAGCTGTGATGTGGCTGTCAACTGTTAAAAGGTGCATGAAGCTGTCCGGATTAAGTCCGACTTCCGCCTTGGCAATGAATGTCTGCTCCCCATTATGATGTCAGGAGCGAGCAGCTGGGACAGAGGGCAGGGCTGTGTGCGGGGAATTTCTCGCGAGCTCCTCATGGTTTTTGTCCATCTGGGTGGGGTTCCAGGAGCTTCTGGTCTCTCTGACTCCCCACACGGACTTCTCTTTGGGGGCGGGAATCAGGAATTTGACTGGCAACTGTAGAAGGGAAGACTGGGCAGGTGTAATCGAGCCCCGTTCTGGCTCTTTTGGCTGAGGACTGCCCGCAAGTCACGAACATTGTGCTGTACTTCTTGATGTCGTGAGTGTGACAAGTGCCAGATCCGCTCCTATGAGGGGAAGTCTGCCCTGCTCACCATGCTGCCTGGGAAAGCTTGTGATCCTGGGTCTGGGATGCGGATGACACCTGTCCTCCGACGGAAGGCACAGTCTCCAAAGTCAGCTTTATTGGGAGTAGAGGCAAGGGTGCAGCCCCTCTGTGCCCACCCCTTTGTTCTATGTTTTCAAATGGGTTCAGAACCTGGGTGGGAGGACAGCATCTTTACTGCCCTGTCCTCCCACATCCTAAGTGCAGGCCATGGTGTTGATTTGGTGATTTCTAGTGAATAGTTTTATGCCATCATTAGCTTTTAGGGTCCTGCAGTGGACTTTTTGCTGTAACTTGGTGGGGAACTTTAAGCCTTACACCACGAGCAGTGCTTACTTTGGCCCCTGAGTCAGCTTAAGTTGATTTTGCCCACAGGTGAGGGGCTCTTCCTAGAGTATCAGGGCTGTCCATCAACGGAGGAATGGAGAAAGGAGACGTGGTGTAGATGTACAATGGGATATGACTCAGCCACAAAAAAGAAAGAGATCGTGCCATTTGTGGCAATGCGGATGGACCCAGAGGGTATTATGTTAAGTGACATAAGTCAGAGAAAAACAAATAGCATGTGATTTCCCCTATATGTGCAATTAAAAAAAAAAAAATCAAAACCCAAAGAATAAACACACAAAAGAAGCAGAAACAGGCCCTAAATACAGAGAACATGCTCTTGGTTGCCAGAATGGGGGGGAGGAGGTGAGGCGATGGGCACAACGGCTGGAGGGGGGCGAGAGATACAGGCTTCCGGTTATGAGATGAGTTAAGTCATGGGGATGAAAATCACAACACAGGGACTTAGTTGATGGTATTGTAAGAGTGTTGTCTGGTGACAGTGGGGAATCATACTTCTGGTGAGCACAGCATGAAGTCTCAAGTGGTCGAATTGTTACGTTGTACGCCTGAAACTAATGTAACATTGTGTGTCAACCATACATCAATGAAATAAATAGACAGGCCTGCAGGCATCAGACCCCCACAGGCAGGGCTCAGGCCCCACTCCCTCAAGCAGATGGCCAGGTTGTCCCAGCAAGTGTCAGCTTAGCTTTGGGAGGTGGGCTACTGCTGTTTGCCCTTGACCTACACAGGTGCAGGGTTTCTGAAGCAGGTGTATTGAGGCAAAGAGTCAGCAACAGGAAAAGGAGAGTCCTTGTGTTTACAGGCTTTTTCACCATCTAGGGTGGAAAGCTATTACAAGGCCGCTGGTTGTGTATGCACTGCCGACTAGACTAGGGTGTAGCCTCAAGTGCTTACCGCCAGGACCGTCCAGGCAGTGCTAAGTTCGCTGCCCTAAATTCCATCCTGTATTCAAGGCCAAAAGGAAATGGGGGTGGGGAGAGGCAAAATTCGGGTTTGGGTGGCTCATGCACAGGTTTGAGAGCCTCCCCGCACTATGGGGCCTTAAGTTGCTTCCAGATCAACCGGTCATCTCACTCACATACCACGGAGACTCCATTCTGGAGTTGGCAACGGTCTTTGGGCCACAGTACTGCATGTTGGGAAGATCACTAACTGCTCCAGGGGATGGGAAATAAAACAATTTTCTAAATGTAGAGGGTCTGGCATCATTGGTGTTTGTTTAGTTCTCAATATGGAGAACAAGGAAGAAACCCTAAAGTTAAAAAAAAAAAAAAAGAAATAAAAAATGAGAAGAAAAAGATGATGCTCTTGGGTCATTTCTTCTCTTGAAGTAATAAGCACAACCCAGGCTGAATTGCTCATCCTGGATCCTGTACAAGATTCAGCCCACACTCCCCTAACTCCCAGATGCCGTATCTAAGGACCTCGGTGTTATAGTGCTCACAGATGGGAAAACAGCAACATGGGTGGTGTATGTTGATAGAAGTCCATCCCTGAGAAACTTCGCCATAAATTCATATACAGTTGGATTCTCACATACACAAGCACGTCTTGCAGTCTAGGAACATTTATTAGCTGCCAAGACATCTCTCCTCTATCTACCCTCAGGATAGGAAAATGTGGTCAAACTTGCCCATCTAAGAAGCCTTGCCCTGACTCTCATGGGGTCCAGCTCCTCGGGGGGCAGCTCTTCTCTCTTCAAGGGTAAAGGTCACTCACCTCCCCATCTCTTTCCCAACTCATGCCAATCTAGCTTCCAACCATGGGAATGGCTCTGTTGCTTAACCCAGCTGGCTTCATCAGTTACCTTCTCATGGAATTTCTGGCCGTGCCTGACACTCTTGGCCCCTCCCTTCTTCTTGAAGCACTGTCTTCCTTTGGGGACCATGGTCCTTATTATCCTGCTTTTTCTCCTCCCTGTATTGACATTCCTTTTCAGTCTCCTTTGTTGGATCACCAAGGACTCATCTTTGTCTGTGGCCCAAGATCTGAGCACCAGACCAGCACCTGCAAGGGACTGTTTGATATCTGAGAATTCATGAGTAGCTGAAATTCGGACACTCAAAACGAAATGTCACCTTCCTCCCGAATCTGGTCCTCTCCCAGGGAATGCCATCCCACTTGCATGGATACCCCAGCCAGAAATTGCATTCTTTCCACCATTTTGCTGCAGATATTCAAATCAGGACACCCCCACCCCTGTTTCTGTTTGTTTGTTTTTACTTCTTAACTCACTCCCCAATGTCATTCCCTTTTCTCCATCGCTGCCCTGGTCGTCTTTCACCTCTACTGGTATAATATTCTCTGAAACCTTCTCCTGGAGCGCCCAGGCTCATCACACCACAAGCTTTGCAAACTGTGGATTGATGCCTCCCGTCCTTACTTCCTGCACTGAAAACTCTTCTATGTCTTTTCATCGGGGACAAGGATCAAACCTTTCACACAGTTCCCAACACCTGGCATGTCCTAGTCCCCACCTCCTTGCTAACTTACTGGATTCTCTTCTGGACAGCTCCAGACTCATCATCACACTTCCCTGAGTTCCTCCAGGGAGTCAGGGTCCGGACACATTGCTTTCCTGCCACGGATGACCTTATGCTGCCGCTATGCTTGGTCTCGGTCCAGTGGCCACCTCCTCAAGGCAGTGCCTGTGTGTGTTCCCTTTCTAGCATTTATAATTTGCAATGAATGCTTGGTTTACAGTCATCTCCCCTACCAGCCCACTCCGTAATATTGATGTGTGTGTCGGGGGTGGGAGTCATGTGAGTTTGCTCACATCAAAAACCCAGAATAATGCCTGATGCATAGTACATACTCAATGAGCACTTCTTGAATGAATGAATGAACAACTCTTGTGCACTGGGGCGTTGGTATAATTAGTGTGCATGATATCTCTATCTCAGCTGTTGTAATTAAAAAAAAAACAGGCTATTGTTATAATTAGAAACTAACTTCTGTTCAAGAAAGCAGCCCATAATTATAAAATCATTCCCGTGGGAAAGCGTGATCTACTTCATGATACCTACCTTATTTTATGAGTTCTTCTAAGAGCACTGTGGTGCAAAGTGGGCTGTCTCTACTTAGATTGTCTATTTAAGATTCACATCGTCTGTGCCCCTAGGAATCCTATCTGTATTGCTGTCTATAGCCGTAAAGCTCCAGAAACTTAACCAAGGACTAAACATCCCCTTGCAGCTTAATATTCATTCTAATATATTAAAACTGAGATTAGGGGCGCCTGGGTGGCTCAGTGGGTTCAGCCACTGCCTTCGGCTCAGGTCATGATCTCAGGGTCCTGGGATCGAGTCCTGCATCGGGCTCTCTGCTCAGCAGGGAGCCTGCTTCCCTCTCTCTCTCTCTCTCTCTGCCTGCCTCTCTGTCTACTTGTGATCTCTCTCTGTCAAATCAATAAATAAAATCTTAAAAAAAAAGAAAAAAAATAAAACTGAGATTAAATCATATTTTTTTAAAAAAAGTGTGAAACTTGCAGTCTATTCACAACTAACAACTAAGAAAATGAAGGCTGCAGAGCCTTCTCGTGCCTAACTCTTAATAAACCACAAAAATGACTTTTGCATTTACTGCTGACCCTTGAATGATGGGGAGGTTAGGAGTACCTCCTCTTCCTCCCACAGGAAAAACTCCATGCATAACTTCCGACTCCCCAAAACTCTACTGCTAGCTGCCTGCTGATGGGAAGCTTTACTGATAGCATAGAGAGTCAGATGAACACATACCTTGTATGTCACATGCATTATATGCTCTGTTCTTACAATAAAGCTGGAGAAAAGAAAATGGTATGAAGAAAGTCATAAGGAGGGGGAAATACATTTACCGGACTGTGCTGTATTTATTTAAAAAAAAAAAAAAAAAAAAAGGCAGCAGACCTGTGCATTTCCAGCCCATGCTGCTGTGGGGTCTACACCGAAGGAAGGAAGGCTATATCTTATAGTACCGTGGCACCCTCACTTACAACTACAATTTACTAAGAATTTGTTTAACACATTGATTTTGCAGAAAAATCATCCCTTAATATTTTTTCCCTTCTAATTTTTCAGGGACTTATCTATAGTCTCAGACATGAAAAGCAACAGGTTTAAAGATTTATTGATGTATTTGTAGGGGAGTGGCAGAGCAAGAAGGAGAGAGAGAATCTCAAGCAGACTCTGAGCGTGGGGCTTGATCCCAGGACCCGGAGATCATGACCTGAGCTGAAATCAAGAGTTGGATGCCTAACTCACTGAGCCACCCAGGAGCCCCTTATTATTATTATTATTATTATTATTAAAGATTTATTTATTTTAGAGAGATAGAAAGAGAGAGAGAGTGAGCATGCGGGCGGGTGGAGGGGGAAAAGCAATAGGGTTAGACTGAACTCCAGTTTATAATTACTATCTGGAGATTTCAGGCTTTAAAAACTATAATATCAATGCTAGCCCAAATGATAAAACCCAGGCTTTCTAACCCTATTTAAAAGGCACCCAGATGGGGCACCTGGGTGGCTCATTCATTGGGCGGTGGCCCGGGGTCCTGGGATCGAGCCCCGCATTGGGCTCCCTGTTTGGCGGGAAGCCTGCTACTCCCTCTCCTATTTCCCCTGCTTGTGTTCCCTCACTTGCTGTGTCTCTGCCTGTCAAAATAAATAAATAAAATCTTAAAAAAAAAAAAATAAGGGACCCAGAAATGTTTTGTCTTTAGTTCACATCCTCATTCATTCAGTCATGGATGGTTAGAACAGAGTCCCAAGAAAACCTCAACATTTGGCGGTTGAAAATAACCATCTGCTCTAGCAAAACCTGTGTTTTTTTGGTGATTCCACCCTGAAATCTGAACCCCATAAAATTTTAGACCTCTATAAGGTGCAGAACCTTAAACCAGAGCCTGTGCCAACATTTCTCTCTCTCTTATAAAAAGAGTACGTGGATTAATTATAAGGTGCTGATTGACCGGGATTAGTCTTTATCCCTGTCTGCACAAAATTAATTCCTACCACTTACATCAATTAGATTGGGTTGAGATGGATAACTCAGGTGGAACCTCATATAAAAACTTCTGTTTACTGAGGCATCTGAAGTTAACATGGATGATTTCTGTTAAGAAATAATTCTTGTTTCTATACGGGGCATTATTGATGGCACTAGGAGTTAAATTTCTCCATGCTCACTTTATAGGATTATTAAAGCTTATTCAGGCATTTCTGAATTTAGGTGTTCATTTGGAACAGTTTTAAAACATTTGACTAGAAAAAGTGAAAAAATATATTTATCTTTTTGTCCACATTTTGTCTTTAAGTATCAGATATTACCCATACCAACATTTAAGGAGTCATAAATACCATTTACATTAAAGACAAGGGAACACACTGACAAGACCTTATCAGGCTCTTCTTTTACTCTTGTTGAAAACATTTGGCATTAGACATTTTAACATTCAGCTAACTGGATGGTCTAGCAAATGGAATTTGGGCAATCCCAGATCAGAGCACCTTCACCCTGGTTAGCTCCTGGTAGTAAGCTCTCTTTTACTTCCCCATGGTCTAACCCTCTTCCTCGATGCCATTGGAGGTATATCCCTCCTCTCCTTCCTCTTCTGCTGAAGGCTCCCAAGTCAGCAGTCCCAGAAATCTGTTCTTGCTTCTGCAGACAGCAAGGAAGTGAGCATAGGAATAGAGTTCTTACACATAATTTTAAGTGGTTGGAACAACTACTATCAATAACCAGGGAAAGACAGAGGCACCTGGGTGGCTCAGTTGGTTAAGTGTCTGCCTTTGGCTCAGGTCATGATCTCAGGGTCCTGGGATCCAGCCCTGCATCAGGCTCCCTGCTCAGCGGGGAATCTACTTCTCCCTCTTCCTCTGCCTGCCGCTCCCCCCTGCTTGTGCTCTCTTTCTCTGTCTCTCAGATAAATAAAATCTTAAAAAAGAATAACAAAAAGAAAAAGATAGTGTTACATCATATTAGGGATTAAGCTGGCTGATATATTTTGCCCCACTATAATTAAATAAAAAACAGACTATTCAGACAACAGAATTTAGAATTTCTTTCCCAATTAAGAATATTTTACATGAAGGTGTACCTGGGTGGCTCAGTGGGTTGAGCCTCTGCCTTCAGCTCAGGTCATGAAACCAGGGTTCTGGGATTGAGCCTCACATCGGGCTCTTTGCTCAGTGGGGAGCCTGCTTCCCCCCCCTCCCCCCGCCGCCTGCCTCTCTGCCTACTTGTGATCTCTGTCCAATAAATAAATGAAATCTTTTAAAAAAAGAAAGAATATTTTACATGAGGGGCATATTTTAGATGTTGGGATGAACATAGGTGGGTCCCTCCCTAAGCTGGTCTTATGTCTGTGTGTGTCATGAAGATGTCCCCTGATGGGATGATATATAAATTTTTGAGCCCAGAAGAACAAACAGGAATAAATAGGAGTCAGCCTGCCGGGAGCCATAACATGAGGTGTTGAGCAGGTACTGGGAATGCCAAGTGCAAAGACCCAGGTTCCTCTTTGGAGGAAGGGCAAACAACACAGGAAGCAGGAACCATGGGTGGGTGCGTGCGTACGTACGTGCGTGCGTGGAGTTGTAAGGGCGAAGAGTAAGTAATAAGAGAAGGACAACAGAGGTAAGCAGGAACCAGGCCACAAAGGGCCTTATGTATCTTTTTTTTTTTTTTTTAAAGATTTTATTTATTTATTTGTCAGAGAGAGAGAGAGAGAGCGAGCACAGGCAGGCAGAGTGGCAGCAGAGGCAGAGGGAAAAGCAGGCTCCCTGACGAGCAAGAAGCCTGATGTGGGACTCGATCCCAGGACGCTGGGATCATGACCTAAGCGAAGGCAGCCGCTTAACCAACTGAGCCACCCAGGCATCCCAGGGCCTTATATATCTTAACAGAGTCTGACTTCATTCTAAAGCAACAGGAAGGTTTTGAAAGGTTTTTGGTTGAGGAATACTGTGATCAGATCTGTGTTTTGCAGAGAAGATTCTTGATGAAGTTGGAGAACAGATGAGGAAATAAAGGCAGAGGCCAGTGGGGAAAGAGAGGATGGTGGCCCAGAGTATGGACACCTATGGATTGGGGCTGATTAGACTGGGGTCGGGGGGGAAGGAGAGGGAGAGGTCAGGGTGAGGGCCGAGGCCTGTGGTGTAGACACTCTGGGATTGCCACCACCATTGGCTCACAGGGGTCTGTGCACAAGAGCAGAGGAGTTTGGATTGGGGGTGGGGGGGGTTCAGGTAAACGGTGAGTTCTCCGTTTTTAGACATCTGGGCTACTCTAGTATTTTCTCCTCCATTACAGCTAATCCTTTGAAAGCATTTTTGAATATGTGCTTTTGTAGAGCCTTTGAATTGCATTAGTTCCTCCCACAGATCAAAATCTATCTCCTTCATCCCATTTCTCATACTTTCTAAAACTGCAGTTGCTCAAGAAGTGCTTATCGCATGATACCCTTAAGATAAATTCCCAGAAAGAGTACTGCAGGCTTAGAGAGGTAAGGCTTTAATAATTCTTTTATATGTGCCAGGTTTTCTTCAGAAAGACTGAATCGATTTACAATGTCAACAACGATGCACGAGGATACCTGTTTTCCCTAAAGCCTTTCTAGCACGGGCCTCTGACATCCCTTCACTTGGTTGGTGTAAAATGTATTTGTTTAAAAGTTGATTGAAGTTGGATAAATCTTCAGATATGGTTTCCTATTTGTTTTCTTTTGGGTGAAATGTCTGTTTGTATCCTTGGACCACTCACCCAGCTACAGTTTGATAGTGTGTGTTATCAAGTCTTTAATTTTTGCCATGTGTAACTCCCCATTTTGTTGCTTTTATTCTGTCTCCACTTTAGAAGGGTTTAAAATTTTATATAAATACATTTGTGTACCTTTCCCTTTTCCGTTTTGTTCCCTTCAACCAAATTCCCTCCTTTGTAGCTGGAACTGCGAACCTAGTCTACGATTCCTTAATTATTGGGAGTTGGTTGAGTTATATATTTTTTGGCATGGGGTCTGAATCTTGAATATTTTTTCTTTTATATTATATTTTGTGGTTTGTAACTTTATCTTTACTAGTTTTTTACTTGATTCATCTATAGTTTATAAATATTTTATCATGATATGTGTAAGAAATATTTATGTAGATCCATTTGTTATTTAATCCTTTTCTTTAAAAGATATTATTTATTTATTTGACAGAGATCACAAGTAGGCAGAGAGGCAGGCAGAGAGAAGGGGGGAAGCAGGCTCCTTGCCAAGCAGAGAGCCCGATGTGGGGCTCGATCCCAGGACCCTGAGATCACGACCTGTGCCGAAGGCAGAGGCTTAACCCACTGAGCCACGCAGGCACCCTTGTTATTTAATCTTATCTTAGATTTAAATAATCCTCATGCTTATTCTTCCACTAAGAAAAGTAAGTTTTACCATTAAAGACAAGAGGCCAACATAAAACTATCTTAGGAAGCGGGGTGAAAGACTCAAGATCCCCAAATATCTTGGAAATCTGAAAACCTGACAGACAAGGTTGTAGGGGTAGGACCTCCCTTCCCCTAACCCCTTACCTGACCTGGAAAGCATTAGAGAAGAACCTGGAAAAAGACCTATTTGGTCTCCAACAGATCTGAGTTCGAGTCCAGCCTCTGCCGCCTGGCAGCAGTGGGACCTTAGGCAAGTCCCCACATCTCGTCGTGGAGAGTGCACTGACGGGGACAGGAATGAGCACAGGAAGACCAGGCAGGAGCTGCTGTCACAGGGTGGTAGAGATGAAATGAAATGACAGAGTGCTCATGAAGCACTTACCCCCTACCACCTGGCCGTACCCAGTCAGCTCCCAAAATGGCGCTCGTGATTGCTGAACAGTAATCAGCAAGGCCACATCGTCAGTTGTTATGAAAGCTTTTTGAGTTTAGCGCTCCACTTCGCAAAGAGGAAATAGCTCCACTTTGTGCTCACTTCTTCTAGAAAATATGCAAGGTATAACCTGGGATTATGCGATCGGAAATCAAAGTGAAACCCAGGTGTCATAAATGTAGGTCTACAAAAGTGTGTAACAACAGCTCGACTTTGGCTGGCTCTCTGCTCTCTGCTCCTCACCTTGGGTATCATTCTCGAGCTTATCAACCCCCGACCCCCACTCCCAGGCCCCAGCAAGCTGCCTCTGGGAAAGGAAGGGGGGAAGAGAGCCCGACCTCTCAGGTCATTGTTCTGTCACGATTATTAGAGTAAAACAGCAATTATCCAAATTCCTCAGGAGATGAGAAGTTCTACCTAACTGAATTTTTTGGGCCCTTCAGGGTTAACGATAAAATCCTCTTTCAACCCCTGTGAAATTTCTTTTTCTCTAAAGTGGGTCACACAAGTTCCCGCTACTGTAAGTCAGTCTGGGGGCCAAACGAGCATTTAACCTTCCTCTGATGATTCGGTCTCTTGCTCTGCCTCGGGGTCAGCTCTGCACAAGGACCAACACCACGGTCTCCGGGGAGAGGAAGATGAGTGAAATGGGTTGAACGGAAATCTACGATAACAGGCTAACACGTTTCTGGAGGATTATCTTATTTCCTGAAACAAATTCCTCACGACTAAGTACTTCTGTGTGCGCTGTAGAGGGGGAGGGTTAGATTTTCTCCTAGAAATGGAGTTTAGAAGAAATAGTCCATTAAGGGCTTTGGCTTACCTACATTTTGCTGGACTACAGGTGTCTGTCATGCCCTGAGGGTCTAAAGGCCCCAGGAGTGTTCTTGAATATATTTAAGCGCCTGATAGCGGCAGCCGGTTACCACGAGGCAGAAGAGTCTGTGCTTTGTCTCCCAGGCTCTCCACCTAAATGCTGACGAGAAGCGGGGACTGACTTAGCTCAGCTCCGCCCAGGTCACGGATTACACAGAACATTTTAAAAACAATGCAGCCCCAGACAGATGTGCATATGCGTAAAGATAAAAGGATCTTTTCATAGAATGGAGCTCACCTTAAAAGTGTTTTTGGAACTTGAACGCATGATGATCTGCCCTTTTAAAGAGGATGCTAAAGGTTAATTTTCTAAGGCATAAGGGCTGCAGACAAATGCCAAAATTCTATTCCCAGACCTAAATTATATAATCAGAAATAGAGCATTCGAACTGCACATCAAATGGTCTCGCTTTCTGGCAGACTATGAAAAAAATCAGTTTCAATGTTTGAAGTAGGCATTTGTTTATATAATGCAACCAACCATGACTGCCAAACACAATAATTAAATGCTTTAGCAAGGGAGAAATCTTGCCAGGATATGTAATTTGAGGGGGGAAAATAAGCAGAGGGTTGATGTGTAGCAGAAAATGCTGAATTATTTATTTCATGCTACTCAGAGGCAGACACTCAAACTACCTGCAGAAAGACTGAAAGAGAAAGGAGAGCCTCGGAGGGCTAGTTCCGTTATTAAATCTTATCCAACTTTTATCTTTAAGTGGTGCTTTTTCTTCCCACCCAGACTTGGAAAATGAAGAGTTCTTATCTTCCTTTCATTATAAAATTACTGGTGTGGAAATGAAATTAACAGCTACCAAATGAAAATCTACAAAGACAAAAAAAATCAGATCATATTTTTCCCTTTTCATTAGTTATCAACTAAAATTTTACTCAATTTGGATCATCGGACTATGCCTGTATTTCTCTTCTGGGAAGGGGAACAGCATGATAAGGAAATGCCCAGGATAAAGAAGTGCTTACATGTCATTTACTTCTGGAAAAGAAAGAAACAAAAAACCCCAAACTCAGAGGTTATACCTACTCATCTTTAACAATTCCTTCCTTCTAAACCAAAAGCCTTTGGTATGATTTTCTGTTCTAACATTCAGAAGAAAAATCATAGCACACTAGCAAAGAACGGAAGGTACTAAGCACCAAAGCTTTGATATTACTTAAAATAACAATGGGAAACATTCCCCAAATAAGCCTCGTATCTTAGAAATGATTTAATGTATGCATATAATATGTAAATATATAATAAGCACAAATATATTAGTGATTATATCTTATATATGTAATATATTTTAATATGTACATTTATATATTAGTTCATATTAATTATATCACACGTGTCAAAGCGATGATGACTTAAAATTTTTTGTGTTCTCTTACTTTGCTTAAAAGCTGCTCTTGGTAAAGCAGAACATCCGTTTAACATAGCCTTCTAGTTAAAATGAACAACTAATTAGATCTTTTTAAAAGGGTTCAACTTCTAAGACAACTGAAGATCCTTAATGTTGCCGTGCACATCTCTAAGATCAAACAATATAAATGCCCTCTGGCTTCTCCCAGGAACTTAAAGGAACAGAGGGGAAAGCAGAGGAGGCAGTGGCAATTTCTAGAATTTGCATAGTACCCCAAAGCACCTGGTAACATTAATTTATTCACATGGCCACCCATGGCATCAGGCTCTCGTTTTCTCCACAGTATAGAGAGAACCCAGACCCCGGGAGCCCCTGCACCCCTTCCCTGGTGAGTTAGGTAAGAGAAATATTGGGATGAAGAATTCTGATATCACTCTCCTTTTCCATTATCCAGACAGCGGTTCCTTGATAGCATCTGCACATCTTCTGTGTGGCCTAGAGGGTAATTTCTTTAGCATGAGGGAACCCCCGCAGCCCCAGCCCAAGGCATCATTAGCTCCTGACTAGCCTCCTGCAAAAGGTGCCTAACTGCTTACCATTTTTTTTTCACTCGTATCTGCCATTAATCTCTACCCAAGAGCTCAATCTCCACCCAAAAGCTCAAGTCAGTCTTCAAAAACTTCAACAGATTGCATCACTCCCCCAGCTTAAAACCTGGAAATATATTCTCTTTGCATTTGGAATAAAAGCCAAACTGCTTAACGTGGCCTTCAAGGCCACATGTGATAGCGCCCCCATCCATCCCTCCCATCGCACCTCACTGTCCCCGCTTGCTCATTGCTCACGAGTGTCTCCGCCTTCATTCATTCATTCATTCATTCTTTCATTCATTGTCCAGCTGTACACAGGCCTTCCCCAATCTCTCTCTGCCAATGCAAGTTTATATGCTTGGGAGTACCCTGTTCTCTTCATGCAGCACGCACCATGATTTGTAATTATACACTCTACTGCTCTTTAAAGTGATCTTTTAGCTCCTCTAGGCTCTAAGCAGCCTGTGAGTGCCTCTTAAGCTGCAACACCTACTACACGGTTTGACACATGAGCCTTTGCATAAGTGTCGGCCTCAGGAAAGCTGAAGCAAGTGAGGAGTGAGAGGACTCCTGACCTGACCAACGCCTCAACAGTTTTGGGATTTGTTTCCTTCTCACCCTGACTGGCTCTGCCTTTTCCTCTTTCACAGAGCACTCTGTCAGATGGATGAAAGGGAAGCAACCTGAGAGTTAGAACATTATGTCCTTTTCCTAAGCTAAATGGACTATTATTTGGAGTCAACAACTAATAGGTCCTTGAGCTATGAATGCTTATGTGATCCAGGGTGCCCCCATTCCCAGGATAATTAGGGAACCCCAAGGTTTATCAAATGAACCCACGAATACAAAAATATTTTTTTATAACCCTTTGCTCTAGGCTGATAGGTTGGCACAACTCCAGGGAGCTCTGTTCCCAGAGGGTTTTGTGATCAACTCCCTGGGTAGAGCAGGTCTTTGTGGCCCTAGCTGGTGGCTCTGTTCTGTTACTCAATGTTTTCATTTTGAATTATTCTTCCAGCGCTATGCTTTCCTCCTAGGTTTATTCTTTGTTGCAAACCCAACATTTACCTTTTTTTTTTTTTTTTAAAGATTTTATTTATTTATTTGACAGAGAGATCACAAGTAGACGGAGAGGCAGGCAGAGAGAGAGAGAGAGAGAGAGAGAAAGAGAGGAAAGCAGGCTCCCTGACGAGCAGAGAGCCCGATGCGGGACTCGATCCCAGGACCCTGAGATCATGACCTGAGCCGAAGGCAGCGGCTTAACCCACTGAGCCACCCAGGCGCCCAAACCCAACATTTATCTTATATGGGTCTTTAAAAATATGATTAAATGGGTCATATTTAATTATGACTGAAATTAAAGTCAGTGAGAGGCTATGAAAAGAAAATCTACTTAAGTCAATTTTTTATTAGAAGAACATCCCTAAACATTACCGATTTTTGAACATTAATTCCTCATTGTTTATTTACTTTGAAAACATAAGCACAAATGAAAATATTATATAAAATATTTTTCTTGATTATTTTTTTGGAAATTTCCATCAAGATCCATGGGGCTTATGAAGAAAAATAAATGTCTATTTCATTGCAGGAGCAGGGATAAAAATTAATAAAGCCACTGCTTTCCTTCGATATAAAAATCCCTCAGTAATCCCAGGCATGGTTTCAAAAGGAAATTAGAAATACATTTTAAGGTCAAAATCTGGGTAAAGGCAATGCCAACATGAAGAACACCTTTGGTAAGAACTTGATTGAGCTAAGAATCAGTCTTTACAGTTCTGTACAGGGTCGTTCTTTACAGGGTCAATTGCTTCACAGGTTTCTGCCAAAGGACCTAAATCTAGAGTTCAAGCAACTTTGACGAGGAATATGGCAATGAAAGTAAGTGAGGGAAAAGTTTACCCCAAAGAACATCTCATGATCTGATATGTTTACTAAAGAGTTAATTCTCCCTTTATATTATAGCCTTGTGGGTTTAAGCAGAAGTTAACTGCAAGGGAGTCAGGTATCAAACTAGGTCAGAGAACCTCTGTAGAAGCTCAAAGGCCATCTCAGAAGCCTCTTCAATCCCTGTCCACGCAGGCAAAAATCACCTTTTCTTTTGCTTTGGTCCTATGGATTCTGTGCAATAAAGACACATCCCAAACTCTGTACAATCAGGAGCCTTGAAGGCTTTTGCTCCCTCTATTTGAGGGCTACATCTAAGCCACGGATCTCCTTTTGTCTCTCCTGAATCCCCAGTGTAGCTGTGCAAATGTTTGAGTTAAAAAAACGAATGTCGGTATTTACAGTGATCTTATTTTAGCTGTCCTCCAGAACTAGGTGGGGGAGAAACAAAGAAGCCCCGAGAAGAAAGCTGAAGTTAAAACGTTTAAAAATAAATTAGGATTAGCAATTGCTTTGAGTCGTTACTGGCATGAAATAAAAAGATTACTGCCAGATGTATGAAATATATAGGGCACAATAATTTAGCTCTCATCTTATTTACATTTAAGGTCAAATAAAACATTCTGTTTTGTATTACTCTGTACAAAGTAGGAGGACTAGAAAAACCATGTATTTTCTATCATCAGAAGACTTTTTTTTCCAGAAACAAATCAAAATTTTACTAAATGAATGAAACACAAGTTTTTAAGGCTTTATTGTATTCCTCCCTCCACCCCCAAATAATCAACTTATTTTCATGATCCCATATAAGACATTCTGATCTTCAAGTCTTTTGTGTGAGTATTTCAGGTCAGGGCCGATTAGGAACACTGGACCCCAGCTGACAGGAACACAGAGCTCTCCCTTGGTCATAAGCCAACAAGACTCCATGGAAACCAGTGAGTCCTAACAGATCAAAGAAGAGTTTAGTACTCAAGAATTGCCTCAAACAACCCAATAATAGAAACTGCACTCAATAAGGGTACAATTTCTCAAATGGACCATTAAATTTTATTATGGAACTCAAAATATCACCCCAAATCCAGAAATTTACAAAAGGAACTGCTGGCTTTCAAAGAAAACCGTAATTCTTTCTTTCGAACTAGGCTATGGAGAGGCTGAAAATATCTGAGGGAGTCGTAAAGAACCTAATCATTTTGCATTTGGGTTAGAAGGTATTGTGATTGTTTTGTGTTTCTCTGGTAATTTTTTTTGTTATGTTTTTAGGAAAGTTATGATAGGCCAGCCCATGCTCTATGTCTTTTCTTGGCTGGTAGATATGGCAACACGGTCATCATTCAGGCCATGTGTTGGCACCAGGACACAGTAACGCGTGGGCACAAGAAGCTTCTAGTTCACAGACAAGCCCTCACACCCAAGAGAAATCAGCTTAAAAGAAAACCAAACAAACAGCAGGTAGACTTATAGAATCAATCTTTGATATTCCTAGAAAGACCTATTTGTATACAGGCATTTTAGCCACTTTTGTATATAAGTCAATTTTCCAAATACCTCTGCTCTTTGTCTCTTTAGACACACATCTCATCAATAGACAAGAGGTCTTGAAACCTTTTATACCTGCTCACTGACTGAGAAACCTTTTCACAAGCAGCACTCGACAACAATAAGATAGTATTTTTTTCCTGTTATTGCTGGATTCGAAACACCATTGGTTCTAAGGGAGGGTCGATGCTGCTTTTCACTTCTCCATTAATTTCTGTACTTCTGAATTCACATTCTCCAAAAGTTCCTAAGCAGAATAGAGGCTGTAGAAGAAAAACCATGTGATAGTCAGTAATTATAATGCAGGAAAGTATTTCTGCTTGAATTAGTGAAGTGTATTGCTTAGACACATCTGTTGCAAATAGGAAAAACTAGATTGCTGTGAACAGGGAAAATTTTATTATTGGAGGTTGTCACTTGGTTCTGCATGTCAAATTACTCTTTCCCAAGATACTTTATAATGTTAGATTCTGTGTAGCAAACAGAAACCCATTCTGCACAAACCCCATTTTAGTGTTGTATTAAGACAACATAATGCCGTCTCTTGTAAATTTGCTGAAAGCACAAAACTCAATTGAATGGCCAGTAGAAGCAAGCAGGCTTCCTCAGTCAGAGACTGAGTGTCTGTGAGGTCCTGTGTGGAAGTTCTTTTAAGAAGTTATACGGCAGCAATATAATATTTTAAAAGGCTAGTGATCAAAAAATTAGGGATATGAGAAATTTGAAATCTTGGTAGTTAGGTGACCAAAGGTGATACAAACCCAGCCTTAATATATGTTTAAATAGGCTCAGTTTTTATATTGTGAGATTGAAAGGGTTGGCATTGCCAGTCCAGACTAATCTAAAACACTAATTTTTAAAAAATTCACCTTTCTTGTTGCTCATCACTTTAAATGTGTGTGTATATATGTATATGTGTGAATACGTCTAAATAAATATACAACACGCGTGCACGCACACGCACACACACACACACACACACACACACCCACACACACCCTTTGTGAAGAAAATAAAGAATCCGCATTTGGTCTGATGGCAACTGCGTTAAGCTAGAAGACCGGGTATCTTGATTCCACTTCATTCTCTTGACGCATACTTTCTGTCCGCGTTTGGTGGCATTGCCAACTCTCTCTGGGCCTCAGTTTTCTCTTAAGTAACATGAGATACTTAGGACTAGGTCTTCTGGTGTCTAAAATTAATACCCAGCACAGCTGAAGTGAGCACAGAGTGCTAGGGACACACTAGACTCATGGGTTATCTGGAGGCAGAGAAGAAGGAGGTTTCATGAATGGAGCAAGATGACAAACAGACTCAAGTTGGCACAGGGATCCGGGACAGGAAAGTAACCGGAGATATGGCTGGACAGAGCCAGACCGTAGAAGCCCTTGATGGGGGAGCCAGTGGTAGATAGTGGTGACCTCAGCTTGCTGAGAGGAAGGCCAAGTCTACCCTGTTCCTAAACTCTCTTCTCTGGGCCACATTCCAATCTGAAATAATGGCTTACTTCAGACAAACACAACTCCACCCAAATGCAGAGAGTGGAACATCTGACCTTTCTAACACATTCTGCCTGCATTATATTTATATAACTTGCCTCTTACTCAGAGTACTGCCAGGGTGAAGGTAGACTCAGGAAAAAAAAAATCATGCATCTCTGTTCGATGTTTTGTTGTTGTTTCTTTAAACGAGGATTTCTTGCTCAAACAAGAGCATTTCCGCTGTGGAAAGAAGGGTTTCCATCAGATCATCTGTCAGATAACCATTTCCACTCCAGAGGTGGAAGCAAGGCCGCATTAACAGCAGGCAGGCCCAGTGAGGCCGAGTTTAGAGATGATGAATTTCTTTGGTCATAACTGGACCTGAGCTCCAGAGTGGGGCTCCCCATGCTACCTTCACTGACTCTCCTGGCTCCACAAACCTTAAGGAATGAAGAAACACAAGCCAGAAGCAGCTAGGGGTTTTACCATATGTTTCCTAGCTGAGAGAAACAGCCGCCTTTCCCTAGTGGTCTGTGCTGCTGCCTTTAAGGAATTGAAAAACCCGATCCAGCAGGAAGAAGGCCCCGTGCCTAGCCTTGACATTAATTATTACATCAAATCATTAAAGCCTTGACACAGGCAGAAAAAAAGGTCCCCCTACCACTTTCTCTTCCAATGACTTAATGTTGTTGGAAAAGGAGGAGAATGAGGAATTTTGTCCCCCAGGGACAGTGGCACAAAGGACCACAGTTTATTTAAGTAACTTGCAACCTACAAACAGACTGCATTCTAAATCATTCTGAGCCCAGACTTAGAGTCTGGAGTCTGGAACACATTTTCCCATGGACATAACATTCTAAGAGATAAATAGGTAATGAAATTGCCTCCACTGGCCGATTTAACCTTGGCACTGAATAGCATAGGGAGCCTGCCCTCCTGTTTGCAACCTAGTTCCACCCAGCTGTCCAAGCCAGAAGCCTAGAAACCACTCTCAGCAGCTCAGTTATTGGTCTCCTGTCCTCAGGCCCGACAGGCCCTATGGTCTACTTCTGAGTCCTAAAGAGAGAGGAATGGAGAGCAGATAGTATTTTCTAACAGAATAATTTTCATGTAAAACCCCATGAGACACAGGAAACATCTCTAATTCTGCAGAGAATATAGTATGACTCTGGCATATGTTCCAAAAAAACAAAGCACCAGTTGGCCCAAGGTGGGTTCTGTGTGTGAGCAGTTCTGGACAGTGTGGTTGGCTGGACTGTGGGCTCCTTCTAGTCATGGAGACCTCAGCAACTCAAGACCAGAAGATGAGGACATCTTCTAACGTTGTTTGTAATAGGAGACATTCTCCCCTTTCCCCAAAGTCCCCCAAAATAACTTGAGCAATAGAAGAATGGATCTTCTGCAAAGGGATAAGAGCCAGGGGTTGAGAGATTATACTCAGAGCGAAGTTTTATTTAGAAAATAAGAGTGCAACAATTAAGTACAACAGCCACACTTTCATGGGCACTGTAGGTTGCTTACCCAACATCTACTCTATACTTCTCCTTTCCCAACAACCCCTTGTTTTGTTGCGGTGTCTACCTCTTCAACTCTTCTATTCACAGTCACATGGTATAAGGGCAGCATATCCCATACCCAGCTGTACTGGTGGATCCAATTAATCTAAGTCAATCAGGTCATGGCATTTGTAGTAAAGTTAGTCCTCTCTGAGATGTAAAAGGCCTCATCGGATTAGAAGAAGGGACTTGTATTCCATGGCTAGAGAGAGACCCCTCTCTTTCTCCTGGTGCAGACGGACCAGAGAATCTGCTAATCCATTTGTGTAGAGCAGCCATTTTGTGATCATTTAGGGGAACCTGCCAGAGAAAGAAGCCAAGAAAGACGGCAAGCCAAGAAAGTTTCTAAGTCACTGAGTCAATTAACCTTAAAGGACATCCTCCCACAAGAATAGTTTAGTAATTTCTTTTTGTTTTTGCAAATTTGAATTGGAGTCTTCATCATATTTGAAAATGTTTTATCTCATAAAGTGAAAAACAAATGGGGAAAAGAACAATGAAACTAGTAAACCAGGGAAAATATGAAACCTTGGAGATAGTGGGGGACAGAAGATGTAATAAATGTGAATGTGCTTTGAATGTTAGGGAAGAAAATGCCTTACATATCTCTCATATTTTCTCCCTGAACATACACTGATCTACTAAAATCAAAATTCTTGAGAAGGCAAGTCTTCAGTTTGCTATAAATCTAGAATACATAGTGCTCATCATTTTCTCTAAGTGGCTCACTTGGGAAACACATTTTCCTGAATCAAGATACCATAGTATTTAATCCATTTACTCAACAATTGCTCATACACAAGAGTGAGCAACAGTAAATAACTTGCCTTTCAGGCTAAAATCTGGTGGCAGGAGAGAGAATTAATCCTCTCTCTGCAATGTAAATGCAAACATTTGATGTTTAAATTGGTGTTCCCACAGCAGAGAAGATTTGTTTAATTGTAAGTCTGAATGAGCTGCCGAGAAGTGGTTGGAAATAATTAGAAGAAAAAAGTTTTCTTGGCTGTCTTTCAAGGTGGTCAGAAGAACGATCACAGAGGAAGAAAAATAAATTAATGTGTTCAATATCTCACAGCAGGTCAGCTGGTCATGTCAACAAACCTTCTTGCCATCTGTTTTTTGTACTCGTAAGTGACCCCATGAGCATCATAATCATCTCGTTTAAGGGTTTAAAGTTTCTCAGATAAGAAAGCTCATGTTCATAAAAAATCACATGGAAAACTTTTGAAATTGTATTTTATGCCTAAGAAATACATAGTTGAGACTGGTCTCGAGGTGAACCAAGTGGTAGACCAGCTCACTGAGTTCTAGATGAGAGAAGCCCTCCATCTCCCATGAGAATCCAGTGCTTTGCTACTCTGTCCTCAGGCTCACTCAACCATACACGTACAGGCAGAACCAATTTAAAAGGGAGCACGTTCCAAAAGACTCCTGGTAAATGGTTGTTTATTTCTACAAGAAAATGCGTTCCAGGTTCTAATGGTATATATGGGTCCCAGCCATACAAAAAGCCACATAAAAGCTTTTTAACACACAATAATCCTCATTGTGGGATCCAACTGTAGGTTATCTGTGTCTTTATGAAAGAACATGCCTAGGAGGCCGGGGGTAACCCACACTGGGAAGACAAGAAGCTGAAAGGAGGAGGGAAAGGCAAAGATTTCTTTATCTTCTCTCTTCTTCTTTCCTTCAACCTTGCATCACCCATGACTAGCAAATCCCCAGGGATGTATTCTTCTGATAGGTATTGTTTTCCTTTCTTCTTCCATGATACGTACAGTACCCCCCATGAGGCTCAAACAGGCACCTTCCTCACCATCTGTTCACTCTCCTCTCAGCATGCAAGACCCTATCTTATTGCTCATTCCAATGCATTCCACCTAAGCCCATGCTACAGAATAAATGAGAACGCCCAGGTCTTAGAGTCTCAAAATTAAAATTGGAATAAAATGCAGATGCATAAAACTTTAAAGTGTTATACAATTGTAATGTGTTCCTGTTCTTGCTCTGATGTGTTATTGAAGCTCTCCTAATTCTTTCTTATACACGATGACTCATGTCTGTATCACTACGGTTTTATAGCTCATATGCCTATCTCTAAACTCTAATATCAAGATATGTGACCTAGTGCAAAATGTGGACGCTACATTCTCTAGGTGAGAAGTTCTCCTGGAGGTGAGGTGTGTCTACAAATACCGGACTTTCAGTTGTCTGCGGGAACAGTGGGGAAGAATATAGGTAACAGGAAGTGGTCCTCCTAATGGTCCTCCAAATGGCCCTAACTGCATTTCAGGAACAGCAGGGGTTAACAAGGCTCTGTCTGCTTGAGGACTTCCTAGGCATAGTTTTATGTCTAATGAGGACAAAATATACTCCCAAATATTTTTCAAATGAACTTGTGGAAAACAACCCTGGCTTAAATTGAAGATTGCTTGCATATAACATATGCTGTGTATATACATAGTTTACTGTCTGAATCCTTATTAGTTCCCAGTCTTTCCCTATAGAATCCTAGTCTTGAATGTTCAAATGTTCTTCAGAAATTTTGAAAAGCTTTTGGGAAAGGGCATTTTGCCAAGAGGGGGATCTTCCTAGATCCCGATAGTGGTACGGGCGAGCCAGTCCATGCCTCTGTTCCCTCTGAGGCTTTCTCAGCTTCACCTCACAAGCAGCCTTTGAGACCAAGGGCACAGAAGAAAGGAATCATTCACCAAGCCAGGCTTCTGAGGAGATGACCCACCTCCACACTGGGGGAGTAGTTTCCAACTCTTTACCCAACTCCTCAACCCAAGAAGGCAGATGACCATTTCCCCAGGGAGGGCTTTTCCAAAGGATTTCGCACTGTTCAATTTTACAACTTTAGACCTGGCAGACCAAGGAGACTTTTTTTTTTGCCTTAAAAAAAACTATTTTTAAAGGTTGTATTTATTTGAGAGAGAGAGAGAATGCGAGAGCATGAGCAGGGAAGGGTTGGGAGAGGGAGAAAGAGAATCTCAATCAGACTCTACACTGAGCACGGAGCCTGATGCGGGGCTCGATTCCAGGATCCCAAGATCATGACCTGAGCTGAAGCCAAGAGTTGGCCGCCCAACCGACTGAGACACCCAGGTGCCCCAACCTTAAATAAATATTTCAACAAATAACTTTTTCTATGTAGGCAAAAGATCACTCAAATTAGTAATATATATCTTGTTTGGAAATCATCTTTGTGCAATGGCACTGGGATGTTAGGATGGAACACATATCTTGTCTATGTCTTGTTTCAAATCATTTTTCTTTCACCAGTCCTTAGGTTGTCTAGAGAGGGGCCCCCAATCCTCCAGTTAAAATGATAAAGTATGGAGTTATAAAAACCTGCTCTGAATTTAAGGTGATTCAGCGATGCTAAAAAGCCCATAATTAACCAAGCTGTCCCTTCAGTTTGAAAGGGCCACCAGATTTTCATCTCTAAGACTCCTCCTTAGGCATAAAGAACAGAATGGTCCTTCCCACTAGACTTTCCCCAGGGAAAATCTGGTTGGGGGAGGGGAGAAAAAGTGATCTGGATTCAAGAGGGAAAGAAGAAAGGTGGAGGTGCGCCTAAGGAAAAAAAAAAGATTAAGCCTGGAAAATAACATTTATGGGGAAAACTAGAATATTTTCTAATTTGGAGTTATTCCAAGAAACACAAATGACCGCACATACATCCAGGTTTTAAGGGTTAAAAAGGTAGTTTTATCAGAAATATTAGATAGCAAAATGGCTTAGAGTTTTAAACTTTATCCTGAGATCATCTTCACATTCAGAACTACGGACAAATAAATTTGGGTTCATCATGTAAAACAGAGGCATTGACCTGCTTTTAAATATCTCTGTATTTAAAACTAACCCAGCTTAGTAATTTCTTATGAATATATGTGAAATTTCTTAATTTTGAATCAAAAAAGTTTGTGAATAGTTACATGTCCGGGACCAGGCTATGTACCACGTGTAAGACCTAGTTCTGCCTTTGAATGACCTCAGTCCATTAGAGCAGGAATTAAATGCCCAAGAAGGCATTTCAAGACAGATTTTTAAGATCACAAAGCAGCATCACATAATTAAAATTGCTAAATGCATTGTTCAGAGTCTAATTGATACATATAGTAGCTTTGAGGAGCAGAAAGATAAAATCAGGTCAGAGTAATTTAAAAAGGAGAAGGAATTTTAAAAGGATAGATAAGGTCCAGATAATAGTATTACTGCTACTACCTTCCAGCTCTATTTGAGAGCCTGCCAAGGGCCAGGCTCTCACTATAGTTGGCATTGAACATGCACTCTCTAGACTCAAAATGAAACTAAAGTGAGTTTATTGCCATGATTTTACAGATAAGGATAGCAAAACATTTGCTCAAGGTCCGAGGGAAGAGGTGAGCAGAGACATACCCCCAGGTCCTGCTGATCCAGAGCCCTCTGTGTTTCTTGCAAACCGACTCCCAGGAGCAGAGAGAGTTCTGGGTGGCACAAAATACATTTTTCTAGAACAGGTGACTTTTTAAGATGAAAAAAAAAAAAAAGGTCAGATGTTACAGAGCAAGCAACATGTCATTGTGAATTTTAGACCCGACACCTGACATAATTAACCCAGCATGTTGGGCGGGTCAGGCTGGTAGGTAGAAGGAGTAGGAGGCTCGCCAGTTCAGAAAAATGAGAGAGAAAGATAATCTGGTCCTTCTGCCCTGATGTGGCAACACAGATGCACATGGCATGGCTGGGCTGTTGGGTAGCATTTCACATTTCACAGCAACCAAGAAGATACTGGACTTGGCCTTGTATCAGGGTATTTACAATTTGTCCTGTTTCCAAAATTCCTAAATTTGTGACTTTGGGCAATGACTTAAATTTCTGAGAGCTTCCATCTCCTAACATGTGAAGTCCAACTTATGATAATAACTTGCACAAGGCTAAAAGAATTAAGAAAAAAATATACATAGTTGACCCTTGAACAATGTGGGTGGCAAGGGCACTGACCCCCTCCCCAAGCTGTTAAAATCAGCTTATCACTTTTGACTCCCCCCAAAACTTAACTACCAATAGCCTACTAGTTCCCAGAAGCCTTATGGATAACATAAACTGTCGAATAACACATATTTTGTACATATGTTATATACTGTATTCGTATAGTAAAGTCTTCTTCAGGCTTTTTAATGTAGTCGAGTCATGGGGGCATGGATTAAAGGGTGCATGAAGCACTGAAAGAGACAAAAACCCTATTCTTACAATAAGGTGAGCTAGGGAAAAGAAAATCTTATTAAGACAATCGTAAGGCAAATATGTTTACAGTGGTGTCCTGTACTTATTGAAAAAAACCTGCGTGTAAGTGGACCCATGTAGTTCAAACAAACCCATGTTGTTCAAACCCGTGTTGTTCAAGGGTCAACTGCACTGTGTCGCGTGTGGTAAATGGTCAAGTGTTCACTTTTTTTTTTCCTTTATGAAGGCTGTGGAAGTGGGAAAGAAAGGATGAATAGATGGTGAAGTAAATTTTGTGAGATTTGGTGACCAAAGATATGGGGGCTTGTGGTGGGGAGTGGGGAGAAGGAGGGAAAGAAACTTTGAATATGAATTTAAAATGAAAAGCCTACACAAAAATATCTTTATTTCCTCAAGTAGGAGTTAGGAGTTAGCTTTAGGAAGGTGACTGGGAGATCCCCCATTGAAAACACCCAGAGAAGAGTTAGAACTAAGGCAGAGGGCTTAGGAAGAACAAAGAAAGCAGGAAATAGGACATGGCAGTCATTTGCCCAAGAGCCTGGTTGTTCTACTACTCCATTTCTGAGGACCTGTGAATTTGCTCAACTGTTTTTCTTTGAATGCCCATGCTTTAGAAATCAAAGGAACATATATGAAGCTATAATGTTTTAAGAAACCAGATCCCACTTTTTTTTTTTTTTGAGACAAAGAATATTAAAGGAAAATACTCTACTTAACACAGGACTTCAGATCAATTTCAACTCTGTGTCTTTCAATTTTAAAACACAATAACTGCTTTAATACCCAGCTTCACTTTCAAAAGTCTTTATCATGAATGTAATCTTCCTCCAGAACAAGCTTTCCAGATGGCGTAGATGGTGGGGAAAGACATGGTAGGGAAAGACAATAAAACCCACATTTCTAGCAGGGCGTGTATCTTGGAAAACGCGACTGCAGTAGAGATGGCTGGGGTCTGGAATGAGACCAGATGAAAGGGGTGGAGTCCGAGGTGGAGGGGAGTCAGTGGCATCATGCAGTCCCCAGGAATGCGGGCCTTGATTCCCGCCAGTCATGGTGGATAATTCTGTTTTTACTGACTTCTTATGCTAGGCGAGCCTGGCCCAGTGCTTCTGCAAGGTTCTCAAATTCGAAAATGAGTTGTCTGTTCCAGACACTGGATTCATTATCTCCAGCTGCTGAAAGCAGATCTGGCACTACTGAGTGCATCTGGTTCTTTTGACATTTTATGTGACAGCTTTTTTGTGCCTATTAGATGGTCCCTAGGCAAGCCCCTGGCAGGCCTGGCTGAGGTTCATCATCGGCTGCAGATGTTAAGAACATGAAACCTCCCATAATCCTCCATGACCCCAGACTTCTTGGGGATCTGACAGTCTATCTGCTTTCTAAAATACAACAGTGACCTGCACCTACCTATACAACAAGTAAATAACTTAGGAGGCTTAATATATCAAAGCAGAGCTTTGAAATATATAAAGGAAAAACTGATCGAGTTCAAAGGAAAAACCAACAACCCACTAACACAGTGAGAACTCTAGAACGGCTCTCTCGGAAAATGATGGGCCCAGTAGCAAAAAAGGGAGAATCCTGATGATCTGAATAACAATGAAAACAATTTTAATTAAGAACTTCATACCCAAACAACAACAAATAAGCACCATTTCCAAAGGCACAGAACATACACAAGCGAATGCTTTATAAGGGAAGGACATCTCTTTGGATCACATTTCTAACCTCTTGGGTATAATACATTTCTGATACCAGTATTTATCACATGTTGTTTCACAGAAAGATTATTTGTTAGACATGCCTTCCCTTCCCTGCCTCACTTTATAACTTCTCCAAGGGCAGAAGCCTTGTCTTCTTGCCTTGCCACCCCTCACAATGCTCACTGTCTTATATGTGGTGTCTTCATACAAAGTAGGCACTCATTTATGAAATGATCACCAGGACACAGGTCCCTTTCAGCAAGGTATCACTAACAACTTCGGCAAAGTCACTGTATGCTACTTCCAATAATGTGTTACATAAGGAGTCCTTTAGGATCTATCAAATCTTATTAGATTGGTGGTCATTTGATACTGAAAGATCTAAGGAAACTTTCTTCCACATTAGACTTTCAGATGACTGAATGTCATCTTAGCTGAACCACGGGCCAGTGCTTAGCTAAATGCTTCAAGATGCCCCACAAATTTTATGCTTGGGACATTCAGGTCACTCTGAGGGGAGAGCAGAAGGTGAGGAGAGATCCCTACTGAGCACACCCAAGGTCTGGCTCAGTTACTGGATAGGCAGGTGGCGTGTACAGAGCTATGGTGCAGGCCTTGCGGTCCAGAAATGTCCCCTCTCCTAGCTCCTCCCACAGGGACAGGTCACAGTTATGACTTCAGTTCATCTATATTTCTTTTTCTTTTCTTTTCTTTTTTTTTTTTTAAGATTTTATTTATTTATTTGTCAGACACAGAGAGAAAGCAAGAAAGCACAAGCAGGGGGAGCAGGAGAGGGAGAAGCAGGTTCCCTGCTGAGCCGGGAGCCCCATGTAGGGCTCGATCTCCGGATCCTGGGATCATGACCTGAGCTGAAGGCAGATGCTTAACTGACTGAGCCATCCAGGCGCCCTGCATCTGTATTTCTTTCTATAACGGATTTCTGTGTTTGTGTTCCCATACTCGACTTTACATCTGTATTTACCAAATTACGTTCCACAGAACAACACAATTAATAGATTTAAAAGTCCTAAGGCCAGGTGGGGGCTGTGGGGAGACATTCCATGCCTCAGTAAGTTTGAGAAAGCCTGCCTGCATCCCATCCTGGTTGAAGACAGCTGATTCAGAGCAGCCTGGTAAAGGCTCTGCAGAAAAAGGAAATCATAAACGTCGCTTTAATCCTAAACTTACTTGACCACAGAGCCCTCCCACCCCCTCCTTATTTTTGATAGGAACCTATTCCCATAATTCTACAAAATCGAGGTCATACTGACCCGAGAATCCCCTAATTCTCGATGCCAGGAAGAAGAACTTGTTCCTCATTCCAAAAGTCATCCTTTCATGAGAAAACAAGTACTTTTTTTTTTTTTTTTTAACTAATACCCTTTTTTTCCTGAGAATGGTTGGGGAGCCTCTCACACCTTCCACCATCTCTAATGAAAGATCTACAATGAGAAAGTCTTCCTCCTCCACCCTCCCCTCACCCCTAAAACGGTGTCTAATCTCTATACCAGCTTAAACTATGCAAACTCCTGGAGATACTTTTTAAAAAATAGTTTTAAATTTTTGATTGTGGTAAAATACACCTAACGTATAATTTCCCACCTTGACAATCTTTAAGTGTGCAGTTTGGTAGTGTGAAGCACATTCACACTTTAATGCAAGCAACCTTGAGAATTCTTCAATAGAAGATATTTTTTAATGGGGGAGAGATGCCCACTCTGTGGTCAGAGTCAATCGGTACCTCTTTCCGAGTGCTGTAATTTTGTGCCATATTTTTGTAACCACTATATTTAGCGATAACACATTTAATCTTCGATTATGCATTAAAAAATCATTTTCCTGACACTGATTCAGGGGATTTTGCAATGGAAGAAACGGAAGGAGAGCATCTCAGTGACTTTTTAAAGATCCCATACTGCATTAAGTCCCTGACCTCTAGCAACGTGCCAAGAGTTGAGTCGGATGCGTGTATCATTAACACCGTCTAGCTCAGGACAACGAGTTCTATACTCACAACGTGAATCATTTATGCTGCAGCCACTGATGACCCTTCTATCAGCTGTCTTCCGACAAATCTATCAGCCCTGAGTAAGACACTTACCGGGCCTTGGGTACACAGTCGCAAGGACATGGGCAGGACATGGAAGGGCTAGGCAGAGCCGATTGCTCCCTGAGCATGCCCGTCTTGTACTGTTTGTAGGTCCTGGGGTAATAAGCCTGATATTTCAAGCCTAGAAAGCCTTCAGCTTCAAGACTCGACACTTCTGAGGTCCCACAGAAACAGTTACAGACCTAGGGTCGATGTGCGTGCCTCCTGGGAGGGCACGAAGAATGTTCTGATGGGGATGCTGGACAGGAGAGCTGCTCACCCACCAGGGAAGAGCACGACCACATAGTGGGTCCCAAAGGCACCCTCACAGCAATGCTAGGTAATGGCGAGCCTGGCAGGGGAGATCTCCCATGTCAGGTCTTTGGTATCTCCACCAAAAACCACCCCACTGTCCTGGGCTTTACCCTGGGCATGCCTCACAGCAGCTCTGCCCCCCACACTTGCATCAGAGGGCGGGTGAAACCCTGGGCAGGAAGGAGCAGAGAACAAAATGCAGAGGCAAGTTTATTCAGAAAAATGTTACGTACATGTGGGTGTGGGTGTGTATGCATATATTTGGGGGGGTAACTTTACAATGTAGTCTTGACACTGAATTTCTCTCTGACACACACACTCATGTCCCATCAACAGAAAAATAACACATTCCAGTTTCTCTGCGGTCAACAAACCCTGTGAAATAGACCCATACTCCTCTGATTTTTCAATAAACTAGGACCATCTAACCAAGTACTATGAATTAGAGTCGGTTGATTCCTTCTGTTTATAACCCTAGACTTATGTTTTCAACAGCTGGGGAGAGGAGCACCTTTCTCTAGGATTCTCTTACTCATCTAGCTTCATGTGTTTAAGTGGCATCCAGTGGCATATACTGGCTTGTTAATCTCAAGAGGACAGCTCTTACCTATGGTTAGCGGGTGACGGTCTGGTAGATTACAGTTTTATATTAATGTACTATGTACATGTTTGTGTGCGTGCCCAGACACTTGCCAGTCTGAGGAGTGGAGGGTTAGCAGCTCAATTAGACACCAAAGCAATTTCAGGATACTTCTGAGGTTCAACATGGCTTTTCTAAAGGAGAACATTAGCTCTTTCATTCTTTGAGCAAATATTTGAGCTTCTCTTATGTCTGGCTTTTTCTAGAGTATATAGCAACGATCAAACAGACAAAGTCCTAGCTGTCAGGGAGCTTATCTTTGAGTGCGTACCTAGTTTGAAAAAAGTTCTTGAGACATGCAACACACTTACTTTAAATCAACAAGTGACTTTCAGAAGATAGTCTGGACACAATCTATATAGTCAGTACTGTTGAAGGCTAACAAATATTTTCTTCAGAACCAGATCATGGCTTCAGACACAAACAAAACCAGATCTGTCATGGTATTTGAAAATGTTTTGTACTCAGTAATAGAGATCAGCAACTAGGGAAGAACTAAAATTCTAGACTCCCACAGCAGTAAGGAGGCAGGGAGAACCACTGTTCTCATGAACACACACCAGCCCTCCCACCCCTGGCAAAAACACTTGTCCGAAATGGACAAAAGAAGCCTGAGTCAAGTCTTGCTTTCCCTTCCCTATTTTTCTGTATCCTATTACAAAGCAAACAGATATCAACGGAACTCTTGAGGGAAAAATTATTTCTTTTACTCTAGAAAAATGGTGCAAAAAATCACAGCTACTCGACCTAACAAGATGTCACTTCTTTTTTTGTAGCTAGAATGGTGTCTCTGATAACCAGACAACTCCATGGGCTCATTCACAGAGAAGACAATCATTCCTAAAAATTAATAATTACTTCTCTTGCAAAGAAAAAAAAAGCATTCAAATGACTGAATGTCATGTACATAGAGGGTGCCTGGCTGTGACTCAGACTTTTGTGGGCACTTTGGGCCCTTCCTTAGTAAAAAAGACCCAAAATTGCATTTTATGACTGCATTGTTATAAAGAAAAACATCAACCAGGCTGAGCCCCATTATCATATACTCACTATCATATTCACTTATCTCTTGCTTTTAAAAGAAATTAAAATTAAAACATTTTCTTTTTTTAATTTAAGAGTTTATTTATTTATTTGACAGAGAGAGACCACAAGTAGGCAGAGAGGCAGGCAGAGAGAGAGAAGTGGGGAAGCAGGTTCCCTGCTGAGCAGAGAGCCTGATGCAGAACTCGATCCCCGGACCCTGAGATCATGACCTGCGCCGAAGGCAGAGGCTTTAACCCACTGAACCACCCAGGCGTCCAAAATTAAAATATTTTCATGGGCCTTTAAAAATATCATGGATCCTGGGCACTGTGCCTAACAAGTAAGTCAGCTCAGGACCACAGACTCCTGATTTTTTTTTTTTTTAAGTAAGTTCCACACCCAGCGTGGAGCCCAACACAGGGCTTGAACTCACAACTCCAAGAACATGACCTGGGCTGAAGTCAAGAGTCAGGGACAATTAACCTACTGAGCTACCCAGGTGCCATCACGCTTTCGATATTTAAGCTACTCAGCATTCTATCATAAGTTAGGCGAAAGATCTGGGACTTTATTGCCAGCTAAGAAGATCTGCAGCAAGAAAACCACTGTTTTTACCAGTTAACAAAATATTGATGAATTCTGAACTCTGACACAGCAAAGTCATCTTTACTCCATTAAAATACCATCTGTCCTTGTAATAACTATGAGTACATCAAGAAGAGTAATGCAGTGTATCAAATATTTATGATTCCAATAAAGCATTATTATTTTGCTAGTTAAAGGCAACAAAACTCTAACCCATGGCTACACTGATGCTTTTAATTTTTTTTTTTTTTTAACTATTTGGTTAAAAAAAAGGACTGGTATAAATTTTAAAGTATAAACTTACGAGTAAAAAATGATAATGTTTATGCTTAGCCAACTGAGTTTCTTCACCTTTCCTATGGTTCTAGTAAGCATTTGATACATCATTGAGCAACATTAGCTCAACATTCCACATCTTGACCAACAGCTTATCACATGCTCAGAGGATGATCAAGTACTGAGGAAAGAAGCAAAGTAAAATAATTGCCTTGATTTAAAAAAAAAAAAAAAAAGCTTGTCCCTTCCTTCCTTTGCCTTTTATTATTCATTGTGGTATTTCAAATACTACCATGACAAAATTAGATTGAGACTTTAAATCTTGAAGAAAGACTAGAAGTTAAAAGGACAAGCAGTACTTTTCTAGCCAATAAAAAATATTTAAAGTATTACCTAAAAATCCAACTCATGAATAGCTGAGGGCCAATGGGAAGAAAGGACTCCAAATTGGGTCACGCTGAGGCTTACTCTTCCTGACTTTATTTTTATTGTTCACGTATATATATATTAAAAGTTTGCATTTTCTTTTATATGTCATCCTATGGTTACCATATTTGTTATTCTGGCTCACAAAACAGTTAAAAGAAAGAAAAATTTTGCGCTTGGGATACTTATTCAAAAATACCTAACAAACCTGTTAAGAATATATTAATCTTTTAACATATTTCATGATCAAGTGACAAAAAAAGAAAATAGCTCACTTTTACGGTTGAAGCCTTTCCAGTGTCTGCACTCAAGACTCCTAACGTCTGTCTTCACCTGCAGTAGAAACACAAAAATTAACTTGCTTCTTATTACTTTTCCAGAATTATTTCAGTGGAACATGGATGACATGTCAGGGCTAATTCTCAGTGCCAGAAGGAACACTGGCTGCAAAAAGGCCAGCGTTTTCTGAGGAAAATGCCACGTCTATACTACTGGTCTGTAATAGACCTATAACAATAATCATAACAATTTAAATAAAAAACAAAAACAGGATGTGGTATTAGGAAAGTTACTGATGTTCAATCCTTGATTTTCTCTTTCCCTTGAAATCCACACAAAGCTCAAAAAAAGATGTGAACTTCCAATGGCACTAAAAACTAAGTCCAATGACCATGGGGCCCCTGGGTGACTCAGTCAGTTGAGTGTCCAACTCTTGATTTCAGCTCAGGTTATGGTCTCAGGGTCATGGGATTGAGCCCTGAGTTAGGCTCCTCACTGACCATGGAGCCTGCTTGGGATTCTCTCTCTCTCTCTCTCTCCCTTTGGCCCTCCCCCTGTGCTTGCACTCTCTCTCGCTCAAAAACAAAAACAAAAACAAAAACAAAAACAAAAACTAAGTTCAATGACCTCCCAGAAGCTGGGAAGTTCTCCTTCCTGGAGAAGAGATGAAAGCAGGAGGAGAGTGGGTGGTTCTATTCAGTCTCAACCACACTATTCCTATCCCTGAAGCCCAAGTCATCCATTGGATGAACACCTTTCTAAGGTCATGGCCACTCTATCCCTGATTCTCTCCATGGCTGTATCCCATAATTTGTCCCCCTTTCTATCTCTGCAAAGTAGTTGGGATGGGGGTGGAAGTCCACAGGGGTGATATTTACATCTGGTAAAATTTGGGGTGTTTTTTTTCTGGCCACTATTTTTAAAAAGAAGGAACCACAGACATTTCCATTTCTGTAGAGTTTTAAAGGAAAAACCAAATGTGTTTAGAAACCTATCAGCTGGCTTTGCCTGAAATCTGTCTATGAGGTATTTCACTCTGTAATGAACCAGTGACTGTTTTTTAAATATCTAAATCACAAATTCCTGTTTTTATTTCTATTTCTGCCTTTCCTGTATTATATTTATTACTGATTTCAAGCTTAACTAAATACATATTTCACTTCTTTATTCTCTCCAATTTAAAATAAAACAAAAAACCCAACAAGTTACTAGTGTCACAATAAAATTACATTTTTTATCCCTCATATGCAAAATAAAATAGGCTCACTTTCATATCTACCCCCACTTATTTCTCCACTTTTTATAACATGATCTAGAACTTCAGACTTAGATGGGACTAATTATTATAGTAGAGTTTTTTAAAAATAACTTTTCAAAACTTTAGAAGTTTTCATTCTATTTGGACTATTCTTAGAATAATTTGCATACCTTACCCCTTGTTTACCTGCTTTTATCACTTTCTTTAACAGTTTCTACCAGTGCTACTTTTTATTTTGATTCATCCCTCAATCAACTGGAATATTCTTAAGTGTTTTTCATGAAGATATCTAGCTGAATTACTAAAGAATATATCACAGACATGGAAGAGATTAAGAATGGAGTATATGTGGGACGCCTGGGTGGTTCAATGGGTTTAGCCTCTGCCTTCGGCTCAGGTCATGATCTCAGGGTCCTGAGATCAAGCCCCACATGGAGCCCCACACTGGGCTCTCTACTCAGCAGGGAGCCTACTTCCCCCTCTCTTTCTGCCTGCCTCTCTGCCTACTTGTGATCTCTCTCTCTCTCCCTCTGTCAAATAAATAAATAAAATCTTTTAAAAAAATGAATTGAGTATATGTAAAAATATCCTTGTGAATAATTTAACATCTCAATAGAAAGTTTCTCAGATGCATTTAATTATTAAAACTGAACTGTAAACATAAAAGCCACAGAACTAATAAATAGGGATTAGAGTTAGGATTAAATGATTCCCAAACTACATAAAAAGCTCTGAGCACATAGAACAAGTGAGGTTCCCCTGTTTGTTTGAAGAAGCTAGTATAAGGCTGGTAACTAAACCTGGTAAGACATAAAGAGAGAAGAGGCTTGTTTAACTTAGATAAATAAGGCAGAAGAATACTAAATAAAATACTCAGAAAATTTCAAGTATATTAAAATAATGACACCATGGTATAAATTGGGCTTATTCTAGAAGTATTACACAAATAGATCCCTTGTGCTCTGTCAATAAGTCACAAGAGACCAACACAAATTTATATGTTCAAAGATGCTAAAACATCAAGACTAAACTCAATGCCTATATTTGATAACCTCTCTGAAACCTAGAAATCAAAAGATCATTGACCATGATTTTTAAAAAGATCTAAAAACAACAGGGATGCTGGGTAATAGTAGGTTAAGTGTCCAACTCTTGGTTTTGGTTCTGGTTATGATCTCATGGTCGTGGGATTGAGCCCCGGGCTGGGCTCTGAGCTCAGTATGGAGTCTGCTTGAGATTCTCTCTCTCTCTCTGCCCCTCCCCACCCTGCATGCTCTCTCTCTGAAATAAATCTTTTTAAAAAATCTAAAAACGACAACATTTTTGTTTAAAAGCCAGTCATAAAATATGCTCACAGTGCAATATGAAAGGAAGGGAACAGGCCAAATCACTACCATCAGCAGGTGACAAGGTTGAATACCCAGAAAAGTCAAGGGAAATAGCTAAAAAACGTCTAGCGGAAATAGAGAAGGTGCCATAAGATTATTTGAAACACAGTGCATAAAAAGCAATGGGTTTTTTTTTTTGTTGTTGGTGGTGTTCATTTGCAGCCACGACCAGTCACAAATAAATGAAAATGGAGACAAGTCTGAAAATAGATCAGATTCAGAAAAATGATGCTTATGGTAAAGAATCTACATAAAGCACATTTAAGGAAATCTTTACGACAATGGTTTCCTCATGAGAAATGATGAAAAGCACAAATATGCATTTTTAGGAAAGGAGAAAAGGCAGTACTTAGCCAGGAAATTCAATATGAGGCAAAACAATGTATTTATAGTTTTAGTCTGAGATGGTCGACCGCCTGTATGAGAATATGAGAACAGCAAGAGACTTTTAGAACCAGAGATGCTTATTTATAGGTGAATACTTGAGGGCCTCAGAGGCTGTTCTATAAATTCAAGATGGGATTTCTAGAAAAAAAAAAAAAACACATTAAGAATATTTGATTATCCGGCCTTAAGTGCAAAACCCACTCAGGGCATTAGAAACAAATAGAATTTGATATTTAAAAAAAAACAAAACCCTAAAACACATCATTACACTTTCAAAGGTTGGAGAAGGATTATAAATAGCCATTGGTGTTATATTTGTGAAAAGAAAATGCTGATTGCACGTCACTGAGTCACGCTAAAACAGGACACGTTTTATTGCTTTTGGCCACAGAACAATGCTAAACTTCTGGAATACATGCGAGGTGATGTTTAAAATAAGCTATAAAGGCAAAATACAAGTAATGTGAGTTTGAGAATAAAAATAAATAAAATGTCAGGATTGGACTTATAAAAAGGAGACAGAAGTCCAAAATAGGTCACCATGTCCTTTTAGCTACAGTGTCTAAAATTAGTTTACCTTTAATGTTAAACAGAGTGAGGAGACTAAATTTTAATGCCCTGAAAACAACTACATAATCAATTCTAGTTAATCAGAATGAATGTGAACAAAAATTACACACAAAAGGGGCCAACTTCATTCTTTATGTGGAGGACACAATAAAAGCCCTGTTCGCTCTGCAGAACCGTAATACCCAGTGACTAGTAAAAGCAGCTTTTAATGGTCTGAGCTGGCATGGCTTAAACAAGGCACAATTTAAAGTCATGTCGGATAAAACACTGGTACTCATGATAATGACTTTGCAAAGACCCGAAGCATAAACATTTCCCCTAAAATGTAAACTATTTGAAATACAGGAGCCCCAGAGATCTGTATATAAGCACAAAATTTCTTATCTTTATTTCTTCGGTGAAACACATGAACTTCACAGAAGAAACAAAGTAAGGGTAGAGATAACACGTAAGGGGCTACTGGAAATCATGAGACTTTAGACCAGTGTAGACCATAATGTAGTTAATACTAGTAATGCCAACAAAGGGCAAATCTTCCAAAGTTCCTCCCATAAGTATCCAGAAAGCATTCCTTTTTAGCCCCTCTCTCTAGAAAATATTTTTTGAATCAGTAACACAAATGGTCAAATGGACAAAAACAAAGTATTTCTGAAGCAATAGGCAATGGAACCATGTAAATCCAAAGGGCATCTCTGCGTTTGGACTAGAGTTCTGCTTCTGCCCCAGACCTACCTCCCTGGAGGGCCACTCCACATCTGTCCATTCTGATTTGAGAAGGCGAGATAACCTGTGACTCTAGGTCCGTGCAACATAAAACACTTTTTCTTGCTTCTATCTGTCCTGCTTTGAGCTACCTCTTATCCTTCATAGACCATAAGCAAGTAGCAACAGCTAGTGTAATTCGAGCCTTCCTAAGTTGGTTGCTGAAAGTGAGTGGAGTGTTCCCGAAGCCCGAAGCCCAACATCTATCTACCCTCCTTGTAGCAACCACATTAACATTCTCTTCTCCTTTACCCTCCTCCCAGCTCTTGCACTCTGAATGATGTTAATTAGGCTAAGCTGTTCGTTCTTTCATCCCTTGATTACTGTCGTTGGTTCATGAATAGGACATGGCCCAAGCAGACCAACCAGGGCCAAGGACACCTAACCTGGGGTATTTTATGAAGATCACCAGCAAAACAGACTTTTAATTGCTTCTACCAGCCACAGACAAGGGGATTTAGAACCAGAGGTACTGCCCCCGTCCATGCTTTCTCCCACTCAATGTTAGGTTTGCAAGATTCTTCCATATTACTTGGCTGACTTGGCAGTACAGTTGCTTGCACTGATGGATAGTATTTCATTGCATTTTCATCGGATACTTTGTGGCATATATATAGGCTTCACTGTCGGACTTTTAGACTATTTCCAATTTTTCCTCCCTCTTACAAGCGATGTTGTACATGCACCTTGGTTTCGTGTTTCTACCTGGTATTTATCTGAATTGGAACTGCTGGGATATACATTATACACATGAACGTTTTTGGGTAATGCCAATTTTTTTTTTCCCCAGAGTAACTGTAACACTCTGCCCACAGTATATGAGAGTTCATTTTGCTTCATATAATGGCCAACACCTGATACGAAAATATTTTAATTATAGCTATTCTGGGTAGGAAATTGTATTTTTGTGGTTTAAGATTGTGTTTTCCTGATTACTAATGAGGTTAAATATATTTTCATATGTATGTTCGCCGTTCATATTCCCTTCACTGTGAGAAACTCGTTCATGCATTTTGTCCTTTTTACTATAGAATTATCTTTTTCTAGTGAATTTATTGGAGCTCTTCATATATTCCCCAATATAAAAATTGATATGCCTGCTTTGGATTATGGCTTATTTTCAGTATCTCTCGACAAACACAAGTTCTTAAATATGATGCTGTAATATATATCTCTTTATGGTATAATGATTTTTGTGTCTTGTTTCAGTACCCACAAGGACATGAAGTTATGCTATCACATTTCCAACAAAACTTTAAAATTGTGTATTTCACATTTAAGTCCTTGATGCATTTGAAATTACTATGCATGCTGTGAGAAAGGGATCTACTTTCATTTTTTTCCATAAGGATAACCTATTACCCCAGTATCATTTATTAATTTATTCTTTTCACTAATTTCAAATTCAGCACTGTCACATATAAGGTTTCAATATAAGCAAGGGCGTGTTTCAGAACTACTGTTTAAGATTTTATTTATTTATTTATTTGTCAGAGAGTGTGTGAGAGAGAGAGTGCGAGCGCACAAGCAGGCAGAGTGACAGGCAGAGGCGGAGAGAGAAGCAGGCTCCTTGCTGAGCAAGGAGCCCGATGCAGGACTTGATCCCAGGACCCTGGGATTATGACCTGAGCCGAAGACAGTGGCTTACCTGACTGAGCCACCCAGGCATCCCATCAGAGCTACTGTTTTACTGGTCTAATTGTTTACCTCTATTGTCAAAATCATGTCTAAAATACTTCGGATTTATAACAATATAAATAACATCTCTAAATCCTTCTACCTGATTTTTCTTCAGGATTCTTTTGGCTATTTCCGGATCTTTGTTCCATATAAATATTAGGATCAATCTAAGTTCCACCAAAAACTTGTTGGATTTTGGTTGGGATTGCACTGGACCTGTATTTGGGAGAATTGCCATCTTTTACCCAACCTCCATTTGTTTAGATCTTTTAAATGTATGTTTCAATAAAGTTTAACTTATTCCATTTTTTACAGAAAGGTCTCACAGATCTCTCATTAGATATATTTTTAGGAACCTTCTTTTTATTACTGGTGAAGACACGTTTTAAAATTTGTATTTGAAAATATACAGAAAAGTATTATTTATTATATTTGTCTTCATATAGAGCCAAGTTTTGGTTCTGAAATGCTGTATGTACACATACTTGTTCAGACATAAGGAAGAAAACCCAGTAGCAATGGAATTCACAGTAGAAACTGGTTGATCAAGGTGGGAAGGGAATGGGGAGAATTAAAATAATCAAACATTTCAGAATAAGAATGTTAAACAATCACATGAATTTTTCATTCATGCAGGTAATTACTTAAGTACCTTAGACTTGGTTTTTAGTCATTCATTCAACAAGGGTTTAGGATCTATTATGTACAAACATATACTTCTATTCTCAAAGAGCCCTCCAAAGACAGACACTCTATAGCTTTCCTTGCAAGCTCAAGTCAATTTTTATTTCTAATTTGACGTCTAATCGGTCATTCCTTTCTCTGAAAGAAGTACAGTGAGTCTCAACCACTTAAAAAAACCCCAAACCCTAGAATTTGGAAGTGGAGATTATGGAAAAGGGGTAAAAATCTTTCAATAGCTACTATTTATTGGTTTCCTCCCCTGTCAGTATACCGCTCTTACCTACAATTTGATTAAATTATGTTGGAGCACCTGACACATGCCAGGTTCAGGGTTATTAAGTGAGTGAAGGACAGTGTCTCCAAGAAAATCTTCTCCTATTATGAAATGGGCGTGTTCCTGAGAACAACTATACACATCAAGCAATTTGAATAAGTTGAATTATTTTGAGTGGCATTTTAACAGATATATCAGGAACAATTTGTCAAAATGAAGGTTCTGCTCACTCAACCCCATGTTGTATATTAGGGTTGCATATCTTTTCAGGCATGGCATGAAGTTTATAAATAAAATTTAGAAGTGAGTTGAACTCTTAAGTTCAGTTTTTAGTCTGTATCAATTCCTGGCACCGACAGGATCACACCCCAATACTAGACAGAAATGATTCAAGTTCTTTATACATTGTGAAGATATAGTGGGCTGATACTGGATACTTGCCAACTCTGAGCTCGATTTCATGGTAAGTTGGCTGTGAATTTTTTTTTTAAAAGGAAACCAAAAGCAGACAGAAAACAAAAACTGTGCATACTAGATTTTGATGGCCCAGACCTTAGATTCTATCACTTCCTGTTTTTTTTTCCCTTTGTTTTTGAAGTGACCAACAGTTGGCACAATTATTTACCAAAGGATTGTTAATTCTAATACTTGGTCAGAAATTAGGAGTTCTAGCACGTGACCCCTTCCTCCTATTTTCCCCTATGTTCCTCTCTTTTTTTCATTCTTACAACAAAGTGGACCTCTGAATAAGGAAAGCTGGCCAAACAGAACTGGGGATTTCAACATCATTCTCTTTTATTTTTTCAGTGTTAGTGGGGACACTGGGCAAAAACGTGAAGTAGTGAATGATTCTTGAATGAATGACCTTCATTAGAGTGCTGTGAAAGGCACTAGGGTTACAAAGAGAAATACTGAGACTTTGCCTGAGATGGCAGGCATCGGAGGGATGTGTATCATCGGAGGGATGTGTATCAGTGAACAGATTGGATGGTAACCATGTTTCAAGTGCTACTGTACAGCTATCCACACATTCCCAACTCAGTACCCTATCACCCCGGCAACCCACGCTACTCCTGAAGCACTTGGAAGGCATCCAACAGCTCAGCACCAACTGGGGACCAGGCACAGGTGCTGAAGGTCCAACAGTGACTGGCACAGATTCAGTCCTTAACCTTGCAGACCTTCCAGCCAGTGGGATGAGGCGGGGGGGGGGGGGGGGGGGGGGAGGGGAGGGTCATCGATTCAGCTAACATCAAAGCCCAGAGGCAGCTGCAGTTACACAGTGAGCTCTTGAAAGCATAAAAGCAATACAATTTAATATTAAAACTTGGGCTTGGTAACACATCAGTGAAGGAATACTACAGATAAGGCAAACATTTCCAAAGATCTTCAAGTCCAGGCATAAATAAGAAGCAGGAAGGTGACTAGGAAAGTTTTAAGATTTGGCAGATTCTGTATTTAATAAAATGGAGGAATCAGGGAAATGGATGAGCATTTCTAAGCAGAAAAATTGGGTAAGAAATACCTTCTGTATGGATTAGAGTTCATGAGCCTTTTTGAATCTAGATCTGTAACTGGAGTGATTGAGATGTGTTAGCAAGCAGGGAAAATGAATGACGTTAATTAACATAGAGAAATTGCCCAAAAGGAACAGAATTCAGATGGCTGTGGTTTCTAACACTGGAATATTTTATAAGTAAAATTGATTTTAGTATAAGGAAACAGAAGATACCATGTTTCTTATGCCAGTTATTTAAAATCTGGTATTTGGAGAGATAGCTTTAGAAACCTGAACTGTGGTTGCCTGTTTATTTAATGGTGGAATACAGAATATTTTTTTTTAAACCAGGCTTTTGTAAAAACACTACTTTTATTCAGGCAACATATGGAAAAAACTGTTACATCATTTCAGAATGTTATATTTAGAAAGGTAATTTCCTTTCACTGAAGGTCTTTTTTTTTTTTTTTTTGACCTTTCCACATCAGTCAAGAAAAACAGGCTTTGACTTCAGCTTTTTTAAAAAGTGAACTACCAAATATATCAGGGAGTTTTTATTTAACATCCATCTTGAGGATATTTCACTGAGCTTTCAGGTTCAAGGAGAGAAAAAAAGGAAACATGCATGTGGAGGGCAGACTTCCAATAAAATCTTTTATAGTTCCTACCAAACAGTGACTTATTCATCTACTTGTTCCTTGCCATTACAGCAACTAGAACTTCCTGGAAATCTCTGGTTTTGCAAATGTGGTGTTTTTACTTCTAAAAAGAGGGGAAATGCTAAAATTGAATTGTGTAGCCCATGAGGAAAATAGATGGGTGATAACTGACATAGGCATGGAGACCTTGTCATTTTAAATCTGTACTTGAGAAAACTATTTGTCTTCTTATTAAATATGTCATTAGCATACGTAGCGTTCACTCAGTTATTTCGCTGGTTTAAAAAGATTCAAACTTAACAGGAATGCTCTTTCAGAAACAGTTCAAGGAGTCTGCGATTAACACTACGAACAGATAAATATTTCTCCAGCTTCTGCTTTGACGCATTTTTAGCCCAGCTACTTGGGTATATACAAGCTACAAGAGCTGTAACAGCATGGGCCTTTGGTCACATGATATTAAATGCAGAACAAAGGGCAGGACACTACTAGGGCACAGACATACTAGAGAGGACACACCGCCCCAATTTTCACAATGACACTGAAATACGGTAGCGATGCAAATACTGAAATGTCCTATCTACTGCCGTAAAGTTAGTTAGAATTGCACTTTCCAATTTAAATGTTCAGCATCTATAGATACTTGTTTAGCATCCATTGGCTCCACTAGACCACATAACATCCCATTTTCCTTTGTGTGCAACAACATACCAATGCCTACCACGGGGTACTCGCTCTCAAGTGATTATTAAATGAATGACAGAGAAAATATATACTCACTGAGTACGTATGGCAAGCAGGGTTTCAAATGGGAGCATCCAGAGGATATATACATGTTGATAGAACAGATCTTTTACTGAAGAAGAGGTTGAAAATACAGAAATGGGGAAATCTTCAGAAGTTCCCTGAAAAGACAGGCGGAACTGGGACCGAAGGCTTCGGGACACAGTGTTAAATAAGGTTGGGCTCCTTTGGCTGTTATCACAAGGGACAGGCACAGGATAGTTACTTGGTTTGATGACAGGCAGTGGCCAGCACGGTCTTAGGTGATTTCTGTCTTTTGTCTTGGGAAGTAAAAGATGAGATCATCTTCTGAAAGTGATGAGCAAGAGAGTGTATTTGGGAAGAGTAGGGAAGATGAGATGTCATTTGGAAGAGCAGGGCGTGAGCTGACTATGTCTGTTAGTATCATACTTTGTGTCATCAGTCACCAGGTGATGAAACCTTAGGTGGGATGCTGCCTTGGGCATGTGCACCACAGACAGCAGGTAAGAAGGGTAGGTGGCCTCAAAGCTCTTGGTTTTGGCATCAGGACACTAGTGTCTGTACCCACGCTCTGCTAGCAATGAGTTGCTGGACTTAGAGGAATCACATGGTTTCTTTAGCTCCTAGGTTTTGGCCATCGGTAAAAATCACAGGGTGGCATAAAGATCTCCAAGGTCCCTTCTTGCTCTGAAAGGGCTAAGTCTTTATAAAATAACCAGTAAATGGTCTAATGGCTGTGTAATTAACACAGAATAAAAATTTGGAATTTTTAGTGTCTTAGAACACAACTTCATTGCTTTCTGGTGTGGATTACACGATGACCTCCCCTCTGCTCTGTCTCTAATCCTACTTCCATCCTGTCATCCGTACAGCACAATCAGGTGCCCTTCTCCTTCTCTGCTTCAATCCTTCCAAAGGTCCCCTCACTGCTGTCTGGGTGAATCCAGATTCCTTAGTGCAGCCCAGGAAACCCCAAGTCATCACTTTTGGCATCACTCACAGCTTCCCTGAAACACAAACTGCAAAATAGATTTGAAAGGAAGAAAGAAAGAAAGAAAGGAAGGAAGGAAGGAAGGAAGGACGGACGGAAGGGGGAAGGAAGGAAGGAAAGAGAAGGAAAGAAAGAAAGAAAGGAGAGAGAGAGGGAGGGAGGGAAAGGAAAGGAAAGGGAAGAAAGAGAACATTTTTTCTATTAAAGTGAAAGTAAAATAAGGGTTCTTCATTCCTTAAACATTCCTATTCACTACTTTAGGGACACATGTACTGTCATTTGCTATTTTAAGATCATCCAATTTAGAAACATGGAACGCAGAGATTTTGGCCAAACACTTCTCAGGAGCAACAGTAAGAATTTGTGGCTTAGTTAAAATATACTAAAGTGAATTCCTTTCACTTTTCAGGGTCAGTACAATATAAGTTAAAGCCTTCCTAAAAGAAACGGGCTTTCCAGAGGAAGTGAAGAAAGAATATAAATAACATTACCCCATTCATTAAAAGAATGGTATTCAATGATGTTTACACAAGTGGTTCTCGCTCTTTAAACTTAAATCTAAATATATTTTAAAGGCTGTATGTAAAGTGGTAATTTACTGAAGCCAAACCACTGGGAAATTTCAAGAATGCGTCCAGGTTGTATTACCCTATCCTCAACTATGTAAAGAGAATCTTAATAGTTTCTATTCTGGTCATCTATCAACTAATTGTTACTTAAAAGAATGTTGCAACATAAAATACTATGAAAAACTGTTAGAAACCATTAAGTTTCTATGTGAGAGGTGAAAATGTAAGCTCCTAACCACTGATTAGCTATTTTTACACAAGAGGTACCCAGCAGGGGCAGCCTCTACCTGGTCACTAAAACTCCCCATCTTCTCCTGGGCACTTGCTTTTCCTCTTGACACCCTTATCCACCTTCATTTCAGGAATCGTGCGGAAGCAGCGGTGACCCTCAGCAGGACTGAGAGAGAGGCAATGACCAGAAGGTTCAAGCAAGAGCCAAGGAGTATTAAGAGAAAGGGGAGACTGCTTGTGGCTGACAGGGCCCCATAACTTTTATGTAAATGGGCTGGAGGGAGGGCAATCAGAGCAAGTTGAGGGAAGAGTCGGGAAATGGAAGGAAAGACATTCACAAGCTACAGGAGAGCATCAGAAGGTAGGAAAGCCTAGATTGTTCCAAAAAAACCAAGATCAATAACTTAGCTAGAGCTGGGGTTTGGATGGAAAACAGTAACGTGTCCTATCTAAAAATGAACAAATTAAGGAAGTGTTTGATGCTGGAAAAGACAAATTCTAAGCAACCCAAGAAGATCATCTGTCAAGTTCATCATTATCAAGAATAATACTTTCATAACAGTTGGAATAATACTCACAGATATTCATATTCTTTTCATGGAAAAAGGAACAAGAATGGGAAAATTTTCAGATTATGAAAAAAATAAGAGCCAAGACAGAAAACCAATGGCTTAAATGATAGAATTTTTATGGCTAAAGACTCATCCAGCAGGTTCCAAAATGTAAATCTCCAGAACATATAGCCAAAACAGAGAGATGGAAAATATGAAAGATACGGAGAATTGATTCTAAGAGGTCGGAAACCCATGTACCAGAGTTCTCTTTGAAGACTGTGTAAGTATTGGTGGGGAGAAAATGCCCTGAGCCTGAGTGGACTTTAGCTCACAAAGGTCAGCAAAAAAGATCCATGGAGAAAAGATCATTGGTGAACTACTAGATTCACAAATTCCCAAAAGCTTCAAAGAGGTAAACAGACAGATACATATGCAATCAAATAAGTAATAAGAATCAGTCATCAGACTCATTGGCTACACTAGATTGTAGGTATCCAAGGGGCAATGCCTTCAAAGCAGAAGAACTATCATTTGAATCTAGACTGAAATTATCAATCACGTGTGAAGGCAAAATCAGACATTTTCAAACGTGCAGTAACAGAGCTTACCATCCATGCATATTATATATAAAAAGTTACTCTGAGGAATAGTCTACCCAATGAAGATGGGAATCTAAAGGAGAGAACGACAGGGATTTTAAAAACTGGAGCCGAATATAACCCCAAAGTAGAGGAACGTATACATGAAGCTCTTCAAGCAGCAAAAATTGTGATCCAGAGTGGAATGTTATTCCCTATGGATCGGTATATTACTTGGGTATATTACTTGGGTAGTATTACTTGGCTCCCCAGTGAATAATATTTGTCTGTTGGCTTTCGATTGTTAGAAACAACCCTTAGACAAAATAAACATTCATGGTTATGCTGTGACAATAAGTATAAGAGAAGTATTAAACCTCATTCTGTAAAAAATTATAGTCTAATGCCCAGGGAGGTTCTAGGTAGGAGCCGACCCTCCCGACACTGAGGAGGGTTCCCAGGCATGTGCTACAACTGGGCAAGTCCCGGGTAAGCCAGGATGAGTTTGTCACCGTAATCATAGTGGAGAAGGAGTGAATGAAAGATACAAATATCCCCATTTTTCAGAGCCAAGGCTCAATAAAGGCTTTAGAAAAAAAGTTGGTGACAAACAGGATCAATATAGCAACTGTTAGCAGGGGTTGAACTTGAAAATGAGGTTTTTATGCTTGATTTCAACCCCTTCCGAACAATATAGATTTTTAAAACAATACATCCATTTAGAGTCGAAGAAGTCAAGTCTTACTCATGAGGCGTCTAACTTCTAACAAAGGGAATGTTTCAAAATGAGCAAAACCTAAGGCTCTGCACATGGGAGCTAACTAGAAATGATTAAACAAGAGATTTTTATCCCAACTCCGATAGGAAAGCAAGAGTATCAACAAAACTGAGGACAGGAAGACCAGTTTCCTTGTCCAGAAGCAGTACCTGTCCTCTCGTGAAGGATGGATGGTCACAGGTAAGGGCAGGAGGAGGAAGTCTTCAGTGAACTGGAACAAGGGACTGAGTGAGCTGGGTTAATCATGTCACAGGCCATTAGAAAGCACATGCCATTACAGCTGCTGGCGGGGGGGTGGTAATCCCTCGTAGCCTGGTCCCTCCACCTAAAAGATGCTCGAAAGACATTCTGCTTCCTCTCTAGAGCTGTGACTATTTATGATGTCATATTTTACACTAACTTAAGAAAAAAAGAAAAGCCTCAGTGATACACCATGATCTGGCTATTTTATGCCCCAATTGTTACCCATATAAAAAATTTAAGGGGCACCCGGGTGGTTCAGTTGGTTAAGCATCTGCCTTTGGCTAGGTCATGATCCCGGGGTCCTGGGATCTAGTCCTGCGTCGGGCACCCTGCTCAACGGGGAGCCTGCTTCTCCCTCTCCCCTTGCTTTCCCCCCACCCATCTGTACTCACTTTCTCTCAAATAAACAAAATCTTTTAAAAAATTCAAAATTGGGCTTCTTTTCCTGAGCATTAACACTTTGAAGTTTGTCTAATGACCCCGAAGTGGGATTCATATCTATAGATTTTTTATTTTTTTTGTCTTTAAACAGAACCCAAATCTTAGGTATGCTGAAGCTGATTATTTACACAGAAAGCTGTTGACTTCTCTACAAAGGATAACACAGCCCTGAAAGATAATGATTGTTTCATTCCCTTCAACTTAAGAATGCCCTCTGTTAACACCTCAAAGATAGAGTATTTAAAGTGGAAAAAGCCCATAGTCCTGCCTTTCATAAGTCACTAACTACCAAGCATAGTAATCAAAATCCATTATGAGTTTCACCCAGTGCACGGAACTAGGGCCCATGATGCATTTAACAACTCCCTGGGAACCTGCCAAATCTCCCCACATCTATCATGTTTCCTTACTTTAAGATTCACTTAACGTCTTAAAAGCATACCCAAAATCAGGACATAGCTTATGATCAACATGAACATTTAACACGGCTGAGTTTACTTAGGCTCCCTGAAGCTGTTCGATCTACTGAGTATCTTAAAAATCCAGAGTGCAGAACTGAGAAGGTCCGAAAATATACCATCCATAACTCACTGGGAACATGTCTGAACCCATGAGAGGAATATAAAAAAATATACCTCAGATAAGCAGAGATGTTGGTCCTAAAGTGAAGACAACTGAGATTAGAAATACTGAAAAGGACAAAATCAGACCTAAACAGACACACTTCCCAGTTTTGGGGAACTACAGATGACATAGAGTTAATTCCCAAGTTCCAGCAGAAAAAAACCAACAGAACCATGATTGCTTTACCACGTCGCCCCCATGGCTTTCATATTTCTTATTTATATTACAAGACTCTTAAAATGCTCATTCAATTATTTTGGGGCATTAAAAATATTTCAGTGTCATTTATTAGAAGTGAAATTTGCAGTGTGTTAAGTCTCCATGACTCCCCAAAACAACAAAAAAAATTTTTAAAGCAGTGAAAGTTGCAATTTACTCACACTCCAGGCAACAAATTGAAATGTACTGGAGTAAACGTAATGAAATAATGTAAAACATTTGTGTGAAATTCAAAGTATTCTGTTATAAAGTCTTCCTGGGGAGGAAGCATATCTGTCCATTTTCATTTCCTTCCATTTCTAGTGACAGCTCTATTGAATATTCCAATTCTACAGGATTGAGAACTAATTATTTTTCCAGGGGAAGAGTCACTCAACTACTTTAAAACCTGGGTTGTTTTGAGAATCTTCATCCAAAAAAAAAAAAAAAATTGTCCTCAATCTTCTTGGAAGGCTAACATCCCATAAATTCCTACCCACCCCTGCCCTGAAGTCAGTTACAAACCATAACCTTATAACTCTTGGGGGAAAGATGCTGGTATTTGTAATAATCCTAAGGCACAGAAATGATGATGTACCTCTCAGCACTCACGGTATTCTCTACAAAATAAAGATTTATTGTTCAATGGCTTCATTGCTTTAATGGGTTTTCTCCCTGAATTAGCCTTCGAATCTGGAATTGAAGGTTAAATTTTTCCATATGCCTGAATTTAAAATTACCACTTGATCTAGTCATGGAAAAACTGATTGGCTCTTTCAGTTAAGATATTTTAAATGTTTATTTCTATCCACTTTATTATTATTATTATTATTATTATTATTATTATTATTTTTAAAGCTTCATCCCAAAGCTAAGTTTCAGGCTTCCCTGCAGTTCTCAAGTTAGCCTAGAATGTAGTTCAATGGTAGAAGTCAACATGGCAAAGGGTAATGAACCAAGGGTGTGCTGTGTGCCTTCTGAGCTTCCCATCCCTTTCCCCTCCAACCACTGTTTAACGTTTCTCCAAATCCATCAGGCTTTCCAGACTGCCCTGGGCTACTCAGTTTTCCTACACTACTTGCGCTCCAGCGCTCACACAGCCACCGATCACATGCTTTGTTTTAAAAGGCATATAGGTTAGTTGGCCCTTTCTCCTAAGTCACACGAGAAAGCAGTCTGATGGTCGGGGAGTCTCTCCCATGGCTTCTAGTTACCCGTGGCACTCTGCACGGAAGCGGTACCCCATACACTGACTGGTGCATGGTAGGTCCTCACATTTTTAAACGGGTGAGTACGCATCTTAGCCGTCAATCTGCAGTCAACGCAATCCATGGCTCTCAGAGGCAGAAAAACACCAGGTCTGATTTCCAATACATGTGGGTATTGACACTTCTCCCAGCCATGTGTATTTACCTGAGTCAGACGTGACACAGTCACTGACTCCCAAAGATGTCATGTATGGTTTTCTCTCACTACCACCTTGACCTTGTATTTTGTTGGTGGAACGTCTAGACTACTTCTCATTTTGTCTTACAGAGCCTAGAATGAACAACTTAGAAATATCATCCTTTAAGAAGTGAGGAAACTTTTGTATTTATGGTATGCATTATAGGTACATAATAAAAAGTGATGGTCACACTTTTCCAGCCCTTATGTCTCCATTACCTCAAACCCCTGAACCCCTCCCTTTTATCCCAATGGGTCAGACCCTTCCTGGCTCAGCCCTGACCACTGCCTGAATGATGTCCTTTACTCCCTTCCACTCCTGAATTTCGCAACTGCCCATGACAAGGGCCACACTGGGGTCGTTCCCATCTTCCTATTTTAAGTAACATATCTCTGAGGCTGAAAACTGAAGAACCAGCATGCACACACTGACACCATGATAAATCCATGGTTGCCAACCTCATTTGGGTTCCTGATGCTCTTCAACCATCTTCTGACATTTTTTTTTTTAAAGATTTTATTTATTTATTTGACAGACAGAGACCACAAGTAGGCAGAGAGGCAGGCAGAGAGAGAGCGGGAAGCAGGCTCCCTGCTGAGCAGAGAGCCCGATGCGGGGCTCGATCCCAGGACCCTGGGATCATGACTTGAGCCGAAGGCAGAGGCTTAACCCACTGAGCCACCCAGGCGCCCCTCTTCTGACATTTTTTTTAAAAGATTCATTCAAGAGAGAGAGCGAAAGAGAGAGTGGGGGGAGACACAGAGGGAAAGAGTCTCAGGCAGACTCCCGGTTGAGCATGGAGCCCCACACAGGGCTCCAACCCAGGACCCCGAGATCATGACCTGAACCAAAATCAAGAGTTAGATGTTTAACCCACTGAGCTACCCAGGTGCCCCTTGACGTTATTTTGTAATTGACTGTTAACTGAACACTTATCATGTGTCACACTCTGTTCTGGGAAAGGCTGCTCCTGCCTTTCTCCTTGGTCAGCTCCTTCTATGGCTCCTCTCTGCAGCCCCTCAGACCCTGTCAGTCACGCTAAGCCCACCTGTCGGACGATAGCCCTAGCCCGCTCTCCCACGCTGAGGAAGAGGAAGCCATCAGGGATGAACGCTCTCAGCTTCTCGAGCCTTGCACTATAGTCCGCCTCTGGCTCCACTCTGCTCTGCAGCCTTCCCACAGGCTCAGAAGACTGGGTGGTTGGAAGTGAGCACGGACCCTTCAGCACCAGCATCGTCCCTGTCCTTGTCATCTGTTCCTCACTGTCTCCCCCGCATCTGACTCTCTCTCTCTCTCTCTGTCGCCTGTTTATCTCTTGGGCCATGCATATGATGGCATCTCAACTCTGCAAAAAAGAATCCCCTTTGAACCCTATACTCCTGCCTGCTCCAGCTGTTATCATCTTCCTTACTTGACCACACTTTTATAAGGTCACTTTTTTTTTTTAAAGATTTTATTCATTCATTCATTCACTCATTCACTCATTCATTCATATGAGAGAAAGCACAAGCAGGCAGAGCAGCAGGCAGAGGAAGAGGGAGAAGCAGACTCCCTGCTGAGCAGAGAGCCCGCTGTGGGGCTCGATCCCACAACCCCAGAATCATAATCTAAGCCGAAGGCAGACGCTTAACCAACAGAACCACCCAGGCACCCCTAGGGTCACTATTTATGATCCTCTATGTCCTGATCTCTCGCTGACCCCCTTATGCTTCTATTCTCTCATTCTGCAACCGAGATGAGCAAAAGAGGAAGGGATGAGGCATGGGTCTTCAGAGGCTTCTGATCTTTACTTAGGGCTCTAAGAAAAGCCCTCAGACTTGCGTCTCCAACTGCCCACGAAGCAGTTCCAGGACAGCGTCTTGGCCAACTCCCCAGCAGGGGAAAGCCGCTCGGCCCCCATCTGATCGTGGCCTGCTTTTCCCCAGACCCTGCGAACTTTCGCTGCGTCACCCACACTGGCAGGACCACGTTGCCTGAAGCCAAGGCTGTTGGCTGCTCTGCCACCTGCCTCTCAGGACTCTGTCCCACCCTCACCTCGGCCCACCCTGCCACTCCCGCCCTTCGGTGCCTGGCCTCCTCTCCCTCCTCCTCACGACTCAGCTCCAGCACCAGTGACCTCCTTCGGGAGGATACCCCCGAACAATGCATTTCCCAGGGACACTGTTGCTCCATGTCTTCACTAGAACTGTAACCTCCAGGGCAGAAACCCGGTCTCATGGGGGGAGGGGGGACCTCAGGCCCAGAGTCACTATGCAAAAATGCGAAGCTGAATTATGAGTCTTCAAAGGAGAGCAAATCCATTTGTTGGTTGCTCCCAGATGTGAAGTGTGTTTTTTGGCTTAGTAAAAATAAATAAACTTTGGGGGCAAAAAAAAAGCATTGCATAAGGTATTTGCACAGAATGGTTCAAAAGCCTAAATAAATAAGTTGGTCATTAGCAAAATATCAACTAAGTTGGAAAAAGGAAATTCAAATGAAATCACACCAGAAGTGCCTGCAAACTTTAGTATTTGGTAAGCTCTAACTTAAAGCCAGTTAGTTTCCCCAGGAACTTTTTGGTAAATAAAACCAGCCATCCGTGATATGTACCATTTCATTACAAAATGTTTTTGGAAAGTATTCTTGAAAACATCCCTTTGAGGTAGGGTTCCTTATTCTGCTCTGCCTCATCTTTTAACCACCAATGTCCGTACCACCCACTTTGTGTATGTCAGAATAAAAAATTTGCACAATGATTCTCGGTATCTCCATTTATTTGCTTCCTGAATTTGGACTCACAGGGCTAAATGTAGGCACTATGATGGATGAAGCACTTAAGATACTTTATTACCAAGCTTATATTCTAAGAAATGCTCCCAAGATAGTGGCTGCAGACTAGGATGTATAATATAGTAGGGTCCCATGTTTGCAAGAATATATCTAGAAGGATGGAAAACAAAAATGTTACACGTGATTGCCTCTGGCTGGTGGGATTTAGGTGTGTGAACCTTTTTCCCCCCTCCCTGTCCCCACTCATCATGTATCACTTACATACATTTTTGTTTAAAGTCTTTTAAGTAACAAGTAAACGGAGATACATTTTGCCGACCTCAGAAGCTCTGATCCCCTATGAGCCTTCCTCACACCGTCTACTGGAGGCCTATCAGCCTGAGGCCTGAGATCAGTCTGAGAGCAGTTGGAGCCATAAGAAAACAGAGAGAGTGTTTCTGGGCTGAGAAGGCTTAATAGAATAATGCAGGAAAAGGCATTGAAACTCAGGTATTTGCATACGTGTGCCTGGCAACATTTGCTAACTGCATTGTACATGTTCAATGGATATTTCTTCATCTATACCTAATGTCTAATTCATCAAGACTCAGTCCATATGCAACCTTCTCTTGGAATCTTTTCCCGCTCAGTCTGGGTTAGCTAAGTGCTCCTCCTATGTGCTCTTGAACTTCACACTTCTACCAGCCGGCCGTTCCCTCCCCTGTATTGCAGTAACTTACTCCTTCCTGTCTCTATCCCAGTTAGACTCTGTGACAAGGGGTGATGTTTCTTCTTTTGCTCATCACTTGACAAGAACTGTGGTACTAGATGTTCGACAGGCATTGACAGACTGAATGAGCCCGCCCACATAGAGTACTCTGCTCAATCCTGGGTACAGTGTGGGGCTGCCTTTCCACTATGGGTATGCACCACCCTATTTCCCAAGAAGCAAAGGGGGACAGAATGCCCAAAATGCTGGCCTAAGAAATGAGCAGGAGGTCTTGTTGTTAGATTGAGATAGTCCAGCAATGCCCACAGGAAGACAGCGAAAGGGGTATATCTGAAAGCTCATGCAGAACTTCAAGATGGAAAGGAGAAGAACTTATAGAAAGAGAATGTTGACAGCAAGGGTCGGAGGCAGGAAAAAAACACAGCGTCTTTGAGACGAAGACATGACACAAATAAGAACATTATACATCTCTCCGGACTAACCCATGTTCCCCACTTGGCCTAATTCCTCCACCACCTTTACGGTCATTATTCTCTCTGTCTTTACCCACCTCTCACAGGGAGCACCCGTGAAGCTGGGAACATGTCATTCCCCTTCAGATCAACAGTGATGTCCTCTCCCATCTAACTCAAAATTCACTTTCTAAACACTGTCTACACTTCCTATAAACCATGTGTGCCCCCTCCATACCCTTGTATAATTTACTACATGGATATGTGTGGTATGTCCTTTACCCTACTATATACATGTGAGAGGACAGTGTTGTAACTGTAATTTGGGGGTTTCCCAAAGTGCCATTTACATGGTAGCATTCAAATATGTTGGACTGATTCACATCTGAACAAAAATCTCACCTAACATGCAAGACAAAGGCTTATTACAGAACTGTGCAGCTGCCAAGCCTCAGAACCCTGGTCAGGGTGGTTTTTATAGCCAAGGATACACCTTCAGGTTCTGCTGGATCAAGGGGTGCTTGGCACTTGAGCAGGCTGCCTCTGCCGGCCACCATTCCTGCTTTCTTACATAAGCCCTGTGATGCCTACTAGAAGCTCCTGCATGGTTTCTGGACCTGTTTGGCAGGCAATTCCCATCTCAGTGTTGGCAGAACTATGGTCAGAGTGGCTTCTCGTTCCTTAACTTCCCCCTAATCTCCACCAGTTAAACAGTCAGGAGTTCTCACTTACCCATTTTGTTGCACTGAATATATTTATTAGAACAACTTTACACTGTGCTTGTAACCATGAACAGCTTTGTTGCCATCAATAAAAAGCAAGCAAATAGAAGGAAACTATTCAAAAGACAGACCTTGTTCTCTGAGTCATGTCCCCCCAGGCAGCTGACACTCATGAGTGGACCCAAACCCCAGGGCAAATCAGGGCCAGGAGATCCCTCATTGCTTTCAAATGTCCATTCTGTACACAAATAAAGGGCTGTTTTGTTTTGTAATCATTAAGGGAGGTGGTGTGGGAAAGTATTTATAAGAACGAATAGTAAAGATTTTTTAAAAATACTAAAAATTACAATATCACAGCCTATATAAACTATTTGTGCAAAAGATGACCGTTCATGGGGTCTGGATGCTTGGGCCGCCCACAAGCGGTGACCTTGGAAATGGGAAACTCAACCTTCCTATTATGCTGCTTTTTCTCTTCTCAGAAGTAAAATGACCGTCTTCATCCCATTCAGAATAGAATGTGATAACGCGGTCCAGGTTAGTCCTTTACACCATCAGTGAGCCCGTAAGACTTCCAAACATGAGTGTGCCCTTGCTACTTACTGTTCTTCTTGTACTTTAGTGGTTCTCATAAAAATAAGAGGATTGGACTAATCTGTAAATTACTATTTAGCTCCAAAATGCTAGGATTTATATATTGTAGGGTTTGTGTATATATAATATTTATATAAAAGTAGAAATATTTTCATATATAAATATTATATCCAACACACATATGCAGATATATGGCTTCTCTGAAAGTCAAAACCTGTGATGGTATAGACACAAACAGCCAAGGGGTCTGTCTGAAATTCAGGACCTCCGACAGGCAGTGTGCATGAGCTGGTCTCTAGCAGGTAACAGGCTCTATATACTCATAAACGCACTCTCACGTGACAGAAGTGTCACTCTGCACAAAACAATGGAGAGTCAGACACAAGCCAAGCAGCTTCACTAAGTGGATTTTGGTCAAAAAGGAATCATGACTGTAACAAAGAATGTGAGTATTTAAAAAGTTGCCACAACCCTCCAGTCAAGGGAAATGCATGCTCCTGGTCCGGGTCTCCACCGAGGGGCTCCTACCAGCACCCCCTGCCTTCTGCGCCCAGGTTCCCCCGTTTCTCTGCCCTGGTTCCAGCCATGACTCCTGACAGCTTTGGCCCCCACATGGAAGACAGGCCTCCATCAAGGCCTTGCCTCAGGGGGCCCTCAGAGCCTTGGTCCTCCAAGGGTCATCTGGCACAAGCGTCATGAGCTGCAGCGACAGCTGTAGCCCTCAGCCCTGCCCCAGCCCCCCTGGATGGGAACCTGCATTTCTCCCAGCTCCCCAGGCACCTCTGACCTAGAGTCAAGTGGAGAAGTATTGCTCTAGGCCTCACCACATGAGATGGGGGTTCATTTGTGGCCCTGAGGCCCAAAGTAGACTCTCCAACCACAACCTCCTCACAGAAACTGCTACCACACATATACCCAGACATCTACTTGCTCTCCTTTCTAGAACTCAAGAATCGTCTCCCTTTACGCTGCTGCTCACAGACCCCCCCGCTTCCTTCCACTTTCTGTAATGCTGCTCAGCCAGGACCCAGCCTAGTGCCAAACCTGCAAGGCCAACCCACAGCTCTGGGCCGTCTCCCTTGGGCTCCCAGGCTGTGCCCATCCCCTGGAAGAAGGCCTGTTGAGCTCTGTCTCATGCCAGGATCCTGGTGGCCACAGCAAGTTCTGCAAGGAGAGGTCAGACCATAGTCAAGACTGAGGATTATGGCATCCAACATGGCCCTATGCCAAAAGACTGGCGATGATTAATAAGCCAGGCACTGCAAAGATAAGGTATCTGAAGGAACTTAGAGCTGGGGCAAAAACAGGTCAGGGAGTCACAAAGTCAGCTGAGAGTTCAAGGAAAGATAGCTTCTGGGGGTTGGAACAGGCCATGGGTTCAGCACACATCTGGAACGCAATAAGAAGGGCCTGAGTCAGGGATAGATGAGTCAAGGATACCCATAGGCCAAGCTCTGGAAGCAGCCTTTGCATCAGGTGCACGGGCACCCACAAACGCACAGCCTCCCAGCTGAGATTCTAGACCCAGGATGATGGGGGCTGGCGGGAGGAAAGCTGTGACAAGCTGTGGGGAGCAGCAGATAAGTTCTGTCTGGCTGAGTGGGCTGGAGACAGTTGTGCCGGGTGTCCTACCACGCTGGGGAACCTCAGGCCTTAATACTTCAATGTCTCCCCTTGCACACTTGCCTTCCGTGCACGAGCCCACCTCTGACTTCAGACAAGATTAGCCCAGGGCCCCGTGGATTTTGCCTCAGCAAACAGAAACTCTGCTTGCACGTATCTTCACAAGTGTTCTCACAGGCAGGGGTTTCCCTCTGCCTCACGGCGAGTCAGAAAGCATGCCTGCCACAGAAACACACGTGCCAGCCTGTCTCCCCAGTGACTCTCCCAGTGCCTCATCTGGTTCCCCTCAGGAGTCTTCTTTCTCTTCAACTCCCACATCAGACTCAGGCTCACCCTCTCTTAATGGCTGCTCATCCTTCTGGCTAGTCCCGTGTCTGTTCGTTTCTGAAGGAAAGCACTGAACGAGCCGAGAATGTTCAATGCACACGTTTCTGAGACATCCGTTCCCTTGCTCAGACTCAGTTGCCTCCCGCTCCGGAGACTCTTCGGGAACAGAGCCGGGCCTCCTCTTACCGCAAGGTGAGCTCTTACTTGGCGTCAATCATCTTTTACCCTCAGGTACCTTTACCAACACTGAGCCCCACCAACGTTTCCTCTAGAGTTCTGTGACAGGAAACCTGCCTGAGGCATTCCCAGGCTTCTATTATCTTCTTCAAGTCCTTTGCTGGCTTTGGTTTCTTCTTTCCATCCTGGCTGCTCAGGATGGGTTGGGCCAGTGGGCTTCCATCTCTGCTCCCCGGAGCGCTGGCAATCAAAGTGCCCTTCCCGGTGGGGGAGGGGGAGCCTTACTTCTCAGTCCTGCTCCAAACTGTTCAATGTGATGTTTTTTTACATGCATATGAAATTTTTCAGGCAAAATGTTCTTTCTACATAGATTGGCGGTTTTAAGAGCCTTGAAGACTGTCGTTGACTAGCGTAAAGAAACAAGGGTTCAGAGGGTCTTGTCCCGACTTTGGAATCTACCAGCGGTTTAGCTCCTCAGACATCCATTTCCTTTTCAGTACCCAAGAAGCAAGAGTATCCTTCTCGTCTACCCTCCAGGACTACTTGACGATCATGACAGAAAGGCACGTGGGTCTGCCACTTGTGTCCCTAATGGATGATGGCCATTGGACTACCTTCTCTACCAGAGGCACATGCCCCTGCCACCGTGTGGGGAACAAGGCATGGAGGGACAGGGAGGAGAAGCCGGGAGGAGAGGCAGAGCCAGCCTGGGCGGCAGCTTCAGCTCTGTGTGTCCCCTGACATCTGTCTGTCCGCTATAGCACCCAAGACTCTGATAGAAGCCTGCTGGCATCCACGTGGCCAGGGCAGATGGTAAAAGTGTACAAACAGAGAACTGAACTTTGGAAGAGAGATTTTACATTTCCATTTTGTTAGTTACACAAATAACAGACGCACACTGTAAAGAAAAACGAGGAAAAGGCATCGCTTACGACTCAGAGACAATCACGGCTAATCCCAGGGTGCTTTCCTTCCCAGCTTGCCTGTTTAGTTGTTTGTTTATAAGGAGAACAGAGATGAAATAACTTAAGGCACTCTGACCTCCCCCCGCCACCTTTTGTTTCCCCCACTGAGTATTGTAACACAGACATTTCTGAGAAGTTTAAACTGTTGACTTTTTGCCACTTGCAGCAAAAACTCCTTGGAAAAGATCAGAAATGCCACATGCATGTTTTAGGCATCAGAGAGCTGTGAGTAGAGAGACTGTTGCCATTCTGAGCGGGCCCAGGAGCAGGGGAGCTGGTGGACAGCCTGGCGGAGGTGGCACAGAAAGCAGACAGCCGGTCCCGGGAGCGTGTGTGCGAGAAGCAGCCCTAGCAGGCGGCTGACCCCTCCAAAGCCCTGTTCCCTGCTCCCCTTACAGGCACCCTCTCCACTAGCCCAAATCTTTTTACCCTCATCCCCGTCTCCAGAAGCTTCCACCCTGCTCTGAAGCAACTGTGAGATTCCTGCCAGCCGAGTGGGGAGGAGTTGCTGCAAGAGGAAAGGGAAGCCCCAAATCCTCCGTCACAGGGGAAGAAGGGTTCTGAAACGCAAACTCAGATGCTGTATTTACCTCAGATTCTTTCTGCACCTGGCAGTCCAGTTCCTTTGAGCATCTTGCCAGGTGACCTAGACTTGCTGTCATTACGGTGTGAGTGATCACGAGACGTGGTCAGACAAGACTAGGTGTAAGGTGTGGTTGTTGTGCTGGGCCCCTGGGGGTCCCCTGATGCCTGTGTATCGGGGATGGGGTGTTCCCGAAAGAGTAACATTATCCATTGCATCACTCCCCGTGGTCCTATCACCTGAAAGCAGACCTGGCAAGAAGGCTGCTGGTTTTAATTGGAAAAGAGAGAGAGAAATCATGGTGATCAACATGTGGTGTGATCACAGGCTGGAGGGTGACACAACCTTCGGAAGCCACAACCACAGAAGATCCAGAAACCTGTATTCCATGAGCTTTTGAATTCCTGGCCATATGAGATTTTTTTGCCATTCTTACTCTCCTAGAGTAGTTTGTAAAATCTTTGAGAATTTCAGCCTTCTCTTGTAAGAGGAATTATCAGGCTTTCTCCCCCTCCATGCCACTGAAACTATTCATCAAGCTGAACCTGGTCAATCGTTGACCTCCTACCACAAAATGCAGTGATCTTGCTTGACTCTCAGAATCTTGCTTGACTCTGCAGCTATTATGATCTACATTTCTCCACTTGGCTTCCAGGAGACCACAGACCCCTGGCTTTCCTCCCCTGCTGGCTGCTCCTGCCCAGTCTCCTGGGCTGGATCTTCTTTCTCATCCATCCTTGGTGTTGGGGAGCCCTAGGGTCAGCTTTCCCGCTTCTTCTTTGTCTACTCTAAGAGATCGCATATAGCCCTGTGGTTGTAAATACCATAGATTTGCTGATAGTTTCCAGATGTATGTCTCCTTCCTGGACCTCTTTCTGGAATAGAAAGATATTCATACTTCATACTTCCAAGATTCATACTTCCAAGTGCCTACTTGACATCACTGCCTAGAGCTGAAATGCCCATTCAAGGTCCAGCATGACCACAGGCTCCTACCTTCTCACCCTTGCGAACCTGTCTTTCCCCCACGTTCCGCAGCTCAGCCAGTGATGCCAAATGCACTCAGATGTTCAGGCTTGATCCTTGGCTTCATCCTTTAATCTCTTCTTCCAAAGCCCTACAACTAAGCTGCCCTCAAACCCAACCAGGTCCACTCTTAGCAGATATTCAGCCATGGCTCACCAGTTCTTCAGCTCCTACCCTGGTCCTGACACTCGTCCTCTCTCATCTGGACTGCTCCAAGCCTCCTGTAGCTCATCTTGCTGTCCTCATGCCTGATTTTGTGCACAGAAGCCAGAGCAAACCCACTCATATGCCAGATCATGGCGCTTGTGGGTTCAAACCCTCCAGGGCTTCCCATCACACCCAGAGTGAGGTCAAGGTCTGAACTAGGACCTGTCCTCTGAGCCCCACTCTTTCCGTGGCCTCCCAGCTGAACAGGGTAGAGGGCATCGCAGACAGTACCGCTCAAATGGAAGAATGGTCTCGCATATGCACGCACATATGTACACCCATGCTTTCTCTTGGCTTGACTTCTCCATTTCCACCGCTTTCCAGGCTCCTTTGAGGCATCTTATCTGCATGTGGGTGATTAGCACCCCATGCCCACTTGTCAGTGGAAGAACTTCTCTAGCACTGTGTGCCTGACAGTCGCCTGTGGGATATTGCTACCACACAGCCTCTAATTCCACAGGACAACACAACGACCATGCAGTCATCTTACCGTCTCTGCCGGACTGTAAGGTTGTTAATGGTAGAGGCAGAATATTAACAAACCCTGCCAAACTAAATGAATTCAACCCCAAGTCCCTCCCGTTGAGTCAAGTTAATGCATAATCTGGGTAGAGAGGGTTTAACACAGCAGGACAAGGACAACTACGTGCATGTGTTTGCACGTGTGTGCATGTGCACGTGTCTGGGTACACACGTGTGTATTTCCCTTCCGCCATACCATCCCCAAACCAATGTCCATTTGCCGAGGGCTCTTTGATCTCAAAGGAATCTGAAGAGAAACCAGGATGAAACTGCTCTGTGTGGAAGGCTGCTACTTTATGCCATTCTTTCAGGAGAGGGGTTTTCTACTAGGTCAACATCCTTTTTGAAGTTTATCCCAAGAAAAATACACACATATTAAACAGCAGTGGCAATTTACAGTCAAACACAAACTCCCTTTCAGAGAAGAAAATAACCAGAAACATATTACATTTCAAGCTTCCCAAAGTAGGCGTTCAAATGCCTAAATCATTGCTTCACTCTTCAGCTTCACTCCAGAAACAGCATTTCCTCCATCATTCCAATATTGCCAAACCTTTAAAACATTTGCTTTGGGTTCAGTCTGGTTGCCATATGTCAGACATCAGAACAGTTAAATTTGCAAACACTGATGCTGTACAAGGATGGGTTCTATTTAAAAATCCCATTATCATGTGGTTACAAGGATAGCATTAAAAATCAATATTAATGGAGGCTATGTCTATACTTAAAACAGAATAAAGCCTGCATTCCATAAAACTTGCATATCATACAGCAACATGTTTGGGAGGCAACAAAGTGACAATTGTTCATTATTATCTCTCTAATCTGGGATTTAAGTTTCTAATGATCGCAGGTGGCAATCAGCTCTGCGGAAAGTGCTAAAGGCAAGAGTGTTATGGAAATCGTTTCTAATTGTGGTAAGCATATGTTGACACAAATATTTATATCGAATTTTGCCAGGCAGGATGCATGTTCTATCCAATCTTGTTAACCCTATCATCTTAATAAACAAAATCTATGTGTCAACATTGGATTTTTCAGGTAAGTAGTGATTATTTTAACTTTATATTTGAGTAAAGACTTTTTTTTTTTAAGATGGTAAAAAAAAAAAAAAAAAACCAACAAAAAAACAACAGTGCAATTTCCCAGAAGGAAACCAGATGTTTAAGTTTTTGTCTCAAAAATGATGTTAGCATTGATCTAAAAAAAAAAAAAAAGACCACTATCATTTGTAAGCTTAAGTTTCATTTCTCTTTACTCCTGAGATTTGTACCACAATAATCCGTGGCAATGTTCACTTGTCCTAATGGGAGAAACCAGGATAACCTGATTTTTGAACAAAGGAAAAATTTCAATTCAGAATAGGGATTGTTGTGATGTTAGCAAAATTCAGGAGTGGAGATAATGATGCCTTTGATCCTTTTGCAAGTTACTTAAGAGCAGATTTTGTAGCATATAATAGAGCTTGGGAAGCTTCGAGAAGAAAAATGATTAAAAACTTTCTTTCCATCTCTGTCTGCCACAAAAACACCTTTCAAGACATAAATATTTTTCATTTTCCAAATAAATATTTTGTCCAGCATTTGACATGGTGTAACAAACATGTCTGTTTATGGGCTTGCTGATTTGACCTGTTCTATCACATCTCTAGAACTGGGCTCTGCGAGCACACCCTTCCCTTGATCTATTACAAGAGAGCTTGCCACATCACGGAGTCTAGACAGTGGCTTTTCTGTCTTGCCTTCCTCTCAAATGTCCCATTCACCATAAAGCACGGTTGATTTGCTATTTTTATTTCGTAAGATTTCCTGAGTTTGCTAACAGTTGAGCACCAAGATATTTAACTTTGAATAGTTTTCTATAGCCTTGACCTAAAATGAGGGTAAAAATACCACACACACACACACACACACACACACACACACAGTTTCAGGATGAAAATGGAACTATTCCTAATACTATAGGCTATTATCCCTCAGGCATACCAAACAACAGGCTTGGATTTTTTGATATCGGGCCTTGAGCCTTTTGAAATGGAATGGTAAGCACCTATTTAAAGAGATTTACTTATCTTAGTCACATCCCATAATACTTGGCTGGTGTCACAGCTGAACCTTGAAAACATTAAAGAACGTTTGCCAACAGGGTACATCTGAGTCTGTCGAGGCCAGGAAAAGTGAGTTTGTCAAGATGGAGGCTGTGGCTGTGGAAGCATTTCCCTTCACTCGAAAGCCTAAGCAGTGAACAGAACTGACTTCCCAGGACCCCATCACCTCCTTCCCAGCTGGAAACACACGGGAGATCAGTACTGACTCCTGATCACGGGGCACAGGACGGAACTTTCAAGGCCTCCATGTTTAGTCCTTAGACTTCAGGGAAGACCACAGTGACACTCAGTCAGCCCAGGGAACTCTGAACCTTTGCCTGAAGACTTCCGGAGAGCACAACACACTCTCTAGGGAAAATTTGCTTGCTCTCTCTCTCTCTCACTCTCCCTCTCTCTCTCTCTCTCTAGAGTGTCACAGTTTATCTGCCATCATCACATGTTCCTAACAATCCTATGTAGTAGTTATCCTTATCCCCCACTTTATGGAAGAATTTAAATATATATATATATATATATATATATAGAGAGAGAGAGAGAGAGAGAGAGAGAGAGAGAAAGCGTGTGTGCGTGCGCGCACACGAGCAAATTTGCCCAAAGAGTTGTGACATATTTGGGACACTACACCCCTGTCCATCACCTGTGTCGCAGACAACTCCTCTGAGTCGGCCCCTGTTGTGGTGTCTGTTGCAGTTTTCTCATTGTCCTCACAACTCTTGTTGCTGAGCAGCCTGAAAGTAATATACAGCTGTCACTCCTTACCTCTACATACGTCATCCTGCATCCCCCCAAGTGAAAATTTCTTATAGAACTACAGACCATTGTTGCACCTGGGGAAATCAACAATTCCCTAATGCCATCTGATACCCAGTCCATGTCGGAAGTTGATTGGTTGTCTGTTATGGATAGAGTTGTGTTCCCTTAAAATTCATAGGTTCGAGTCCTACCCTCCCCAACCGTATCTCAGAATGTGATGCATTTACAGATGGGGTTTTCAAAAAGGTAATTAAATTAAAATGAAATCATTCAGGTGGGCCCTCATCCAATATGGCTTCTATTCTTGTAAAAAGGAAATCTGGATGAGCGTACATGGGGAGAAGGCAACCACCTACAAGCTAAGATCAGAATAAAACCAATCCTGCCAGCACCCTGATCTTGGACTTCTAGCCTTCAGACTGTGAGAAATAAATTTCTGTTGGTTTAAGCCACTGAGTCTATGGTAATTTAAGGTAGCCTTAACAGGTTAAATTACTATCCTAAGATGATCTTATAGTTTTTTGATCTATGACTCAATCAAGTTTCACTCATTAGATCTGGTTGTTGTGGAAAGTTTTTTAAAAGTTATTTGTTTATTTTAGAGAGAGAGAGAGCATGAGGAGGGGAGGGCCAGAGGGAGGGAGAGAGTCCTAAGCAGACTCCATGCTGAGCACGGCCCCATGCAAGGTTTGATCTTATGACCTGGACCCAAACCAAGAACTGGTCACTCACGTTGGAAAGGAGCTCATTCATTCTCTGTAACAACTCTGTGAGATGGGCACTGCTTTCTCTTTATAGGATGCGACAGGGAGGCAAACTGAGGTCCAAGAGTTGGGGGTATGGGGAAGGAGGGAGGGTTTCCTTGCAGTGGTGTGTTTGGGGCACAGGGCAGGACTCAAGGACAAGGAGCAGAGATGGGTAAAGTAGGACGGCATCAGCAAGTCCAGCTCTTCCAGTCCACCTGGAGCACAGGGCAGTGATGGGAGAGAGGGCTGGAAGGAGAGGCAAAGCTCTTATCTCAGGGGCTGAGGGTTGGAGTGAAAAATCTATAATGCATTCTGCAGACACAGGCTATCACCACAGGACTTCACACTGGTATCAAAGCCTCCTAGGCGCTGTTGGCTGTGGAAAATAGATCTGCCCGACTCTTCTGGTAAGAGCTCTTGTATTAGATCAGTGGTTCTTAAACTTTTCTCAGGATCCCTTTTACAGCTTTAAAATCTCCTGAGGAACCCAAAGAGCTCTTGATGATGTGCTTATGAATTCTAATATTTATTATATTGGAAACTAAACCCGAGCAATTTTCAAAATATGTATTAATTTATTTAAAAATAATATTCATAATCCCATTACATGTTGATATAAATTATATTTCAATGGAACATAAAAATTCTTAAACCAAAAACATTTAGTGGGAAGACTGGCATTGTTTTATAGTCGTCTAAGTGTCTGGATTGTCTGGCTTTATAGAAAGAAGAGAGATGGCTTCTCATATCTACCTTAGCATTCAATATATTGTGATACACTATGACTTGTACTCCCCGGAGAACTTCAAGGGATCCTTGTGAGAGAAAGGAGCAAAAAGGCAAACGATGTTTTAGTGCTATTATAAAAATAGTTTGACCCTGGGAACCCCATGAAAGGGCCTTAGGGACCCACATGTGAACCATAAACCATACTTTGAATACTATTAATCTAGAACCTAATGATTCTAGGGGACGGGGAGTACGGGAACTTTGGCGAAAACCAAAAACCTATAATGTCCTGATAATGGTTTTTACTAAGCAGTACTAAAAATGGTGCCTATACCATTGGGACACCTGGGACACCTGGACACCTGGGTGGCTCATTTGATTAAGTGTCTGCCTTCAGCTCAGGTTATGATCCCAGAGTCCTGGGATCAAGTCTGACATCAGGCTCCTTGCTCAGTGGAAGCCTACTTCTTCCTCTGCCTGCTATTCTCCCTGCTTGTGCGTGGGCTTTCTCTCTCCGACAAATAAAATTTTTAAAAATTTAAAAAATTTTAAAAATTAAAAAAAAAAAAAAAGAAAGAAATGGTGCCTACAGGGGTACCTGGGTGGCTGGGTTGGTTAAGCATCCAGCTCTTCGTTTCTGCTCAGGTCATGATCTCATGGGTCATGAGATGGAGCCCTGTGTTGGGTTCCATGCTCAGCGAGGAGTATGTTGGAGATTCTCTCCCTCCACCCCTCCCCCCACTCACATGTGTGCTTGCGTGTACAAGCATGCGTTCTCTAATAAATCAATCTTAAAAAAAATATAAGGGTGCCTACATCCTTACATAGTACTATCAAAAGATGGCGCTGTCATTGACCCCAACAGCATAAGCTCTCACAAAATGATATAATATCCCCCTGTCCCTACCACCACCAAGGTAATTTAACTTACAAAATAGAGGGGAAAACCTTCCCATCTGTCTTCCTCTTTCTGGCTGCACCTGTGCGGCTCAAGTCACCATTACATCAAATGTGACTTCAGTGTCACTTGATGAATTACACCAGAGTGAGGTTTGGGGTAAAAAGAAGTGAAACTGTAAGAACGTGTCCCTGACACACAGGATCCCTAACAAACGACAGAAGCGGCCTCAGCAAGCTTCCTCGGTCACTTCCTACTGAGCAACAACAGAAAAAGATTCTAGTGAAGACTCCGTATCTACTGGACACAGAAGGAAATGACAGCTCCTCTCTGACAGACGGGCCAAGCCAATGCCCCTGACTGGGTCCACTGCTTAGAAAAAAGTCTGCTCCTTTGTTCTTCTGTCCCCCAAAAGACACTTCTACACTTCGAGGCATTTGGGAGGCATTAAAACAAATAATTGTGGCTTTCTTATTTCGATTGAAGGGAAAAGTCTCCAATTTTCCATGGTGAGAAAACACCATGCGAGCCCCCAATAACACACCTGCTGGGAATAACTCCCTTTAGCAAAACCTATCTGGAGGGGACAAGAGAGGGGTTCCTGCTGACTCTACACTCCGGTGAGGAGAGCTGGGGTGTGGGTGGGTGTCTGTGGAATCCCTCTGAGGAATATATACCTCACTGTTTCTTCCTGAAGGTGGCTCCCTGGTCTGGCTCAAGCCCCCCACTTAAGAAGTGTGGCACAGTGGGGAAGAGTCTTGAGGAAATTCTGCCTGAGTAACTCCGATACCAAAAATTGCCTCATGATTGGCGGGGTGAGCCGAGGAGACAGGATCTGGGTAAGGGCTCTACCAAGCTGCCCTCTAACACTGGAACTCAGCCTCATGTCTCCAGTTATTTTAATTTTTGCAAATTTCCAAGAAGTCTGTCACCCAGAAGTCTTCCCCTTTGTTACTGTAGTTAGCCTAACCAACTATTCTTTACCTTTGGGCTAAAATTCCCACTCACCATATGGTAGCTAGGATTGTGCCTTACAGGTAATAAACACTCATATACCATTTTTGCTTTCAATGAGATTTGCTAATTTTACAGAAGTATCCTTTTGATACCCCGTATGATATTCTCACAAAGCTCTTTGCTTCCTTCCACCCAGTGTAGTGTGAGGTGCTGGCTAGAGGTGGACAGACTCCTCAGAGGAGGGGATTATGTGAGGGACACGTCAGGGAAACAGAGGCTCTAGCGTGAGTTGGACTCAGATGTGTGTCTCTCATCTACAGCTCAGAGTCAATGGCACTAACACCACATCGCTGGCCACAGATGGCAAGGAGCCCAGCATGGTAAGGTCAAAGACCTGCCTCCACAGTGACGTGTAAGGTGTTCAAGTCACAAGACAGAGAGCGAAATAGAAAATAGGCATCGGGAAGTAAGGAGGACAAGGTGTGGAGCATAAATGATGACAGGTGGATAGTTTGATAGCATTCCTAATCAGATATTTCAAACAGGCCATTCTTAGTTCCAGTTAGTGACCACTACCACTGCCTCGGTTCATGGTATTTCCCAGTTTTCAAACTGTGCTCTCATCTTGTTTCAATGGATCAGCGCAACAAACCCCTGCATGGCTCGGTGGACCCATTTTACAAAGAAGGAAGCTGAGGTTCCTTCCCCCAACAAGGCAGGAGTTCCGGCGTCCTGCCCTTCTGGAACAAAGCCTCCTTGCCCCAAGGCTAGACACCCACTAAATGCCATCATGACAGGTGATATTGGAGGACTATTTGTCGGGTACCACTCCAACCCCACCACAAGGCTTCACTCAATTACTCTTTGCAGGCTCCCCTGGGTTGTGTTACTACTGCATATCACAAGGAGAAAACAGAGGCACAGAAATGAAATTCTTGGAAATTTGATCTGAGAAAGCAAAGTCAAGGGTCTTCTCCTTATGGAGGCAGGATAAATTGCCCAAATTTATTTACTTCCTCTGACTACCACTTTTAACATTGACAAATGAGCTTTACACTAAGAAAAAGAGCCCTCTTTGCCCAATCCTGTCACCCTGCCTTACTTTTCTTCATTGTCCTGATAGCATTTGATGTTTACTTGTTTGTATCTGTCTTCTGCAGAGAATGCAAACTCCGAGGGGGCAGATCCTCAGCCCCATTCACCCCTGTACCCACACAACAGAGGAATGGCGCCTGGCCCGGAGCAGGCACACAGATATTTACTGAATGAACACACACACACACACACTCATCATTATAGCAGAAGTCTAGACAACCTCAGAAAAATAGCCAAGTCAGTCAAAAAGATCTGGCAATTTAAAAGACAAGCAAAGTAGAACACACAATTGGCTCTGTACACCCTCACTTGGATGAAATGGCTGTGGAAAGCCCAGTGGTCACAGAGGGAGTGACGGTGTTTACACAGAGCCCTTCCCCACTTGCACAAATACTGAAGGGGTCTGGAGGGACAAAGGACAGACCAGGCAGCGGCAGCAAACTCCTGTGGGATCGGAACCTGCCCCGTCTGGCTTGGGTATGGCCAGGAGTGGGCAGAGCAGAGGGGCAACTGAGTCAGGGTGTCTTCCTGCCACGAGAACGTGGTCTGGCTGCCCCATATCTGGGGCTACCTGCCAACGGCCAGACAAGGATTTTGAGGAGTACAGGTTTGGAATGACTTTTAATGACCCAACCTGAACCAGTGTTTTTCCTTCCCTTCCCATACATAAAAATCTCCTTTCAGACTTGAAAAGTCAGCAGAAATTGTAAAAACACACACAAGAAACTGTAAAAGTAAACTCAAAGGCAAAGAAAAATCAACAAACATCACAAAAACATAAAGTTGATAATGATTGTGTGAGTGTGTCCAAATGAAGCATGGCATTTATACACAAGATGTGGGGGCATCAATGTTAGTGTTAATGCTACAAACCACGCTCCTTAACTCAAAAAACATCTTTTGGGAAAAAGAAATCAGTTGATGCCAAAAACTGCAAGCAGTCCAAGCAGCAGATGGGTCCTCCTCTACAAGTTCTGTCATCCTACCTAGAACTCAGAGCTGGTTTTCATGACTCGCTACTCTGAGAAGAAAGTGGTGGTATTTGGAGCCTGGGTCTCTGAGCAGCTGTGGGCAGCAAAAAGTGGGAGGGAGGGTGAAAAAAAAAAAAAAACACCAACATTTCTTCTTTCAAGTCTGAGGAGAGAAAGCGTCTAGAAGCAGGCATTCTATTTTCTTTAACCCTCCATCTGTCCCATGAAAGCCTCCCTTGGCTCCTCAAAGTTCCCTGCTCTCAGTCTCCCTTCCCACTTAACTATCTGCTCCCTTAACATGGAGGTTCTCAGGGGCATTAGGAATAAAGCAGTTCACATTGAATTAATTCCAATGAAAATGTGTCAGAAATAGGCCTATTTTTACAATCTTCTATTGCCTTCCAGGGGTGTATGAATTCTGAGGGTCTTTTACGAGCTGGGTGATAGGTATGAGCCAATGCAAGGGCAGAAAAAGCTGTCTGCAAGGATGGAAGAGAGGAGAATATGCAAGAATGTGAGACACTTTGTGGGGGTCCGGGGTGGGGGAGGGGGTGGGCGGCAGGAGTGTGTGGAGGTGAGATCTGTTAAAGCAAGCAGGAGTGTGAAGGAATTCTGGGCATGGAACAGAGGTGACCTTTGAACCCATCCCACCCACAAGTCTTTAACCACACGAATCTCTCAACAGGTAGAAATTTGAGAAAAGTCATCACCTGAGTCAGATTGTCTAAGTCTCAGTCTCCAAAGCAAGTCTAAACTGTGTTTTTGCCTTCCATAGTTTCTTCCCTTTGATTTCTGAATTGGTAGGTTTTTCACAAATTTGATGCTCCCTCCTCTTCCTCTGCAGTTACTACCACCCTTTCCCCTAAGTAAAAAGCCTAGGGTAACTAATGGGGAAAATTCTAGCAGTGGCTGGGCAGAGGTTGCACCCCCCCTCCCCATATGGACCTGAATTGCCCTTAGGAATTTAGAGATCATTTTTGTTTAGCACGCTCCACACCTGAAGGGAAATCACGGCTGCTTTTCAAAATGTTTCGTCAGGTTCCAAACTGCCCAGATGTCCACTTCAGCTGGGAGAGGGGGCGCTTTCCTCACCACTCTTCCTTAGCAGCTCCCAAGAGCCCAGTGTTGAACTTCAGGAAAGTTGTGAGGCCACGGTTCAAGGCAGCAGTAAAAACAAATCATATAAACTTAAAATGAAACAAGTTGTACTAAAAACAAAGATATAATGCCCCAAACTCATCCTTTCTTAATTATTTTACTGCCTTTTTACTTCTTTATTTTGAGGTGATCGACATCTATTTTCTCTGTATGGTAGAAACCCTTCATTAACGGTGGGCTAGTGTCCCTTTCTGTCCCAGTCTGCATTCAATGACGTCACATCCATAGCAGGGAAGTAGCCACAGTGGGTATATTTAGGCCTTGGAAGTCGGCAAACACGACAGATCTGGGCTTGATCTGTTCTCTTCATGTCAAGAAAGCGCTCAAGGGGACGTTCATAATATGGAATTAAAACACGAAAGGCTTTTACGAAAAGCTGTTACACTGTATAATAGCACAAAAATGTGGAAAAGTCATCGAGCTTCCAATCCAGCGGAGAGAGGAGTCACCCGCCTCACTGGTGAGTGAGTGAAACTCTGACACACTTCTTCATCGTTTCACTTTTGTCTTATTAATGTGAAATAAAATAACAATATTCACATCGAGACTATATTTGCTTATTAGCAGGTGGCTTGCAAAGGTAGAAGACTGGCCAACGTTAACAGAAGTGTTCTGTCAAAATCATTTTGCATTTGTATTTTTATTTGCAAAGTATGTGCACTGTACACACTTTATCGTGTATACACACACACACACAGACACACACAGCCCCCCACACCGACCCCAAGGAGCTGTTAAACATTTACCAGCACACACACAATATTTGCTTTCTATCCTTCTGGGCTTGGATATATCCCCTCACCCCTTAAGACGGGTTCCCACACCCCGGGCCCTCCACAAAACAATGCTTGCTGATATGCCCATCAATGAGCTGTAATCATTTGTCTGTCAAAGGACCTCAGAGAATGGAAGGAAATCCTTCGCCTTCATAGGGCCTGGGGAGCGCTCTGTGCTCCTCTCCTAAGCCCACTCACGCCCTTTGTTTGCTACTTACAACAGCATCACCATTCTTAACTTTCTTGGGCAGCTTGGAAAGAGACAAAACCCTCTATAGCAGACCAAAAACCTTCCCTGAATTCTTCAGGAAACTTTGCCAAGGACACTTGCCAAGGACTCCTTGACATCAACAGATAGGCTTCTGAAAATCCCAGCCATTTGAGCAGCTTAGCCATTTTTAAAGCACAAGTTTATCTTGCCACACTGGTAATTAACTAGTTAATTACTTCTCATCGATTGACTTCTAAATCTCAGTAGGACATCAAGTTTGATTTTGGAATTCCAACAGAAGACAATCTCATTGACTCAACTGGAAAATAAAAGTGCTGCTTTAGCAAAAACTTTTCAGAAAGGAAGTCTCTTCATTCTTCTCTGGGCCACAGTGCAAACAAGTGTGATGAAAGTGATTGCTGTTTCTCAAACTCAGCGGAGCATAAATGGATTCTATAATCTTCACCAGAAGACTGCCACCACAGCAATGTTTTTTTTTTTTTTAACTTAACAAACCCTCCAACTCAGGATACCCTGTAACAAAGGACTTCCTGCAATTCTCTGGGGATATGCAATAGTAGAAAAGTCACAGAATCTACATTTCTGAAAATATACAACTGAACTTGACTGCCCTTCTTCAAATTTCCCCTCTTGGCAAAAATCTGTACCATCTGTGTTCTCGATTTTCTGATTTTCTTTCTAATCCTCTCAGTGATGTTGAAATCCTCCCACCCTCAATGTAGGTCTTAATTCTGGAAGTTCAGCATGGTTTCTTTTCTATCACAGTGGATTGAGAATGTTGAAGATTAATCAATTCATTCCAAATGTGGAGTCTTTCGAGCAAGGTGTCTGATTAGTCTGGCTCTTGGACAGAAAAACAAGTTCGTACAAGACATTAAGCAGATGGAAGCAAGCAGACCATATCAGTTGTCAGGTGTTTCCTGATGTCACCATGAATGACTGACATCCCATGGTGACTAGCATCTTTAGCAGCCTTCTTTCCCAGAGAAACCGCTTCTGACTCTTAGTAAACGACCTTTGCCAAAATGAAGAGTTCATTGGAAATGCCCAGTTGTTAACCAAACACTAGACTCTAATATTTATTTGTACTTAAGTAGGGCATCTTGCCAGCAGGTAAATATTTTAGACACGGTTCTGGCTTTTAGAGAAGATAGCTCAGTTGTCGGTCAAGTATTTTAGTGGCGACCGTGAGCCACGGCTTGGCGAGGTGCTGGAGCCGTGGACTTTGGTGACTCTGGCCATGGGTACTCCTTCCCTCTGGAATGCCACACCTTGCAAATGTCACCTTCCTTTTCTCTTAGCAGCTGAGTTGTACCCCCACTAGTCACTCTTTTCTTCTACAATAATGCAGTCCTCAATTTTAACTGGCCATAGGGCTGCCCGGGCTTAAGATGGTATCTTTCAGTGCAACAAGATAGAAGGAGCTCCAGTCCCTAGGAGCAGATAGCTACCTACTGGCCTTGGACTTACTCAGACATGTGTCCCCCTCTTCCACCCGCACTGGCAGTTGAATACAATCTCAACCCATACACTGAGTACACAATGAGCAGGAGGTCTGGAGTTGGGCCTTTGGGCACTGATCCCAGTGGTGTCCTTGATTAGCTAGGTGTTTGGACCAGACATCCAACTATTAGGACAACCATTTCTTTCTCTTCAAAATGGGAGCAATTGTCCGCAAAGTGCTTGTGAGCATGAAATGAATAAATGTGTGCCAATCCTCTGGAGTCCTGCCTGGGCTGGGAAGTGCTCAGTCAATGTTAGCTATCACGTCCATTGCCACCTCCACCCCCATGCCCATCCCTCCAGGGTATGCTATTCCTTGCTATAACAGGAGGCAAAGGGGAATCAGAAGGCAAAACTTCATCCCCATCACACAAGTCCTTTGCACTGCCTTACTTCCCCCCCCATGCCCGCTCCCCAGATGCCCTGTCCCTTCCCGTCTTCTTACTGCTTATTTAGAATTTCCACTCTACTCCTCCTAAGCAGCAGACTTTGCCCACTGTAATCCCTCTTCTTTCGGATTCTTTTCACAGTGAATTCTAGCCTCTGTGAATTTCCATCTGTATAGTTTCCCTGTTGTGAGAATTTAAATATTTGCATATTACAAAATTTCCACTAATATTTGGAAAAGAGGAGAGTTGCAATGGAGAAGGAAGAAAATAAAGCAGATGCTGGCTCTCAGAGGGTGAAATTGGCCAATCGAGAGCAAACAGAAGACTCTGGATCGTACTGGGGGTTGGTGTGAGAGGAGGGGCCACAGACACAGAATGCAAAAGAGGGCTCACAAGTTTACGTCTGGTAAAGCTATCAGAGCTGGATCTAACACTCTGAACCTCTCAGTGCTGTGGAGAGAGATTGAGCTACGCAGAGACTGTAGGTGATACAAAGCCTTGTTCACCTCAAATACCAAGCTAATCTGCCTCAGAGCAAGGCACAATCTTGGAAATTGAGGGAAGCTCTTCCAAATCATGAAACTGAGGAAGCATGTCCATGTATTAGATGAGTGATGGAGAGGAAAAACTGACCTTGTATCTAAGCTCATTAAGAGAACTGATTTGCCGACATGTCATTGACAAGACCGGTTGTGTCCCCAAATTCATGAGGGAGCCCAGTGTGCTTGAAAATAATCTTCCTCAGATAGCAATCTATAGTGTAACCTAGTCATTCATTCAAGAAAGCCCAAAATCTATTTTCATGCAACTATTTTTCCCTAGTGTTTACTCAAAAGAAAATGTAGAACTCTGAGGATGTCTTTCAATCTCATTGTCAGCAGTAAAAGCTCTTCAAAGTCACCCCTGAAAGGGCAGTGAAGTGCCCAGAAGTGAAAGTACAACACTGATTTCCTATTCTGCAAGAGACCCCAGAAAAAGTAAGAAACGCTAAAGGACCAACCTGAATAGGAGAGAGAGAAAGTCTGGATGGAGGGGCTCAAGTCCTGGGGAAAAGCCCTGCTGAGGGCCACCTTCCACTCAGTAGTCCCCTGACCCCAGTCAACCCTTGGGGGCCTTCCTCTCTCTCCTGGGGACTCTTGCCTTGGAGACTGCCAACAACAGTGGCTTCATGATAAGGGAAAGAATTCGATTATTCATTAAACAGTTGCTAAAGGCCAAGCACCATGTCACAGTTTATCTGCCATCACCACATGGTCCTCACAATCCTATGTAGTAGTTATCCTTATCCCCCACTTTATGGAAGAAGAAACAGCAGGTAAGTAGCACAGTTCATGTTCAAGGACAGTCCATTCAGCTTGAGAAGTGTGAACAAGGTTATCTTCATTCCCTGTTCAAGACGGTGAAAAGAGATAGAATTTCACATCCTCTGAGGCAAGAGTAGCAGGTTCAAAGATGGCCCGTCCCAACTGAGAACTCATTAAAGACACCGGTGCTAGTTCTACAAGTGTGTAAACAAGACAGAATTATGCCTCAGCTACCTTATGAGTGAAGTGGGCTTTCTTTCATTAGCCCAAGATTGCAATCACGGTGTATAATCTTTTAATGGAGTTGTCTTCCAAAAATAAAATTCAAGAATACAACTTAACCACTCATGCAGTTCAATACTGCTGTGGCTGTTGGGTACTTTAGTGGGATGTGGCAGCAAATAAAACAGGCAGAAAAACACCACTGCTCCAACAGGGCAATTTGAGTACAGATGGAGAAAGAACATATTAAGGAACTGCAGCTATTTTTAGTAGGTATATTAATTAATTGATGGCTATTCTGGAAAAGTTTTCTTATCCATTGGAAATATATATTGAGATATTTCTGAGTAAAACAACACGATATCTGGGATTTGCTTTCATTGCTACCGAGCCGAAGGTTCACGGGGAAAGAGATGAAACAAGACTGGCAATTATAATTGTTCAGTCTGCAAGATGGGTACATGGGGGTTCATCATACTATTTTCTCTACTCGCGTGTATTTGGAAATTTCTTTAATTAGAAGAGAGATTCCTCCCTGAGGAGCTCAGAAAAATAAAGAGTAACTTACAATGTGTCAATCAGACAGAAAGATGTCCTATGCAGGAAAAATAAAGAAAGGAAGGGAGGAGGGAAATGCTGAGAAGAGGGCAGATAAATAAAATATTTCTAAATGCATGTAATATTTTATATATATATATATATATATATACGAATTAATAAGACATGGATGAGTTGATAATCCATATGAGGCCAAGGCATTAATATGCATGAAGCTGATTAACATGGTAATTAAAGGACATCTGGTATCTGAGACAAAAGAGAGCAATTTGGGTTTTCCAAAAGATGTCGGTTTTAAAGAAATGCTAATGATTTCTAGCATTTACTCGCATTTTCTGGATGCTAGAAGTAGGCTTTGCAAGCAAGCATGAGATAGAATGACCCAGATCTGATCCTCAGCCTAAGCCTGGGGGCTAGTGCTGTTTCCCTTGTCTGTGAAGTGCTGCCCCTCGGCTAGGAAAGACAGATTGCTTGTCAACTTGTCTAAAGTCATGCCAACTCTGAGTGGGGAACCCCATGTGGAACCAGGTAGTCCATCTCCAGAACCTAGACATTTAAGCATCGTACCACATTGCCTGTTTTGATGGGTATATAGCATTGGATAATGGGGTAAACCAGTAGACCCAGATGTCAAGCAATGACTTGGTATTTTTTGAGTGTGCACCATGTGAGATTTTATTTGGTTCTGGGGGCACCGTGGAGGAGTGGGGCAGGGTGTGGGGAAGCAACCTGGGTGAAGTCAAGGGCAGATATGGGAGAACAGCCAAGAGTAAAGCTTTCTGGGTAAGATGGCGCTAGAGGGCAGACAATTGGCCCAGGGGGGCTGCCTAAGGAAATGTCCTTGGAAGCCCAGGAACAGGAGCATAGGAATGGAAAAAGTGGAATCATAGGGCAGGTTCTCACCATTTCTACTCCTAAGTATTCACCTACCCACTCACCCGCATCCACACACACCACCTTCGGCTGCTGATCTCGTTCTAGAATGGGGACTAACAGTATCAGATAACCAGAACCTACCTTTCTTAGAGGCCAGAGATGGCAATGGTGATGTAGATTTATTCGAAAATGTATAAGCTTCTGTGTCAGGCACTGTTCTAAAACATTGGAAATAGAATGAAAACAACACAAAGCCTCTCTTCTCATGAAGAACAGATAAGAAACAAATACATCCTTTGTTAGGTGTTGATAAATGCCAAGAATAAAAATGAAGTAGGGTAGGAAGGATACTGCAAGGTGCGGGGGTTCCTAGTTTCTAAAGCATGATGAGGAAGACTTCTTTGATAAGGGGATACTTGAGCAGGGAACTGCAAACAGAAAGACAGTAAGGCTTTGATATCCAGGGAAGAATTTTCCAGGCCGAGGTCACAAAAACACTCTGAGGCTGGGGCTTGTTTGGCGTATGTGGGAACTACAAAGGGCGAGTGAGCCAAGGCAGAGTGAGTGTGTGGGTAAGAGCAGGAGATGGGATCAGAGAGAAAGATGGGAGGAAGGGCCAACTGGGGAGGGTCTCCGAGTCTATTTCACAGATTTCTTTTGACTCTGAGTTGGGAAACCATGAGGGGCATTTGCATTAGCCAACCTATGGACAGGATCGCTTTGGCTGCTGTGTAGAAAAGAAATAGTAGAGACCATGGACCTAAGCAGGGAGACCTGTTAAGAACCTATTGCACTAATCCGGGGACAGAGGGCAAAGGAGTTGGACCCAGTGGGAGCAGTGAAGTCCATGAGAAGTAAGATTCTGGATGTTTTGGATGTAGAGGCCGTGGAGTATGCCTATCCTACTGGACCTGAGACCGGGGGAGTGTGACCAGAGCAATGCTAAAGGTTCTCTGTCTGGGACTTTTATCTCTGCCTTAAGTTCTACCATCAACCCTTCCTTTGGGTTAAGCCATTACAAGGTGCCCCTATGACAAGGTATTCACTGGCCAAATTTGTATTCTAGATACATCAGTCAGTGATGGCTCAAGAATTATTTGAACCGTCTAAGCAAGAGGTAAGTGTCTAATAGGACGGGATGGGAGCATGGATAAGTGAATGTGGATCGAGAGCTGTTCAGGAAGTCACTGCTAACTGACTGGACAAGGCAGGAGAGCGAAGGAAATGGCTTGCCGTGACCAGTGAGTTACAGCACTATTAACTAAGAATTGGAAAAGGAGGGAAAAAAACAACCCCAGGAAGTTGGAAGTGGGTCTGGAAAGAGAGATTATGAGTCTGATTCTGGGTGGGTGACTTTGAATCAATTGTGCAAAAGCCAACATATAAATCCCAGGAGGCATGCAAATAAGTGGGAGGCTTGGACAAGCCCACTGCAGTTTTTCTCTTGATTTCTTTTGAAACACAGTAAGGCCTCCCTACCTGAGCCAGAAAATTTAAATCAGAATATTCTAGAAGAAATTTCATTTTATTATTTCCTAATAGGCCAGTCACTAAAACGAGGCTATCAGAATCCATTCCCTTCTAACATGACGGGATCATTCGAAGACCTATCTTAGTAAGTTAAATTGGCAAATAACAAATAATAACAAATAATCCTTGCCCCCCTTAAAATAACACGAAACAATGTGATTAAGTCATATTGGGTTTGTTTTTATTTTCCAGTAAGAGTGCTAAATTTTGAATATGAGAATAACAAATACAGACTTCTCAAACTTGTTTTTACAAGTCTAATCTCAAAGTTGGTAAACTAGAATTAAGGTTTTCATCCCAAAACCACACATTTAACATTGAACATCCGACTTCTCGATCCCACTTTATAGTGGAAATCAAGAGCCGGACCAAACTTGAAGTCGAACAATTCATGAAAGGTCAAGAGCGCCTACTGACCATGCTCTCCGTAGGGGGAATTCCAGGATGAATACGACATAATCTCTACGCCCCCAGGAAATTCACGACCTACCAGAAGGTCTGAGGTGCCCTCCCCCAGCATTAGGAAGCATGTTTACAGAGCTGGCATAGGGTAATATCCTGTCTGGAAACGCAGATTCATCACTCAACTGCTGGAACATTAGAGACTTCTTACCACTACAATTTCTCTGATAGTTGTTTCTGTTCCAGAATAAACACTGCTGAGCTCCCAAGTACACTATAAACTGGTGAAAGACAGGCAATGGACCTACATATTTATAGAGTACCACATTTACTGCAGACCTAGGCAACTTTCAAACCAATAACTACCGGATGCCTGTTGCAGAAAATCATTTGAATACACTTTCCTTAAAAAAAAAAAACAAAAAACCTTCATGCAGCGTTAAATCAGAGAACCTCCACATTTCTCCAGTGGGTTTCCCGCCTCCTTTCATTTTCTTTTCTTTTGCTCTCTTTTCCTTCCTTATCCTCCTCCTCCTTCAAGTATTTCACTGCCTACTCAGAATTTCCTTTTTTCCATCAATTTGTAAAAACAAAGATTTTTGCCCAAATTTCTTGATGCTCCTTTCAACCAGTAGAAGAAAAAGTATTTTGTTCAAATCTTTGCTGTCAAGGAGCTCACAGTTTAGTGAGGGAAGGCAGACCAACTAAATGGTTATCGAAAATACCACGCCGGAAGTACGAGAAATGAGATAATGAGGGTGCTAAGGAGACGGAAGGAAGGGGGTACTTGGCTGTGAAGGGGTTGAGGGGGAGGTGAGGTGATCGGTCATGGCTTCACAGAGAGCACCAGCCATGTGCTGCTCTGGGGTCCCCACCCAGGGGAGCTGAAAAAGAGAGGGCAACGGAACTGAAGATGGGGACTGGTAAGCAGGAGGGTCAAAACAAGTAACAGTAGCCAAGCTGCTTCCTAATTGCCATAAATTCCTTCTCCTTGAGATGTACCGTCTTGGCTGGCACTGCACCCCAAATGTTCTTCCCTCAGATCTTCTCAGGGTCACTTGTTACGTAAGGCTCAGCTCAACGTAACCAGCTCGGAGAGGCCCTTTAGGCCCGCAGGCAAAGACAGCACCGCACCCCTGAGGCATTTTTCCTATATTCTTTTCTTTACAGCACTCGTCACAAAGAGTTTTCCCTTCATTCCAGATCTGGTCTGTTTTGTTCAACATATCCCCAGAATTTAGGAAATTATCTTTGTTGAATAAACTAATTCTCATCGGAATGTTCGAGTATAATGAATCTCATGTCTCTATTATAGTAAAACAAACCCCAAAAATGTGTTGTTCTTCCCTCTGTCATACCACTGACTTTTGCTTCGGTCATTGTCATGTTGGTCTGTTGTTCCAGGGTCTAGTAGTGGGAATAAAACTACAGGGTGACACCCAGCAAACACAGTAAAAGAGCCTCTATTTAGCGAGGGCTTATTATTTACAAGGCACTGCACACACACTGCACGTTTAAATCTCGTAACACCTTCATTATACGGTTTTATCCCCATTACTGAAGGCATTTTCTAGTAACTTCTAAAAGACATGTAAAGTGCCCAGTTCCAGGCTATTCCCCCGTCTCAACTCTGAGGATTCAAACCCGAGAAAAACAAGTTAATCTTCTCCATGCACACCATTTTCCCCATAATTAGCGCCCCAGAAAGAGTGTTTGAACGAGTACCACAATAAGGAAGCAAAGAGAGCAAGCGAGTATGATATTTGATTGCATCTTGGAGTATCAAATACGAATCTTCTCATCGGTATATGGTATACAGTTCCTGAATGTTTGCCAAGCATGTTTATTGCATATATCAGTAATCCAAAACCAAGGGGACTTTCAGGCTAGCTGTTGCTAGCTCTTATGTCTTTAGGTGCTACAGACAGATATTTTCTTCTTCACTGACATAAGAAAGTAAAAACAAATACCTGTTAGCTTCCTGTTTGAAATTTCTTGAACTACAGCGCTAGATTAAATAGTATCACCTCTCGATATGTAGACCATAAAGCGAAATAAATCTCTTTTTGCTCCTCGGGGGAATTCTGGATTTTGAAAGGCATTGCTATTGTGAGGCTTGTGACAAATCGATTTTTAGAACCATGATATTCGCTTTCATAGCAGAGTAACTACTAAAAAGAAATAACAAAAAAAAAATGAGTGCTCTATAATGATGGCACTTTCTGGAAGTCATCTGGATTGTAAGTTGCTAGAGGTAATATCTTGTGACAGGGTACACCAGGGGCCACAGGTTTCCCTGGACCACAAGACATTATTTTCACATTACTTTCCTTACCATTTTAGCTTCAAGATCAGATATCATTAAATATTGTGATTAAATGGCATTCCTTAGAGCTTAACCCAAACAACTGTTAAAGGAGAGAGGGGAAAATAAGCATTTATCTCATATACACAGGGAAGAATAGTGGAAAAATGCCAAGACCACCAAGATTTTGCTCCATAACAATATTCCAGAAGCTTCCAAACATTTCCCCAAGCACTTTCTAGACACAGCCAATCCCAGGCAGCCCATGCACGTGCCCATTTTCCATCTGTCTCCTGCCCACATCATCACCCTTAGTGCCTCTCCCCCATTATTCCTCGGCACTCTCCAAAAAGTCTGATCTATGATGGCAAAGGCATAAGGTAATAGAACGCTTTTCCTAAAACAAAACAAAACAAAAAAAAACCCCTAACTTCTAGAGTCTACGTCTCTTTTATGCTCTGCTATCCCCCGCTAGGTAATCCTACATTCCTGGGTCTGACTCTTAGGCTCCATAATTCGTGTGTTTAGTCGATTCACATTTTAAGAGGCATGAGACAGCTGGATATTTAGACTGTAAGCTGTTTCAGACCAGCTACCGTACCCTCCTTTGAGGCGGCGATAATATTTTAGCACAACACAGATGCTTAACCTAATAACAGGTTTACATGGTTTAAAGGGAACAAACACAGGATGGTATATTTATGCTCCAGATTACAGTTTTCCCTCTCGCCCAGCATGTCGGAGAAGCACAGATGGTAGTGTTTGAGGACCGTGTGTAATCACACAGCCCCGGGAAGCTGAACTCTGTGATGGCCTCAGTTCAGTGCCCCCACACCTTCCTCGTGGCCTCACGTCTCCCTGCTTTGCCCCGCCACCCCAGCCAGCTTTCTAGTCACAGACTGGGGCAGCCTTAAATCATCCCAAGGCTGGGCTGGTTCATGTGCATCCCTGGAATGCATACGAATGACCTTTCCTTTGCATCTACTTGTTTGCGAGGACTCGATTTCAGCTAGAGTTGGTATGGACTCTGAAGACCTCCTAAAACCCAAGGACTTCCATTGAGGAAGGTAGAGGAAGGAAGAGGAAAAGGTCTGCACTTTGTTTCCTACTTGGACAAGCAGTGACTGCTCTTCCTGGTCAGGCGGAGCATGGAAGGGGACTTTACTGGGGCTGCAGTGGACCACTGGAAGAGGGGAGGGCCCAAAGGGACAGACCCAAGGAAGGCACTATGCTCAGGAGAAGAGCATGCCACTGAGTGCTATGGATTTGGGTATGAATTTCATACCAAAACAGCTTGAAAGCACAATTTTATGACAGCTAGAAATAGCCAAGGATTGTCAAAGCTCCATTCAGAAATCATCCATTCAGAAACCAAGGAGTTAAAAGAATCTTGGACAGATGGAGGGAGCTGGACAAGGAAAGAGAGACAGGAAGAGTCCACACTAGGTGCAGAAAAAGACCTTGACGAGTGAGGACTCAGAGTTAGAGAGTGATCAGAAAGAAAAGACTTCAGCAGCATTTTACTCTCTGAACGGGGTGGAGGGTGGGGAAATACAGGAAGAGAACATTCCTTGGAGTGTGAAAACCTGGAGATTTGCCAGAGGAGAAAAGGGGGCTGATTCTAAACGGAGCCCCTTCCACTTCATTATCAGAAAGGACCTACTTGGTCAGAGCAATGATTAGCCTCTTGGGAGACAGAGGAGAGAAAGAGTATTTATATTGAATTAACTCTAGAAAACTGAAGGACATAAGCGCCAGCTAATATCTTCATTGCCCCTAGAAAGGCATTTATGTTTATTAATCCCTGCAGACAGCTGCCAAAAGGAATTATCCAGCTGCAGAAGCCACTCGACTTCACTCCTACCCAACGTATGTGTAGGTCAATTCCACGTAGACAGGATTCTCTAATACAATTTGTTCATTTAAAGGATCAAAGTGGAAGTTTTAAACTATTTTAAAAACAGATCAGCTCACAAAAGTCTGAGGTGTCTCACAATGTCTTACTTTACTATAGTCTTTATCTTTGATGGATCCAAGTCATCCTTTCAGAGTATGAAACAGAAGAGAGAAACTCAGAATGTAAACCAGTGGCTCCAATCTTGTATGCAACCATAGAGCATCCCTAATGTATCCCATGAATAGTTACTTAGCAACAAATATCAATACATATCAAATATCAATACATGTCTTTGATGTTAAGATGTACATTTTTCACAACTTAGGGATGTATCTTATACGAGAGGGTTGTCAATTTTATTGACACTATTTGCTTTTAGTGGGACCTTAAAAGATGGTGTCTTTCACAAGTATCTTGGATTTGATGAGACGGGAACTCACCATTATCATTCAAGTCACAGTTCACACATTACCTTCTCTGAGAGGCTTCCTGGAGCCCCAGTCTAAGGTGGCCCACCCAACACTCTGATTCCTCTCCCTTGGTATCCTATCTCCATGGAGACCACATCTCTCATGTTCACCACTATGCCCAGAACTGGATCAAGCATCATCCTAGACATAGTAAGTTCTGAATGGAATGAAGGGAAGTTACCATTTATTGAGCAATTACTACATGTCAGACCCTGAACTAAATGCTTTATGGAGGCAAATCTCATTTAATCCTAGCGATTTAGAGGTCATTCTTATTATCTACTCTAAAGATGGGACAGCAGATGGTAGCTTAAGTGGAGAAGCCAGGACTAGACCTCAGCACAACCTCATTTCAAAAACCAGATCTGTAGGCACCATGCTATTCTGTGCATCACACACAAAGCCTGGAAATACTTCTGTGCATGTCCAGAGCTATATGGGAAGATTGCTAAAGCTACAGACTCCCACCATTAAAAAGTAATATTTGTCTACTGGGGATCATCACATCCCTCTGTCCTTCCAAGTGCTTCAAGTATAAGGTCCTGTGTTAATAAAGAAGTACATGTGTCTCATCTCTGCCTAATAAGATGAGGAGAGGCTCCATGGTATGTGTGCTGCTGAAGCAAGCACGAGGAGAGTCTCTATGGAAGGGATGTATATTTCAACTTTGAATGGAAGGGTTCTACCTTCGATGAGAGACAGCATAGCCCACTAGGGCTCTGTGAGTTACCTGGACTGATAGGGACAGAGAGTATACATGGGAGGTGCTAGAAGAAAAGTAAATACAAGGGCCTTGGGTGCCATGCTGGGGGGCTTGATCTTCATTTCATAGGATCAGTACTCTTCATCAACAACCCATTTCAGTGTGGGCTTTTCTCCATCTCAGCCAAAATTCTCTTCCATTCAGCACCCAACTCAAGGGAAAATATTGAAATTTGGCATGTCCATTCTCACGTCAATTGATGGCCATGTGAACAGACTTCTAAGGCTAGTGTAAAGAGAAAATCGAGAATGACTGGAAAAAGAATGACAACAGAGATTTGATTCTAAGTCCATTTCTACTGAGCCACCTTAGAGCCAATTACATTTGTTACTTTGGGTTTCTGCAGAAATACTGACGGATACCACAAAAATAGCCTATTTCATTTAGGACAGAGGTGACAAACTACGGCTACAGGTCAAGGCCAACCTGCAGCCACTTTTATGTGGCAGTCAAGGAAAGGTCGATTTTTATATTTTTAAAGGACTATAAACAGACAACACTCCCCTCTCCAACACAAAGAGTATGTGGCATAGGCATACAGGTACCAGAAAATACTTACTATCTGGCTCTTTATGGAAAAAAATTTACTATCTAGAACTTATCATCCTCCTCCATCTCTGTTCTGACACAGGTCATCTGAATTAGTGTCTAATGTGATGAGACATTTAGAGAATTAGACCCATTTACCATCCCAGAAATGAAAGCCAATTCAATGGTATGATAATTTATTGCTCTAGGAATCCCTCTTATGAGAATTCTAAATTTTTAGCCAATTGTTAGACTCACACCCATTTCAGCTTTGCCTTTGATATTTTAAGAAGATGTCCTCCTTACACTCAAAGGCTTGCTAGATTTTGGCCAACTGCTGTAACGGTTTTACCTTTCCTCGTGCTGGTGGTAAGTGGCTTCAGAAGGCCCTGCAGCCGCCTGGTTATTAAAGTTTACCAAAACAACTTTCTTAATTAAAGACCCGTGAAAACCCTGACTCTCCTCCCATCAGGTTAGTACATCAAGCGGGTGTAGCTGCAGTCTTTTTCAAAACTTAACCTTGCATGCTTCAAGTTGATTTTTCCTCCAGGATTATATGGGATGAGAAAAGGAAGAAGAAGGTTATGGGTTTTCAGATCCATGAATGTAACACCCTTTAGCTTTCCATCAAACAGTAATTCAATATTTACCAGAAGAAGATGTTTAGGCTTGGAAATTTCTACTTGCTTCTACCTCATCAGAAAAACATTTTTGGGGGGTACCCATGTGTATACAGTTTGAGAAGATAGCAAAGTATGACTCAAACATGAAAACTATTCTAGATAGACTGTCAACTCCTGGTCCCTGGGAGAGGAATCACCCAGGCATACTGGAAGTTCTACAGCATCCAGGTAACCTGTGGCCCTGTCGTCCTACAAACAGACCTGCCACCACCACCCCCAGTAGGAGGATTAGCTACACTTCTATTATCTTTGCTAAAATATCTGTTGCTTTTCATCAGCATGAGCAATGAAAAGCTGAATGTGGAGTCTTAATTACTTGAAAGCTGGCTCTCTAATCATAAGTTCTACTTGGCACAGATGCCCATGACTCTGACTGCCCAAATGGTTTGGTGTCAGCTTTTTCGTTTTATTAAGATTGATGGAGGCTGTGATGAAACATTAGTAGTTGAGATGCCTGCCACCTGCAAGTGCTCGGCTGCTTACAGTCTTTTTCGAGAAAATGTTTCCATTTCCATACCTGCCTGCATATGTGACCATTTTGTTTTAGGAACCATGTTTTTCCGAAGACAAAAGAGACAAGCTCCTGAAAGAATGAACCATTGCATTTAATAAAACATATATCCCGATGCCGCCATCATTTCTAGATAATACAATCTGGGGCAAAGACAAGTGAACCTGGTTTAAATCACAGTTCTGCTAGTAGAGAGCTTTGCAACCTCCAGAAAAAACACTCCTGGGGCTTGGTTTATCAACAATAATCACCTTTAAAGCATACAATGTGGCAAACACTTACAATGGATTCTGGCATGAATAATCATCAATGCTCAGCGTGACTCCCCAGGGGAGAGTCATTATTTCCTAAATTCAGAGGAAGAAATGAGTAAAGGCGAGATAATTCAGACAGTGACCACCTATAATTGTTACATTTTCCTGGTTATAAAATAATCTACGTCTAAATAATTTCCTTAGCAGGGTCAAGGTCTCAGCTAATGAGCTGTGGAGAGGCAAATTTCATTCACAGGTCAGTTTGTTCCAGGACACTTGGTTCTCCCCTACTCGTGCTTTCCAAAACCTTTAAGATGTAGGGACTCACCTAGATCATCCAGGATCCATTCTAGCCTTAACATTCCACGCATCTAAACATCCCTGCAGAAGGATTAAAAGATGATCATTGCTTGAAAGACCAACCACTAGCAATGAAAACAGGAGGGAGAAGCCTGCAAAAAGTGGATTGCAACTGTTAAGAATCAGAGCACAGGGACACCTGGGTGGCTCAGTCGGTTAAGAGTCTGCCTTGGGCTCAGGTCATGATCCTGGGGTCCTGGGATGGAGGATGGAGACCTGCGCCTTGGGCTCTCTGCTCAACAGGGAGCCTGCTTCCCCCTCTCCCTCTCCCTCCTTCTGCCTACTGCTCTCTCTCTGTCAAATAAATAAATAAAAATCTTAAAAAAAAAAAAAAAGATTCAGAGCCTAGATCCAGAAATTGCTTTTAGTTTCCTAAGAGCTCAAAAGACAGGGCTACTCAAGCTTTTCCCATATGTATATGTCAGGCTACGAACCATTAAATCTTAATTAAATCACTCAAAAATCACATCCTCAGAGGAGAACAAAAGAGTATGGGTTATTCTTGGTTTTGAAAAATGACATTGCTGCTTCCTATTGATTTGTTTCAAAGTAACTGCTTTATCTCTTTGAAGCACAGACTGAGTCTCCCAGGGAAATAGTTAAGCTTGTATCTGGTAGCATCACCCATATTCAAGTCACTACAAGAAGTGGTGCCCATAGCAAAGATGGAGATGAGCAGGGAAAACCCATCAGGGAAAGCATGAATCCGTCACGGATCGGACTGCCAGATGATTTTCTCACTTTGCCCCTCAACCGAGAGCTTCGGAACGCATGTAGGATGGAAAGGGAACGTCAGGCTGTGGATGACCTACTAGGGATGAGGTCAGCAAGAGGGGACAACTCTGGGGACATATCTTCAAGTGGTTTAGTGGCCTCCGCAGGGGCCTCAAATAGGACAAAAAGGAAAGTGAAGAATTAGGAATCCAGATTCAAAGACAGGAAAGGATCATATGTCAAACCATCCCTTTTTAAGGGTTGAATTTTGTCACCCAAATAAATATCACTGGAGGGTGGGGGAAGGCGGGTGAGCATGAAGCTTGAGAAACTATCTGGTTCCTGTAGATCACTTTGTCATTGGGTTAAAGCCAAGGGCACCAGAGGTGGAATGGCCCGCTCAGGTCTCCAAGTTAGAAAAGTTTTTTTATTCCCCGGACATGACGGGCTTGGAAATGTTTTAACAGCATCTAATCAAAGTCCAAAGCCTATAGATTCTTTAAAAGTCAGCCAACTCCAGAAACTGAGAAGCCAGAAGAAGCTGATTTTCACACTTGATAACTATTTTCATAGCATTTACACGACCTCTCTAGGCCTGGAATTCGGTGAGATGACAAATTTGACCTGAGTCAACATTCTGGACTCCTCTTGGTTTAAATACGAAACGCAAGGTAGCTCGGTATCCACCTCGCACCCCACCCCCCAACGCCCCCACCCCCCAACACACACACCCAGCTCCGCATAGACGCCTGCTGGAAACAGCTTTTCCCCGGGACTCCCACTCAGTGATTTCAGAAATCTGTGCAGTAGCCCGGGCCACCTGAGGGCGGTACAAACGGAGCGTTAAGGACCAGAACTTAACACAAGACTGGCTCTACAAACAAGACTCCACGGCGCGCTTAAAAAAGTCATCCATCTCATTGCTTCCAAGGAACCGAAAGAAATTTAACAGCTTAACTTCTCCCGGTTAGAACCTCCTTAGGCTTCTGGTTTCGGAAACAGACTCTCAACAGAGGACACAAAGAGGGCCCTGGGCTTCGGGCATCCAGCGCAGACCCTGTCGAGGCTAGGAGGTCCGCAGCGTCCCAGCGGACCAGGTGCTGCCATTTACCCCCATTACGGACGAGCCACCTCAACCCCCCACTCCCAGGGAGCTTATTTGCAGAGCCGGGACACCAAGGCAGGGGTCCCCCCAGCCATAGGCAGAGCCCCGGCCTCCTCCTCCCACCGCAGTTCGCCGGTCCTGAGAGGCCAGGCGCCGGGACCGGTGTTGGGGAGTTGACCTCGGATGTCTGGCAATCGAGTCCCGTTTTCGGACGATCCAGTTTGAGTTGTGGGGTTGGGTTTTTTGTAACACTCCTGGGTGCAGGCAGAAACTCCTCGGATCAGGCGAAGGAGCGGGAGCGCAGGGCCGGCAGATCAAGGCTGCGCCCGGGCTGGGGCGGGGACTCGGGGACCCGGGGACCCGGAGCCCCGAGCCCGGGCGGCCACGGGTCGCCCCCTCCAGGCGGCGGCGGGCAGCGACCGGCCCCGCGTCCCGGCAGCGGGGACGCGCTCCGGGAACACCGTCTGCTCCCACCCCGGAGGGAGCGCGCAGGGGAGAGGGGGCCCGGGCACCACGCTCCGCTCGGCGCCACCTGCAGATTGGGGTGCCGGACCGAGGGTCCCTGGGTCCCCTCCCCGTTCCCCGGGGCTCCCGCCGAGCGGTCCCATCCCTGGAAAAGGACCCCGGGTGTCGGGGCGAAGCGGGCGCTTACCCGGAGAGGGGCGGCTCCTGCGCGGGAGCCGAGCTTCTAGGTCGGCGGGGAAGGTGCGGCTGCGCTGCGCGAGCTCCGACTCCGGCTCCCGCGCCCGCCGAGCGCCCTGCGCCGCGGCTCCGGCTCGGACTTCCTCTTCCTCGGCTCGGCCCCGCCGCTCGGCCGCGCTCCCCGGCTCGGCCGCGCCCGGGCCCGCCCCTCCCAGCGCCGAGATGCCGGCTCCGCCGCCCAGAGCAGCGGATCTTCGGTCCCTCCTCCTCGCAGCCCCCGGGCGAGCAAGGTGGGGAGGAGGAGGGGGAGAGCCCAAGAGCGAGATTAAGCACTTGGACTTGTCCCTGGAGCGTTGCCAAAGAGTGCAGTCAAATTACAACCCCTGGGGGATTTTTTTTTTTTTTAATCCCAGCTACCGTTTTCGCAGACACATCATTTTTCTTCATTTTCTGGGATCCTCGGGTCTAGCTTTCTCTTGGACGTGATAATTTCCCATACGATTTCCTTAAAATAATACCAAAGATCATTTTTTAAAAGTCAACATTCTAGTACTGCACAGAAGCTTTGGGGTTATACTATGTAAAAAGAGGGGAGAAGCTCAGGTTTCCAGACATTATTACCCTAATCACCTAAGTTAATATACCAAATAACCTTTGCATAGAGAAAGTAAAAGTGAAAAGGAGCGAAGACGACGACGACTAACCTTTGAAATAGCCTGATAAATGTTTAAAGGCGCCGGCTCTGTAGTATAATTATGACTTCAGTCAAAGGTGCCTAGGATGACGGTCAAAGGCGTGCGAAGTGATTCCTTAACACTTATCCCATCCAAAGTAGATAGATCATGTGTGCCTATGGACTCCATTAGGTTTTGTAATTTGTAGGGATGCATTTTCATATTACTTGTTTACAGACCTTCAGCGTTACGAGTTATTAGCTATATGACCTTGAGCAAATTCGTTACCGCCTCTGTGCCTCAGTTCCCCCATCTGTAAAATGGGGATAAGTAATGGTAGTGCCTACCCCAGAGCTGCTATGTGTGATTTAAGCAAGGTAATGCGCAGGAAAGTCTTAGGAGTCCAAGCCTGGATGATAAAGCCTAGGTACATGTTAGCTGTTGTTTTTTTTACTTTCCCTTTTCATCTGCTTTTGTGCATGTACATGATTATGGAGAGTAAAATAAAGATTGGAAACAAAATAAGGTTTTGTGCAGCAAGGCTACACGGTGTCACTGTTCTCTCCCAACAATGCCCAGTTTATGTTCAGTTTTACAATTTATTTTGTCTCCGCGACTGACTTGTATTACCTAAAGCGATGAGACGGGGTTATGCTTGGACTACACTACCACGGAAGATTTGCAATGGGACCAAAACAGATCCTTGCCGTCCTCAAAGCGTCGTTTCAGATGCTCTTGCAATAACCTTGTGAGGTCGACAGGACAGGTGTTTAATCACAACCCTTTCCAGTACATGGAGCTCATACAAAACCGTGCCTATTATCCCATCTGTCTCTGTTGTTACTCGCAATAGAAGTGAGCAGGAATACCTTGCACGTGTACAACACATTTGTGAGCTAGTATCACATGGACGGTCTTTATCACTCCTGTGAGGTGGGTGCTGGTCTCACTTGACACTCTAGGAGTCTCAGGCTCAAAGAAGCTAATTGGTGGGGGGCTGTGTGTGTGTGTGTGTCTGCCGAATAGGGTGTTAGGGACAAATCTGAAAAGAAGGGACGGGAACTAGGGTTTCCCAATTCCTGGAAAATGCTGCTATTCTACTCCCTGACCCCACATCTTCACACATTTGTGTGCACAGAGGACTTAGAGATGCCATGTGATCTGACCCTCAGCCGCAGACTCTGTCACCTCTAGTTGCTCGCCCTTAGGCAGATAACAGTTGTGGACTTTGGTTCTTTATCTATGGAATGGTTATTATTCACTTCACCTCAGTTTATTAATGAGGTGAGAGGTGGGAGGTAGGAAGTGTAAACAGGTGCATGAGATCGCTTTTATTGATACCGAGGGCCAAGTCCAGCTCGACGCACCTAATCTACATTGTCATTCCTGATTTCCCAAATGAAGGCAGTTCACCCTTCAGATCACTAGAGATCTTGAAATCACCTGGTCTATCACACTGTGTGTGTAGTTCATCTGTGTGTGCCCAGCACTTTGCTCGACTCCCAACACAGTAGATATACAAAGTTCCATGCGTGGGTCGATGAATGATGGATGAAAGAGCAAGGCAAGAGTCGTGAACATGCTACTATGTAGCCTTTGTTAGTAATATGTTACTCTCCCCTTTAAGGAAAAGAACCCAATGGAATGACTTTTTTTAAAAAAAGATATTTTTTATTTATTTGACACAGATAGAGAAAGAACACAAGTAGGCAGAGTGGCAGGGAAAGGGAGAGGAAGAAGCATCCTCCCCGCTGAGCAGAGAGCCCCATGTGGGGCTCCATTCCAGGACCCCGGGATCATGACCTGAGCCAAAGGCAGACGTTTAACTGATTGAGCCACTCATGGGCTCCTCCAATGGAATGACTTTCTAATGGCACATCTAGTGTCAGGAAAATTCTCTGGGTGAGAGGTTTTCTTATTATTAATTCCAATATCAGTCAAGGTCAAAAAAGGGGAAAAAAAAAAAACTGCTCAATGTATTTACAAAAGAGAGATTTTATGCAAGGACTTACACGTGATGGAAGAAGCGGGAATCCAGGAGAGATGATGAGGCAGCCCAGGAATGATCAACAGCAGAAAGCCACCCCTTACTCCTGCAGGCTGAAGAGGCAGGGAGAGGGGTTGTTATGGATGGAACTTGTCTTTGAGAGCTGGAGACAAATCCAATGCCTTAGACACTTGCAGAAAGGGAGAGAAACACCCTGGTTTTTACCTTTCTTTGCCCCATAACCCAACATGTGTTGAACCCAACCTATAGGGGAACCTGGAACACTCAGACTATAGGGGTGCCCAGTTGCCATGCCTTTGATCCTGTGATGCTGAGCAGGAAAAGGGCCAGGAGGATCTGAAGACACCCAGCCCTTTAGCATATCCCTCAAAGCATACCTCTCTGTTCTCAAATAGGATTGGATCTACCAATGATACTTCTGCAGAAGCAATGCTCTTGCTTTTTGACATTACTGAGTGTCCCCCATAACATCTCATTCATTCCTCATACAGACCTGGTGATAGAAACTCTAACCCCTAAATTACAGACAAGGTCTCAAGAGATTCAGGGAGTTTCAGTGATCTGGTCAAGGCCACACAGCCCTACGTGGCAGAGCAGGTTTTGGCTCTTCTGCATGTCCCACTAACTCAGCTGTTTCTAATGAAAAGCACTGTAATCATACACAATCTTGTATACAATCACATTTCAGGGTCACCTGTCTACGCACATATGGGAGTTAATGTTTGCAAAGCTTACAGAGTTAAAAGGCTGGATCATGCCTTGCTTTCATTTTATGACTTATGGTGATAACTTTTATGATGCCGAAGATGGCTGTGCTGAATTTATGATCACACAAGATCAAAAACATTGTGTCCATTGGATTACAGGAGCACCTCAGGAAAAACATGGGTATCATTTATTCATTCATTTTTTTTTTGAAAAGCTATTTCAATTTTAAATTTTATTTTGTGAGGCTTTCAGGAAATGCTCTAGAATATTTTGGCCACGTTAGAGAGATTAGGGTGAGTGAAGTGTCTTGTGGTATAGAGTCTCATGGAGGGAAGACAGAAAACCAAGAGTGTAAGTGCACAATGGGGTGACAAGCTCCTTCAAATGCTCTCCAGCCAGGAGTGGAGACCAGCATCGGTGCTGATGCTGGGGAACCCCTGATCTGATCTTTTTCAAGCCGCAAATTAGCTAGAAGATTTAGAAATTAAGAAACTGTGCTGATCTCTAAGAGTAGAAGATAAAATAAGAAATATCCACGATTATTAGAAGCCTGCTGAGTTGGGTCTAAAAGTAGGTGGAGGATTGTGAGGCCATTTGGAAACCCTGACGCTTCGTAATATCTCCATTGTAGGTCTGCAGCACCGTCTCCAAAATTCCCCTCCCTAGAAGCTGGGTGGATTAAGACCTGGTGTCCAGGAGGCAAGCGCAAATTCATTATCTATCAAAGGATAATTTAGTGAAGGATTATCCTGTCCATTATTGAACTAGTCTATTGATCTTAAAAAGTATAATTTCCTGTTGGTAAAAGAAGCTCCAGGAGAAGAAGAGGGCCCCAGATATCAGCCAGGGTAGGAAGAGAACAAAGGGGCACCAACAAATGCCAAAAAAGAACAGAAATGTGCATGGAGAACAGAAGTGAGCAGTGTAAATTACTCATAGTCAATATCATACTTTTGTCGCTTTCTCTAATGCCTAAATTTCCTCAATTTTCACCAATATAGCAAAGTCAGATACACATGTACCTACTTTCTAAATATTGATATTTGCAGGAAAAGAAATTCCCCCAAATTCCAAAATTTTAATATGTTTTGGTTAAATGAAATCTAGTATTATTTTATGCAAATGGCCTGAACATCTTTGTAATAGAGAACACTTTTCATTGTCTTATATGCAATAAAGCAACACTGGACAGTTCATGCTTCTGCTTCAAAATTAGTTGTATTTTCAAGTTTGTAACAGTACATGTGTGGAAGCTTTTAAAATTTAATGTATTTTTTGAGCTGTTTTATCTTTGTCAGAGGTGTTCGAGGGAGGAGCTGCTTACAACCTTATTTCTCGAAAATATTATGTTTTGAAGCTCTCCATAAGAGTACTACCATAGCCCTTGGAATCTTGTAGAAATGTACGTATGGGGCGTGAGTGTTTTTGGCTGTCACTATGGGAGGTAGCGTCTACTGGTGGTAGGGTACCAGGGTCGATAAACTTTCTTCAATGCTGGGATAGTCCTGTACCATGAAGAGTGGTCCCCTCCTAAACACCAACAACATCTCCTGAAGGACCCAGTCCCTGTAGATTGGGCATCACAGATTTAAACGCCTTCTAGGGCCAAACCAGTTAAAAAAAAAAAAAAAATTTGTTCAACAGCTCAGAATTGTTAGAATGTGGTGCACACTTAAGGCATATAATTCAAATTTTCTTTGACACTGTTTTGGCCAAACATACACTCTCAAAAGCCAGGAGCTTCTTGCAGACCTCTAGTTTGCTCTTTCCCTTTCGCTTCCATTGTTTTGGATAACATTTTCAGACAAAAATGAAAGAAAGGCTCTTATTCCCTCCTCCATCTCCTCCCACATCTTTCTTAAAGACATAATCAACTGCATGGGGAAAGATTACTAGAAAATGCTTTTCTCCTTTAAGAATTCAATACCATGGGTACTATAATTGAAGTGATAAAATGAGTGGGAGCAAAATCAGACCATTTTTAACCATGAAAATTGAGTTAGTGAAAAATTTAAATAAGAAACTGATGACAGAGACTTCTAACATGTTCTGTCATCCTCCTGTGTCTCCTCTTTTCTGATGTTAATGGCATACAACAAATTCTTAGAAGTTAGTAGACATAACAGTGAGGGCTACTGGATTCTGAACTCCTACCATGTTTTAAGTCTACATCAAGATGTTCTGTGTCTTATCTAATCTTCACAATTAAGTGTATTTTATCCACTTAATAAGTGAGGACAACAAGGCTTACAGAACTCTAAGGACAAGGCTTTATAAATAGTAAGAAGCAGCACCAGCATTTCGAACCAGGTCTGTGATCCCAAACCTGCTCTAAGTGTCATGTACCATTAAGAAGAGCTTCTCCATACATCAGCCATCTTCATCTACCCATTTTGGTCACCTTCTCCAAGTTCACAACCGGTAGTCATGACTTCTACACAGAAGTTCATGGGCTAACGCACACATGAATCCCAATAAGGAGTTACTGTAAACATCTGCAGTTCAAAATCTTTTTCTCTCAATCTGAAATCCAGTAACTCTGCAAATGGGAAGTCTTTCTAAATCATTTGTACCAAAGCCTGCCCTAACCTGAACTTATTATGCAATCAAGACCCACCTTCAGTGATTGGAGACTATTTGTAGTTTTTACTTTTAATTCCATTGGATATGAATTTTTCATTTAGCTGCAGAAATATGAGAGTGATTGATTTCGGGGTGCAATCCCAGACTCCAGCAAGATTACTATTTCATATATGGTATATGCACTGTATTGCCTTTCTAAAAGTCCCCATCCAAAAACCCCTAAAATTTTGAATTACAGATTATGAATATGGAGTTTCCAAAAGCCCACATAATATATTGAATAGATACTATTAAAACTCTATTTCCTGAATGGTAAGAAACAGTGGCATGTTGGAGTTGGCAGGTACTAGTTTGCAAGAGCTGTTAACATTTCCAGAATTTTCTAAGCCAGTGGATGTCAAGTTGAAATCTGTCAGAAATCAACCATGGTAGGAGTATTCACACTGCAGAAAGTAGCCAATGCTATAAAACAGGCTTCCCTCCTCTGCCTCTCCCCAAAGCTCCTGTCTTGCCCTGATGCTCATTATTAAACTTTTACCAGCACACCGCTGAAGTGGGGATTAGATAAGAAAGGGGGGGAAATGCCACGCAGTGAGCTTTTCCCAGTCTGCCCTCCCTGCATGCTGGAAGGTGTTAAGGGGCAGTCTAGGACAAAGAGAAAATGTAGTGTTGGTTTCACTGGAGCGAAACATTTTTCACAGACTATCTTAACCTTTTTGTCTTGGGGATGATTTCGACAGTGCTGAACAGGATTGCCAGTGCACTGATTGAGACTTCTCAGGAAACAAGGACTTAGAGGCTTGGGTAACATGGCCAAAGTTTTACAACAAGTAAGACGCAGCAGAAAATTTGGAGACACAAGGGCATAAGAAGTTATGTATTTGAGGAGCATTTTATTGGTACATCAATAAAAGGAGATCCTGTGGAATTGCCTTAGAATGTCCACCCAAGTTCTCCCCAGGGAATTCAGTATTGTGAGGAATTACTGCCACCAGGTTGGGACAGTCTCAGTTTTATGAGTGTTGTGATAAAGATCCAGGTGTAAATTTTATCTTCCTCCTCCTCTTTTCTCTTTTTTAGAGGAAGATATGAAAAATGGTCAGATTAAGGTTTTACCATGCAAAGATGGTTCACCAAAGCCCACTAGAAATGCAGGGACTCGGCAACGTTGTGCAGAGGCTGAGCAAAGCCTTCATGATGTTGCCAAGCACAAGGATTCCGTGGGTCTCATGCCTCCTGCCTTCAAGTAGGCAAGATGTTTAAACCTTACGTGCCGTGTGGAGTATATGGATTAAAGTAGGAGCACATGGAAGGCTCAGTTGGTAAATGAACCAACATACATTTGGAGGGAAAAGATTTTTAGCCCAAAGAAGCCCTTCTATACTGATACCTTCAAATGAACTTTAGTGATTATCCAGTTTTTTTTGTTTTTTTTTTGTTTTGTTTTTTTTAATCTTCAGGCTAACTCCACTACCTGTGAGGAAAGGAATTTTATACCCAAGATCTGAATGCGAATATTGTAGGAAGGAATAAAAAGGGAACTGAATTATTATGAAGAACAAAGTGATCAGCAGAAAGGGGGAAAAGCCCCATAATTATTCTTATTCATTTACATCAAAAATAAAAGGTCTTTGAGACTATAAATTGCCAGTGCTCTTTCAGACCCCATCATCTCAGAAATAATGATCGAGGGCCATCACTGAGGTCTCTATAGTAACACTTTAGAAGCTACTGGCAAATTTAGAGACTTGGGATATTAAAAAAAAAATGCTATTCCTTTTTTCCTTTCCATTTTAAGTGGTGGCAGACTATGTTTCCCGAAGAATAAAACATACAATATCCCAAGCAAAAACTCTAGAAGGAAAAGTTCCAGTGAAATCAGGCTTTCAAGGTTGTTCTCACATCAACTGCAAAATGTTTCTGAATAGAATGATCTAGAACTGGGTTTTCATATTACAACTATCCTAAGCTAAAACATGAACTTTGAAATCTAGCTCAATGTAACCCAGTCCTGTTAGACAAATGCAAGATTAAAAATAAAATTAAGTTCCATGATATTCTCAAAAAAGAGAAAGAAGATTCATTTTGTTTGGGGAATACTAATACTTGAAAATATGAAGACCTGAAATTTAAACAGAATTTAATGATGAAGGAAGAAGTTATCAGTAGGCCGATAGTGCTCAGTCTCGGAAGAAAGATGGGACAATATGGGGAGCAAGCGTGATGGAACAGCTGAGGGAGGAAGCTGATATTTCTCTTCCATCTCTCGGAACTCCTTGGAAAGAGAGGACTGGAGACAATATCCTTCTAACCCTGAGATACTTGCTTCAAGTTAGCATGACCAAGTTTCTGACTGGCTAAAACATGGCGGACTGAGTTTTTGTCATACACACAATTTATTTATTTATTTTTTAAGATTTATTTAATTGTTTGAGAGGAGAGAGAGAGCGCACAAGTGAGTGGGAGGAAGGGCAGAGGAAGAGAATCTTCAAACAGACTCCCTGCTGAGCACAGAACCCCTCGCAGGTCTCGATCCCACGACCCATGAGATCATGACCTGAGCTGAAACCAAGAGTCGGGCACTCAAATGACGGAGATACCTGGCACCCTACCTGACCATCTTGTCTTTTCTTCTTCTTCCACCAACAGTTTTCAGTCCACCAAATCCACCAATAAGAAGTGGTCCCACATCAGAGCATATCATTAGCATGTGACTTTCTGGGTTCTTGGCTGGAATGTGCTTTCCTGTGTGTTCTCTGAGGACATGCACTCTTCCTCCAAAGAGTGGCTCTAGTTCTACTTCTTGTGTCCAGTTTTCCTAAAATCCCAGGGAAGAGTTCTTCACTCAGAACGTCCAAACCATGTCTGCGTCTATGGTCTTCCCTGCAAACTGCAACAAGGACCAAAATCCTTCACCCGCTATGCACTCGAAGTATAATTATTGACAATGATAGAATAAGGTGGGCAAGACACTAACTTTCATAATGGTCAGCTTGCATGGGCATGATTTTTTGTTTTTAAATTGACATAGTTGAAGGTCGTCATCCAACAAACTGATTTATTGATGGGTTCTAATAGCCACAGCTTCTCTACCAAAGTGTTTTTTAATAGACGGCTAACTACTTGGCAGGAGCGTAGGGGATACGTAACGGAGATTGGATTAAAAGTAACTTTAGTGCATTACTTGGGTCCCTCTTCACAGAAGAGGGCATTCTCCCGGTTGCCGTAGAACTTTCTGGAATCTGAGGCTGTTCAGTTTCATTTAATGAGTGTGATGATGCTGTAAATCTGTGGCCGCTACATCTGAAGTGAAAAATCACAGACTGACAATTTTCCAGAACTGGAAAGAAGTTGGAGACGGTCTAGTGGCACTTTTCAAACAATTTTCCAAATAACTTCTGTCAAGAAAATAAAATAAAAATGCTAATTTATTCATGAATGACTAATATGTGGAACAGCTTTTTATAAGTGAATTCTGCTGTGAGAAGAGATAGACCCAGTCATGGAAGTAATGGTCTACACAGCGGCTTCCCGTGAGGCTGGGTTATAGCCTGTCACCTGGTGGTGTGGTGGGGGTGGGGGACTTTCTCAGCAGATTTGTCAGTAGAGCTGTAAATGTGAGGAGGTGAGAAATACCGTCTATACCAGCCCATGAAATGGAGGAAGTACTCTGGGGCACAGTGTGCTTTCCTATCAGGATTGTGAAGTGGATTTTGTTTTTTGTCTTGGATTTTTTTTTTTTTTTTTTTTTTTTTTTGGTACAAAAGCCCTTCACTCACTTCTTGGGGTTGGCACAGACATGGTGGAGGCAGAACGATGTGATCTAGTATTGCTGAAGTACCTTCACTGGCTTTCCCCTTGGAGGGACAGTCTGTGATGTACTGGCCTGCCTATGTAGACAGTAGCTACATTAATTACTGTACAAATTAATGCACAAATCAATGAAGGTATTCATTAATTCATCCAACATTTGCTGAGGCCCATGTATGTGCCAGGACCATGCCAGACACAGGTGAGCAAAGGAGATGCTATTCTAGTCCTCATGGAATTGTCATATAATGGGTAGAAAAGACTTCAATGACATAATCCCCAAATCAGTATAAATCAGTATAAATTGCCAACTGTGGAAACCAAAGGATGTAGACAGAGAAATTAATGTACTCTAGAGGTACAGAGGCATTATCCCTAAACCAATGATTTGATCTGGGACAAGAAGAATGAGTAGGAGATAACATGGTTAAGGGGAAGGGATGAAGACAGAGTTTTCCAGGCAGAGAGAACATTTGCAGTCAATCCAAAGGCCCTGAGGCAGGATGGTCAGTCACTAGGGAAAAGATTGGAGGATGTTGAGTGAGGAGGGGACCCAAGTCAGAGGCTGTTGATTGAACAGAGGCTGTGGGTGCTTGATCTGAGTAATTGGCTGCAGGGGGGCAGAGAAATTGGGGTCAGATAGGTGAGGTGCAAGGAATTCCAGGTCAGTGTGCTATGAAGACCAGGAATTATGAGGCTGGTAGATTTGCAACCCAAAGCATGTCCCTGAGTTTCGGTTTCCTAATCTCTAAAAAAAGATTGCACTTGGAAGAAAGCCAAGAGTAGTTTTCCTCTTACTCATTAATCAGGTGACTATTACAAAAATTAGTTAACTACTTCTTTGCATTTCAGTTTGTTCATCCAGAAAATGTGGACGTTCCTGAAGATGAAGCCAGGATGGGGTGGACACAAATTCTAAGCTAAATTTTCTAAACTGTCACGGAAACGAGATAGTTCTTTATTTCACATTAATCTATTGAAGCCAGTTTTGTTAGTAGGTTAGAGGTTGTCTTATCTATTTGGTTGACACCAAATGGAGCTCAATTTGAATCTCAGCTCCTCTACTTAATTGCTGTATTCATTTTCTATCGCTGCATAACAGAGTTTTGTACACTTAGCAGATGAAAACAATACCCATTTACTGCCACATAATTTCCCAAGGTCAGAAAGCCAGCTTCGCTCAACTGGGTCTTCTGCTGAAGACCTCCCGTGCCAGGTGTGGGCTACCATGTTCTCATCTGAGGTTTTGGCAAAGGACCTACTTCCAGGATCATTGAGATTGTTGGCAGAAGTCAGTTTCTTGTGATTATAGGACTGAGGTTCTGGTTTCCTTGCTGGCTGTCAGCCAAGGGTCATTCTCAGCCTCTAGAAGCTAAGATCTCTCTGGATTCTCCTGTGGCCCTCTCCATCTTCCATCTTTAAGCCAGCAGTGGTTCCTCAGGCCTCCTCATGCTTTAAATCTCTCTAACTTCTTTTCCCAGTGACAGGCAGAGAAAGCTCTCTGCTCTTATGTTTTTATGTGACTAAGTCAGGCCCATGGATAATCTCCTTATTTTAAGGTCAACTGAGCCTTATGACATAATCATGGGGGTGAAATCTCATTACATTTACAGGTTACAGGGATGAAGCCATGGACTCCTTGAAGCCATTCTCAGAATTCTGTCTACTGCAATTTCTCAAGTGACCCTGATGAGATTGCTACTTAACCTGTATGCTCTTAGTTTCTTCATCTATATGAGAGAGTGAAATTATAACTTGAAGCATTATTGTGTTAACAAGTAAAATAAGACAGACACTGGGGCGAGACATAGCACATATGTACAAACATGAATAGTCTTTTCCTGATATTTCACATTCAGTTTTATACATTAAGAGCCTGGCTAACTCCTAATGCCAGATGAGATTACTTACTTACTTATTTATTTATTTATTTATTTATTGTCAAAAAGAGCAATGGGTCCTCTCCCTTACAGGTTTAGAAAGTTCTTTTAGAGTTGTATGCTACTGTATGACATAATCAGGATTTGTTTTCTCTTAAGTAGCTGAGAACTGATGTATGCTGCATATAGGTATAAATTAAGAACTTGGACAAGAAAAGAACTTGCCAGAATTCAACCTCGGGGTGTTTATGTTTGATCCAAAAAAAAAAAAAAAAAAAAGTATGTTTTGGCAGTAAAAGTAATTTCTTGGCAGTGGCGGTTGTGAAGAGGAAAACAGGGCTTTATATATAATTGCCAGAGTTTCCTTTATCCTGCAAATTTTATGGGTAAATTCCCTCAAAGCCTATTTGCTTTTAAGACTGCAGAAACTGATGAAAGAAAGCATGGTTCTACCCCACTTTTTGAGTTGTGAAGACCTCAAAATCCTTGCACTGCAATGCTTCCTACATTTGTTCCATGCAACCGTAAGTTCTTATAAAGTTCCCTTCTTTATTAATATGAGTTCCAACAAGAGAGCCGAGAGCCCTTAAATCCATCAACTGGCTATAAGTCTGAGCAGCTGCATTCTGAGTCACTCGGAGATCAGCACAGTGAACCGGCTACCGTGCTTCCGCCCAGGAGACGGAGCTCCCCCTCCTTCAAACGGTCATTCTCCACTAAGTCAGGCATATGCTGGTTGGGGTTAGGGGGAGTCATAGCTGTAGCTCCTCACAAGTCTCCGAAGACAATGTGGTAGGTGGTAAGGGATCCAGGGACCTAAATACTGGTGTTAGTTGGAGAAGACTAACTCCCGTTGCAATTTAAAGTGGCCTTTCAATTGCTTGCGGGCCCTCATTTCTCCAGCAATGCAAAGGAATTCATGATTTCTGCATATGAATATTTGCCTTGTAGAAGTATCTTTAGGGTTAATGGTATAGCGTGAAAAAGCATGATCTTAGGGGAGCGTATTATCTGGTGATTTTGCATTTTCTATGCTCTACTCCAAGGCTGAAGCCATGGATGATGATGCATGACACAGTCTTGGAGGACTGAGAAGAGAAACATGGTGCATGCGAGTTCTGCCCCGTGCATCCCCAAATCTTCTGACCCACAAATGTTCTCCACTCAATTCAGTCAAGTTTGGTTAAAATGAAACCTCAGGAAACAGGACTCACTGAATTTTCAGGTCACCAGAACTCCCTTTCTTTTGCAACACGTTACGTAAAAAATCTCTAGACATACTGATGCCTAAAAAGGTTTTCTTAAAATGATTGGATGCTTTTCTCCCTGATACAATATTGTATTAGCTCAGAGTTACCTTTCTGAGTATTTATTCTAACTGTGTAATGCCGGGGATGACTAGGCCAAGGGAAGATTGAACAGGCACTTGGGTCTCATCATAGAAGTCACTTGAAAACATGTCTGCATCTCCAATTGGTTTTCTTTCCATTTACTGCTTTCTTCATCAATGGGACACATACGGTTAATCTATTTTTTTTTTTTAAGATTTTATTTATTTATTTGACAGAGAGAGATCACAAGTAGATGGAGAGGCAGGCAGAGAGAGAGAGAGAGAGAGAGAGGGAAGCAGGCTCCCCGCTGAGCAGAGAGCCCGATGCGGGACTCGATCCCAGGACCCTGAGATCATGACCTGAGCCGAAGGCAGCGGCTTAACCCACTGAGCCACCCAGGCGCCCCGGTTAATCTATTTAACTGGGGTCCATTTAGTGTCTGGATAACTGACAGGAGCTCTAACATCCTACTGTCTGGCATTTTTTAATAAGAAAGGATAAAAATACACACTATGTGCTACAGAACATATAAAAGAACAGAATTTATATAAAAGAATATATAAAAGAACATTGGGAAAAGACATTTCATTCTGCCTACTGTTTTTGCAGAGATTGCTTTATTGCTAGATATTGCTAAGTACTTTGCTTGCATTATTTCATTACTATAACAAAGCACCCTATGAAAAAGATAGCATGTTGTCCTTGCTTCCATTTCCCTGATAGAGAAGTGGAGAACTAAACAGGTTGGGAATTTTCTGGGGCCACCCAGCTAGAAGGTGCTGGACTTGGGTTTGAGTGTGGTTCTGTCTGGCCCTGATGTCCGCTGATTTCTGTGCTCCTCATGGTAAGCACTGTAATGGCGGGTCACAGCCTCCTGGGAGAAGGGAAGCCTTGCTCTGCAGGTGGACGGAACTGACTGAAAGGGGCTTTCTTCAGAAGAAGTAATCACATCAGACGAACAAGTTACGTAACCCAGGTGACCCTTGGAGTGGGGCTTGGTTGAGACTCAGCTCCTGATGGGATGGGGCCCTCCCAGCATTTTGGGGAGTGGTGATACCACAGTCCCTGTCACCACAGGCTGTAGATGTCAAAAAGGGGCTACCATGAAGCACTTAGGGTAAGCTGCTGGGAACAGGGTGCCCATTCTTACCCTCAGCCTGGCATGAGGTAAGGTAGGCAGGAGACTAGAGTGGAGCACCAAAGCGGTGTTCTGCCCAGGAAGGAGCTATGGAATCCCAGAGGTGGGATGGTGTTCCACGAGACATGGCAACACTGTCCCCTCAGAAGAGGCACACGCTGGATGTGCTTGTCATTCTAAGGCATGATAAACAGAACACCAAACCCCTTCCCTTCACTCATCAGGCTTGTGATTCCCTGGAGGTAACTCTTTTACTTTATTATTATTATTATTTTTAAGATTTTACTTATTTAGAGAATGAGAGAAAGAGCATAAACTGGGGAGAGTGGCAGAGCAGGCTCCTTGCTGAGCAGGGAGCCCAACACGGAGCTCGATCCTAGGACTCTGGGATCATGACCTGAGGCATAGGCAGATGCTTAACCGACTGAGCCACCCAGGCACTCTTGGAGACAACTACTTTAATATAAATCTTGAATGTCTTAATATGAAGATTTCAAAACTTGGAAAAAAGTTATAATTGAGTATAATAGATACATTATAACTTACGAGACTAGCATAGCACAATGGTCCTCCTTTTAATATCTATCTTCCTGATGCTCCCAGGACAGATTGGACCTCAGATTCCCCAACACACAGTGTTGCATCCACACTCCCTTGCAAGAGAGTGACTGTAGGAGGCAAAAGACTGACTGACATGGAAAGCCGATGTTGCCACTGGGGTGCCGTCATCAGGCATGATTTATATACTGACGGGGAACTCCGCTTGGTGATAAGCAGAGATGCATGGCTTCATGGCACAGGAGAGGCAGTGGGAAGATTGCTCTCGATGATTACATAGTTACATCAGAAATAGAATTTCTGAGGACATTTGAAAGGTAAAGGCATTTCCTTTCATATACCAAATCTCAGCATCTAAGACTTCCAGATTTTAATGGAAATTCTTCAAAAAAGATGGTGGGAGAAAAATGTCAGGCGCACCTGTCCTGTCCATATCCCTAAACTATGACAATATCTATTTAGTGACCTCAAGGTGGCCTCATGGCTGGTGGTAAAGATGCACCTGAAGCCCATTAGAGGATTTTATCACCTTCATAAAAACCTGACCCCAGAGCAATTCATCATTTGCCTTTGCGATGAAAGCAGAAGAAATGTTTGCAATTATTTGACAATAACCAATGTGGACGTGAGCTCCACATGGAGATAAAGAGGAAGACAGATGGTCAGGGAAGTATGACGTGCCCTTAGCTTTTCCCCTAATGAAATCCTCATAGGTGACATAAGCCACATCACTTTAGGAGAGCAGAGTAAGGATCAGTAGTTAATACACCCGGAGGGAGAGCTGATCCTTGGGGACCGGTGATGTGAGAATGCTTTTGAACTTTCTGAGTTCTATGCTGTGAGAGCTAACACTTTCAGTAGCGACAGGAAAAGCAAAAGAACTCAAAAGTGCCCAAAATGTGTGCTTTATCATCCAAGGGAGGAATATTTATTGTTAAGTTTGTTAGTAATTCACCTAAACATTTCCAGTCTATGAGTTATCTAACTCTTGTTTGTTTTTCTCTATGGAAAGCTTTTATCTGCAAGGATTTGAACCCTGTGTCTCCTGGTGTAAGAAGAGATTTCAAATTAAAAGAGAGCAAGAGAACCTGCACAATATCGCTATCAAGCCAGAGACCTAAGCAAGCAAAGGAGATGAACTTCCCCACCCTTAGGCTGAGACAGGTTATCGCTATTGAAATGGGGTGAGGGGGGTTTGTATCAGGGGTGGGGGAGCCCAATGCAGGGCCTGATTCCAGGACCCAGGGATCATGATCTGCGTCAAAGGCAGACAGACGCTTAGCCCACTGAGCCACCCAGGCGCCCCCAACTGCCAACTATTGTTGCACTTCAGTTCTCCCTACCTATGAGTCCAGGTGAATAATTCAAATGTGGGAAGTTGAAGATAATGCCTTTTGACCAAAGTCTTGTGCCATTAATTGTTATTAATAAAGAAAGCAGACTATTGGAGTTTGGTAGAATTTTTACATCCTCCAGATAGTTTTTTCCACAAGTTAAGTAACAATCCATTCCCTTCCCCACCCAATGGAGAATGATGTCTCAAAGCCTGAATTCTGGTTCTAAATGGAAAGCCATTGTTGCAGGCTCTGCGAAGTCCTAGCTGCAAGCACAGAAAGGAGTCCAGGAAAGTCCCTCCATCCACTTAACCCAGAGGAACCGATTCTTGGAACCAGTGGAGAAATGGAGGTGGGACAACATGGAAGCCAGCCAGGCCCTTTCACCTTGGCTTTCCTGCTGCGCCATCCAGCCCGGTTCTGCTGGGGGTGCGCACATCCTTGTCAGCCTGGTCCAAACACCGCCCTCACTCTGGCTCCTACTGCTCTTTTATATGTACCTTGTGCTCTGGCCAAAGGAAACCACCTCCTGTTTCCTGAATATTCCCACGCTTTCCTGAAGCATGCCTTGTTCATGCCTTTTTTTTTCCTACTGAAATCCTACTTGTCCTTCAAGGTCCCTCTCCAAGGCCAGAGTCTTCATCCAGTCTTTCTGAATCTGTCATTTCTTTCTCTTCTTACCCCTGTCAAGGTTTGAAGTTTCCTTATACCTACAGAGAAATGCAGAGAGAGGGTATGCCCCATGAAGGCAGGGTGGTGTTTGAGTTACCCTTCCGTTTCTCCTTTCTTCCCATATGCCAGGTTTTAGTCAAGGATTTGGAGAAATAAATACGGTCAAGGAACTGTCCTTATTCTTTTGGAGTTCATGGTTTAGAGATTCAGATAATTACCAACACTGACCCCGACCTCCCGAAATCACTCTCCGTCCTTTGGAGCCGTTCTTCAAACACAGGTGCCGGACCTCTTTCTTGCAAACTCCATGTCTCAAGACAGAGAAAGGCTCATTCTGCACAGACCCAACGGGCCTGGATGAAACGCCTGAGGGGCGCCCCCCTTTCCAGTGGAGGAGGGAAGAGAGTAACGTGAAAATACACGGAGGTGAGCAATTCAGTCTCGGAAGCAGCGGTTAACTTACCTGTGTGATCACTGGAAGCGCGTGAAACACAGCGTGGTCTCCGCTCCAAGTCCACGTTTGCGCGTGCGCCTTTTTGCATGCATGTGCGCATGCCCCGTGTGTGCGCATGCGCCTGTGTACACGCCCGAAGAGAAACTGCTGCTGTTACCTACGATGCATTGAGTCGTCGCTTTGCCTTCCTCCCTGGAAGGGTGGTGGAGGTCCAGTTCTGGCCACAGGGGTTTGAAGGACCGTCCCGTAGGGAAGGCGTACTTCCCTACAGAGGGAAGATGGAGAATTCAGCCCTCTCCGGGACTAGCTTCTTGCTGTGGGCTCTCTTGAAAACGTCGTTAGCCTTTACAAGAATAAAAGAAAAAGGAGATGAAGTGGGCTGTGCCCCAGGAAGGCGGCAGGTGAGGGCAGAGAGGAGGAGGAGGTACTTCTGGCTGGGTCAGTGTCGCAAGAGAAGGAAAACCTTCCACTGGCCTAGTGTCCGTTTCCTTGCACAAGCAGCTCAGGCGTCTGGCTAAGTCCGAGTGCCTGGGTTCAAATCCTAGTTCCGTGTCCTAAGGACTTGGGGCCCTGTGGCAGCTAATTTAACAACTCTGGGCTTCAGTTTCCTTATCTGTGGGACAGTAAGTAGATCTTCCTTGTGGAATTGCTGCAAAGGCTTAAATGTAAAGTGGTTAAAATAGTACTTGGACAGAGTAAGTATTCAATCAGCGGTAGCTGGTTTACTGGAGCGGAACACAATAAACACGAGATCATGTCTCCTACTTTTTACCGACCTAGTGTGAGCAGGCCAAATTCAGCTATTGACAAGAATAGCATGAAAGGTCATTCTTCTTGACGTGGGAGTGCTTTTTCCTATCTTTGGGGTGACCCCAAATCCCTTCCTCCCACCCTCTGGGATGTTTAGGACCCTCTGCTGTCTACCTGGCCAGTCAGGTGACGTTCTCCTCCTGGGCCCCCAGCCAGGGATGCCCTTAGCAGATAGAACTCTGATTCTTGAGTCAGGGTACCAGCATCTACATACCCTCTCGAAGTTGTAGAAGTTCTTTGAGGACAAAAGCAGTGTCTAATAGCCTCTTTTCTTTTTTTTTTTTTTCCTCCATATTTTATAACAATGCCCTCTTCTATGTCAAATGCACAAACAGTTGTTTTTCATGTGTGCCCTTCTCTGGAAGGCTACTCCCCTTAGTGAGAAAGGAGTTAGGGTTCGACCATGCCAATGACTTAACATAGTTTCTCATTTTAGCCTCAAATTCTTGCCTTAGCTTAAGTGATGGTGAGATTTTAGGAATCAGGTACTAGTGAGAGAGAGGGAGAGGAGGAGAGAGTTTTTGGGTGGGAGGTATAAAGCTGGTCGAGAACAATTCCTGCTAGCTCTTAGAATCACACCACAGGGGCAGCCTGGAACTCTGCTGTTCTCACAGTCACCTTTGGTACTCAGATTTGCTTAGCAAGCCCCATTTCCTGTACCCACCAAAGGTGATTCGAAATAAAACCTGTGTGACTGCCTATCAATTTTAAGTAACTAATATTTTTACACTTTAAAAGGAGGTTGACGGAAGCTAGGGTCAGTATCCTAAGAACAATAGTTTACCAGGAAATGTTTCATAAGTATTTTATTTGAGGCACAGATCAGATAAACATTCCTGTACCCATTCTACAGATGGCAAACTTGGGGGACGGGGGAACCTGGCTCTTCTCCAAGACTTGAATTTTTGTAGATTCCTGTAGTGCCTGTTTCAAACTGCCCGTGGGAGGTGTGGGCACAGAGGAGGACAGAGGTGGACGGGAGAGGGGTACACGGGAGCTTGAGGTGAATCCAGAGGGCGCTGGCCCTGGGCCAGGAGGGGCCCTAGCCAGAACAGCTGCTGACCAGCTGTCAGCACAGCTGTCAGCCACCTGCCCTTCCCCCCCCACAGGCTGAGCAGGGTGGTGGGTCTGGCTGTGCTCTCCTACTCCACCCTCAGTCCCAGGCCCGGCCAATTTGCCCCCCTCCCCTGACCCCCCAGATAGGAAAACCAGACTCTGTGGCTGCTGCTGCCCTGGGCTTAGAGGCTTCCGTCTGCTCCTGAGTTCTCACCTCTGAGCAACCATGCAGGACAGCAGTAGGGTGCTTGGACTGTGTCCTGTGCCTCTTCCCCTGCCCTGCTCCTGCCAGCCTCCCCTCTTGACCCTGGTGGTCCCCACTCTGGCTCAGCTCGAACCCCTTGGTGGGTCACCCCAGGGCATGCTGGGAAAGGGACCTGTGACCCCTGCTGGCTGAGGGTCATGGAACTTTCTGGTGGCGCACACGTTCGCCAGAACAATGTCAGTGGGTCAGCAGGGAAAAGTGCTGACGAAGGTGGACTTGTACAGAGCGGGCCCCTGACATGTAGGACTGATGGCTATCTGTCCTTATCTCGGCTTTCCCACCTTCCCCCACCCCCGTGGCCCGCCATGGATTTTGAATGAACAAATTGAAGTCGAGGTCATCTGAAATTAGCCAATTATGTTGCCCCGGGCATTTTCTCAAGGAAAGCGGTTAACCCAAAGAAAGGGGTGCTCTTTTTGGAAGGATAATAAATCCATGCTTCTCTCGGGTTTTCCTCCATATTTCTCTTTCCTTTGTTACTTATGCTCTTAGACCATCCTAGTCTTTCATTTGTATTTACTTTCCTGTGTATGCATTTAATTACAAATGCAATCATGCTCCTGCAATGTATTTAAAAATACTGCTCTACTTATATAACTATGATGTGTCGAGAGGTGTTTCAGGTTCTGTTACAGATACAAGGGAGTCTCTGCCCCTGGGACGGTTGGTCTGATCCCATAGCTAGGATACATACACAAGTACCCACACCACAGGTAGGATGCAGTAAATGTCACAAAAATAACACAAAGACATTGCTATTGGAGCATAGAGGATAGTGAGCCCACCTGTAGGTAAGAGGTCCGGGAGGCTCAGGAGGTGAATTGGGTGTTGATGGACTGAGCACGATGGCATTGATTCCTTTGCAGGGTTTCTGTACAAATTGGGCACTCCACAAATTCTAGGTAGAAAGAGCAGCACAAGAGAAAACACAGAGACAGTCAATGACAAGGGGCCTCATTTTTATTGACTGATTGATTTGTTGGGCAATTGGTCATTTACTGTGCAGCTGGCATGGTTCTGGGTTTGGGCATGCAGGAATAAAATAGACACATGAAGTCCCCACTCTCACTGAGCTTACATTCCAGGGGCAGGAGAAAGGCACTCAGCAAATAAGGCTGTAACCTACCAGGTGGTGGTAGGCACTGAAATGAAAACTACGGTAGGATAACTGGGCAGAGAGTGACAGGGGTAGGTGGTGGGGAAAGCCCTTTTGACAAACAGAAACCTGATGGATGTGAGAGCAGCTCTCAGTAGATTTCAGCAGCTGAAACACCCCATCAAGGGGAGTAGCAGGTACCAAGGGCTGCAGAGGGAACATACTGAGATTGTCTGAGGAGCACAGGCGAACCAGGGGGGCGTGCTTCAGAGGGGGCGAATTACAGGACTTGAGGCCAGAGAGAGTATTGGGAGTAGACCACGTGACGTGTGTACGCAACAGTAACGACTAGGTATTTTATCCTACATGTGACATGCAGCAGTGAGGTGGTCTCCCATTTCTAAAACAGGACACTAGCTGTTGAGAGGGGAAAGGACTAGACACTAGGCTAAAGTTGTGAGATGAGCTCTGAGTTGCAGGGGGACATCTTTTCCTAGAGTTTACAGTTAAGGAATTGCAGGAGAAATTAATTTCTTCTGGGAATAATCCTGGAGAAGTAATCTGAAACCAAACTATGGGGTTTCTATCCTGAGAGCCAGACTAATGCCATTAGACCCTATTTTGTAGACATGTCAGGGTTTTTAGCTTCAAAGACATGAGGGAGGAAGAAGCAGTACCGGAAATGGGGCCATTGAGAAGAAGTGGGAGTTTTAGGATGGAAGACGCTTAGTTTGGATATTTTTGGCTTCTCATGCCATCAAGAAAAGTAGTGAGAGCTATCATAAGGAACTGGACACATAAGATAGGTACCCGATACCAGCTGAGTGGGTTGGCCTGACTGTTGGAGGCATGAAAAGGATTAATCCAGGACGTGAGGTTTTCAGTGGAGCTGGAGAGTGAATGAAAGTTCTTGAGAAGAAGATGGGTTGGGGGTGAGGAATGAATGTCTACACAATAGAGACTTGAAGGTACCCACAGGTAAGGTGGGGAGGAAGAGCAGAAATGCCAAGGTGACGCAGGATAAGACAGAGAATTGCTGAGAACTTGGAAGTCAAAGGAATTATTTTTAGAAGGATCTAGTGGTCAAAAGTGTCCAAGATCAAAAAGCTAAGAAGAAGGATACATTGACCAGGGTCCTCCATTTGAATTTGGGAGAGAAGGTAGGGGATTGAGCAGGTTGGAGGCTGGGGGGAGACAGAGAGAAAGGAGGAAGAAGTAGAGGAAGAGCAAGAAAGAGGGGGAGGTCATGGAAGACTTTGAAAGGCATGGTCCCATCTGGATGGTGGAGGTAGAAATTTTAGGGGTTGAAGAGGAGACCGAATGGACAGATATAGGCTTGAAGGTTTTAGTGGGAAAATGACAGAGGCTGGATAGCAAGTAGGTACATAGAGATGAAGCTTCATCAAGGGATAGTTTTGGGGATTCCCTAAACACATCCACGGAGGAAGAGAGGAAGGGCTGCAGACCTTCAGCAGGTGGCTGACACCTCTGACCACCCAACTGAACCATTCAAGCTCTAAGCAAGGCTCATTCTCTACAGGGCCTTGTATTTCTTGTCACTCCCTGCTGTTTGTGGCCCAAAGCAATAATAAATTATGGTAAAATATCCCATATAACTAAATGTTCCTTTTAAGGTAAACTGACATAAAAAATACTGATTTATGACCAGAAAACAAAAACCTTAGCATCATTAAATAATTTTGCTTTCATCCTCGTGGCCACATCAGTGTCTGACAACTCCCAGAACTGGGGAACAGACTTCTTACCTGAGCCATTTATCTTAAACGGCTTCCACCGGTCACCTCATTCTTCACAGCTCTCATGAATCCAGCCTCTTGACATCTCTTGGTTATATGGCCCCGTGGATTCCCGCTCTCCAGAAACGGAGCATCTTGTTCTCATTACCAGCTGGTTTACAAAGAAATCGAGTTCCGAGCAGAATACACCCACGCTTGCTCACTCTGCAGTCATTTGGAATCAACGAATTCTCCTGCTCAGCACCAAGGGATCCAAGACTATTTTAGAATCCCCTGTAGTCCAAAACCTTGGAACTGCAGACATGATACAATGAAAACCATACCGTTTTCCCCTTCAATTATGTGAAATCTTTTAGGGTTGCACTTCCCTGTTTGTTCCATGTTTGATAACATCAAAAATCAGTCATTTTCAGAGATTCTGGCGTATAATTGGAGAATGAACTTACCAGGTCATTTAAACATTTTTAAAATTATTATTATTCAATTATAGTCCATTAAGTGTTCCTGAAACAAAGTCCTCATCTGTCTACAAAACTGTCTACACAGTTTTGAAAGAAAGCAACACATTTCCTTTCATAGCCTAGTTCAGAGGACAGACAACAATAAAAAAGGACAGCTTTGTTCACCTGTCAAAGCACAGAATTTTTTCCCCTTAAACTAACTAACGTGAATGTATTGGGATGGGCAATTCATCCTGGTCTGGGGGTCACCGGCTTATACTATAGTAGGTGCTCTCTGACACGCTGAGGACCATGATTTTGAATCCCATCCTGTGAGCACCCTCCCCGCCACTCCCCTCTCCCTCCCCCACTTCCCAACCCCCACTGACACTGTGAAGCCCTGAGAATGGCTCGACCAAGTGTCTAGGGACTTCCTGTCCAAGACTGAAAAGGCTCATGCCGGTCAACAATGCTGCAGCTGTCTCTCACTCCCACTGGGTTAGAGGGGAAAGAACCTTCCAGCTTTTCACCAGCTGGCAAAGAAGACTTTGCCTCTCTCCCCTGTCCCTGCACCTGTCAACATGTCTGGTGATAACACTCAGGCCACAGGTGAATGGTGTTCCTGTCTACCGGATGACAGCTTCTGTCAGATCCCAGGTGGCTGGTCCTCTCCCATCCTCCTTGCTCCTTGGGGCTGGAGGATGGGGAACAGGATGGCCCTGCCTGGGTGGGACTCCAACCTCACAGGCAACTGGGTTTTTTTGCCTGTTGCACCATATTGGAGGTGCTAGATGGTTCTCCATTAGAGAAAAAGAGAAGTGTTGCTTCTGAGATCATTTATTTGCACACGTTTCTCTCATCTGTAGATACAGACTAGGGAATACTTCTACTTTATATAGACCAAAGAGAGAAACGAAACAATTATCCAAGGGGGTAAAAAGATACTTTTTGTTTGAAACATTCAGATAACTGAAGCCAAAATATGTATGTGGGGAGGAAAGGGCGCACTTGAATTACAAGGATAATTGCCCCAGTTCATTGCTTTACTTTGTATGCGTAGAGACAAAAGTATACAGTATTTAAAGTATCTGCTATCCTCAGAAACGAAACCCCAGCCTTTGTGAGCTCACTTTATGTTAAGAAGCAGTGTCCAGAATGCTGGAACTATGCCAGAACCATTGTTTGCGCTGCCTTTTAGTGTCACTGAAATCAGAGAGAAATTTGTTTTTAGGATAATGTAGTGTGTTTTTAAGATAGGGCTTTCGCATCGAAGCGTGGGAAGGTGGGGATTTCACGCTCTTCACAACAAGCCCTTTTGCTCTGTCTTGAGGGACGGAGCTGTTCCTGAGAAACTTCCGAAGGCTGGGGGATTTGAGTGTGGAGAATACTAGAATTTATCTTTGATTTTACATGACGTCGTAAACATATTCAAACTGATAAGGGTTATATCTATGATGGAATCATGAAAGTGTCTCGGAGAAGAAAGATTGTTGTGGTCACAACTCTAGCTTGCTAAAAAAGATCCTGGAAAACAATCTCTAGGTGGGGCAGGCGCGGGGGAAAGAGGGTAACCATTGAGTTTGAAAGGGGAAACAAACTTCCTGAGGAAGGTAAACCAATTCCTTAAACATTTCTTTTTTCCAACCATGACTTTCTTAAGAAAATTGATGAAGAAAAGAACAAGTTTTTTTGTAAATGAGAAGAACAGGGTAAGCTAAGATGTTAATAAGATAAAGATAGTTTTGTGTTGGAACTGGAATTACAAAGTACAGGGAAGGGTGAAAATCTTTTAGGGAACCACTTACTCATCACAAGGATGGGCTTTCCCCTTTCAATCTTCTTTGTCTTCTTCTTCTTTTTTTTTAAACTTCCTAATACTTATAACCAGCATTTAAAAATTAGTAATCATTTCTCATTATCGAGCAAGGAAGACAGAAGCATGAACGCATCATTGAGAAACATCCTAGACAAAGGCTGCAGTTGGGTTGAACCCCAACAAGGAGTTTAGGGAGGAGAGAGTTTTGCTTCAAAATGGCATGTAGCTTCCACAACCAGAAAAAAAACAACATTTTCTTGGGCCATGGTGAGGGAAGGTGGATTGCAGAGCCCAGATTGTGACTTGGACAAGCAGACCCAAACACAGGTGTTACAAGGCAAATAAGTGCCTGTTGTTAGCATGGGGAGGTATGTGCATGGTTTTGGAGCCCATCTGCCTGGGATTTGAATCCTTGCACTCTCATTTGTTGACGCAGAAGAGGACAATTTTCTTGGCCTCTCTCTATCTCATTTTGCTTGCTATCAAATGAGAAAACTAGAAATTTCTCCAGAGGTGGTTATGAGAATTGAATAGGCCAACATACACCTGGTGCTTAGGACAATATGTCACACTTATAGGTCATCCATGTCAGCTAGTATTTTTATATGTGGCTGGGTGAAGGCTGGGTGGTATAATGAGAACTCTGCTGAGTGACTGTTTGGTCTGTAAAGGTCTCATGTGCTCTGGCTTCCATTATGGTCTGAAATGTGAGGTGGACTTAGCTGATGAGGCTTTTTTGTTTAACTGGCATCCAACGCTAGGAGCCATGGAAGGTTTTTGAATATGGGCATGCAAAGGTCTAAACATTTGTAGTAAGAATACAAGTATGGAAAGGAGAGACAGAAGATAGAGAACCCTGGTGAGAAGCTGGTGGTGTAGGTTGTCTTTGGTAGGGCCCACATTGCAGGAAGCTGAAGGGGAAGATGTCAGAATGTTGTGAGAGGGAGGAATAATACATTTCCTAAACCAGTAACTTCCAGCTCTCCTGCCTGGGTGTCCAAGAGAATAATTGTGCCAATTAGCAGAGGGAGAAGTGTGTCATTTCTAAATTTAGCTGAGCCCCTAGTACAGCTCAGTTTTCCTTTCATTTATCCCTAGCAGCAGCCCCTCACATTTTGGGGGGTGAATGTGCCTACTTTGATGACTTTTTTCTTAAGTTCCCAAGTCTGATTCACAACTTCTGGACATTTGATTTTGCTTTGTGATCAGTTACAAACTCCCTCTGCTTTGTTCCCCAAATTTCTCATACTTCCTTCATCCTTTTGTGGATTTCCATTATTGCCATTTTTTTGAGACTTGGAGGGAAAAAAGTCATTCTTGTAAAAGATTAGCATGTCCACATATACCCTCTTTGCTTTCTCATGAGTCTCTCCTTCAGAAATTTTAAAAAACAGTGCTTTATCATTCTAACCATTTATTTTCTATAGCATTAATTGTTCCCTTTCACTGGCTTTAAATAAATCAGAATGGGGCCATTTAATTGTTTTTAATCCAAAAATATCTCTCATCAATCTTAGCACTTTCCCCGAAGCTCCTTTCCTGCCCCCTTCTGGCGGTGACTTCTTCCCTCTTCTCCAAAGAGAATCGCTATTCTGATTTCCAATGTCCTGGGTTAATTTTACACATTAAATATTTTATATAAGTGGAATCATAAAGCATGCAGACTTTTGTATCAGCCTTATTTCCCTCAATATAAAGTTTGTGAGATTTGCTCTTGCTTCCTGTATATAGGAGCTGTTCATTCATTTTTCTTGCTGTATAGTATTCCATTATATAATATACCACTAGTCATTCTGCTATTTATGGTAAATCAGGTTGTTTCCAGTTTTTAGCTATTGCTGCCATGAGCATTCTTTTGGTGCATGCAACACATTTCTGTTAGGTATATACTTAGAAAAGGAATTTCTGTGTGTCGAAGGCTATGCATATGATGACTGCAATGGGGTTTTCCAGAATGATTTTACCAGTTTACACACTCATCGCAGTGACTGAGAATTTAGTTGCTCCCATCTGTGGTAGCAGAATTGTCAGTGTATTTAATTTTAACCATTTGAGTTAGTGGGTAGCAATATCTTGATGTGTGTTTTTTCTTCTTTTTAATTCTACCTTACTGAGGTAAAATTTACCTCCAATAAAAATGTACCTATTTTAAGTTCTGTGTATACATCTGCGTAGCCACAATCTAATCAAGTTATGGAATATTTCCATCACCCCAAAGTTTTTGCTTCCTTGAAGTGAATGCTCCCTATTTTTGATACTAGACAACCATTGATAAGCTTATTGTTTCAATAAATTAATTTTGCCTGTCCAAGGGTTTCATAAAATAAGACCACATGGTGTATATCAATTTGTGGCTGGCTTCTTTTGTTCACTATCATGCTTTTGAGATTAATAATGCAAGTGGTTGCATTTATCAATACTCTGTTGATTCTTATTGTGTGATATTATTACAGTGTGTAAATAGACCACATTTTGTTTCCTTATTCATTGTTTGTTTGTTTTTTTTTTAAAGATTTTATTTATTTATTTAACAGATAGAGATCACAAGTAGGCAGAGAGGCAGGCAGAGAGAGAGGGGGAAGCAGGCTCCCTACCAAGCAGAGAGCCTGATGCGGGGCTCGATCCCAGGACCCTGGGATCATGACCTGAGTTGAAGGCAGAGGCTTAACCCACTGAGCCACCCAGGCACCCCTCCTTATTCATTGTTAACAGACATTGGGGTTGCTTCTACTTTCTGGCAATTATGATAAAGTCTTCTATCAATATTCATGCCCACATGTGTTATAGACATAAGTTGTTCATTTTTCTTGGGTAAATGCCTAATTATTGATTTATAATGTAATGTTAAGTGTATATTTAATTTTATAAGACATCACCAAACTGTTTTCAAAAGTGATTGTATCACTTGCAACCCATCAGCAATGTAGGAGGGTTCTAGTTCTTCCTTATACTTGTCAACACTTTGTATTGTCAGTCTTTTTGATTTTAGCCATTCTATTAGATACATACTAGTATCTCATTGTGGCTTAATTTTTATGTCTTCTTCAATGATATTTAGCTTTTCCTGTGCTTATTTTTCTTGTACATCTTCAGTGAAGTGTTACTCAAATCTTCTGTCCCTTAAAAGAGTAGTGTATCTTCTTACAGTTGAGTTGTAAGAGTTGTTTACATGTTCTGAATTCAAGTCCTTCATCAGATACATGTTTTGGAATATGTTTTCCCCAGTCTGTATCTTGGATTTTTTTCTTCATAATCATGCATTTAGAAAGGGAAGTTTTAAATTCTAGCTTATGTCTAATTTATCATTCTTTCTTTCTTTTATGTTTTATTTTTTTGTGTCCTAGCTAAGAAATTTTTCCTTAACACATGATTTTTTTCCGAGAATTAAAAAAAAATTTTAGGTCTTAAATTTTGGCCTAAAAATGGCCTATAATCCATTTCAAATTTGTTTTTATGCATGATATGAAATATAAGTCAGGATTTATTTTTTCTCCCTATTTGAATAGCCAGGTTTTTAGCACCATTTGTTGAAAAGACTAAACTTTCCATATTAAATTCCTTCAGTACCATTGTCAAAATCAACTGACAACTTATATGTGTGTATAATATTTTTGGACTTACTTGTAGTACATTAACCTGTTTGTCTACCCTTATGCCAGAGCTGATATATGTTTTTGATTACTGTGGCTTTATATTAAGTCTTGAAAATCTATTATTGTAAACTCTCTACCTTTGTTCTTAGTTTTCAAAAATGTTCTTTGAAACAATCAGTAGGTCAATATTTAAGGACCAATTCTAAGTCTTTTGCTTTTCATATAAATTTTCGATAAAGCTTATCAAGTTCTACAAAAACTCTACTAGAAATTTTGATAGGAGTAATGTCAAATCTGTAAATCAATTTGGGAAGAATTGATATCTTAATAATACAGAGACTTTCAAGCCATGAATATGTTTCTCCACTTACTAGGTCTTTCAAAATTTCTCTCTAATGCATTGTGGTTTACATTGTGTGGGTCTTCTTCATATTTTTGTTAAACTTATCTTGAAGTATTTTAATTGTTTTGATGCCAAAATAAATGGTATTGTTTTTAAAGTTTTGTTTGTTACTAGACTATAGGACCAGAATTATGATTTGTGTACTAACTAAATATCTTGTGACCTTTCTAAATTCTCTTATTAATTCTAGTATCTTTAATACATTTCATAGAATTTTCTATGTACATATTGATGACATCTGTGAATAAAGAAGGTTTAAAATTTTTCTTTTCAATCTGATTTTTATTTTTTTCTTTTCTTATTGAAGTGGCGAGGATATCCAGTACACTGTTAAATAAAAATTGTGAGAGTAGATATTTGTCCTTGTACTCAATCATTGAAGTATTCAGGCTCTTATGACTAAGTTTGATTGGGTAATTGTAAGCTTTTCTCCATATCAGAATGATGAAGTCTCTTTCTATTTTTAGTTTGTTTAATTTTTATCACAAATACGCATTGAATTTTCTTAAATAATTTTGCTACATCTATTACCGTGATCATATGTTTTTTCTCCCTTATTCTGTTGCTATGATACTTTACATGGGTAGATTTTTAAACGTTAAACCAATCTTAAATTCCTGAATAAACCCCTTTTGGTCATCACATATTATTCTTTTCCTATAGTTCTGGGAATTGTGTGCTAATATTGGGTTCAATTTTTTTGCAGTTATGGAGGCGCCTGGGTGGCTCCGTGGGTTAAAGCCTCTGCCTTTGACTCAGGTCATGATCCCAGGGTCCTGGGATGGAGCCCCACATTGGGCTTTCTGCTCAGCAGGGAGCCTGTTTCCCTTCCTCTCTCTGCCTGCCTCTCTGCCTATTTGTGATCTCTGTCTGTCAAATAAATAAATAAAATGTTTAAAAAAATTTTTTGTATTTGTGATCATAAGATATATATGTCTGTAGCTTTCTTTCACTGTTGTATTTTTGTCTAGTTTTTATACCATGATGCTGCTGCCCTCATAAAATGAGTTTGGATAATACTTTTCTATTTTCTGAAAAAGACCTGCGAGATAGATATGCTACTTTCTTCCTTATATATTTGTTAGGATCTAGATCTGGAGTTTTCTTTGTGATAAGGCTAAATATAAAATCAATTTCTTTTACTGATGTAGGGTTAGTCAGGATTTTTATTTCTTCATGAGTCAGTATTGATAAATTGTGTACTTCAAGGAATTTGTCCATTTTATCTAGGTTGTAGAATTTTTGGACTAAACTTATTTATAATATAATTATATACTTAAAAGTATTGAGTATATACCAAGAAGTGGAATTATCAGATCATGTGATAATTCCATTTTTCATTTTTAAAGGAGCTGCCGTACTGTTTTTGATAGCAGTTGCATCATTTTTCATTCTCACCATTAGTGTAGAAGTGTTCCAAATTTTCCACATCTTTGCTAACACTTGTGATTCTGTTATTTTCTGTTTTCGTGTTTGTTTTTGTTTGTTTATTTAGTAGCCATTCTGATGAGTGTGAAGTGGTATCTCATGGTTTTGATTGGTATTTCCCTGATGATTAGTGATGTTAAGCATCTTTTCATGTGTTTGTTTGTTGGCCGTGTGTATATCTTCTTTGGAAAAATGTTTATCTGAATTTGTTGCTCATTTTTAAGTTGGGTTGCTTTTTGTTGTTGTTATTAAGCTGTAGAAGCTCTTTATATATTCTGGATTTTAACCCCTTATCCAATATATGATTTGCAGATATTTTCTCCCATTTGGTAAGTTGTTATTTTTAACTCTTCAGATTGTGTCCTTTGATGCACAGAAGTTTTAAATTTTGATGTAGTTCAATTTATCTATTTTCGCTTTTGTTACCTGTACTTTTGGCATCACATCCAAGAAATTATTGTTAGAACCAATGTCATAAATCTGTTTTCCAGGGTGCCTGGGTGGCTCAGTGGGTTAAAGGCTCTGCCTTCAGCGCAGTTCATGATCCCAGGGTCCTGGGATCGAGCACCACACGGGGCTCTCTGCTCAGTGGGGAGCCTGCTTCCTCCTCTCTCTCTCTCTGCCTGCCTTTCTGCCTACTTGTGATCTCTATCTGTCAAATAAATAACGTCTTTAAACAAATCTGTTTTCCTCTAAGATTTCATAGTTTTTAGCTTTTTAAAACAATTAACATATAATGTATTATTTGTTTCAGGGGTACGGGTCTGTGAATCATCAGGCTTACACATTTCACAGCACTCACCATAACACATATCCTCCCAAAAGTCCATAACCCAGCTACCCTATCCCTATCCACCTCCCCCCAGCAACCCTCAGTTTGTTTCCTGAGGGTCCTGAGTCTCTTATGGTTTGTCTCCCTCCCCAGTCCCATCTTGCTTTTGGCTTTTACATTTAGGTCTCTGATCTATTCTGAGTTAATTTTTGTATATGGCATAAGGTAAGGATCCAACCTCACTGCTTTGCATGTGGCTATCCAGTTTTCCTAGCATCATTTGTTGAGAAGACTGTCCTTTCCTCATTGAATGGTCTTGGTGTTTCCCTTTAGTGACCCTCTTCCACAGGGTGTAGCTGGGGCCCAGGGTGCACTTCACAAATATCAGATTTCACATCTTGTGTAAAACACCAAATCACACCAGGGCATCTCAACAGTGAGTCTACTGAGGTGAAGAGCTGGCTCTTCTGCATTCCTTCTGGCCCCAGCCCCGCCTCTTCTGAGGAGTGCTCAAGCAGCAGGCATATCCACATAAACAAGCATCCATTAACAGGCCAAGTCCAGACATAGAATGGCTCACATACACCTCAGAACAGAAATTCTGACTGACCCCTACGCTCTCTTCCAACTGCTATTCTTTAGGCTTCTCTTTTCCTGAATGACACTCCATGAACTCAGTTTGTCACGCCAGAAACCTGCATCTCATCCAGCGTTCCTCCTTTCCCTCACCTCTCCCCAGCTCCCACGCCCCAATCTAATGCCTCAGTAACTCCTACTGTGTGTTTTTCTTCAGGAGCCAAAGCACCTCATAGCGGTTTATTGGTCATCCCACCGGTCACGTGACCATCTCCCGCCCAGGCCTAGCAATTGCCTCCTCACTGGGCTCCATCATATACCTTGGCCTCCCTCTGACCTGTTCTTCCCAGAAGCCAGTTGTCCTTGTCAGACATTAACCGAACACAGTTGCCCTTCTGTTTAAAATTGTACGATGGCTTCCCATACATTTTGAATAGGATGTAAACCCATTCCCATGGCTTACACAGACGTACATGCTCCAATCCCTGCCTACCTCTCCAGTGGCATGTCCTTCTACCTCACCTTTCACCTCACACACTATACTTCACACCTTCCTTTCCTCGGACAAGCAAAATCTTCCCCATATTCTCCCCCACCCCACGCTTTACACATACTCTTCCCTTTGCTCAGTATATCCTCTCTCCCCCTGTATGCCTAACTGACATTTTTTCATTCTTTAGGTCTTCGCTTTCCCTGAATAATGAACACATTATCTAAACTGAACTTTTGTTATTATCTGTCATGAATCCTATTTGTTTACTTCAGAGCAATTAAGTGTCTGGTTATTTGACTGTATTTATACTTCACTCTGCTGCAAGCTTAGAGATGGCAGGGACTCTATAAACCATAAACCTAGAAGCTATAGTTTTGGCATTTAGTCAATTGTGGACAACTGAATTAATGAACTAATAATAGCCCAATAAAGCAGCTTTTCCCTTAAAAGGAACACTCTGCTGGGATGTAAAATCAAGCGTTTGCATTCAAAGCAGAATCTGTTTGCAGCCCCTCAGGTTGCAATTTTGTTCTAGCTTCAGAAAAATTGCGAAGGACTGTTCTCCATAAGACACGCTGCTGCTACACAAGGGAAAATAAGAAAGATAAATTCTTGTCCCGTGGATATGAATGGTCCTTTGGCCACATTGCACATTCTTACTGATCAGCAGCAGCCATCAGTATCTGTTGGTCTCCAGAAAGAAGTACTGTGCCCATCTTGGCCCACATATAGTGTGGTGGTGACACGGTGTGGTGTGGGGACATTCCCATGGCAAGGTTTTACCTGCTCAAGTGTACTTGTGACTCATCAGCACTGGAGAGTCTGCCCATCTGGCTTGAGCTGAGCACTATCAGAATTGCCACTGTATGTGAGACAAAAAAATTAGATATATGAAAAATGCAATGCTAGATGCACATTTGATGAAGAGGGATCTGGTGTGTGCGCGCCTGTGTGTGTGTGCGCACGCACGTAGCACCCTTGACAGATTTACTTTGATTCAGAGAATGTTCGAGCTAAAAGGAATTCAGGGGTTGTCAAAACCAATCTGTGGGCAGATTAAAGGTCAAAAGCCAGTCTTTTAGGGAACAGGCCATATTCAGTGAAAGCAAGGACATTGGGCATTGCATAACAGGACACCAGGGCAGGGCAACAGGCCCGTTTAGGAGAGCTAAACTCAGTGGTACGTGGCATCACTGGAAGACCTGATCAGGCCCTGAGCAGGGCAGGGCAAGGCACAAGCTTGCAACCTAGCATTTTCTTCCCCTTACAATCCTCCCTCCCACCCACTCTTCTAGCCGGGTTCAACGAAGAAGAGAGAGTCACTCCGAAAGAATTTTCCAAGGCTGTAAGTGGATCAAGAGTAGTGCACTTAATTAAAGAGAGAGCACCCAGATGGGCTTTCCAGCCATTGGAATGTGGAGAACTTTGTTATAGAGTGCGATGAAAAATTCACATAAACAGACTCCCTGGGAAATGAGGTCATTTATTCAAAGTGCAATAATACCAAGACAGCTTGGGGGGAGCTCCAGGTACTTCCTCCCTTTCCTCACTCCCTAGTTTTGCCTGTTCTTTGCTTTTTCCTCACCCCACACCCTTTCAAAATCTCTTGCAAGCAACCAGTAGAAGAGATGCTGAGCTAGAAGGAGAGGTGGTGAGGACAAAAAATGAGAGAAGAAGGGGTTCAGAGGGGGCCAGGAAGAGGAGGAGGGTCAAGAGTTGTAGGCAGGAGGGAAAAAGCATGACAGGTATTCCAGTAAGGTTGGTCCTAGGACATCCTCCAAAGCAGCAAAGTATCACAATAAGGCTGTAGCTTCCACTCTTCTCAAAGGACTTTTTCCTCAGAGAAGCTACAGAGAATGCCACCAAGAGAAAAGTTCTCTGTCTAGGAGTTCACCAGTGTAGTACTGACCCAGCATGATTGGCCATGTTATCCTGTGCCACTTGGTAGCCTACAGTCGTCGTAGAAAAGGAGATGTTGGGTGGGAGGGCTTGCGTGGTCCTCTCAACTCAGATATCCAGAAAGTCATAGTATAAGATGGAGGAGGAGACTGGCTGGGAGGAAAGGCCCCAATAAGCTGGGCCCTTAGGACTGAGGGTTTTATACCGTAGTAGCCCTTGTTCTATGAAATGGTCCAGGCAGCCAGAGCTCCAAATTCTTGCTTGACCAAGACTCGCAAAAGACTAACATGCACACCCTCATGTTTCACCAACTCACCAGAGCTAGAAGGGCCTGTTAGGTCTAAGGTCCAAGAAGGTTATCGGATTGAAATGTGAGGATGAATTATGACAACAAGACTTCTATAAGCTTCTGGTGGACTCTCTGGTGGGATTTTTCTGTCATGATTTACAGAGGCACAAAAATGGTGCATGCATCATCAAAAATGGTGCAACCTCAGTGAGGTTGACCCCATCCTCCCTCAGGGTTCCAGGCCTTGGGATGCTGCAGGGTGGGATGGGGCCCAGCAGAGCTGTGGCACCCTCAGACACCTAAAAGAAGTGAGTTGCCCAGGTGTTGGTGTGGAACCGAGGTCCATGTGGAGGGTTGAACTGGGGTCTGGCCTGGCCCTGGAGAAGTGGGGAGCACTTGACAAAGAACAGCTCTTCTGGATGCAGATGGATACGTCTATTTTCATATTTTCCAAAATGAGCGTGAGACTGGCTGAGACCAAGAAACTATAGAGAATTAGGAGGGAGGGTCTAGACAAAGTGTTTCCTCTCTCCTAAGACTACGTGTAAAAAGCAACTGCTGGCCCAAAGAGGAGAATCCTGGACAAAACATAAGCCATCAGACTAACATAGAATGGGTTCATCCTTGTGTAGGGGACTCTGAACAAACATTCAAAGGGCCTGATCACAAATTTGCCCCTCCTTATATTGAGTCCCCTGATCATTTTTGGCTGGCTCCCCATCCAGGCTGAGGAAGCTAAGTAGACAAAGAGAAGTATAGTTTTTACTGCTAAGCAAATACACAGGAAAATAATAACAATTAGAAGCTTCATTATTGGCTGTAAATTACAGACTTTAAAAACTGTCATGGAGGTGTTTGGAGACACAGGAAAAAGGGTTGATGCTGAAAATCCGGCTGTTGAGGAGTTTTTGACCGTGGTCACAAAGCTGTTCCTGAGTCCCAGGAATGTCCAACCTGAAATCAGATGGCTCACAGGTGTAGCTGCAATGTTTTCTCTTTTTCTAGGAGATGTTCTTTTAAAGGGGGGATAACTTATCTTCTAGTGGCCCACGTCAAGAGGATCAATGTCAGGAAAAAACAGTGGTTATTTCCTTTGTATTTTAAGACTTCCTATTTTTGACATCCTTCCTTGAGAATGGCTTTATCTCAGTGTGGAGACCAGGAAGTCAATTGTGTTGGCTGGAGCATCCTCTGGGCCAAGCCATGTCTTGGGCTGCAGACAGTGCATCTGAATTTTTACAACTCTGTTAGAGGGGGCGAGCTCCAATCTTTGTGTCCCTCCAAGCAAACGAGATTTTTTCAGTTTCCCTACTAACAATAGAGCAAACGACTTTGTGAATGTCCAGGGAATGTTTGCGGCACACTGTAGCAGTGGGTGGTTGGGCTGAAGGGTGTAACAAACATTACTTTTTCATTTTATTCTCCAAATTCAGTCATTAACAAAGATTTTAAAGAAATGCCACTCTTATTAAAATGATTAAGAAAAATCACTTCATCTGTTTGTGGCTCATCTACAGCACATGAATATTTCCCCTCAACTTTAGCAATGACTTAATTTAAAAATTTTGCTCTTTAGAATGTTTTTTTCTTATATTAAAAAAAATTCAAGTTCTCAAAAAAAAACAAAGAATAATGTAATACCACACACATATTTTCATCATCTTAATATTTATTGGATTGCTTCTAGTCTTTTTTCCCCCTCCTCTTTGTTTTTCGTTTTTTAAAAAACTGAAGCATCACAGAGGTGGTGAAAGTTTACTTTAACCCCCATCCTTGGTCCCAGAAAGCTTTGTCATTCCCATCACCTCAACTATGCAATGGTATCATGAGTTTGGTATGTGTGATTCAAGCCCATTTTCATATTTTACATAAAATATATGCCCAGAAAACATAGGGTACATTTTTATGTGTATTTTTCTTTTTCAAATAAATTATTTTCTTATACTAAGAACATGTAACATGAGACCTACCCTCTTAGCAAATTTTTTAAAAAGTTTTTATTTTAATTCCAGTTAAATAGTGTTATATTAGTTTCAGGTATACAACACAGCAATTCAAGAATTCCATACATCACTCAGTGCTCAGCATGACAAGTGCCCTCCTTAATCCCCATCACCTGTTTAGAATTTTTTTTTACCAATCGGATAGGTGGAAAGTGGTATTCTATTCTCAGTTATATTTCTCTGATTACCACTGACAATGATGCTTGCTGGCACTTGCACAGCAGTGTGTGTCAGCCACTTTTCAAGCAGTTAATTTTTATTAACTAATTTTATGCTTTCAATCCTAGGAGGCAGGGAGCTCTTTTACTGGATTAGGAAAACTAGACCCAGATATCAAGTTGCCTGCCAAAGTCATCGGCCACTGCATTCCCTCTACTATAAATTTCCCATTACTATCCTTTACCCATTTTTTTTCCTATGATGTTGGTGGTCTTCTTCTTACCAATATATAGGATTTTAAGAAATATAGTATAGATGCCATATTTTTGGTCAATTATACATGTCGCAAATAACTTCTCCCAGTCTGCCACTTACTTGTAGAACTTGTTTATGGTGGTGGGATCTTCACATTTTCCGAAGCATTTTTTGCTTACGTTGTGCCATTCATTCATTCATTCATTCGATACTTATAGCTCACAGTGCTTGGCACTATTGAAGCCTCCGAAATTACAGATCTCTTTGCCATGATGGAGTCTGACTCATTCCAGTGGGAAATAACAGAAAATACACCAGCAACCTGGTCTGCTGGTGATAAGTTCTATGGAAGAAAATAAAGTCTATTTATTGCCTTCAGGTGCTCTTATTTTGTTATTTTGTTTAGTTCTTAACTGCTCTAGTAAGAAATTGAATTTAGGAAGAAACTTAAAAAATTTAAATAGAGTATGTTGTTCTTTGTCAATTCAAGAAATTTGGCTTTGATAAATGTTCCATGGGCTTAAATGTTGAGGGGAGGGTGTTCCTTTTATGAATTCAGCAGTTTAGAGTATAGGGCAAATGGGGCCAACTCCATGGATTCAGGCCAGCCAATCAAATGGAATCACAGGTGGAAAATAACAAGAATAAATGTAAAGTTCTGTGCTTGAGCTTAAAAAAAAAAAAAAAAAAAGACCCAATAACTCAAGGGAAGCTCATGTGAAAAAAACCTGGGAGTTTTAATTGGCTTCTATCCAAAATTCATGTATAGCAAATCAACTTATTTAACTTCCTAGGGATTTATTTTACAACTGGTTTATGTTGGAAGTTTAACCAGGAGGAGCACTGCCTAGGATTAGATTTCTATGGACTCTTTGTGTACACACACACATGCCCACACATACACACCATGTACACTTCTATGCACAGTAAGCAATTTGTACATTTTGTTTTGAGAAAGTGTCTTGGCAAAGTTTTCACAGATGAGAGCTCCCTGGTAATGTTTCTCGCCATGTGGTCTGTGGACCACCAGAATTAGCATCACCTGAAAACTTGCTAAACATACGGATTCCTAGGGCCTGCCCTTGACTCTTTAAACCCAGATCTCTGGAGATGGGTCCCACAGTGCTCAGCACTTTCACAAACAATAGCAGGTGATGCTTTTGCATGTGAAAGCTTGAGAATGCCTACACTATGTCAGAAAAGACAGTCTTCTCTGGGAAAATCTTGGCTTTACCTACAGGTATGCTCTCAAGACCCCTGTGGTTAGTTTTTCTTCTGACCCGGTTTCTTAATTTCCATAAGGACATGTCCACTCTATTCTTTCCCTTCCCCCCAACCTTCAAAGAACATGGTCAGCCTTCAAAGAACATGGCCTCACCATTTAGCATCAAGAGAGAAGAAACTGTCTTCCTGTTTTTCTTTTTGCTTTAACTACTGGGGAGCTCAATCACAAAATTAGAGCCTGTCACAGGTACTATCCACGAGCTTATGGCAAACATTTTGCATTCCAGCATTATCCTTGGCTCCATCCTCCTTCCCCATGCTGGTTTTCCCTTTCCATCCTTTCACTGAAAAATTCTATTGTCCTGTCTGCATTTCTGTAAACCTCCTCACACACTTCTGTTTGGAATAGGGTAAGGTAGAAATAAACAATAAAAAAGAAATTGGAATTGTTATTGTTGTCAGGCAGATAGGTATTGAATAAAATAAGGACAACAAATCATCAAATGAACAAAGAATCACATTAAAATCAGGGAAGAAAAAATGTGTGAGACTGAGATTTGTATTCATCTAACAACTTATTCATGTTTGTCTTTATCTGAGAACTGGAGATGAAGGAGAAGCTGTACTGGGAGCCCAAGGAGTGAGCTTACTCTTAACAATCAAGATGCTTATCAGCATCCCTAACTCATGATAAGAATTTATATATTGTAATGGGTTAAATGTTTGTGCCCTCCCTCCCTCAGTTTCGTATGTTGAAGCCCTAACCCCCAAGATGACTATATTTGGAAAGGAGGCCTTAATGGAAAAAATTAAGGTTAAATGAAGTCCAATGGATTAGTGTCCTTCCAAGAAGAGACACCAGAGAGCCATCCCTGCCCTCCCTTGGCCCACCATGTGAAAACCCACGAGAAGGCCGAAATCTGCAAACCAGGAAGATGGCATTGGCTGGGAGCCCACCATCCTGGTATCCTGATCTTGGACTTTCTAGTCTCCAGCACTGTGGGAAAGAAATTGGTGTTGTTGAAGTCACACAGTCTATGATGTTATGGCAACCCAAGCTGACTAATATATAACATGCGTGTGTGTGTGTGTGTGTGTGTGTGTGTGTGTGTTTAAAAATGGACAAGAGATTATGACGGGAAAAGAATACAAGCCCCTTGTTATTGACATCCAACAAAAGATTTGGGCACATAGTAAAAGAAAATGAAACTGAGAAAGAATATGCTACTTGCAACAACTCCCAGGAGTTCTAGGTTAAAGTCCATGGAAATTTACTCTTTCTTCTATATCTATGAAATGAAAGCCAAAATAATGAGCCCTTTAGCAACCTGCAGTCCTAATTCAGCCACCTATTTTGACTGAAAGGGGTCTGCCTTCGGTCTTCCCAAATTAAACCTGGCATCTGTCTGGCCTTAGATACCAATTAATCAGAATACGTACAAAGAAGTGACTGCCTAGAGTTGTTTTCTACTCTCGATTCTGACAAAGGAGACAGAGCAAGAAAATGGGTCCTGTACTGAATTGCTTCCTAAGGCAAAGAGGGCCATCCTGTGCCTGTGGGCTTCTCAGGGCCCTGCCAACAGATCAGGTCAGTTGGAGCTGCCACTTAGGTCTCTGAGACAATCCCAGGTTTAGAGCTTTTATCTGTAATCAAGTTGTACTAAGATAGGTTAGAAAACCACCTGAACACCCCCGAATACCTCCCCCAAAGGCTGAAAATCTAACAAGGAGCCAGGCTCATACAAACTGATGGGAATTTCTTTTAGGGGCTACCTCAATAACCCTTTATAGAGATGTCCTAGAATTCCTGTTTCTGACTAATGCTTAGCTGAATGTCATCCCCTGGGTGGGCACTGGTCTTTATTCTTCTGCTCACTCCCCAAGTCACACCATGCTATAGAGAAGTGTGAGTTCCATGTGAGTGAATAGAGAAGCTAAGGTGTTTGGGAACATATGGTGTTTGAACTGTCCCTTGGACACTAAGAAGTGCTTGTAACAGTCCTAGAGGCCATAGGGGAGGAGCAAGGTGAGTCCTAAGAAGGAAAGAACTAAGAAAGAAGGTTTACAAATGATATAATCAAAAGAATTGCATTCAGGAGGGAAGGAACTTATCACTTTTGTTTGTGTCATTTTCTACAACAGTTTCTAACTATAGCCATTTTTCTAGTGAACGCCCAGAGGAACCCCCTGATCATCCTGGGAGAGTGGTAGTTTATAGCTATTCCCGATCTGCATCCAAAATACAGACAAAGATTGTCCTAGTTCTTAATCATTCCCTTTTCTGCCTAAGCACACCTTCCCCCACCTGTGATCATACATCTTCTCAACTTTCCCATCTACTACTGCAGCTTGTAACTTACTTCTCCTATACACTGTCTTCCATTTCTAGAATCCAGAACCTTCAGCTCCACCCCTTTTGGGCCACAACACAACAAGTACCCACACCAGATAACGTGACTGGGGCTAGACTCCGTGTTAAGCCCTCACATTATTTCGCATACTCCTCGCAGCAAATGCATAGGCACTACTCTTCTCCCATCTCACAGAGGACAAAATAGGCTTGGAAGGTGACTTGCCCAGACCACAGAACGAATCACATTCTTTCCTGACTCTGTCATACCCTCCCCCATCAGAACAGGAGCATTGTTCATCACCATCTGAACATGTCCTCCACTATTCATCCTTCCCTGAGAGGTGAGAAGAAAAGAGATGTTTCCCCTCTGGTCTAAAACGAACAAAAATGGTTTCCCTTGATTCAGTTCTTTTCTATTCTATGAAGTTCTTCTTCCAAACATTTCCTTTTTTGTACCTTTGATCTTCCATTCTCTACTCACTCCTTTTCATGATAAAGGTATGGTCCGTTTACCCCGTTGTGCAAAGTGACATTTCCATTTCAATGACTTATTTAGCAGAGTGCTGACATCATGAAGCTCAGACTCCAGAAGGGAAGATGGGATCTAAGTTAGTGTTGCATAGACATGAGATGCCATAGAGTTGAAGGAAGGACAAGGCACTTATCACCAGAGAGGTGGCTAAGTTATCGTAGAGGACCTACTAGAAGGCTACATGTGGGAGAAGTTCCGCATGCAGAGATTGGAAAGGGGGAACCAGCTAGGGGGAACAGCATAAGAAAAGGAAAAGAGGCAGGACAGGCTAGAGAATATCTGGCAAAGGGCATTTTTCCATTTTGGGTGGGCACAGAGAACATAGGAGTAGGGACGTTAAACCAGAATTTGGTAATATTAAGGTGGGAAGACTAGTTGAAGGGCTATTGCAATAGTCCGAGTAAGAACTACTGTATTCCTGCCCTGTCCTGTCCTTGAATAGTAGCAACAGAAATGGAAAAACAAACAAACAAATATTTGAGAGAGATTTTGGAGGTGAAAGTCGCTATCGTCCTGGGTAAAGGGAAGAGGAACTTTGAAGGTATCTTAGCCTGAGCCTGTATGGTGCGAAGATGGTGATACTGAACAGAAATAGAAAGTCACAAAGAAGAGCAGGCTTAGAGGAGTGGGGCATGAGTTCAATTCTGACCATCGAAGTGCAGCTGTCAATGGGACGTTCCTGATGAGACCGAATCTAGCAGACATGTTGAAATCTGGCAACTCTGGGAAGCAGCCTGAGTTGGAAATACAGTTGAGAACATTTTGCATGTAATGGAAAGCTCTTAGAAAGTGCATGGCACTTAGTAATGGGTTCAGTGTGTGGGAAATGCTCCTGAGTACAAACCCTGTTGTATACATCTCCTAAACCCACTTGCATTCTTCCCAGTGATGGGTGCTCAAGAAATAACAAAGAAAGGAGTGAATAATGAGACGCTCAATATATGTTTGTTAAGTGAGTAAATAAAAAACCAAATGATTCGATGATGAATGCATGAAGTCCCGGAAAAATAAGTGAGAAGAGAGTCAGACTGGGGGCATACTATTGGGAATATAATGTGGAATGCATTTTGGCAAAATTCCACCAAGAGCCTGAGGAAATCTTTGATAGAAAAGTAGGTGAGAAGCTGAATGGACTGCAAGCACGCTAACTTGGCAAGAGTAGCCAGGGTGCCCTCTCTGCCTCGTGGGGATTTCTGGGACATCGCAGAAGTTTTCTGGCTTGTGAGCCTCCGTGTCCTGGCTGCAGTCGAGCTCTGGGCCATCTTTTGTTTCATTCAGTCCCAAATCAGAAGATTCTCTTGGATGCTGGTGCTCAGCTGGGAAATGGAAACTATTTGCACGGCCATGAAGGAAGCTTTCTGCATCTGGCAGGGTCTCCGGACTGGAACCAGCATAAAGAGAAAATTAGGAAATAATCAAGTAGGCTGTGCTCTTGGTATATTTCATTGTTAGTATTCCAGTTACTGGGGAGGATGTCTCAAGCTCTTCCTGGTTTATTGCCTTGAACATGAAAAAAAAAAAAATCTCCATATAGCTCAAGTTCATGAGCATGAGTTCTTACAGCAAGAAAGTCTGTAAGAATCTGTGAATAGTGCAGGATGGCATGGGTGAGAAACACAGTCTGTCAGGACTTTTTTCCATTTGCTCACTGCTCTTCTGGCCCAGGCCCGAGGGGGCAGAACAAAGCCTATGTTGTGCTTCCCAAAGCACCCCTGCTGTACTTTCGAGGGTTTTTCTTTTCCCCAGAAGCCTGCTTGAGGGAATTTTTAGCCCTTCCCTTCAATGAACTAAATGAGGCCACTGTTTTGCTGGTGTTTGGTATAAGGAAGGGCAGTCTCTATCTCACACTTATAATCTTTGCATAGTTCACGGAGGAGGCAGAAATCTGTGTGGTATAATCAGGATGGAGAAAACTCCCTCTGCTCCAAAAGGTGTCCCTTCCCCCTACCCCAATGCTGAAGGATCTGGTATACTGTTCCAACCCTCATAAAGTAGATGCCTTCCGTCTGCTTCTCCTGCCCCTAGCTCATCCCTATCACCTCCAAGGAGCAGTGACCTGGTCCTGCTTGGGGATGTCCGGGAACAAGGCAGCACCTCGAGAGGGAGCCTGCTGTGTGGACAATGTTCATTATTTTACAAAGTTCCAGTTCACACTGAATTAAAATCCACCCCCCTGGTTTACATTTCATATTTCTTCCATGCAATTGTAAATACTTTTTTTTAAAAAAAGATTTTATTTATTTATTTGACAGAGATCACAGGTAGGCAGAGAGAGGAAGTGAAGCAGGCTCCCTGCTGAGCAGAGAACCTGATGCGGGGCTTGATCCCAGGACCCTGGGATCATGACCTGAGCCGAAGGCAGAGGCTTTGACCCACTGAGCCACCCAGGCGCCCCAGCCTTGTAAATACTTGAAGAGAACTAGTGTGTCTCCATCTATCAAGCAAAATATTATGAGCTGTTTCCCACTGGTCATGATTACCAGCCCTGATTAAAGCAGATACTATCCTCCCCCTTCCCTTCTTCCTACTTGCTCCTGATTTTCTCCCCATAATATTTCTGTATCTGTATGTGCTAGTCACTGTGCTAGATGGCCTTTGCCTCCACTATACACCATGTACACTTGGCTCTTAAAGGGAAGCGTAGAACTCACCATAGACTGACTGAGGTCATGGACGACTTGGGAGTTACATGGATCTGAATTCAAGTTCCAGTATGTGCTTCCATTTTGCTGTAAGATCCAGTCAAGTTTCTTGACTATAATGAACATCAATTTTGTTATTTGTAATATGGAGAAAGTGGTCTCTGTTTCGGAGGGGTAGAGACAATATGTGCAAACTGCCTAGCACCTCACCTGGGCGGAGCAGGTGGGCCATCACTGAGAAAAACTGGGTCCATTATGCCATGCTTTTAGGTCAAATATGAGCATGGAAGGGTCTGGATTATCAAAATATATCAGCCACAAACCTAGCCATCTGTGAACTTGTTCAACATGCCATCTGTGTTTTCCTTTAAGTTACTAATAAAAATATCGGCCAGGATGTGGCCTTAGAAAGAGCCCTGTGACCTTCTATAGGGACACCATCTTCTTGTGCCTTCTTTCTTTAATAAGCATTCCTTGGTGGGGGACATTGAGCAAGTTGTACATAGAACTGTGCTCTTTTCTGGTGTATGTTTCTCCCTCTCTTCCAAATGAATATTGTGAGAGATTTTGTCAATAGCCCTGCTGAAATCCAGACAGTCTATGTCTAGATCATTCCCTGATACAGTAATGAAAAGATCCCTTCTCTCCCATGCATTCTCTTTTGAAAGGCAAACCCTCTCGGGAGAGCTAACATGTTGCCTTGATTCACAGTAACCTGGTAGTGATCTAACAGATCCCTTTCTAACTGATTCAGCTGGGAGTGAAGAAGTCGCTAAATACTGGAAGAGAAGGGAGGGTTGCTAATCTTAGCATGAAAGTGTGTAGTCACAGAAGAATGGAGAATAATAATAAATCTTACTGACTTAGCAAATGAGCTCAGAATGGACCCAGGCACAGACCCACCTTTACAAAGAGATAAAGACACGAGACTGATTGCATAGCCTCTGAGCATTCCCATACGTGCTCACAAATATGCCCTTCTCTCCCCTTCTGTTCTAAAAATCACCAGATTCAGCAAATGGCAAATGAACTTTACTCTCCCTTCTTTCAGCCCCAGCAGGGGACTGCAGGGGTGCTAGGTCCCTGCTGCTACAGATGTTCAAGTTTAGCCCAACACTAAAATCCCCATTAATGGCGATAATAGCAGCCAGCATTCATGGAGGGCTGACTTACATGCATTACATGCTAATCCTCACAACCCTGTGATGGAGACATCATTGTCATCCCTATCTTACAGCTAGGGAAATGAAGCCTCAGAGAGGGTGGACAATTTGCTTAAAGCCACACAGCTATGCAGGGAACAGGGCCAGGTCTCTGTCCCAATTCTTCTTCACTTAAAAGAGCTCTTAATATTTAGACAAATAATGCTTTCCAGTCTTGTTTTAAGGATTCCTTGTTTGACAACTAACAAGACTGTACTAGCAAGGACTCTAGGGGTTGGCTGAGGGAGATGGGACCACTGAGGCCCTTTCAGCTTCCTTCTATCCACTCCATCTCTCTTCCTGGAGGTTGCATGCCACTCTGTGTCCTCCTAGGTGGCCTGGCTGCAGCTCCTACGACCACAGTGATCTGGGGTGGACTCCCCCAATTTAACTTGTGGCTCACACCCAAGGAGACATCTGCTCTCTGGAATTCATACTGCTGGGAAGCCGCCCTCAAAATTATTTTGGAAATGGGCGGCGGTGTCTTGGAACAGCTTGACTGGGGGCTGCATCTCATTACTGACATAATTGTGACCTTTCAGCAGAATATGGAAAATGCCATTGATAGAATATGCAAAAATGATGTCAGTGCTATGATATGGGAGGGAAAGAGACGGCCCGTGTGGGATATTTATTTTAATGATATCACCATCATTTGTTATGTGGTTCGAATTAAATAGAAGTCTTTGAGTCTAAACTCCACCAATGATCTCTCAAAACATCCCCTTGTTTTGTCTGGTGTCATTTAGCACTCAATCTGGTCCATTTCCTGGCTGACCAGAGTCCTTGATATAATTTCTTTGTTCTGATGACTAAAATCAGAAATAAGGGGCCTTTATCTTCAATCACATTGTACCCTTAACGATCCAAGATTCAAGACTTCTTTCATGAGAGTAGGAGGGAAAGTGATTTAAATTAAGGAGATAGGTGAGATGGAGCCCCAATTATAAATAAGTTAACACGGACGCATGCACATGGACACACACTAAAGTCGAGATAAAAGTGTGCGGTGATAAACACATTACAGACATTATGAACGTGTTTACGTGATATTTTGGCAAATGTCCAACATGTGGCTGCTGGGTTGCGTCTGAAAGCCCTTCCATTCTACCAGGTGACTGAGCTCAGGGAAGCAGATGGTTCTTTGTGGCTCCCAGCTGTTGCTCTGCCCAAGCTGTAGAGCTAGCACATTTGCTAATAATAGCTCTATTAATAAAGTGAAAACAATAGTCCACATCCCCACCTTCCATTAACAATGCATTTTAATGCTCTCACTCATGTTACCTCACTTGACTTTCTCAACGTCCCTGTAAAAGAATTGTTGACATCATGAAGGTCGTGAACATTTCCATTTTGCATATGAAGAAATAGACCCAGAGTGATGGCATTTGCCCTCAGACACATGTGGTTAATGGTAAATGCTGGAACCCTCAGTGTTGGGCTGATGCTGCCGTCCCTCCGCAGTTGGACAAGACAGCCCAGAGGAGCACATTCTCACCTGAGTCAGCACCAGGCTGAGGTGATCTGCACAAATGGCCCAGCACAGAAAATCTCATGCGCAATTCCCACCCCAAAGGCCAGTGATGTGTTGCTATAGGAATTAACAGTTACTACAGAGCTCTGTAGAGCTCTATAGTAAGGCTCTGGGAAGAGCACTGTATAAACCTTTCCCCGTGTGTGAGGGCAGAGGTGCATAATGTATTAGTTTGCCAGGTCTGCTGTAACAAATTACCACAGACTGGATAGCTCAAACAACAGAAGGTTATTCGTTCATAGTTCCAGAAGTCCAGAAGTTCAAGATCAAGGTGTCAGCACGGTCAGTTTCTTCCAAGACCTCTGTCCTTGTTAATCTTTTCCCTGTGTCTTCTCACGGTTTTTTCTCTGTGTGTGTCTGTCCTAACGTTCTAATGTCCTAATGTCCTCTTCTTATAAGGACACAGTCTATTGGATTAGGGTCCACCTTAATGAGTGCATTTTAACTTATTTACGTCTTTCAAGACTTCATCTCCACATATGGTTACTTTCTGAGGTCCTAGGGGTCAGCATTTCGACAGATGAAAGGGGCGGGGGAACAGATTACAAGAAGTATATAGAGTGTAAGGAGAAGCAGAACACACATGGGAGCTGTGCTACATTTATTCTTTCACAAGTATTGGGTGCCTGTTTGTGCCATGCTCTTTGCTCCAGGGACTGTTGGACCCATCACGGCCCAGTAAAGTCCATTTGAGGGCTATGGGACTTCTACGTGTTCTAGCATCTACTACCAATGCTAGTCCCACAGAATGGAGAGAAGACAAACTAAGCACCGGTTCTCTTTGCTGTGCATAAAAGCACTTGGGAAACTTGTCAAAGCCCAGATATTTGGGCTTCACCCCAGAGATTCTGATTCTGGGTGGGCCCAAGAATCTGCATTTCCAGTAACCTCCCAAATGAGGTGGACACAACTGATCCATGGACCACACTTGGGGTAGCACTGCCAAATACCACACTGGGAATTTGTCCTTCTCTGTTCTGACTTGTATTATTTAGAAGCCTCAGGATTATGAACAATATCTATTCTAAAAGCTCTTTTCCTCAGGTTAGGCCAAGGGTGCAAACTAAGATAATATGTTCATTTTACAGACTTGAGAGCTGTGATTATACACAAAGCATGTGCAATTCATCCTTTAATCTCCTGCCTTTGTGCAGGAGGACCTGAAGAGTGCTAGTCTCCATGAAATCAAAGAACGTGTTTTATTGCTCGTTACATCCACATTTATCCTTCTGCTTGTATACAATAAGAAGACAATCAACATTGCTAATGAAGGAGAGCATTGTGCAACATTGGCAGGATACCCTTCCTGGGGGCTTAGTTTTGAGTATTTGGAATTTAGAGAAGAGTCTGTGTTCTGAAACTTCATTTGAAAGCAGGCCGCTTTCTATTTAGAACAGCTTTTCCAAAGAAATAGTTAACAGTCCATTCACAAAAGCCCATTTAACCTGTAATGTGGCTGAAGTATTTACATCATTCCTAACCACGGTTTCCCGGAGTAAAACGCATTCCAGGTTCCAACACGAATACCCAGAGCAAACATCTCCCTTAATGACTTGGGTGGGGGAAGGGGAAGAAAGAACCGGTAAGTGGAGCTGAGGTGACAGAAGGATAACCATGTGTGGGAACGTGGGAGCAGTTGCCACATGGAAGTCAGGACTGTGGGCACAGGCTCTAATACTCCTGAATTTGTACAGTGGCTGGAGCTATTTATTTGTGTGTTGATACATGTATTTGTGTGTTTGTTTACTAATAGAGATTATGTGTACATTATCATTTATTGCCCTTTAATTCATGTGAGTTTATCTTGTCTCTGCGACTAGATTATAAACTCTTCAAGGTCTAGCACCATGTATGATACCTATACTGCCTTTTGCAGTAGCATCTTGAAATCAGTTAGTTACACGGTTGTTCATTCTACTGACATGCTAAGTCCCAGCAGGTACCATCGATCTGGTTGTGAGGAGTAATGAAGTCACGGATTTGAAAGTGCTGACAATGGCAGGAGGACAGGTGGAGGTTTCACTGGTCATGCTCTGCCAGGAATTTAACTCCAAAGAGAAAAGAGGAAGCTGGACAAAAATCATTTCCTTCGATCTCATGGGAAATCAGACTGAAGGAGAGTCGGTGTATAAATAGCTTTGCTCACACCAAATATTCTTGTGGTGCCAGGATAGGTTAACTATAGGATCAAGAAGACGGGTCAGTGAAATTGCTAGAGATTAGCAAATCAAAGAGGACCATTGCCCATTCTGGAAGCTCTCTGAAGGTTAAATAAGCCTGGAGCTGGACTTGTCAGTGGGGTATCCCTGTTTCTGGCCTGGCTGTGGAAGCTTTGTTAATGGCATGGCCCACACGTTATTCAACTCTAAAAACTTTTAACTTCAAGCACTCCTTAACTTTAGGAGATAAAAAGAAATTGTCTTAATTGTATTCTTTTTCTGGAGAGGCTTTTTGCTATAGGGAAAAGAATACTAAACTAGAAGTGAGAGTATCTGTGTTCTGATCCCTGTTCGCTCTCACTGAACAATTAAGGAATTCAATTTACCTCTTGCTATCTCTTCCAGCTCTATTACGCTGTAAGTCTACTATTATTCTTTGGAATTAACCAAGGAAATAATATTAGAGAAAAGGATATTGGAAAAATAATATTAGGGAAAGGGACAAATATACCCATCGTCATCATTTCTATTCAACAATTCACTGGAGGTTCAAGCTGGTGTGTTGAGGGAAAATAAAGAAACAAAATGTACAAGTTCTGAAGAAGAAGAACTAAAACTGATGAGTCTTCCTCAAGTTGACATATGTATTTAATGCAATCTCAACCCCAATTTTAAAAATCCCAACAAAAATCTTTTTAATTAAACAAATTTCCTTTATTAAATAGAAGCTATAATCTACAGTCTTAGAAGCCTGAAAGTTCAGAAAATTAAAATTTTAAAATCTATTCAAGGATCCCTCTTAAGATCCCCAACATGACTTGTCTGCCCACATAAGACAGCACTCTTATAAAACATCACCTAAGGAAGGACTATTACAACCCTCCCCAGACCTCCCAGGCCTCCACATTGTGAAGTGAGAAAGAGGGTGAGGGGTATAATGGATTAGGTCCGTGAGAAAGTAAGGGGTCATGGGATGTATCTGCAGCCCAGGGGAAGAATTAATCTAAACAACTTAAAAGAACCTCTGAAGAGAATGGAGAAAAAGAAAAGGATATAATGGCATGCAAGTTAGTTTGTTGGTTTGGTGTCAGGAGTTGAGTGGTTTTCCAATTGATATGTTCTATTCTCTTTCATATGAGTTAATACTAACAATTAACACTTGCTTTGTATTACTATATTCCAAACATTTCAACTATATTAACTCATTTTATCCTCTGAACAGCCCTGTGAGAGGCTGTTCTATTAGTATATCCCCACAAAAGCAGAGGAAAGGTAAACATAGAAATAGGTTAACTGATTTACCCAAGGTCACACGGAGCCCAGATTCACACCAGGTAACCCGGCTCTGGAGCCCACAGTCTTAACCACCACTTCACCCTGCAGTCTGTTTTCATTCTGTAAAAGAGGGAATTCAGTTGGAAATGCTCTTGTGGGGGACAAGTGACAACGCCTTCTGAGAAAATGCAGAGAGCTTTCCTGGTGTTGTCAGGGTCTCCAGGGAGGCTGGAGCCCATGCTTTGTTGGCCCGAGAAAGAACTTCTGGATATGTTCCAAGTCAGGAACAACCAGAAATCAGGCTAGCTTCCCTACCAAAGGACAATAGTCTTTCAGCAGGTTCCAAATATAATACTAAAACGCTGTTCAAAGAATAGAAGCTACTCAGTCCTGGCACTTGGTGTTGCTAATTGCTCATTTTCTGACTTTTTTTTTTTTTTAATTTAAAGGTGAGGAGGAACGTGCTCTTCTCCAGAATTACCCTTGGAGAAAAAGCTAGAGGGAGATACTAACTCCCAAATTGTCTTCTGAAATGAGTAAGTGGATAAAAAGGATATAGTAGACCGAATAAAAGAAGAGGTGAAATTAAACTGTTAGGAGGGGGTGTAATGAAACTGTTGACTTATTGACCAAATTATGCGGTTTCAATTTTATAGGAACACTGTGCTTCATAGAGAACTGCTGAACCATCAGTGCTATTTATATCCCTAGGCAGGCACTCAGGGGCACCCCGTGAGCCAAAAGCTATGACTCAAACTTCCAGTCTCGACGAGCTGGTCAGACATAAATATTCTCCTGATCTCCACAATCCCATGCACATTAATGCTCATTCTCAACAAACTCTAGTAGATTGACTGTTTGATCAAAGGACTGGAATCTTTCCCAAGAACAGGCTAGATTTTAAAAATGGAAATGATGTTGGAACAGAACCTTAGAATTTTTCACATATTTATTAGAAAGAAAAGAGAAGATGCACAATAAATTTTCAAAGTATGCAAATGGTACTAATCATGTTTATACAGTGAAATGTTGATTTGAGGTTAATAAACCAGAAAATCACCAGAGACTCACAGAGCGGCCAGAAGAGTAGGGTTGAGTTTGCTTGTGGGTATGTGCAAGTTAATTCAGACAGAGAAATGACCCTGTCTCATCTGCTGGAACTAAAAGAAAAGAAAAAGCCAAACAGTAAACATCACTAGGGAGAAAGTTGGGAAAATACGATTGTTTCAGTCAATGTAATTTTCTACACACTGGAAATGCTACAATAAATAAATTGTACTCATTACTTCCAGAAAAGATCAGAATGTGCAGGTAAGTATATTTTTACAACTTATTTTGACAGAAAGGGCGACAATAAACCTCGAAGAGGAAGGTCTAAAGCAAAGACAGTTTGGAAGAGGTGTCTCTTGAGGGAGGGCAGCCAAGATGGAGAATCAGAATCTCTGTTGAAAGGAGATAAGACATGGGGTGGGAACATTGTACAGAGGTTCGGATTAGAAGAATAAAGTCAGAATGGAGATGGCAAGAAAGTGCGGCCCAGACTGGAAGATGACAGGAGCTTGGAACCATTTGGATTGAAGATGATAGTTCAGGACTAAGGTCATAAACTCCAGCTCTCCTTTATGATACAGATGTGGGGGGCTGAGAGGAAGGGCATATGAAGAATCTCAGGGCCATGTTAGATTATTAAGGAAAATGGGTACTTTCAAGTTTCTAATCCTAATATTTGAGAGACGATAACCACGTCTTCTTACAAGGTGTAGCTTGTAGCCTTTGTCAGACACCAAGCCCCGATTGGATGAAACAAGGCTCTATGCCTGTATGGAAATGATTATGGCAAGCAAAAATGTGAATTCCTAGAGCCTAAGACACACCTTTATTTGAATATAGACAGAAAATATCTTGGAAATAATTGTAAATGTCTGGCTCTGCATTTGTTTGGATTCTCCATACTCATGCTTCCTTCATAGGAGAGAAAAGAGAACTAAAAATCCGTTTTCTTTTGGAACAGTTCCATGCTTTTGGCATCTCACATGGAGAGGAAACTTATTTTCTCTTTTCTGCTCTAGTAAACAATTGTGTAGCTTTCTCCACTGTCTGGTTGGTGGTGAATTGCACGTACAGTGAGTTGATGAGAGTGGCCACACTGTCTTTCAAAAACCCCACGAAGCACCATTAGAATCCCCAGCCTGAGAAATTGCTAGGTTACAAGACTGTTAGGACTCCTCTTTCTTGGTTTACGTCTGCTAGCAAGATCATCATAAAATGATGTGACATTTCAGTTAAAGTCCTCCAGCCCATGGTTTTAAATTATTTGGTTTTAAATTATTTGGCAAAGGTCTCTGCCCTTACGATTAATTTCTTCCACACATTTCTCTTTGTAAGCACGGGCCCGTTGTCAAACACTGTAAGGAAGCAAACCTATTCTTTTTGAGATGTTTCTTATTCGATTCCTGCCTTCCACTTGTATTTCATAGCGAACCTGAGCTTGTCTCTTTTTTTCTGGAATTGCAGCTATTTCAGGGAGAGATATATATAGCTCCATAACAATGATTTACATACTAATAATACATACTATATATTCTATTTTATATAGTATATGTTATCATGTAGTTCTTAATAGACCAGAAAGAATATTTGATGATCTCTAATTTTTATAGAAAGAAAACATCTTAATTGTTTTTCAAGAGGGAAGATAACTTCTCTCGGGATGGTTATCAACTCCCCAAATCCTTAAAATTAGTGGAAATGAGGCTTTTGAGGAGAGAAAATGACTATAGATCTGCTTTGTAGATGAGACCGCCGGTATAGAACTGAGCATCAGAATCAATTTTGGAATCCATTCCATTAGGTGAGAGAAGATTCCTTTTTGGAAAAAGAAAAACATCCAGGTACAGCATATCTGCACTATGTGGGGTCTTGAGAGCTATTCCAAACCCAAATCTTCTAGGACCTCTGGGAAGCAGGAATGTAACTGCCTGGTGTGATTCAGTTCACCACGGGGAGACTGCTAGGGTGAAGGGTCACAAACGCACTTGGGTATGGACGCCTGATGGAAGTATACTCACAGGCACTCGTTAGACTCAGGTAATATCCCTTCCTTAAAATTAAATCTGTATGTGGGTACTCTGGGACCCACTCTGGTGTTCACAGCTCCATACGTTTGCACAGGACCACATGTAACCAGACTTCGTTTATGCTGTCTACCAAAGCCAAGTCTTTGGAGAATTAAAGATGCACACAGGGAGTACTAGCAGCATTAGGGGAAAGACGTGGGCCTCATGCTATCTGGTTGGGACAGTCTTGCAGGACGGCGTAGAAATGTGGAGTCCTAGGGTTGGGTGAATCAAGGAGAAGTGTGTTCTCAGGATGTTAGACACCAACACGGCCAAGGTTGGAGGTAGGTAAGCAGGTAGGAGGCTTGAGATGACACCATGCATAGATTACTCATTAAAAAGAGAGCACTATGGGGCCAGGAGCCAAATTTGAGAGTGGTAAGTGGGAGACACAAAGTAAGCTCCTTGCCCTCTAGTTTAGGAGACAACACTAATAAAACACAAATGAGGCCCACGGGGTAGCACAGAAAACAACATTTTGTTAAGTACCAGATTATGTGTCTGATGATTCTGTTTCCTTAATTAAGCCTTGCTAGGTTATCTTTCCGAAGCCCATCCATCCTGGTCTACACCAACTGGGTAGCAACTCTTGGTGGTATTGGACTAAAGCCTCCTGGTCCCGACAGATGGATTCCTTCCAGACACAGAACTAGAAAAATTTTCCACCAATGAGATAGGACTTTTTTTAAGTGGAAAAAGAAAGAAAAAAAAAATCTTTGTCAAACCAACTGAGATCAATTTGATAAAGTCTCTATTATATTTAGCCAGGTGATCCCTGTATAGAAAAATTTTAAGAGACACCCATTGAAGATGTTATGAACCAGCTTTCTAATTTTCAGCTGTTATTAATTATTGCTCAGTTCAGCCACTCTGTTTTTAATGTGTTACAGAAGGCCTGGAAATTTGTTTCTAGCTCTTGAACTTGTTGGTCCTCCCATGCCCTTTTGCTCCCAAAGCACCCACAGAAGTCTTCCATCCAGCCTGGGCCTGCTGTAGATGAGGAAGGACCCATATGTGTGACCTTGTTAGGGGAAAGCACTCATCCACCCTTAGTAGTTGCTTTCCTCCATTTTTTTTTTTTTTGGTCTGATTGAAAGAGAAAGGACAATTTCTGGCTTGGAAAGTTACTGTCACTTAAAATAAACATTTTAGAACATCTTAATTAATTCATTGTAAGCTTCCTCCACTATCTACAAACATTGCCAGCAACATGAGCTCTCAGGGGTCCTGGGACATAGAGAATTGGTTAATATGACTTATACTCAAATTTTTAAAATTTTTTTAAAAATCACCTTTATTAAAGTATAACTTAAAATAAAATTCACTCATTAGAAATGTGCAGCTCTATGAATTTTGACAAATGCACATAACCAGGTCACCTACACTCCTATTGAAATATAGATCACTTCCATCATCCCAAAATGTTCCATTTGCCCCTTTGCAATCATTCCCCAGCCCCCAGACAGCCACTGCTCTTTGTCACTGTAGATTAGTTTTGCCCTTTCTAGAACTTTCTATAAATGCAATCATGCAGTGTTTACTCTTGTGTCTGGCTCCCTTTGTTCAACACACTGTTTTTGAGATTCATCCATGTCCTATCAGCAGTTCCTTCCTTTCTGAGGCTTTTTATGTGTATACAGGGAAAAAGAGGCTTCCTTGTGCAACCGCATACTTGCTGGTAAGAAGATTTTAATGACGATCTGATTTTTGTCTTTCAGGGGCTTCTTGCAGATTCTAGTAAGACAGAATAAAATTCCGTAATGTCTCCTTTGTCTGAAATGAATGGAGATTTCTATATGGCCAAGGTACACGGGACAATCAAACTACAGCTTAAAATAAAACATATGTGTTGAGTTGTAATGCACTGACTGATTTTAGAACCTATTTTTGCTGTCAGTTAAGGTTATGAATGACTTGACTATCCTGTGAAATCTTTCAAGCCTGGAACTACCCAAAGCTTTCATGGGTATGATCTCACAATCTTTCTCTTCCTATCCTTAGGCCTTGTGTTTAGAGGATACGGCCCTAAGATTTTTGTCAGCAACTTCAAAAGTTTTTGGTGTTTCCCTCATCAATGATAAGGCTTTATAATATAAGTTGAATAACCAGAAAAATGTTGACAGGGTAAGAGGAAAAACACAACAAGTATTTATGAATCATTTAGTTGAAATACAGACAAGTGAGCCCTTATTCCCTCTCTCCTGAAGTTTGTGATCTAGTAGGATCAAAAGACATCCAGAAAGAGCTATAAGAACTCTGGTTGCAAGGGGAAATCAGAGACCTCTAGGGGAATTCAGTGAGGAGAAGGAGTAGTTTGAACTCCTGAAATACAGATTTTCCAGAGAAGAATTGACATTGGAACCGAAACCTAACAGAAAAGTCAGACTTTCAATAAATGAGAAAAATCAGGACCTTGCAGACAATGGGAAGCTGCCTCTATCAGCTGCTTATCATGGGTAAGGACTGTGTTGCCAGCACAGCACGTGTGGTCTGGGTTCTCACAAGGACTCCCAGACTATGTATTATTTATTATCCTTGCTTCTGGAATGAGGAAACAGAGGACCGACCGCAAGTCCCACGACATCTAAGTGTCGGAACTGGGATTTGAACTCATGTTTACGTTGCTCCAAAATACATGCCCTTACCACATGGCCCTTCTGCTGGACTCTCCCCACTTTCCCATCACTAAGACTGCCTCCTTGGTGGCTTCTGGCACCTGGCTCATCACTGCCCTTGGTGGCAGTCCCTCCAGGCCTTCCTAGAGGCGAAGAGCATTGGCCTTCTCTCTGTCTCGGGTCCTGCCACCAGTTCCTGGTTACTGCAGTGTCTGTGTGAACAACACACACACAATGACATCCTCAGAGTCATGATGGCCTTCTCTCCGGTGGTTTCTTCTCCTTTCCATTTCTGCTGCTCGGTGTATCTCCATACCTCAGGCCCTGTGACCACCCAGAATGGTTCACCTCTGAAATCCAAGCTCTAGTACCTCATCTCTGGCCACAAGCTCACATTCTCTCAGCCTTGTCCCTCCTATACCTGTTCTTGACTGTACCTGCTTTATATCCCTTTACTTCTCCTAACCTAGTAGCTCTTTCCCAGTCTGACTTCTTGATCTACATTGGGCCACAGCATGGATCCCCAAACTACATTCTATCTCAGATCTTTTAGGCCCTGTCCTTCCTAGTCCCTGCCCAGCCCAGCAAAACCTCTGGACCAGTCTAACAGTCTGTTGCTAATGCTGTTGAGTGTCACTGGAGCGAACCACAAGAGAATATGCTGGATTCACTATGAACTCCTGGTCTCCTCCTTCAGTTGGACCTCGAACATCTTTCACAAGTCTATTTTCTTGACCTATGCTGGTTCTTATCCCTTACCACGCAGTCACCATTTCAGATCTTTACTCGTGTCCTCTAATTCCCTATCCAAACTCTGGTCTTTATCTTTGGGAAGAGATGTGTCCTATCAAGAGAACTGAAGTCATCAGGTGTGAATTAGATCAACTTTCCGAAGTCATATCAGCTTACTATGTCCCTATGCCCTCTTTTGCTCCCTGTCTGCAGGCCCCCTGGGGGAGCCATGCCACTTCCTATCCAAGGGCTATATCACCTATACTCTAAATTCCACTCCTCCTTTCTCTCTTATATTTCCAACCCTTCTCTCAATTTGTTATCTCTTTCTTTCCAGCTTCTAAAAAATGCACAAGTACCTCCTATCCTAAAAAGGTATCAGTTGACCTTTTGTGCCCCTCTGGCTATAGCCCCATCTCTCCCATTTCATTTTCCGCCAAGTTTCTGGGAAGAATATTCTATACTTATTATTCTCTCTATGCCTATTCATCTCCTTTTCACTCCTCCTCTTTGCCCTTCATTGATTTACACAAAGTATAGACATAGGTCTCACCTCAGCTCCCTGAAACTCAGCTTCAACTGTAGACTCAGCCATTAATAGAAGTTTAACAAAGGCTTGGCTCTAATGTATATGGGGATTATAATGTAGGAAAGACACACCTTATCTGAGTGACCTAGAATAAGTTGCTTAATCTCTCTATGCCTTGGTTTTCTCATCTGAAAAATGGGTATGATAAGATTCCTTCCCCCTTAGAGTTATGAGGGTTGCATGGGCTCACTTATGTGATGTGCTCAGAACAGCATTTGAGGAGGGTGAACCTTTATGACTACCGCTGTCAATGGTGATTAGGTAGTAGTTTTGTAGAACTGCTAAAAAAGGAAAACAAGTCAAAATCAGGTCTCACCATCAAAATCCATGAGTCATTCCTCCCCCCAGGAATGTCTTCCTGGCTGTACTTCTTTAAAGAGGACTCTCTAATGAGAGTCCCTTGTCCCTGTCCTGAGTCTCTGCCCAAAGTGGGAGGGACACCCAGCATCTTCCTAATTTCTGCAGATTTTTTGCTCTGCCCACATGTCAGCACTCACTGTCTGAAATACCTGCATTTAGATTTGTTCCCTGGTTCAGATCTTTCCCAAGGATGGGTCAGACTCTTTCTTAACACCCTTGTGACTAAGGGAAGGAGGATAGTTCATCTCCACCTATCCCTTCAACCCCTACTCCCAAATGATGGTGGGCACACCATGCCTGTTACCCACCCACAAGAGCAGGCAGATTGTTCTGAATGTACAAGTGAGGAGTGCAGAGCAAGTAAGCATATCCCAAACCACAGAGCTAGGACAGGTGATGGAGAATTCATGCTGTCTCTCTGACCAGAGATCTCTCCGTTCCCTGACACACAGCATTGCTTCATTTCTCATAAACCAGAGTGGAGTCATTTCCAAACCAACCTAAAGCACAGTGGCTTTCAAGATGTAAAAGTTAGTGATGAAGTTTGAATAAAGGGACATTTCTTCAAGGATTTTTCTTGCAGATTTGGCCAACTTCTTAGCTAGAATTTGCAATTACTATCACAGTGTCTCCTTCCAGTGGGAGAATGCATGTTCCCTTTCCTTTGTGCACACAAATATTCCTTAAGAAATCAGACTTGTTGACAGTCTAGGAGAAAGCCTTTCATGGTTCCTCACAGGTTTGCTGGGGATGAGGTCACCGAGCCGGCTCATACAGAATGTGTGGGAGAGAGAAGAACAAGCATGGTTACAGGTATAAACACCACCCTTAGGCTGATGTTAGCCAAATCTTCATATTCAGTGAAGACTTCTGCTCTGAATTCTGGAGTCCTCTATCTAACTGGCCATTTGGCATCTCCACTGGGATACTTCACACTGTCCCAGAATTAGAGCATCCTGATGGAACTTTTAATTTTATTCTCCTACCTCCAGAAATATGATCCTCCCCGTTGTTTCTGACTGCAGCAGAGGGCACCACCAGGGCCCAAGGAGACAGCGAAGGGTTTTTATCAGAAAATGGCATGACTAACTTTATTAGTTTATAAGAACGTCATCCTAGAAACAATGTGGGGTCAGGATTTACAGTTGAGAGGAGGGAATTGAGTTGGTGGCTATTAAGAAGGGAAGCTGTAAGTCTTCGTGCCTGAGTTACTTTCTTTATGTTAACGAAATAGGATATGTAAGAGTAAGATAATGGAGTGTATTTCTAGAAACTGCTATTAGGTTTATCCATATGAAATGATCATTTATAGGCAACAAACATTGAGTAGCAGCAAATTGTATGATTCCCTTACTATGTTATAACAGGGCAGACACACATCTCTATCAAAAATAGGAAGATATCTGGCTCAGTTGGTAGAGCATGTGACTCTTGATCTCAGGGTCATGAGTTTGAGCCCCACATTAGGTGTGGAGCCTACTTAAAATAAAAACAAACAAACAAACAAACAAACATAAGCATTTACTTCTGGTTTAAGTACAAAGGATGGAACACTTTCTGGAAAGCAATTGTATCCTAAGTCTTAAAACAATAAAATGTCACATGGGTTATTTTACTTGAGAGAATAAATACCAGTGAAAACACCAATGGAAAAGAAGTCATTCCAGAAGTGTTTATAACAGGAAAAAAATGGAATTAGTCCAAATGTTCATTTGCAAGACACTTTAAATAAATAAGCATCATCTGTTCTGTGAAATAGTATACAACTATTAAAGTGATGAGTAGAATGAAAATTTAATGTCACATAAAGATCTCCACAATATATTCTTGAGCATCAGGACGATATAGAAAACAGATGGGTCCTATGATACCACTTCTATTAAAAATAGGTTTCTAGGTCTAATTATTACAATATGCAGAGAAAATTACCAGCAAAAATGGTATTCCTAAATGTTAACAGAGACTACCTCCAAGCAGTGGACTTCCAGAAGATATTTTTTTAATGCAACTGAGGATTTTATAAAAACTTGGGGCAACTTTATATTATTTTTATAATAATAAAGCAAAAGCTACATTCAAAAGAAAAAAACTAACCAAAAAGAAAAACCTTCATAAATATTTAAATGCATGTAGGAGTTGATCACTTCTTAGGGAAAACCCCAGTGTTCAGATGAACCTGGTTAATCTTTGACATGAGCAGCGATGGGTACCTTGCTACGTTTTCCGTGACATCAACATTAAAAACAGAGACTCAGTCCTTCCACAGATGACATTCGGTGACTGTAAACAAGGGATATGCAGCGTGTTTGTACCAACACACGGAGCCTGTGGATCTCATGAGCTATTGGCAGGTGTTCCTCTTTTCTCAGAGATACAGACAGTTCTGTGGGTTGAAAGCCCCACTGTCAAGTCTAACACTCTCATATAAATTCTAATTTTTGAAGTAAAAGCAGCTCTTTTATCAGCTGTTTGTTTTTTTAGGATTCCTGGTTTCCTGATTCCTTTTTTTAAAAAAAAGATTTTATTTATTAATTTGACAGACAGAAATCACAAGTAGGCAGAGAAGCAGGCAGAGAGAGAGCAGGAAGCAGGCTCCCTGCTGAGCAGAGAGCACGATGTGGGCTTTGATCCCAGGACCCTGAGACTATGACCTGAGCCAAAGGCAGAGGCTTAACCCACTGAGCCACCCAGGTGCCCCTCATGATTCCTATTTTAAAAGAGTGGGACTCCGAGCCTGGTTTGGGGACTGAGTAGGTCTAGGAGCATGAGATACCCTATTAATATTCTTATGAATGGGAAAGCCCATATGTAAGTAAATTTTCTCATAGCCACATTAAAAAAATGGATGGAATTAATTTTAATAATCTCTTTTATCTGAACTCAGTACTAGAATGTTAGTATTTCAACATGTAGCCAATGTAAGATATTATTGAAATAGTTTATATTTTCATTGGTTTTTCTTTTATTCTGCCATTACTTTTCAAAAAGAAAAGCTCAGCCTTAGACCGTTTCTATGCCCTCCCCTTCTTAGATAAAGGTGGCACACTAACAGTGTATTCTGTACCTAGTTTAAACTTAATACATGTGGAAGTCATGCCATCGAGATGGATAGATCTCAAGAACATTTGAGCTTTTGCAACACTTGACAATCACCGGCCACTGGCATTGATGGGAAAAGAAATTTTGTGGAATATTCCTCTCTTCTGGCAATATCCATCAGAAGACCCTTCCCTTCCTCCCAGAAGGGTCATACCACTTCAAAGGGAGCCAGTGGTGGCTTTTAGCTAATAAAAGGGTATCTCTGTCTCTGATTTATCTTTACTCTAAACGTCTAAAGGACAAGGAATTGTTATGATCCCAGAAAATGTTCTTGAGGAGAAAGGTATTTGCCTTTATTTGGTAATTGTATTTAATAGTTGAAAGGAGATAGGCTATAAAAGCAGGGGAAGCTGGAAGACGGCCCATGAAGTTAATTTTAAAAGTTATTTATTGACTCTTTGATGGGTGGGGCCTTTTCTTTCTTTAGACCAGAAAGTCCTGAGCTTCCATTTAAAAACAAAGCTTGAGGCTAACCCCAGCTATTCCCAGCTCTCTGTGAGTAAAGTGAACACGGCCTTGAGCAAAGGGCTGGTACAGGAGTTAGTGGGGAAATTTCCTTTTCCCATCAGTGGCTTGACCCCAGCTGCCTTTGGAGCCCAGGTGATTCCCATGGTTTGGGACCAAAAAACCTCATTTGTGTATCCAGGTAAGCGCTCACTGGCTGTAAACCTGAAAACTCCAGAAACCGCCATCATCCTTGAGAAAAATCTGTCTTCAGACTGACTGATGTGCTGATTGATCCTTTCTCCTCAAGGAGCTCTGGGAAGAGGGCAGCTTTTGCTAGAGGACATACTACAGAAGAATCCAAGACTCATCGATGCTACATTCCAGTTTCTACTGGAATGAACTTATTCAGTAAGTATTCCCGAAGCAGTGGGGATGATATTAACTTTCTGGCTTTATCAGGTGTCAAAATTTGGCTGCAAATAGGAGAAAGCCATTTCACCACCAGATTTCTTGGCTTCCTCAGTTGGAGGGGCTCTCGGAGCAGTGGGTGTGGTGATGGCTTTTTCTGAATGTCCCCGATCTGGCAAGGGACACACATTGGATGCAAATGGGATGGAAGGTGCAGAGTGTTAGCTGTATACATGTGGGATGTGAACAATTTCAACACAGCAAAGAGAGCACATCCACCTGACGCTGGTGTATCCTTCAATGAAATCGATCAGACCTCTGATGGGAAGTTCATGGCCATGGGGGCTTTGGAAGCCCCCATCTTTGAGAAACCTCTGAAAGGACTCCGTCTCCATCCTTTAAAACTTTTCAGGCTGCTGAATTTACTGCATAGGCTGAAGCTGAAGTTGCTCTTTGCAGAAATATTCCCTAAGTAGACTCAGGCAGAGTGGTGGGAGATCTTTGAGGAACTGGATGCGAGTGTGTGATCCCTGTTCTGATGTTTGATGATGTTTCTCAACTCCTTAAGAATAAGGAACACCCCCCCCCACTTTTTTAAAATCACGAATCAGGAGGTAACAGTCCCTATGCCAGTTCCATTTCTTTCCAAAACTATACAGCTTCTGTATAGTGTTCTTTCTGAGAAAGAACACTCAGAAGGAATATTCAGAAAATATGGATTTAGCACAGAGAAAACAGCACAACCCCACCCTTTGTGAATCCTTAAGAAGCAGTAAGTCAGCAGCTAATCTATAGCATTTAAAAGTAAAAAGTACCTGTTTCGTAAGTAATCCAGTGAGCTTAAGTTGATGTGTGTGATTTGGAGAAATCACGAGTGCTTTCATTTGGGGAGAAGTTCATTCTTGTGTCAAGACGAAATCTTATGCTCTCAGAAAATTTAAAGAATGCTGGCATGTTTTAGTTAATCTTCTGTAACTTTTATGCCAAGTAAAGACCGTAGACTTTATATGCGTTGTTATTATTCTAATTGAAAGGCAAACCAGTGTCATATTTGATAGGTATTATGCCTGAAGTAGTTTTAAAATATTGTGTCATGTCTGGAAATGGATACAAGTTCCAGCATGATTGTACTTTGAAAAATCATTTAACTATTTTCTTGGGGTTTCACAAGTGGGAGAAAAGAGAAAACATGATTTAAAATGTAACCATTACATACAAGCTACTTCAAGGTAGGGTGATATGGAAGTAATATTGGTTACACTTTAACGAAATGTACAGACACATACTTTGAGCCTCAGGACCCTGACAAGCCTGTACACTGCAGTGTACCAGGAATTCTGTACTTCTGTGTGTTCAAAAAAGAAAACCCCAGGCCATAAATGGTGTCACTTAGACTGGGTTTCCAAAATGGTGCTTGAAATACAATCTAATTGTAGTTTCCACCCTCCCCAGAAACGTGGCCTTAACCAGTCAGTCCGGAAAATTTGTCTCTCCATCAGCGTCCACAAGTCTGTCACCTGGGTCCTCTCCATCCCCTGAAGAAAGATGAGGTTATCTGTGTGATAAGACACTTGCTTTCCCCCCTAGCAAACAGCACGTTCTGGAACAATCCTTTTCTATTCCTAACAACTTTCTTGCTCCTACCCTCTGTCTATAAAAACCTTCCATTTTATATAACTTCTCAGAGTTCCCCTCTACTTGCTAGGTGAGATGCTGCCAGATTCATGAATTGCTTAGTAAAGCAAATTGGATCTTCAAAGGTACTTGGTTAAATTTTTGTTATTTAGCACATATAATGAGTGATATGTATTTTTTTCCTGACGTTGTCCCATTTTCTTCCTTTCTCTCTCTCTCCTTTCCTTCCTCCCTCTCTTTTTCTTTTCTTTTCCTTTCCTTTTCTTTCTTTCTTTCCTTCTTTCTCTCATTTTTTCATTCTTTCTCTATGTCACACAAAATGACCTCATTTCACAAAAATTATCTCTTCTTTTCAAACCAGGTTTTCTTGAGGGGAGGGGTTACCTTATTTTATTCTTTCCATCCCCAGGGAATTGTAGCTCTGTTCCCACTCCATCCTCCTGGGCATAATTTACACAGACTCCTTTTCCCCCCACACACTCTAAATGCCTTCTAATTTTTATGAATTATAGGAACTTCAAAGCTTTAGTAGATTAGCTCATATAAATAAAAGTAATAAAATTCCTATGCCAGATAAATCCTTGTGTGTTCTGGAGGGGCTCAGCCTTCCACAGCAGGTAAGTGGCCTCAAGGCCACACTCCAGCATCTGGCAGACCCAGCTCTCACAGAGTCCTGCTCGGTGTCCTGCTCGGTGTCCCCCAGAGCTCTCTCAGGCATCTGCTGGGAGATGCATTCCACACAGTCCTAGCCTAGGGGATTGGTCCCTCAGGAAACAAAACAAAACAATGAACCAAATTAAAAAAAAAAAAAGTCCAAACAATATGTGAAAGTATTTTCTACCCTTCATAGTCTCTCTTAACATTGATCAAAAACTTCAAACATCATTGGGGAGGGTATGTGCTATGGTGAGTGCTGTGAAGTGTGTAAACCTGGCTATTCACAGACCTGTACCCCTGAGGCTAATAATACATTATATGTTTATAAAAAATTATTAAAAACAAAAACAGAAACAAAACTTCAAACGTTATCAATCCCAGTTTCCTCTATTAATACCACTGCTTTTTTCTTCTTCTTTCTTTGAGACAACTATTGTGTGTGTGTGTGTGTGTGTGTGAGAGAGAGAGAGAGAGAGAGAGAGAGAGTTTAATGGAGCTTTTTCTGCTACATACACTGTTTGTATTTCACATTTTCCTTGATTTGACATTTCTCTTTTAACTTTATAGAATCTTTTACTGTGCCTAAGTTTTTACATTTTTATGAAATCAATACTGAAAGCATAAAAATAAAAAGAAAGAAGTTTATGCTGTGGAAGCCTGCAAAAAGGGCCACAGTTTTTCATTCCATCATCTGTGCCCTTGGCAAAGCACTTTGGCTGCGGCTCCCATCAAGTGGTTAACCTGTTTCCCCACTCGGGACCTGCATGGGCCAGTGGAATGCCGCCGAAGTGACAAGGTTGCACTGTTTCCTCTCTTTCTTAAAACCCTACCTCTGCCATATGAAAAGTCCGGGCTGGCTCACTGGGAGATGAGAGACGTGTGGCCTAGTTGCCCTCAACCTATGCCAGTACCTGGGCAACCAAGAGACCTATGGGTAAGGCCGTGCAAGACACTCAGCCCCCGCCCAACCGGCAGCTGAACGCATCTTCCTGAGTGAGCCCGACTGACCTCAGCCGGTCTTGGCCCAGATCAGCAGAATTGCGCAGATGACCTGCAGACACGTGAGCTATAGGAAATGATAGCAGCTTTACTTTTTTTTCCTTAAGATTTTATTTATTTATTTGAGGGAGAGAGAGACAGAGACAGAGGGTGCACGCAAGCAGGGGGAGCTGCAGGCAGAGGGAGAGGGAGAAGCAGACTGTCTGCTGAGCAGGGAGCCCTGTGCGAGGCTCCATTCCAGGACTCTGGGATCATGACCTTAGCGGAAGGCAGACGCTTAACCGACTGAGCCACCCAGGCGCCCTTATGATTATAGCTTAAAGCACTAAGCTTTGGGGGTACTTTGCTATGAGGCAGTAAATACCTGATTCACTTATGTTTTCTTGGAACATTTTTTTCTTGTTCTTGACTCTTTAATCCATAGAAAGTTTATTTTTGTAACTGGGGTGAGGTGGTTAAGGGCCTTTTATTTATTTTACTAAATGTATGGTTGATTTTCTCAACATGATTTATTGAAGTTTCTTTCATCACTGACTTGAAATGCCATGGTTTTCATTAACCAAATTCCCATATGCATGAGAGCTAGCTTCTGGATGCTCTAATACGTTCTGATGATTTATTTTCTTCTATCTGTGCCAATAAAACAGTGTTTAATTTCTTAATTTTAAGTATGACTTGATATCCAGAATCTTCCCTTGAAATAATGTTGGAACTCAATTATTAGAAGTGAAGGGAAGAGATAGTGTTAGATACTTTTTTATTCCCCCTAGAATCCACCTAGCTTCTGTGGTGACTGCAAAATGTTTTTTGAAAGAGGAAACATTTGGTCTTCTTTATTGTAAATCTGTGGCATGAAATATGCCAAAAATAAATTCAGGAGCCTGCAGTTTATAAAGATGATATTTTGGTCATTATCCCTTTTATCTGCACAACTCTATAAGGTATAAGGTTAGCAATTTGAGAAAGGCTATATCATCATGAGGGTGGAGGGAGAAGCAAGAGGAGAAGGAAGAGAAGCAGGGACGGAGGAGAAAAAAGTTAATATGTACTGAACATTTACTCTGTGTTACTGTCTATACTGAACACTGTATATGCCTGGCCTTATTTATGGCTCACAACAGCTTTGTGAGGTCTGAACTGTTTATATATCCTGTTTTCAGAAGAGAAGGTGAGATTCAGAGAAGTTAAGTAACTACTTCAAAGCCACAGAGCAAATGAGTCAAAATTCTATATGAATGTGAAAACCGGGGAAAACACACACACACAGAGAGAGAGAGAGAGAAAGAGTAAAAGAAAATACACCTAACACTTAGCAACTGTCTTCTCTGGCTTCCGGGATCATGACAATTTCTATTTTCTTACACTTTTTCTGTTGACCAAATTTCCCGCAAGGAGCATACATTATTTTACCAAATGTAAAATAGAAACATGATAATACTAATAGTGCACAGATAACTCCCCAAAATGGCACGTTGCAACCACTGGAATGTAGCGTGAATTCTGCAGTAACACGGTACAGAGTTTCCTCTCTCACACGGCCTGGCTGGACCAGTTACCGAAGGAGGCGGGAACAGGATGCGCCCCGCGGTCCGCGGAATCATTACCCAGCCTGTCCCGCGCAGCTGTCTCTTTTGCACCTGTCATCCGTACATCGCACTCCTGCCTAGGATCTTTGGATGACTCTGGTCCTTCATACAGAGTGGAGCCAGAGCGATGGAAGAATTGTACGCGAAAAGGCCTTGATAATAAATAGTTGCCAAAGAAGTTTAGAAGACACAGAAAAAATTCAGCTTGGCTCCTTATTCCTGTTTCTGATTCTCAGGCCACCTGCTGCCTAAGTGTGAACAAGTGATGGGTGTGGGCACTAGCTGGCTGGATTTGTTATACTGTAATGGAAAAAAAAAAAAAAAAAGTAAGGGTTGGTCTGTGAATATCGGGACAGAGGTGACAACCTTTTACTACAACCCAATAGTAAAACTGAATAGGACTTCTGAAAAGAGGGTAAAATAGGCAAAAAACAAAACAAAACAAAACAAAACAAAAACAATAACTTCACTAAACCTGGAAGAAAAAAAGAAGAAAGAACAACCAAAAAAAGGTGAAATGAGTAAAAATCATTATGCTGGAGGGGATAACACTGAGTTTCCTGGCAGGTCCGCTAGATATGAATGGGCTAAATTCTAGTGAGAGACCAAGACACACATTTTTTTTTTTTCTTTAATTTAACAAGATGATGAGGTGCCTGGGTGGCTCAGCTCAGGTCATGATCTCAGGGTCCTGGGACGAGCCCCATATCGGGCTCTCTGCTCAGCAGGAAGCCTGCTTCCCCCTGTCTCTCTGCTTGCTCTCTGCCTACTTGTGATCTCTCTCTGTCAAATAAATAAATAAAATCTTTAAAAAAAAAGAATGGTTAAAAAAATAAATTTAAAAAGACATATAAAGTTAAAGGAAAAAGAGAAGGGAATGATTACATATATGTGGCGAATACACAACTGGCAGCCCTACTTCCTTTTTACCTGCACCTGAGAATGTGGAATTCATGGTTCAAGGACTTGCCGGTCAAAGAGAAACAGGGTAGTGCGCTGCGGTCTATGGCGGCAAAGGCCAGCGTCTGGAGGGAGGGTGCTTTTCTCTTTCTTATCCTCCTTCTTCCTCCCTCCCTGCCTTTTTTTTTTTTTTTTTTTTTTTTTTTTTTTAGATTTTCTTTATTTATTTATGAGAGAGAGAGAGGGAAGCAGAAGGAAAAGCAAGCCTCTCCCCAACCCCTGTAAAGAGATTTCTCCATGGGACACTTGATGACAGGACTGTGGGTTCACGACCATAGCAGAAGGCAGACATTGAATCAACTGAGGCACTCAGGCACCCTTCTCCTCTCTTTTTCTTTTCTTTTCTTTTTCTTTCTTTTTTTTTAGTAACAACAGCCAGTTTTATTGTTGAACATTTACATCTCATGAGAATAATTAAATACTGAGATGATCTAGTCACTTAAAAATAAAACAATATTATTCTGCAGGGTTCAGATTTGTTTAGATTCTTAATTAGATTCTGATAGATTCAGTTAAATTTATGCACAGTAAAATTAAAAATTAATATTGAGGGGCACCTGGGTGACTCAGTCAGTTCAGTGCCTGACTGGTTTTGGCTCAGATCATGATCTCAGGATCCTGAGATCCAGTCACCAACCAGCTCAGCGTGAGTCTACTTAAGATCGTCTCCCTCTAGAACATAGGCAGTAACCTCTTCGATATCAGCCACAACAACTTCTTTCAAGATATGTCTCCAAAGGCAAAGGAAACAAAAGTGAAAATGAACTTTTGGGACTTCATCAAGATCAAAAGCTTCTGCACAGCAAAGGAAACAGTCAAGAAAACAAAGAGGCAACCCACGGAATGGGAGAAGATATTTGCAAATGACAGTACAGACAAAAGGTTGATATCCAGGATCTCTAAAGAACTCCTCAAACTCAACACACACAAAACAGATAATCATATCAAAAAATGGGCAGAAGATATGAACGGACACTTCTCCAGTGAAGACATACAAATGGCTATCAGACACATGAAAAAATGTTCATCATCCCTAGCCATCAGGGAGATTCAAATTAAAACCACATTGAGATACCAGCTTACACCAGTTAGAATGGCCAAAATTAGCAAGACAGGAAACATCGTGTGCTGGAGGGGATGTGGAGAAAGGGGAACCTCTTACACTGTTGGTGGGAATGCGAGTTGGTGCAGCCACTTTGGGGAACAGTGTGGAGATTCCTTAAGAAATTAAAAATAGAGCCCTATGACCTTGCAATTGCACTACTAGGTATTTACCCCAAAGATACAGATGTAGTGAAAAGAAGGGCCATCTGTACCCCAATGTTTATAGCAGCAATGGCCACGGTCGCCAAACTGTGGCAAGAACCAAGATGCCCTTCAGCGGACGAATGGATAAGGAAGATGTGGTCCATATACACTATGGAGTATTATGCCTCCATCAGAAAGGATGAATACCCAACTTTTGTAGCAACATGGATGGGACTGGAAGAGATTATGCTGAGTGAAATAAGTCAAGCAGAGAGAGTCAATTATCATATGGTTTCACTTATTTGTGGAGCATAACAAATAGCATGGAGAACATAGGGAGATGGAGAGGAGAAGGGAGTTGAGGGAAATTGGAAGGGGAGGTGAACCATGAGAGACTGTGGACTCTGAAAAACAATCTGGGGGTTTTGAAGGGGCGGGGGGTGGGAGGTTGGGTGAGCCTGGTGGTGGGTATTAAAGAGGGCATGTATTGCATGGAGCAATGGATGTGGTGTAAAAACAATGAATTCTGTTACGCTGAAAAGAAAAAAAAAATAAAGCTGATTTGGACACCTAAAAAAAAAAGATTGTCTCCCTCTCCCCCCCCTCTACTCCTCTAACCACTGCTGCTGCCTGCCCCCCACTGCCCCATGCATGCGTGCACGCACTCTCTCTCTCTCAAATAAATAAATGAAACCTTAAAAACAATTAAAATTGAGAGGCTAGCTGCTCTAGGAACAGAAATAGAGTGCTACGTCTTCCAAACAAGTAGAAGGTAAAACAAAACAAAACCAAAAACTAAAACAAAATCTCAATCCAAAAAAAAGGCAAGAAAGGAGGAAAATTTGTTGTACAAAGTTTAAGATGGTAAAAAAAAACCCAAATTCATTCATTCAACAATTACACTACGGAGTACCTAGTAAAAACCACATACTCTTTTAGGAACCAGGGACACAGCAGTAAACCAAACATAGAAAATACCTACTTTCATGGAGCTTCTGTCCTAGTAGGGGACACATAATGAACTAGATGAATGAATAAATCATGTGGCATGTCTTATGATAATTAGCACGAGAACAGTAAATGCAATTGATATGTTAAGGACGGAAAAAACTTGTCAAAAGTGGCCTCACTGAGAAAGTAAAAAAAATATGAGGGGGAAAGAATTGAACCATGTGGATGTGAGGAGAAAAGCAGATCAGACAAAGGAAGTGCAAAGATCCTGGGGCTGGCATGTGCTTGAGGAGGCTGCACAGAACAGAGGAAAGGGTAGAAGGAGGTGAGATCAGAGGTGAAACAGGACCACATCATTTTGGACCTTGACTCTAAGTGAAATGGGTCACTCAAGGTGCTGCCGCATGAACTGACCACAGGAAGGGAAGGCAGACACCAGGTGGGTGGCTCCTGCGTACACCAGGTGAGAGGCCACTCAGCTCAGACAGGTGAGGTGGTGGGAAGGGCGGGGGAGTCTGGAACGATTGCCAAGGAGCCCACAGGATTTGCTGACAGATTACATGTGTGGTGTGAAAGAGATGAGTCATGATGGCATTTGTTATGACTTGAAACAGTGACAAGGAAATGAAATTTACAATTGCAATTAATTCTAAATCTGAGACATAGACTGTTCTCATCCCCAGGTGAGCTGGAGGAGCCAGACTTCCTGGCTGGTCCTTGGCCATTCATTACCTGCAATGCTCTCTCCAGCTTCTTTCCATTCATAGGAACCTCCCCGGTTGCCAGAGACAGGTTGCCGGCTCTCTGTGGCTTTGATCAAACCCAGATGCCCCAGCCCAATGTGAGCACGTGTGTTTGGCAGCCCTGCCCCACACTACATAAAAAAGTGAATGTTACTTAAGAAAACGTGATCCCTCGGTTTTTAAGCTTCTCTCAGAAAATCGTCATGTCACCTTGGAAGAGGAGAAACTGGTGGAGACTCCAGATGACTTTACTTGGTGTCACCTTAGAAATGACCAGCCCCCTCCTTCACAAATCAATTAACATTTATGATGAAGGAAAACTCAGTAGACAGCACATATCTCATATTTAGGATTAATTGCAGTTATAAATTCAATTTACTTGTCACCATTGCAAGGGTGTCATATGTGCATTGTGAATACTGTTATTACTAAATAAGTACAATCTTTTTAAAAAAGATTTATTTATTTATTTATTTATTTATTTATTTGGGAGGGCAGAGTCCCAAGCAGACTCCCCAGTCAGTGCAGAGCTCAATGCGGGGCTCCATCTCATGAGCCTGAGATCATGATCTGAGCCGAAACCAAGAGTCGCACACTTAACTGACTGAGCCACTCAGGCACAAACAGTACAATTTTAACTAATTTTTTTGGGGGGGAAGCAATGACCTTGGTAAAAGTCAGGATTCCTTTTGAAATTGTTTTCTCCACCCCCAAAGAGATGGGGACTCAGAAGTGGAAACACGTAAAAACTTAAAGGCTAGAACACCAAGAAAGAATCCACATACATGATGCTAAACTCCTCTAAAATTGTCACGTAAGTCAGTGAGAAGAAAAGAAAATAAAAATGGGATGTTCCACAACTTTTCCAAACCACAATTATTTTTTTAAAGGAGGGTTATTGGGGCGCCTGGGGGGCTCAGTGGGTTAAGCCTCTGGCTTTGGCTCAGGTCATGATCTCAGGGTCCTGGGATTGAGCCCCGCATCAGGCTCTCTGCTCAGCAGGGAGCCTGCTCTCCACCGCCCCCCCCCCCACCCCCCGCGCCTGCCTCTCTGCCTACTTGTGATCTCTGTCCATCAAATGAATAAATAAAATCTCAAAAAAAAAAGGAGGGGCATTGTGTTCAATACTGAGAACTAAAGTTCATTTTGGCAATGAAAACTGGAACAGCATTATATCAGTATGAATGCTTACAGAACTCCTTCCCTATCATCTACACCCCTGAGTGGCTTGCCTCTCCCAGTCTATGAATGCCCCCGTCTGCTCAACTGCTTGGCACCTTCCCTTCCTGGTACCTACACAAGATCCCCCCAGTCACGGCCAAAATCCTCCCTGCCCAAATTTCTTAGTTATCCCCAGTTCACCATTTATCCATTAAACAGTGCCCATTCTCTAACATCAACATTGTTAAGAATCACGTAAGCGGTCTGTTAAACGCAGACTGCCGGGTTTCAGTCCTGGACTCGAGATTTAGAAACAGGTGGAGCATGGTGTTTTTGTTTTTGTTTTTTAAGATTTTATTTATTTATTTGTCGGCAGGCAAAGCAGTCAGAGGGAGAAGCAGGCTTCCCGCTGAGTAAAGAGCCTGTGCTGGATTTGATCCCAGGACTCTGGGATCGTGACCTGAGCTGAAGGCAGACGCTTAACCAACTGAGCCACCCAGGCACCCCAGGACTCTGTTGGGTCTACGTTCTTGCTCCTCAAAGTGTGGGCCACAGATTAGAAGCACCTGTCGTGCATGGAACTGGTTAGAAATGCAGAATCTGGGGCCTCACCTGAGACCCTCTGGAATCAGAATCCGCCTCGTAACAAGATCCGCAGGTGCTTCATGTTCATGTTAAATTTTGAGGAACGCTGGGACGCCTGGGTGGCTCAGTTGGTTAAGCAGCTGCCTTTGGCTCAGGTCATGATACCAATGTCCTGGGATCGAGTCCCACATCGGGCTCCTTGCTCGGCAGGGAGCCTGCTTCTCCCTCTGCCTCTGCCTGCCACTCTGTCTGCCTGTGCTCGCTCTCTCTCCCTCTCTCTCTGACAATAAATAAAATCTTTAAAAAAAAAAATTTTTGAGGAACACTGATTAGATCGCACAAAAGAGATATGCTGACCATATATTTCAGTAAAGGCATTATGATGCTTTGAGGCTTTCATTAAATTTTGAAGGTTTTTTGAGAAATCATATATGCTATTCTCCAGTTCTCCGATTTGGTTATGTTCTCCGGAACATGAAGATTTCTTACAGAGATTACTTTGTCGATCCCTTTACAGAACCATTTTTTGGGCTATTGCTGGTGCACCAAGAGAAGAATGTGCTCTTTTTGATCTAATGTAATTGTCTTAATCGTGCATAGACTGGTCCTGCTCTTAGTTTGTTCATTTGGTTTCTTGGCTTAAGCCGTGACGTTGGGGTCATCTCCCAAACAAATATCCCATCTCGCCTAATGAGGCGAGAAGAGGTGTCCAAGGGATGAAATGTCTCATCTACTTGCAGGGGGTGGGGGTGGGGGACCAAACTCCCTGGCCAGGGGGAGCCAGGACGTCTGCTACAGGCATGAGCCAGCCTCTTGGCTGAGCTGAGTCTGCAGAGGCAAAGGAGGATAAACCATTGGATCTTCATCCGAAAACACTGCTGTAGTCATCAAGATATCTGCAGTGGAATCCAGGACACACCCACAGGGAATAACTACACACTTAAGAAAAAGTGATTATTAATCTGATAGTGGGCCCAAAAGGTTCTCAGGCTGGCTCAGGCCCTGACTTTTCTTTTGGTCATTTTTTTTTTTTTTTAACTCACTGGAAATAGACTTCGGAGTATTTCAGGAAGAACATTTTCACTAATAGAAGTGATCTAATAATCTGGAAGATTTAACAGAGCAGTTCAGATAATGAAAGAGACTAGAAAGATAATGTAATAAAGTTTGACTTTTATTCCAAAAGCATTGTGGATACTTTATGTATATTTTATTTTCCTATTTTTATTTTTTAAGATTTTATTACTTATTTGACAGAGAGAGAGTGCACAAGCAGGAGGAGCAGCAGGTAAAGGGAGAGAGAGAAGCAGGCTCCCCACTGAGCAGGGACCCCCCCCCATCTCAAGACCCCATCTCAGGACCCCAGAATCATGACTTGAGCCAAAGGCAGGTGCTTAACTGACTGAGCCACCCAGGCTCCCCTTCTCTATCCCATTTTGCATTCTCTTTTCTCTCACCTAGGTGAGACTCACAGGTCATACTCATGAGCAAAGATAGAGGTTATAGCACTTCAGCAACTGGTAATGTGGGACTCTTGAACACCTACTCATGTCATCTACTTGAGAAGCCCCCATTCTCCAATCTCAATATACTACTTCAATAGTATGACATAATTCTGCCACATCCTCTAGACTTAAGGTTTGGTAGACCCAATAATGCCCAGCTCATGGTCAAATACCCCTCTTTACTAGGACTCTTCTCTTTTCCCATCTCTGTATTTGTTTTCTAAACAAATATAGCCATTGGCCCTTTTTTCTTAAAGAAAAGAACAGTTTTTAAAAATTACACAAATCTGGCTGGGCAGAGTAACCCAAACATTTTTACGAAGTGGGAGATCACAAAAGCAGTTTGTTGAACTATGAACTAGTTATCCACAGAGTTCTAATGGGCAGAGCCCCAACCTTGTGGCACGCTGGGAGTCCAGGTGGGGAAGGAGACCATGCTTGGTAGGATAACCTGTGAAAACAGGATTGGGGGAAGGAGTGGACTGGGAGCCACTGGGGACAGGAAAACATTAACTGGAACATAAAATCAGGTGCCCTACAGAAGGGGTTAACAGTCTAAATCCTCAAGCCAATAGGGAGATGGTGACTTTATCTGGTCCTTCTGGGGACAATCATCCAAGTGGTTGTATCCAAATGTCCTTCTCCATTCACTCTTCCATGCTCATATGAACCTTAAACAATTGTAAACATCATGAAATGTGTAATTTCTAAGTCAAAATTTCTAACTATTTCTGGAAAAAAGAGACTAGGGAGCTAAGTCAGACAGTCTTTCCTCAAGAGTCCCCACACCACTAGGCAAGACTTGAAGGGAGTCACCTAATAGTTGTTGAGGGAGGAAACATTTTTAGACAGTCATCCTTATAGCCAACTCATACTCAAAGAGGGTGACTTATTTCTCAGACTGAAGGGAGCAATTTCCAGGATATTTTTCAGGACCAGAAATCCCTACCACCAAGGACTCAAAATCTGGACCCCACCATGCTATGTTATTCCCACAAACAGACCTTAAGAGGCCAGGGAACCTGTTAGGGAGGATGTACACTTCACACGCTTGGGGACAGTCTCATGTCTCAACACCAGTAGGACCTCGGAGACTGGACTCACTTTTCATCCCTCTGTGTTTGCCAAAGTCTTGGGTTCAGGTTTCCCTGTGTCTTCCCCATCTATTGTTCAGATCCCTTATGGGAGTGGTTTTTGTGTTAAGCCTTAACCTGTTTCACCAGAACCCTTGAGGATACATCAGAGTCCCGTGGAGGGCTCATTAAAACACAGATTGTTGGACTGTCCCACCCCCCAACCATCCTGATTCAGAAAGACCCCAGTGAGACCCTAGCATTTGCATTTCTACAAGTTCCCAGGTAAGGCCTCTCTGCTGCTGCCTGCAGACCAAGCACACTTGGAGAGCAGTGATCACATTGGTTATTCATTCATTCAAGAAATATTTATTGAGCTTCTACTCTGTGTCACAGACTGTACTAGGCACTCAGGATAAAACAATCCAAAGAGCAATGGAGCTGATATTCTAGCTGGAGAGGTGGATGTTAAATAGTTACATACATAATTATTTAGTTACAGTTGTGATGAGGAACATTACTAGATATTGTTTCAACAAATAACAATGGACTTCAAGATATCAGGGAATGCATCCATTTCAACTAAGTCTGAAGGACACATTTCTATCATTCATTCATTCATTCATTCGTTCACTCATAATCTTCATTCAAGAAAATAAAATTTCTGCCCTGAAAATAACCTTCGTGAAATACCCTTAAGTTTTAAACAGTGCATACCAATCACTTGAATTGATAATGGGATTGTCTTTCCTTGGGAACCTGGTTTTAGTTTCAGCTGACATAGTATTAGAAAAAAGGAGTAAAAGGAAGTTAGGGAAGTGAGCCAATGAAGGTGTTGGGGCCTTGGGACTGCGTGGCTGAGCCATGCTGTGGATCTGGTGTCGGAGCTAGAGGCTGGACTTGTATGATGCAGCCCTAGACTTGGGCTTGTCCGGGCTTCCCTTCCACGGGTGAGGCAGCTGGATCTCAGGGGGCCGCAGGGCTCACCCAGCATAGCTAGTGTTGGAGCTGAGACCCCAGCCTTGCCCTGCAGGATTCTGCTATTTGTCCAAAGCAGCCTCTGCGTGGTGGGATGTGCCACTGGAACCGCGGCAGGGCTAGAAGGGGACCAGCTGGGAAACAGCACCAGGGCTGAGATGGGCTGAAGGGATAGGAGTGACCAGAGAGTGGGCGGGGCCAGGGAGAGGGTGGGCACAGAAGTGCTTCGTCTCAAAATGTATGGAGACCCATTGAATAACTTTGACAGGTTTTTAGCTGTGAGATTTGAAGCAAATCACCTAATGTTTCTAAAACTCTGTTATCTGGAGGGCACAACACCTTTTTCACCTACTGGAGAACGAAATTCTCAAGTGAGATTATTAGCGGTGGAATACAGTAGATGTATTCATAAGAAATTATGACAGCGGCTGCCCTGTTTTACAGAATTGGGTCCCATCACTAACCAGCAAGTCACCTTTCTGGTGCCATTTCTTTGCCTACATAAGATAAGGGCTTGATTAAATGAACTGTATGTTTCTTTCCAAACCTAACACATTTTAATCCTTGGTAAACTGAAAAAAAATATATTTTTAATTGTTATTATCATTATTTTTTTTAACTTTTTGCTCTTCAGTAGAGGAATCAGTCCAGACAGCTGCACAGGAAAAACAGATGTTTAAAAATACATTTTGTGGATAAAGTGCATTTATTTCCCTTTTCCTGGTTCCTTTGACCTGTTGTTGTTGTTATTTTGGTTTGACCATTAATATGAAAACATCACTGGATATACACTCATTTCTTAGGTTCTGTAAACCCCTCAAGCACCCCAGGGCCTGGAACACCTGGTGAGAAGGAGGTAGGAGGCTGTGACCTGCTGTCCCATGATTTTCAAGCCCCTGAAAAGGCAGGTCAAAATTTCAGTTCTTGAGGCATTGGTGACATGATCTCAGCTAAACATGCAAAATACTTTTTCAAAATAACATAAACAGTTATTTTATTAGGAATCTTCAAGTCTCAGAAAAAGTTGAGGTGAGAGTCCAAACTTCCACATTTGCTTGGGGCCAACAATCATTTCTATTCCAGAGCTCCTTTAAGCCCCCTTGGCAAACTGGGTTAATAACTAACCACATGAAGTGACTCAGAAAATCCCCACATCCTGTTTGTGGTCGCCTTAGTGGTGCTGTTCTGAGGGCTGTGTTTGGTGGTAAAATAGTGCCTTGAGATCTTTGACTACCTTTATCTCAGACTTAGAGTCACCTGTTCTTTCTCTTTGAGGTCTTTGTGGTCTTTGTGAAACAAGGAGCAGATTTAGAGCTATTTCACTCACTTTGTGGATACTGAGAGTCACTAGAAGTTTCTATAAGTGGTGTATTGAATGAACTGAATTCAGTAGATATGACAAAAACCCTCTTTGGCCCCAGTCAACTCACTCCATACCAGTTGTTTTACCTTCCTCTGGGAGAAACCTTGCCATTATCCCCGTGGGGAGGGAGGAGGAGGAAAAGGGAAGGGGGAGGAGAGGGAGAGTGGATGAGTGGGAGGAGAAGCCAGAGGTAAAACTGAGCTGTGATGCTCTCTCCTCTATAGGGCCTTCCCTGACCCCAGACAGTTTTGAAGCTGGGATGACCCTTCAGAGTTGTCCCAATTGTGGCCAGGGGATCAGGACTTTATTCTCCAGCATCTATTAGCCATGGCACACTGGCCTCCCCAGGAAGGGAGTGTGGCCTTGAGCAGGTAGCTCTCTACAGAGATAAGCCCTCCAGGCAGCCGATAGCTGAATGCTGTCTGTCAGCAGCACTCCAGCAGCTGGGACTAAGTCCTTCATCCTGTGTCAGGGCATCCCAGTGGCCACCGTAGGGATCAGAAGGAAAAGGGAACAATCCTTAGTAGGAGAGGTATGACCTGCCATTGGCGCCTTCTGCTAGACATCCAAGTGCATCCAAAAGCGTCCAGGGTGCTTTTGGGCTTCTTTTCATTGCAGTTCTTTGTGCCGACAAAGCTTCTCAGTCTAGCTGCTTGTGGTTCTTTGCAGGCCTGGCATGTGGTTGCTGAACCTTATTTTGGGATCCCTTTCCCTCCCAGGTGCTCTTTTGGAATGGGACTCTTGTCAGGATGACTTGTGGCTAGGTAATATCTTCAGAGTCCATGTCCTGTTCCTTGGAAAAAATGTCTTTGCCTTACTCTTGGTGACCAACCATTCTGGTTTTGTCCTATTGTTGGCACTGAAGTCTCACATCTCAGGAGATCTTTCAGTCCTAGACAAGCTGGGGTGGCCACTCACCCTAGAATATATGGACCTGAAGCAGCCACAGCATCCCATACTTAGACTCTTTCAGTGTGAATCAAATATCCATTCCCATGCCCATCAAACTCTGGAGACTCATATAAAACCTTTCAAGTGTGTCCTGCGAAGCCCTTATGCTAGGTGTGAGGCATAAGGGAAGTGTATACTCCCATCTCTCTTGAAATGAGAGAACGGAACACAACAGCCAACGAAAGCCCATCTTCAGCCAGCATTTCCAGGTCCCTTAACGTCTTCTTATCTAGACTAGAAGTGAATCATGGGCTATATCTTTCAAAATCTGTTAGCTTATCTGCTTAGGATGGAGTTAGGTAAATTTTGGGGTTTAAGCCATTGACGGACCATGTGCCAGTGGGAGACCATTCCTTGGGGGAGGCTGCTATTCGTCTTCAGAAGGTCAGTTGGATGGGAATCCACTTCTTTTTTTTTTTTTTTAAAGATTTTATTTATTTATTGGACAGAGAGAGATCACAAGTAGGCAGAGAGGAAGGCAGAGAGAGAGAGGAGGAAGCAGGCTCCCCACCAAGGAAAGAGCCCGATGTGGGGCTCGATCCCAGGACCCTGGGATCATGACCTGAGCCGAAGGCAGAGGCTTTAACCCTCTGAGCCACCCTGGCACCCCGGGAATCCACTTCTTAATATCAGGGTTTATTTCACCACTTCTTCCCTCAGGTTCTATGGCTTTGGACCAGAAACTTTAAGAGCCAGGTACATAATAAGGCTCACCCAAGGATTCTGTTAAAAGTCTAGATTACTTGACCTTAACCATGAAAAGATGCTCAACTTCACTTACAAAAAAAGAAGTACACATCAAAACTCATAAAATGCCATTCTAACCTATCAAATTGGCAAATATGTGGCATTCTCTTTCAGCAGCACTAAGGGAGGAATTGAGATTCTCGTGCACTGTTGGCCTAGTCCCTCTGAAGAAGTTTCTGGCAATATTTAACAAAATTACAGGTACATTTACCTTCTGGCCTAGAAACCCAGCTTCTGGTCATCTGTCCCACACAGACACTTGTACACATAACAAGTGACAGAGGCAGAGAGTCATTCATTGTAACATTGTTTATAACAAAAGATTGAAAATAACCCAAGTGCAAAGCATTAAGAGACTAATTATTAAACTATGGTAGATCCACACAATAGAATATTATGCAGTACTTAAAAATGTGATGGAAATATCTATCTACTTACTCCTAGCATAGAGAGAGCTGTAAGATTTAGTGTTATATGAAAAAATTAAATAACAGGTGGCAGATATATATATCTTTTGCAAGAAAGGGGGAAGCAAGAATATATGTGCATACTTGCATTAAGAAAAAGAGGATAATACAGGGTCCAAGGGGGCAAGAGGGTGACTGGGGAGAGGGACTCAGGGGAGTAGTCTAAATGTTTTGCAGTATATATGCTTCTGTACACTAATTTTTGAACCATGCAAACTATTTGCTGTTTATTAAAGCAGTTTAGAACTGTGTAGATTGTCAAATCTACCCCGTCTCCCAATTCTAATTTATTGATTCTAGAGTTTGATGCAGAATTCTGCATTTTTGTAGAGATTGGAGGCAGATGAACCAAGGAACATACAGTGAGAAAGATCCTCTAAATGAACTTTCTTCTGCATTATTTTATTAGCATTTGGTTTTAGCCATTCGGTTCAACTGAATTAATAAATATTTTAATGGTACATTGTGTTCCAAAGAAGGCCACTTGGGAGAGACCAGTAGAATTGACTGGGGGACTCTACTGGCATCAGTGGATGTATGGAGCAGTATGGAGTGAGGTCAAAAACCCATCTAGAAGATGGTCAAGTGGTAGACAACCCATGGGGGAAGCTGTGATGTAGTTTTTTCTATGGTGTAAATATCCCCACCATTGCCAAGTCCAAGCTCCCAATGTGATGCCCCCGAACATGGAACAGGAAGAGATGCTAACTAACAATTGGTCCTTGGAGTCCGTGTGAACCAGTCTGAGCTAGCTTGAGCACCCCACCAAGTTGCAAACTCTGAAAACTGCGGGAAGGAGGATTTAAGGAAGAAACAGAAGCTTAGCAGGATCTTAAGGACAGGAAGATTCAGGAGGAAGGGACAGAGCCTTCTCCACAAGAAGTAGCTCAAGTAAGGAGCAAGAGAGGAAATGGAGAGAAAGGCTCTGAGCCAGATGGGTCTGAAGTCCTGTCTCAGCCCAGACATGTGTGAGCTGGACCTCAGCTTACTCATCTACAAAATGGTACTCATTCCCTAGGATTACATGACACAGGAGTGTTACTTGTTATAAGACAGACACACAAAAATGGGAAGTTGCCCTAAGCAGTGAGCTGAATAGTTTTGTGGAAGTGTTGGCATAAGACTATAGTGATAGATAAAGCTCTAAATACACACACACACAGACACAATTTATATATACATACACATGAATATATGCACACACGTGAATATATGTATGCATATATGATACAAGCATGTGTATGATCACAAATATATGTGCATCTATACACACACAGGCCAGGGGAGCTATTTCATTCTCCTTGACTATAGATTAGGAGACCTCTAGAACATTACATCATTCCTATTTAGTTCTTCAAGGACAGCTGAGGGGTGAGAGGCCCTGAGGAACTGTGGAGAGAAACATCCTGCCTTGGCCTTTGAGGTGACAAACAACCCCGGCAGGACCGGAAAGAGCGCTCATGTGAAGACGGGTTCCTTCCAGACTTGATGACAAAAGGGATTTTAGGCCAGCGTTCATCCTTCAGGAAACAACAGGGAAACAGGAATCATTCTGCATTCTGTCAGCAAGGTGAGGACCTAAGTCAGAACTGGAGCAAATTCCTAACATCAAACAAAAGAAAGTCATTCGAGGTTATGATGGAGTTGAGCAGGGGCAACTGAACATGTCTTTTGATTTGGGTTGAGTCACTGGGTAGACAGAAAGAGCCCTTCTACAGTTCAGTCATTCTACCTTAACAACTTGATGCAAACTTAAATTCTTCAGCTACGACCTCAAGTTCACACTGGGGCTCACCCAGCCTAGATGAGTAAATTGTCCTGTACAACCCAACACCACTGTTGAAAACAACAGTGATGACCCTATGTTTGTTGTCGTATCTATTTGTCCTCATCTTGTGAGTTCAAAGAATTAAAGAAGATTTTTACATTTACATGGCTACTGATGTCAAAATATGTAAAGACGGGATGTCCCTGAGAGGAAACCAGAATTGCTCAAAGCCAAGGATGATCTGTGAATAAATGGGAAGAAAATCTAGGACCAAGCCGTAAAGTTCATTCCCATCCAAGATGACCTGAAATGGCACCTAAGACACAGAGGGCTGGCCATGGAAAGCAGGGGAGCCTGACAGGATGCTGAAGGACACTTAGCATGTGAGGGTGAAGAGCGGACCAAGCAAATGGAACAATCTGAACACAGATGGCAAGGATGGCAGATTCAAAGCCTATGGGAAGTGTAGGTCAGGCCAGGCTACTGCCAAGTTTAGTACCCCAAGTTCCTGTCTGAGCTTGATGCTAAGGCCGCATGAAACAGATGTTGGGGCCATAGGTAGACCTCATGCCATTGGCTTTCCACCTGAGATGGAGAAGGAGGTAGGACTAAGTTTGGTTCCTGGGGTAGGGGATGGAACCAACTGGAGCAGAAAATGTCTTTGGGGAAAACCATACAGAGTTTGTGGGATGGGGCTGAAAGCAGGGCTGGGTCTTATAGCAGAGCATGGGAGGATCAGGAAGAGATTGGCAAACCCGATGGTTAAAAACATTTCTGCTTCCTTTATGTTGTTATGTTGAAAATAGATGTAAAAAGAATTATGTTTTCCAGTGGAAATGTGTTCAAGCCAGCCAGGTAGGATAAGCAAGCATTTGTGTACGTTAGCAGGACTTTGGTGCTCACACATGGATGTATTTGAACAACTGTGGACCTGATTCGAGCATTAATTATGGAAGGAAATGCATAAGAGTGGTCCATCTTTTGAATTCCTCTGATTTTTTTTTAGACTTGTGAAATAATTTTAATTTTTATTCAAAATAAAATAGACACAAATCTCTTCTAAGAAGTTGAAATTTATAAAAACTTAGGCACACAAACACAGATCATACATGGTGCCATTTACTGTCAGGAGAAATGTGAACAAATGTAAAGACACAGTATTAAATCATAACTGCATCGAGTTGACTAAAGTACATGTGCTACTTCTGTAATCATTTCATAGCCACCTCCTGTTGCTGTTGCAATGAGCTCAAGTGTTCCAACTACCCCGTTAAAACACATGGTGACATGAATCGTCTCCATATGAGCAATCTGTCTCTCCAGTAAATTGTATATCATAGTAAAAATTGTTCTGCATACTTCTCGTGTATTTTTCACTGTGTTTAGTACAATATGGCAAAACATGACTAACACCGTGGGACCTACACAAAATGCCACTAGAGATGTTGGAAGTGCTCCCACGAAGGCGAGAGAAGTCATGACATGACATTACAAGAAAAGTTGAATTGCTTGATAGGTGCCATAGATCAGTGTCTGCAGGTTTGGTTGCCCACCATTTCAAAATAAATGAATCCGGCATAAGGAAAACTGTAAAGAAAAGAAAAGGAAATTCATAAGCCTGCCAGCAGACATGAAATACCATTTTATCTAATATTGAAAATGAGGGCATAAGATTGTTATAAGCAAGACATGCCCATAGACTCTAACATGATTTGAGAAAAAGCAAAGTCATTACAGTATAGGACAACTTAAAGCCAAAGTGAAAGAATGAATGTTGGAGAATTTAATGCCAGCAAAGGATGGTTTGATAATTTTAGAAAGAGGTTTGGCTTAAAAAATATCAAGATAACAGGAGAAGCAGCTTCTTCCAGCCAAAAGAGTTGAGATGAGTTTCCAGATGTCATTAAGAAAATCATTGAGAGGAAAGAATATCTGCCTGAGAAGATTTTTAATGCAGATGAAAATGCCCTATTCTGGATTAAAAAAAAAAAAAGCTACAAAAAACATTTGTAAGCAAGGAAGAGAAGTGATCACTAGGATTCGAGACAGGAGGGGATAGACTATTGTTTTGTGGAAATGCAGTTGGGTTTATGATCACACTGCCCTTATCTCTCAAACTAACCCCTGCGCCTTGAAGGGAAATGATAAACACCAGCTGCCAATCTTTGATTGTGTGACAAGAAAGCCTGGACAATGAGAACATTTTTTTCTGGATTGATTCCATCAGTGCTTTGTCCCTGAAGTCAGGAAGTACTGTGCCAGTAAGGGACTGCCTTTTAAAGTTCTTTTGATATTGAACAGTACCCGTGGCCACCCAGAAAGAACCCTGTGAGTTCAACACCAAAAGTGTCAAAGTGGTCTACTTGCCTGCCAACACAACATCTCCAATTCAACCTCTAGGTCAGGGGCTCATAAGGATCCCTAAGTCTCATGACACATGATACTCTGTGGAAAGGATTGCCAACGGTATGGAAGAGAAGCCACGACAGAAAGAACATCATGAAAGTTTGGAAGGATTACACCAATGAAGATGCCATCACTGTTATAGAAAAAGCCATGAAAGCCACCAGTCCAAAACAATGAATTCTTGTTAGAGAAAACTGTGTTCAGAGGGTGTGTATGACTTCACAGGATTTATGATGCGGCCAATTAAGGAAATCATGGAAGAGATTGTAGATATGGCAAAAAGATATTGGTGGGGGGAACAAAGGATTTTAAGGTACGGATCTTGGAGAAATTTAAGAGCCAATAGACACAACACCAGAGGAATTAACAAAAGATAACTTGATGGATACTAGTGCTTCCAAACCAGTTCCAGACGATGAGGAAGAAGACCTAGAAGAAGGTTGCCAGAAAACAAATTGACATTAGATCTTCCAGCAGAACATTCCAATTATTCAAGATTGCTTTTGACTTCTTTTAGGACACAGGTCTTTCTATGATATGGGCATGGAAACTAAAGCAAATGATAAAAGAAGGATTGACATCATGGAGAAACATTTTTAGAGAAACAAAAAAGCAAAAGAGTCAGGCAGAAATGATGATTTATTTCCATAAAGTTGCACTTAGTGTGCCTGCCTCTCCTACTTTCTTTCCCTTCCACCTTCTCCCCTTCTTCTGCCCCTGCCACCTCCCAGGAGAGCAAATTCAACTCCTCTTCCTCCTCCTCCTCAGTCAACTCACCTCAAAAATGACAAGGATGAAGCCCTTTATGACGATCCACTTGCATTTAATGAACAGATACTCATCATGCCATGCAGTGAGTAAAATTTTCTCTTGTATATGCGTGTGTCTTTGTGTGAAAATCTAGTAACTAACTGTCTGGCAAGAACTGTATAAAGCTTAATTTTTTTATTGAAGTAGAGTTGACACAGTATGTTACACTAGTCTCAGGTGTTCAATGTAGTTATTTGACAACTCTGCATTTATGCTATTTTCACCAGAAACATAGATACTACCTGTTGCCCCACAATAGTATTCCGATAGCACTGAGTATATTCCCTATGCTGCACCATTCATCCCCGTGGCTTATTCATCCCATAACTGGAAACCTGTATCTCCCACTCCCTTTCACCCCTTTTTCTGTCTCCCATCCGTCTTTCCTCTGGCAACCACCGGCTTGTTCTCTGTATTTACAGATCTGTTTCTGCTTTTTGTTTGTTTGTTCATTTGTTTTTGTTTGTTTTTTTTTTTTTTTAGATTCCACTTATAGGTGAAATCATATGGCATTTTTCTTTCTCTAGGTCCATCCACACTGTGGTGAATGGAAAGATCTCATTCTTTTTAATATAACTCAACACCAAAAAAAAAAATCTGATTAAAAATGGCCAGAGGACCTGAAGAGACATTTTCCAAAAAATACATACAGATGGGTAACAGACACATGAAAAGAGGTCCAACATTGCTAATTATCAGGGAAATGCATACCCAAGCCTCAATGAGATATCACCTCACACCTATCAGAATGGCTGGTATCAAAAAGACCAGAAATAACAAGTGTTGGTGAGGTTATGGAGAGAAGGGGACCCTTAAGCACTGTTGGTGGGAATGTAGATTGATACAACCACTGTGGAAAACAGTGTGGAGAATCCTCAAAAAATTAAAAGTGGAAATACTGTAAAATCCAGCAATTCCACTACTGTCTATTTACCCAAAGAAAATGAAAACACTAATCCAAAATGATATATGCATCCTTGAATATTTACTGGAATTGTATTTATAGTAGGCAAGATATGTAAGCAACCCAAGTGTCCATACCTTTACATATCTTAACTCATCAGTAAATGAATGGATAATGCAAATGTGGTTTATATAACCAATGGAATATTACTGAGCCATAAAAATGTGTGAGATGTTTTCTTGTCATCATCACCATCCCCTAAGTATTCATCTTGTAGAACATCATGTGCTAGGCTTGTGTGGAAGTGGGGAGCCTAATCCTACAAAGGCATAAAATGAGTGACATTTTACATAAAATTAATAATTTGTTTTCTTGCTGTTTTATATCTTTGCTTTCAAAGAATTACATTACAGTACGGTATGCCTCTTTTATAATTGGAGAAATCGTGCATCAGCCTATCATCACAAGTAAGTGGTTTTTTTTTAATCACAATGTTTCTGATATTGTATGATGACTCTGACTGTTACGCCACATGCCATTAAAATTTTATGATTCATTCATCGGTGTAGAGGCTGGGCTACCTTGAAGCAATTGTATTGATTACACTAAGCTACCAGAAAGCAGTTGTATTGCTGCTTCTTCATTATCAATGCATGGATCACTCTACCTGTCAATAAGTACAAATTTCTTTTTTTATGTAATCTTTTCATTTGGGATGTCTAGTGTTAGTAGGACATATAATGTCTACAGTGATTTATGTCACATAGACAGTATCGGTATAGGTAGTGACAACAGATATAAACAGATGAAATAAGCTTCACTACTATGTTGGTAAATATAGTGCAGTACTGTAAATGTATTTTCTCTTACAATTTTTGTAATATCATTTTCTTTCCCCTAGTTTCCTTTATTGTTAGAATACAGTATAGAATACCTATAACAAAGTATGTACTCATCTACTTTATCAGTGAGGCTTCTGATAGAAAATAGGCTATTAATAGTTAAGTTTTGGGGGACTCAAAACTGACACCTGGATTTTTCCAGTGTGTGGAGGTCAGTGCCCCAACCTTTGAATTGTTCAAGGATCAACTGTATTTTCACAGAACCACCTCTATTAGTAATTGGTTGAATATCTATGTACTACAGCCTAGCCAAGTTGACACATAAAACCATCGGACTTCCCAAACTCACATGACTCTGTTTTATAACACAGTGATAATCCTGACTGGGACATCAAAGAAAGCAGTGCTCTTTTATGATGCCCAGTGTTCTCTGCAGGGACAGGGAAGACATTTGGTTTCTTGCCACTTCCCAGTTTGTGGCTTAGATGCGCCTGGGTGACCAGTGGCCCAGTCAAGTCCTAGGGTCCTTATCTGGGATTTTTAGAGAGAGGGTTTACAGGTCTGCTAATATTTATTCTCACTACCTTTTCAGGGATTTGATTTGTTTCATAAAGGAATCTAGAGCTCTTAGAGTTTTCTATCATTGACCCAAATGGGAGCCTCAACAGTCAAAGCCTGGAAGCAGTCATTGGCTCTGAAAACCATTGTGTGGCCCCCACAGGGCTTTCTTTCATAAATACTCACGAATGAATGCAATTTGGAGGGTCCTGATCCACTAGGGCCTCATGTCCCAATGACCTTCAGGAGCTCCACGGGAGGTTACAGCAGGTCAGTGACTTAATACAGAGTGTTTGGCCCCAAGAACCTCGGTCACATCAACAGACAACCTCGTCTACTCCCTGCTTGATTATAAACTCTCAAAATATTTCCTAATGATGATTACTTCTGAGAAACATCTATGACCAGTACCCAGTCAGCAAATACTTCTCCCTGATAAACTGGTGTCATTCTAAAATATGCACATTCCTAGAAGTGTATTCATGAGGCAAAACCTAGTTTATTGTTTTTGTTTTGTGTTTTTGGTTTCTTTTCTCTTTCCTGCCCTGCTCCTCTTCCTTTTGTCACCATGTAGTCTTCCTGGCTCTGCTTTGGCTCATAAATTATTAAACTGTGTGGTTATTGGGGCTACAATATAATTCTGTCAAATCAGACTTTTCATTCAGAAGGTTTTCCTGAGGTCATCACTGTCAAAGCTGCCATATGCAATGATCTGCCATCTTTCATGGAATCATTATCTGCTCCTTTGAATTAGTAATAGCAGCAACTGATGGGTTGTGATGAAGGATGCCTGGGAGGTCAGAAACCATTGTTGCCTTGATTGGTCTCCTCCCACATGTAAGGTGGGGGAGGGGGAAGGCGAGAGGAGGCACAGACTTAGGACTGAACACAACAGAGTTGGTTTCTGCCCCCAAGACTTATCAGCCCAATCAACCCTTTTATTCTCACTCTCAGTCAGGTCCTTATGGTTTAGAATAAGATGGAGGGCATAGAAACATCAGAAAAAAAAGATAAAATAATGGAAAATTGGACTGATCAGAAAAAAGTAAGCCTTCGAATTCCTCTTGAGGACTATTAAAACTTAGGTATTTTGGGGTGCCTGGGTGGCTCAGTGGGTTAAGCCTCTGCCTTTGGCTCAGGTCATGATCTCAGGGTCCTGGGATTGAGCCCCACATTGGGCTCTCTGCTCAGCAGGGAGCCTGCTTCCTCCTCTCTGTCTATGCCTGCCTCTCTGCATACTTGTGATCTCTGTCTGTCAAATAAATAAATAAAATCTTAAAAAAAAAAAAACCTTAGGTATTTTGTAAACAATGCCTTAAATTTTCTTTGTTCCGGATAAGAAAAATCCATGTGGGGAATACCTTCAAGTCTTAAATCAGTTGAGGCAAAGTATGTGTTTGAAAGTTTCTGATGCTTGAACATTTCTTGTTGGAACAGGAAATTATTTTATTAACTTTCATTTATTTCTTCAGAGAGTACAAATAACACCATTAATAAAGCATTCATTTGTTATTCAGCACCAGACTCTGTGCGAAGGGCTTTACATACCTTAATTCACTAAAGCATCACAGAAACTGTGAGTCGTGTTCTGTTCTTGTCACCATTTCATAGAGGAGGAAACCACCACATAAAGTGGTTTGGTTGTTCACTGTCACACTACCAGTAGATGGTGGACCTCTAATACACATACGTTTCAAATGTCACAACTACCACAACTCTGGCTAGTGGTTGCATAAAACCCTGAAGACACATCACTTCCCTTGCACAGATTTTCATATTATTTATCCCATTCAGACAGAAAGATTGTTTTTTCTGCCAGGTATGGTGGAAGATGCTGCTTATATTTTTAGTTGTTCTTTATACCTGTATTCTGTTAGAGGCTTCTGGTGGGCAGAGGGGGACCATATAGTTATACGCTTATAATCATTTATAATTCTACAGTAACAATTTATGTAGTTTTATTGAAATAATTACTATAATAGAATTTATATAGAAATGTACTTTTAATGCTATTTTATTGATGATATTAATTTTCCTGAATGATGATCTGACAATTATCATATGTCACTTCTCTTCAAGAGTCATTGGGAGTTGCCTGGACTGTGGATTAAATCTGAATCCATCTGCATGGTTTTCAAGGCTTGCAATCATCTAACTAACCTCTCCTGGCAGGCTTATCTCCCACGAGCCTCCAGGATGATTTTCTCTCTTGCTACTTCTCACTCATGGCCTCTTTCTTGACTTGCTTCTGTGTTATCCCACCTACACTGCCTTCTCCTTGCATTTCATTTTATTCAACCTTAAGTGTTGAGGCTGCTCTCCATCCTCACCTTTTCTCTATAGCATTTCCCTCCCATGTTAATTCTTTCTATTGTCCCCTCTTCCTAACTCCCATGGTATTTATTATCTTATTGTACAAATTGGGGACTTGACTGTATCATTTCACGTCCTCTAGTCCAGTGTTTCTCAAACTTTGATGGGTATAAGAATCATCTGGTTTCTTAAAAAATTTAAAAAATAGGGGCACCCAGGTGGCTCAGTCAGGTAAGTATCTGACTCTTGATTTCAGCTCAGGTCATGATCTCAGGGCTGTGAGATCAAGCCCTCTGTTGGGTTCCATACTCAGCATGAAGTCTGCTTGAGATTCTCTCATTCCCTCTCCCTCGGCCCCACCCCACCCCATTCACACACACTCTCTTTCTCAAAAAAAAATTAAATAAAAATAAAAATAAAATTTCTATATGATCCAGAAATTCCAATTCTGGGTATTTACCCCCCCCCCCCCTTGAAAGCAGGATCTTGAAGAGATATTTGTATATCCAGGTTTATATATTCACAATATTCACAAGAGCCAAGAGGTGAAAACTATCCAAGTATACATAGATGAATGAATGACTAAGCAAATGTGCCGTATACACTGCGCACGCGAGTGCGCGCGTGCACGTACACACACACACACACACACACACACGCTGTAATATTATTCAGCCTTAAAAAAGAAGGAAATTCCTGCAGATGCTACAACAGGGATGAAAATTAGGCATTCTGCTAAATGAAATAAGCTAGTCACGAAAAGACAAGTACTGTGTGATTTCACTTAGATGGAGTGTGTAGAGTAGTCAAATTCATAGACAGAAAATAGAAGGTTGGTTGCCAGGGCTGGGGGAGGAAGAATGGAGGGTTGTTTAGTGGACATAGCATTTTAGATTTGCAAGCAAAAAGAATTCCGGAGATTGGCTATACAATAACATGAATGGAAACACTGCTGAACTCTACACTTAAAAATGCCAAAGACAGGTAAGTTACGTTATGTATATTTTATCATAATTTTAAAAAAAGTAATATGGGAAGAAAATACAAAGGTGAAGGTTCTCAGGCCCACCTCTGAGATTCCTGTCTTTGATGTTCTTGTCTGGGTGTGAGGGGGAGAGAAATCTTCATTTTAATTATCACTCTCAGGTGCTTGGAAGCAGGAAGTGTTTAGGATGAGATCAGAGATGCTTCTAGGTTTGGATACATATGTTCAGTATTGTCTCCAAGACTGCAGATGCTTCAGAATAAAAGGAAGAAAACTGGTATTTCTTGAAGACCTAGATGTCAAGCACTGAACTTTCATCCAAACAGCTGATACTGTGTGTATTTTATGAGACAATGGAGGATGAAAAGCTGTGTGAACAGCCCATGATCATGAAGATAAAAAGCTCCAGAGCTGGGAGTTAACCCCAGGTGCGGTGGAGACATAGCCATGTGTCTGCCACACTGTTTCCTATCCTTGGGCACACAGGGACACTAGGCTTCCCACCTCAGCTGAACTGGCACTGGGGTTCCAGCCACGTGACTGAACTCTGTACTGTGCAAAAGAAGTTTCCAGACCTGGCCCTTAGAAACAGTCCACCCTTCTCCTTCCAATGGCAAGTGTAAAGGATGTGAGCTCCAGATGGCAATCTTGGGACATAAAGAGTACTACAGACCTGCCCCAGACTGGATGGTGAGTAAGAAAGGAATGTTTACTGTGTTAAGCCAATGAGACTTTGCAATTTATTTGTTACTGTGGCTAAGTTTATTTTATCCCAGCTAAATCCATACCCTTGTCCTTCTCATTTTCCTAAAGTCTAGAAAATAACTGTTCCTTATATTTCCCACAGCACTAAGGGTAATGTTAAGCTGATAGAAGTTTCTCCCCCAGCCTTAAAATTTTTTTTTTAAAAACTCCAAACCTGGGGCACCTGGGTGGCTCAGTGGGTTAAAGCCTCTGCCTTCAGCTCAGGTCATGATCTCAGAGTCCTGGGATAAATAAATAAAATCTTAAAAAAATATATTAAAAAAAAAGACATTAAAAAAAAAAAAAAACTCCAAACCTTTTGGCATTGATGTGGTTTATGAAAGTGATGAAAATTCCCAGTTGAAAGAGAAAGAGATGGAAAACCCACTCCCCTGGCAATTGAAGGTGCTCCAAGAGAACCACTTGAATTGTTCTTAACTTCAATTTCCTCCTCCCACCTATGTCCCCAGTTCTGTTTCACAAATTGTTAGTGTCATCTTTCTAAACTCTCAGCAAACCAGTGTTTTAGTTTTTGCTGACCAAAACATGTAAGGAAAGGTTTATGATTATTTATAAATAAATTATTGTTGCCAAATGAATTGAATGCTCAGCGTTGGGCTCATGTAGGACAAATTAGATGCATTCCGGAATAATCAAAGTAATCTCCAAGATCCTCTGTGGAGTGAGCCTGCCAGACTGTAGAGCCTCTGATGAACACATGGTCTCACACACGAAAACAGGAAATGGAAGTGGGAGACTTAATGTTTGGGCGAGTGGAAGAAATGAAGACAAACAAAGACAGCTTCCCAAAAGCTGGCATCCTCCAATGTACTGTTTTACAAAATGTTTTCTGGTCTTGTGTTTTCTCTTTGGTATGCGTGCATGTGGCAAAGATATCAGTGGGCCCCCATATGTATTTTCCCCATTTTCTTCAGTAATAGGACCAATACTTAGCTGGGCACATGGCCATACTAAATATAGACCCTACTTCCCAGTCTCATCTGCCAGCTGTTTGTAGCCACATAATTAAGTTCTGGCCAGTGGGATAGGAGAGGTAGTAATATCCACAAGTTCTAGGGGACAGAGGCCACTTCTTGTCCTCATTACCCATTCAGCTTTGCCACAGATGTATGATGGCCTGTGCTCCATCTTGGACCATAAGAATAAGGACCAGATCTTTGAGTTGGTGGAACAGAAAATTGGAGGCACCTATGGCCCAGATGATCCTAGAACCATCACAAAAGCCCTGAACTGCCCACACTTAGACTTTCAGAGAGAAATATGCACCCTCTACCCTTCTACCATGTTTAAGCTACCGAGATTTAGGACCTTAAAGTGAGTGGCAAGTTGGGTCTCACCAATATAATGAGCAATTTTTTGGCTTGGTTAAATGTCTCGTTTGTTGTCTAAAATGCACATACTTGGTCCATAATGCAGAAACAGACAAATTATGTATGCATTTCAATCTGTAGTTTATATTTAAAACAAATGATATCAGCACAAAAGGTCTTCTTTGAACCCTTCTTTTTGTTATGTGACAACAAATCCATATTTTATGAAAGGATAAATGTGTGCATCTCGGGCCCTATTTTTTTTTCTTTTTACCTATCTTAGAATCAGAATCAAATTTAATTAATAACACATTTAATTCAATAACCATTCCTTGGATGCCTACATGTGTTAGGCACACACAAAACTGTGGTGACATGAAGATAAAGGAGTCATGGCCTAGACTGTGCCCAGAGTGTTGACAGAGGGACCAAGGAAGTGAAGAGCCATAATGTGATACACAGGGTCTCTGTCCTCCAAAACTCACATTACGAACAGAATGCCCTGGAAATGGAAGGAAGAGGCTTATCCTATCTGGGGTGAGAGGAGACAACTGAGGAAATCTTGTAGAGTGAATAGAATGTCTGAAGGCGGGGACACCTGGGTGGCTCAGTTGGTTAAGCCTCTGTCTTGGCTTAGGTCATGATCCCAGAGTCCCAGGATCAAGTCCTGTATCAGGCTTCCTGCTCCATAGGGGGTCTGTTGTCCCTCCAGCCCTCTCCCTTCTCATGTTCTCTCTCTCGCTCAAATAAATAAATAAAATCTAAAAAAAAATATCTGAAGGTATAGGATGTGGAGGAGATGTTTCCAAGAAAGACGAAGGCATGGAGGATTGCAAGTGCACGTCTATTCTGGAAATAATGGTGGCTGGGTATAGCTGGGAGGCCAGCAGAACACGTGTCTCAATTGTGGAGGTAGGAGGTGGGCGGCCATCTCAGCACACAGCACCCATTCCACCTAGAGATGGTGCATTTAGAAGCTATTCCATGTTAGCAAAGAGTTTCAGTTTGAAACTAGCCAGGGGATGGAATACATGACCTACAAACCTGTAAGGGCTCCTCACTGTGTTCAGGCAGAAGTCTAACCCAGCCAGCCCTTCAGGCTCCCTCGACACTGCTGCCAATCTCATTCAGTCCCATCTTCTGCCACAGTCTCTCTCTTCCTGCCCCAACTGTAGCTGCAGTGCCCAATGTGGTGTATTTACTAGAGCAGATCAACACAGCCTTGGGTTTGTGGAATATCACCATGGCATTGGGACATGGTTTCTTTTCTAGTCTATTCCAGGATCAGAAACAGCTCTTATTCACAGGGGATAGACAAGAGTATATATTTACAGTGTTGCCCCAGAGCTAGGCTAACTCTCCTGCCATCAGTCATGATATATCCAAGAGGACCTGAACCCCAGAACATTCCAAAGAACATCACATCAGTCTTATACCAGTGACATTATATTAACCAAATGAGGAAGAAGTCCCTAGCAGATTGGAGGGCCTGGTGTGCTCCATGAAGGTGGGAGGTAGACTTTATGAAGATTCAGGGATCTGTCATATCAGGGAAGTGTCTATCAGTGTGCTAGGAAGTCCCATGAAATTAAAGGACAAATTATGGCACCTGTTACTTATCAACACTAAGAAGGCAGCACAGTTCTTGGCAGGAGGCTTCTGGCTCCACAGCCAGTATATGTCACATTTGAGAATGCTGTCTGATCCATTTACTAAGTACCATGAAAGGCTCCAAGGTATGAATCAGACCCGGAGCACAAGAGGGTTCTGAATAAGTCCAGACAGAAGTACGAGAATCCCTGACACAGGCCAGTTGATCCAGCAGACACCATGGTACTAGAAATATCTGTGGCAGGAAAAGTCATTTTGTAGAGCTGAAGGCAAGCCCTGGTAGAAGAGTTTCAGTATAGACCCCAGAGTTTTGGAGAAAGATCATACCTTCTGTAGGACAGAGTTCTACAGCATTGGGAAACCATCTCTTGGTGTGCTACTTGCCTCTGCTAAATACAGAGCACTTGACCATGTGACATCAAGTGTCTACATGTTCAGGGCTGCCCATCCTGAACAGGGACCTGCGAGACTCACAAGCCAAAAGGTTGGCTAGATTAGCAGCAATCCATTATAAAGTGGAGTGGGACATTCTGGATGGGCAGTGAGCAGGGCCAAAGGATATAAACAATGCAGGCCAAAGTCATCAAAAAACAGGAAGGTCTGAGAACATGTCAGAGACCAGAGGAAACCAAGGAGACATGACAACTAAATGTCATGGGATAGATGGGATGCTGGAACAGAAAAAAGACACTAGGTAAACGAATAATGTATCAGGGGCAGGTGGAGCAGGCTCCCCGATAAACAGAGAGCCCAATGCGGGGCTCGATCCCAGAACCCTGGGATCATGACGTGAGCCGAAAACAGAGGCTTAACCCACTGAGCCAGCCAGGCACCCCTCAATAAATGGTTTTAATTAGTTATATATCTTTAAGGGAAAAAAGGAGAAACTTTGAGCCTAGATATATACCTAGATGTATACCTAGCTCACAGTGCACGCAGGTATATATCTTTTCAATTCAATCTAATGGATCAAAATTAAATTAATCAAAATTTAAATTTCCATTCCTCCAAAACAATTTATTAATGAAAACACAAGTCACAAAATCAGACAGGGAGACAAACCCTAAGAGACTCTTAATCATAGGAAACAAACTGAGGGTTGCTGTAGGGAGGGGATTGGGGGATGGGGTAACTGGGTGATAGACATTAAGGAGGGCACATGATGTAATGAGCACTGGGTGTTATATAAGACTGACAAATCACTGACCTCTACCTTTGAAACTAATAATACACTATATGTTAATTAATTGAATTTAAATATAAAATATACAATAAAAAAACCACAAGTCACAGACTGAGAGAAATAGCTTCTCTCTTTCTCTCTCTCTGTATATCATCCAAAATATTTTCTTTCTAGAACATATGTAAATATATAAAGAATACCCTGATCTGATATTTCCCAAAAGCTCATAAACATATGAAAAGGTGTTTGGCATTATTAGTCATCATGGAAAAAGTCACATTAAAAGCACAGTGGGATCCTACTACCACCCATCATTAGAATTGTCTGGTGAGAATGTAAAGGGGACAATCAGGTCGGAAAACGGGAATTCCGGAGGCTGGGAAGTCCTGTCATCTGCTGTGGACAAGCTGGGACCCAGGATAGGTAGTGGTGTAATTCAGTCTGAGTCCAAGGACCTAGATCTGGGAGCAGATGTCAGTCTGAGGGCCAGGGAAGATGACATGAGACGTCCCCACTCACACAGAGGGGCAGAAGAAAGAGATGGATTTTCCCTTCCTCCACCTTTCACTCCATTTAGGCCCTCAACAGACTGGGGGTTACCGACCCACGCTGGGAAGGGCAGTCTGCTTTACTGAATCTACTGATTCAATGTTAATCTCATCTGGAAACACCCTCCCAGACAAGCCAAAAATAAGGTTTAATCTGGACACTCTGTGGTCATTGACACAATTAAAAAATGAGACATACATAAAATTAAGAATCACAGCCATTAACCTTCAGAGTTTGCCAAGTTGTTTGCCAAGAGAAATGAAGAAAACATACATCCACACGAAGACTGGTAAACAAATGTTCATAGCAGCTTTGTTTATAATATATAAAGACTAGAAACAGCCCAAAGGTCTATCAGCGGGTGAGTGGGTAAGCCAGCTGTGGCTTATCTATGCAATAAACCATTACTCATCAATAAGATGACACATGCAGCAACACAGATGACTCTTAACACCCTTCTACTGAGGGAGTGAGAGAAGCAGGGCACAAAAGAATACGTACGTGTGATTGCACTGATGTGAACTTCTAGAAAAGATAAGTTAATCTACAGTGATGGAAAATGGACCAATGGTTGCCTGGGGTGGTGGGGTTGGGAGAATTAACTGGAATGGGACAAAGGGAACATTCTGGGGCTGAAAGAAATGCTCTATATGATCATGGAGGTGATTTATGGGTGTATCAGTCAAAACTCATCCAAATGTACACTTAATATGGATACATTATTGTAAGGAAACCATACCTCAATTTAAAAGTTTATTTTTAAAAATGGTTGGAAAAATAATAAACAATTTTTAAAATGGTTGAGGGGCACCTGGGTGGCTCAGTTGGTTAAACGACAGATTCTTGTTTTTGGCTCAGGTCTTGATCTCAGGGTGGTGAGTTCAAGCCCCACACTGGGCTCCACACTAGGCATGGAGCCAAGTTAAAAAAAGGTTGAAACAGGTCTTTCTCCTACCAACATATAAGTGTCCATTCCTGCTAGCCTCTGTGTCACCAGTTACTACAGCACCTCTAATTTTTCGCCATTCTAAGAAGTGGGTGAAAAACGTAATTTCCAACTTTTGAGATGCACTTTTATACATTATACAATAGAAATCTCTGACTGAAGCCTACACCACTTTTTATATTCTAAAAGTCATTGCAAACGAGGCTTTTGCTTAATGAGAAAGAGTTACTAGGGCGATCATTTATGCCTCTTCAGGTGTTCGATTCTGGGTAATTATCCAAATGTTCTATTTTTCTCTAAGAATTTCAACATTTCAGATTCATTCCAATCTTGTAGTCCATGTTCATCTTTTTTTTTTTTGTCACTAGGCTTATTTTTTACCAAATCCTAGATCCATAGAAGGATGGTGGAACTTTAGGGCTGAACTGTGTACGTAGCCCTGAAGATGCTGTCGACCACCGGCATCAGCACCCCCTTCCCATTTTCTAACACGGATGATTGCTATTTCGGGGATTTTATAAAAAACGTGCTGCTGTAGGGACACCTGGGTGGCTCCGTTGGTTGGGTGTCTGACTCTTGACTTGGCTCAGGTCATGATCCCAAGGTTGCGGGATGGAGCCCGGCATCAGCTCTTCACTGGGTGTGGAGCCTGCTTGGGATTCTCTCTCTCCTCTATCTGCCCCTTCCCACCTTCCTCTAAAACAACAACAACATAAGTGTGCTATAACTGCAGCTTCACATGAGGCCCCCAGCCTCATCCAAGCCCCACTGCTGTCGCTAAGCCCCCCTCTATGGGAATGACAGAGCCTTGGCTGATTGTAGAAACCTGGTCCAACCTTCACGTTCTAGAGCTAAGCAGGTGATCTGGCTCTGAGGAGTGGCAGAGCTGACCCCTAAACCACCTCTATTTCTCTTCCACTTGCTGTTTCCTTAGTCAGCAGCATGGCCCAGCACACAAGATGTTCAGTCGTGGGTGCCCAAACTTGAAGTTCTTCACATGGCCAAGCTTGGGGAAGAATTAAAATTACATGGTATCATCAGCTTATCCAAATAACTTTGTCCCAAGAGGAAAAAAAAAGGATGTTTGTGATTTTTATGATTTAAGAAACAATGAGCTAATGCCCTGGGAGATTCTTCAGTGACAGCTGTAACTAGGGCAAAAATATTTGTTTGTCTAGTACAATGATTGCATGTCTACTTAGAACAACCCTGGGTCCTGACTGTATCCTGGCATGATTTTTAATAGTGTCTTCTTTCACTTTGAAAAATGTCCTAGCTTGAAAGATAAATTACTTTATCACTGTAATTACATAGGATTTCTAGCTAATAAACAGCCCTGTCTCATCTGCTAATTTTTTATTACTAGAAATAAGTGGTTGGGGAGAGTGGCTTATAATCAGCTTCTAAGTCATGCTAGGTTAGGAAAAATAGCACAATTCTCTCTTTGACTATTTTAGAAAAAAAGAAAAAAACAACTCAGCCAACTCAGTTGCTCAATGTGCTCAAGGGTTACCTTGAAACACTGCTTTAGGAAGCTTCTAAGATTCCAAGTGTCTGTTCATCTGCTCTCCAAAAGCAAGGAATTGTCCTACTCCTAGAGAAAATATTTGCTATGAAGTGGTATTAAAGCTCATTAAATTTAACTTACATACAAATTGAAGGGTTTTGAATTCTGCTATCCATGCTATACATACATATTTGTGAAATCTCTTGTTAAAATTTTTGGCTGGGCCGGGCTAAAAGAAGGCCCAGCTCGCAACATTCTGGATGCCGCATCAGGCCAAGAGGCCAGGTCTGTAGGAGCAGCCATTTTTGGCTTGCTGTTTCAGGGTAGAGAGCTTCTTAAGACAAGGAACTGTGACATTCTCTAATCTGAATCCCTCATTTACCAACCGTGGTGATTTCCACCGGGACTTACTCCTGATTGACATTGATCCAACAAGGGACACCTTAATTCCACGCAGGTTAGTGAGGGTAGGCTGCAAATTAGTTTTTGAGGGCTACCATAATCGATACCACAAACTAGGTAGCTTTGACAAAGGAAATTTATTTCCTTACCATTTCAGAGGCTAGAGGTGCGAGGTCAAGGTGTTGGCTCGGTGTTTCCTTTGCAGTCTCTCTCCTTTGCTTATAGGTGATCATCTTCTCCCTTTGTCTTCACATGGTCTTTCCTCTGTGCATGTCTGTGTCCTAATCTTCTGTTCTTACAAGGACACGAGTCATATTGGATTATGGCCTACCCTACTGACCTCATTTTAATTCAATTACTACCCTAAAACCCCTATCTCCAAATATAGTCACATTCTGAGCTACTGGGGCCTACAGCTTCCATGTATGAATTTGGGTGGTGGGGGGGCACAATTCAGCCCACAACAGACAGTAATTAGGATTTTTTTCATTAACCGACCTTGAAAAACACTGCGTAATACTGCCTCATACACTTCTCACTTACCACCTATGTATGTGTAGTAAAGGCTTGTGTCAGAAAAGAGAAAAATTAATGTATGGATTCACTCATGGTGCAGATGATAAGTCAGGTAGCATCATCAATCAAATGTGTCCCCTCAAGGACTACAGCATGCTCCGGTGCTCCATCCAGAAAGATGGAGAGATAATTCAACACCTGCTCATCCTCTGAGATGAGACACAACACCATCTCTTCCTGAATGACTGCCCCCGCCCCAGGGCTGCCCTCCCCAGCCTCAGCTGTGCCCACCAGACAGGTGGGAAAGGTTCTCCTAGCAACTGCCATCCAGGGCTTATCTCTTTTGATAGTTTTTTTTTTTTTTCATAAGGAGAAGGACGGTTTTTTTTTTATCATTTTTTTAAATTTATTTTCAGCATAACAGTATTCATTGTTTTTGTACCACACCCAGTGCTCCATGCAATCCATGCCCTCTCTAATACCCACCACCTGGTTCCCCCAACCTCCCACTCCCCCACCTCTTCAAACCCTTCGGATTGTTTTTCAGAGTCCATAGTCTCTCATGGTTCACCTCCCCTTCCAATTTCCCCCAACTCCCTTCTCCTAACTCCCCATGTCCTCCATGCTATTTGTTATGCTCCACAATTAAGTGAAACCATATGATACTTGACTCTCTCTGCTTGACTTATTTCACTCAGCATAATCTCTTCCAGTCCCGTCCATGTTGCTACAAAAGTTGGGTATTCATCCTTTCTGATGGAGGCATAATACTCCATAGTGTATATGGACCACATCTTCCTCATCCATTCATCTGTTGAAGGGCATCTTGGTTCTTTCCACAGTTTGGCGACCGTGGCCATTGCTGCTATAAACATTGGGGTACAGATGGCCCTTCTTTTCACTACATCTGTATCTTTGGGGTAAATACCCAGTAGTGCAATTGCGGGGTCATAGGGAAGTTCTATTTTTAATTTCTTAAGGAATCTCCACACTGTTCTCCAAAGAGGCTGCACCAACTTGCATTCCCACCAACAGTGTAAGAGGGTTCCCCTTTCTCCACATCCCCTCCAACACATGTTGTTTCCTGTCTTGCTAATTTTGGCCATTCTAACTGGTGTAAGGTGATATCTCAATGTGGTTTTTATTTGAATCTCCCTGATGGCTAGTGATGATGAACATTTTTTCATGTGTCTGATAGCCATTTGTATGTCTTCATTGGAGAAGTGTCTGTTCATATCTTCTGCCCATTTTTTGATATGATTATCTGTTTTGTGTGTGTTGAGTGAAGAGTTCTTTATAGATCCTGGATATCAACCTTTTGTCTGTACTGTCATTTGCAAATATCTTCTCCCATTCCGTGGGTTGCCTCTTTGTTTTCTTGACTGTTTCCTTTGCTGTGCAGAAGCTTTTGATATTTTTTTAAAGATTTTATTTATTTATTTGACAGAGAGAGACACAGTGAGAGAGGGAACACAAGCGGGGGGAGGGGCAGAGGAGAAGCAGGCTTCCTGCTGAGCAGGGAGCCCAATGCAGGGCTCGATCCCAGGACCCTGGGATCATGACCTGAGCCAAAGGCAGACGCTTAACCAACTGAGCCACCCAGGCGCCCCGAAGCTTTTAATTTTGATGAAGTCCCAAAAGTTCATTTTCGCTTTTGTTTGCTTTGCCTTTGGAGACATATCTTGAAAGAAGTTGCTGTGGCTTACATCGAAGAGATTACTGCCTATGTTCTCCTCTAGGATTCTGATGGATTCCTGTCTCACATTGAGGTCTTTTATCCATTTTGAGTTTATCTTTGTGTACGGTGTAAGAGAATGGTCGAGTTTCATTCTTCTACGTATAGCTGCCCAGTTTTCCCAGCACCATTTATTGAAGAGACTGTCTTTTTTCCACTGTATATGTTTTCCTGTTTTGTCGAAGATTAACTGACCAAAGAGTTGAGGGTCCATATCTGGGCTCTCTACTCTGTTCCACTGGTCTATGTGTCTGTTTTTATGCCAGTACCATGCTGTCTTGGTGGTCACAGCTTTGTAGTAAAGCTTGAAATCAGGTAATGTGATGCCCCCAGTTTTATTTTTGTTTTTCAACATTTCCTTAGCGATTCGGGGCCTCTTCTGGTTCCATACAAATTTTTGGATTATTTGCTCCAGCTCTTTGAAGAATACCGGTGGAATTTTGATCGGAATGGCATTAAAAGTATAGATTGCTCTAGGCAGTATAGACATTTTAACAATGTTTATTCTTCCAATCCAAGAGCATGGAATGGTCTTCCATCTTTTTGTGTCTTCTTCAATTTCTTTCATGAGTGTTCTGTAGTTCCTCGAGTACAGATCCTTTGCCTCTTTGGTTAGGTTTATTCCCAGGTATCTTATGGTTCTTGGTGCTATAGTAAATGGAATTAAATCTCTAATTTCCCTTTCTGTATTTTCATTGTTAGTGTATAAGAAAGCCACTGATTTCTGTATATTGACTTTGTATCCTGCCACGTTACTGAATTGGTGTATGAGTTCTAGTAGTTTGGGGGTGGAGTCTTTTGGGTTTTCCATATAAAGAATCATGTCATCTGTGAAGAGAGAGAGTTTGACTTCTTCATTGCCAATTTGGATATCTTTTATTTCTCTTTGTTGCCTGATTGCTGTTGCTAGGACTTCTAATACTATGTTGAACAAGAGTGGTGAGAGTGGGCATCCTTGTCGTGTTCCTGATCTCAACGGGAAGGCTGCAAGCTTTTTCCCATTGAGGATGATATTTGCCGTGGGTTTTTCATAGATAGATTTGATGAAGTTCAGGAATGTTCCCTCTATCCCTATACTTAGAAGCGTTTTAATCAGGAATGGATGCTGGATTTTGTCAAATGCTTTTTCTGCATCAATTGAGAGGACCATGTGGTTCTTCTCTCTTCTCTTATTAATATGTTCTACCACATTGATTGATTTGCAAATGTTGAACCATCTTTGTAGCCCAGGAATGAATCCCACCTGGTCATGGTGGATAATCTTTTTAATGTGCTGTTGGATCCTGTTTGCTAGGATCTTGTTGAGAATCTTAGCATCCATATTCATCAGTGATATTGGTCTGAAATTCTCCTTTTTGGTAGGGTCTTTGCCTGGTTTGGGGATCAGGGTAATGCTGGCTTCATAGAAAGAGTCTGGAAGTTTTCCTTCTGCTTCAATTTTTTGAAACAGCTTCAGGAGAATAGGTGTTATTTCTTCTTTGAAAGTTTGGTAGAATTCCCCAGGGAATCCGTCAGGTCCTGGGCTCTTGTTTTTTGGGAGGTTTTTGATCACTGCTTCAATCTCATTACTCAATATCGGTCTATTTAGGTTGTCGATTTCTTCCTGGTTCAATTTTGGGAGTTTATAGTTTTCCAGGAATGCATCCATTTCATCTAGGTTGCTTAGCTTATTGGCATATAACTGTTGATAATAACTTCTGATGATTGTTTCTACTTCCTTGGTGTTAGTTGTGATCTCTCCCTTTTCATTCATAATTTAATTAATTTGGGATTTCTCTCTTTTCTTTTGGATTAGTGTGGCCAATGGTTTATCGATCTTATTGATTCTTTCAAAAAACCAGCTTCTACTTTCATTGATACGTTCTACTGTATCTCTGGTTTCTACCTCATTGATCTCAGCTCTAACCTTGATTATTTCCCTTCTTATGTGTGGAGTTGGTTAGATTTGTTGTTGATTCTCCAGTTCTTTAAGGTGTAGAGACAGCTGCTGTGTTCTGGATTTTTAAATTTTTTTGAGGGAGGCTTGGATGGCTATGTATTTCCCCCTTAGGACCGCCTTTGCTGTATCCCATAAGTTTTGGACCGAAGTGTCTTCATTCTCATTGGTTTCCATAAATTGTTTCAGTTCTTCTTTGATCTCCTGGTTGATCCAAGCATTCTTAAGCAAGGTGGTCTTTAGCTTCCAGGTGTTTGAGTTCCTTCTGAACTTTTCCTTGTGATTGAGCTCCAGTTTCAAAGCATTATGATCTGAGAATATGCAGGGAATGATCTCAGTCTTTTGGTATCGGTTGAGTCCTGATTTGTGACCCAGTATGTGGTCTATTCTTGAGAAGGTTCCATGTGCACTTGAGAAGAATGAGTATTCTGTTGTTTTAGGGTGGAATGTTCTGTATATATCTATGAGGTCCATGTGGTCCAATGTGTCATTCAATACTCTTGTTTCTTTATTGATTTTCTGCTTCAATGATCTGTCTATTTCTGAGAGAGGCGTGTTTACTATTAATGTATTCATATCAATATGACTCTTTATCTTGATTAACAGTTTTCTTATGTAATTGGCTGCTCCCATATTGGGGGCATAGATATTTACAATTGTTAGATCATCTTGGTGGATAGTCCCTTTAAGAATTATGTAGTGTTCCTTCTGTATCTCTGACTACAGTCTTTAAAATCTAATTTATCTGATATGAGAATCACTACCCCAGCCTTCTTTTGAGGCCCATTGACATGAAAGATGCTTCTCCATCACTTCACTTTCAGTCTGGGTGTATCTTTAGGTTCAAAATGGGTCCTTGTAGACAACATATGGATGGGTCCTGTCGTTTTATCCAATCTGCAGCCCTGTGCCATTTTATGGGCACATTTAGGCCATTCACATTGAGAGTGATTATTGATAGATACGTTTTTATTGACATCGTGTTACCTTTGAAGTCTTTCTTCCTGTAGATTGTCTTTATATTTCTGTTCAATGCTATTCTTAGGATTTTTCCTCTTTTATAGAACCCCCCTTAATATTTCCTGCAGTGTTGGCTTGGTGGTTGCATAGTCTTTTAAGCCTTGCTGGTCTTGGAAACTCTTTATCTCTCCATCCATTTTGAATGTCAGTCTTGCTGGATAAAGTATTCTTGGCTGCATGTTCTTCTCATTTAGTGCCCTGAATATATCTTGCCAGCCCTTTCTGGCTTGCCAGGTCTCTGTGGACAGGTCTGACATTATTCTGATGGGCTTTCCTCTGTAAGTAAGGAGCCTCTTTGTCCTAGTGGCTTTCAAGAGATTATATCTACAATTATGATTCCTCAACTTGACTATCAGGTGCCTTGATGTTTTTCTGGAATCTATAATCTTGGGTGGAGAACGTTTGGCCTCTAGTATATGAACGCTGGTTCCATTAGCGAGATTGGGAAAATTTTCATGAAGAACTTGTTCCACTATATCTTCTAGACTTCTTTCTTTCTCCTCCCCTTCAGGGATTCCAATAATTCTGACGTTGGAACATTTCATGGCATCATTTATTTCCCTGATTCTGTTTTCATGGTTTCTAAGCTGTTTGTTCCAGGCTTCCTCCTGATCCTTTCTCTCTATCTGTTTGTCCTCCAGATCACTAATTCTATCTTCTGTCTCAGTTACCCTAGCTTTGAGAGAATTTAGATTAGATTGGAACTCATTGAGAGCATTGTGAACCTCAGCCCTAGTAGCTTTTAGCTCTGCCCTAACATTGTGAACATCCTGTCTGGTCGCTTTCAGCTCAGCCCTAATCAATTCCGTTTGGTCATCCATGGCTTTCTCCAACCCAGCTATTGCCTGGATAATTGTTAGCCTGAATTCTCTTTCCGACATATTGTCTATGTTGATAGCCATTAGCTCTGTTGCAGAAGGTCCATCCTCTGTATTTTTCTTCTGTTGGGCATTCCTCCTCCTAGTCATTTTGGTGAGAGATGACTGAACAGATGTAGCTGGTTGTATCGACTGTGATGCAGTCTGGGTGCACCCTGGAACACTTCTGAGCAATCAGGATTCCCCACCCAAATGAGAGAAAAAAGAAAAGAAAAAGAAAAAAAAAAAAAAGGGAGAGAGAGAGAGAGAGACAGGAAAGAAAGGGAAGATGAAAGAGAAGGTTCAGTGCAAATGGGCCCCAAGTAAGATTTATGAGGTATACAAACAAAAACAGACAAACAAAAAGACTGATAAAAGTGTATAACAAGAGAAAAAAAATTATATGCAAATAAAGGAAAAACCTTGTTGAAAAGAACCCCAAGTGTAAGATTTATATACTATCAGGACAAACACAAAAACACAGAAACACTGGTGGAAGAAAAAGATGGGAGAGTGGTTATAAGTTCTCAGTGTGGGCAAGGAAGGTGGTTTTGATTCTTCCTGGATGTATCTTGATATCTTTGTTAAAGGACTCAACTTTCCTAGGCTAAAGGGGGATTAAAAATTGGTTTACCTATAGGGGTAGTATTGATTGGGGAAAGGGGATTACTTTGAAGTTTAATTCTATATGAATATTAGAAAATAAAAATAAAAAGGAATAAACTAGACTAAACTAAACCAAAATTTAGGAAAAATTCAAAAAATAGAAATGCAAAAGAAAAACACAGGTGTATGTATCAAAAAGTTCAGGTTAGAAGGTTATTATGGAATTTGATGTACTGGACAGCTCGCTGTGATGGTAAATAGGTTAAAAAATTATCTATATAAAAAAATGAGCCAGAATAGTGGGAACAAATTAAAAATAAAAGTTGTCCTATGAAGTAGTGGTGGTGGTTCTCTTGTAGTCTTTTTTTTTTTTTTTTTTCTTTCCTGGTTGGTTTTCTGGGGGAGGGGCCTGCCACGTGGGTTTTCAGTCAAAGATGTTCCCTGAGTTGAGTCCTCCAGTCCCCCTCAAGGGGGTGGGCTCTGAGGAAACCGGTTTTTTCAGGCTTTTGTTCTCTGGAGGTTTTTATGTTTGTTCACTTTTTTTTTTCCCCTCTCGCCTTGACCGCTTTTGATGGTTTTTGTAGGTTTAGAGGAAAGCAAACTGCACCCTGACCTCCCTCTAAGAGAGAAGCCTCAGTCTGCTCTTCTGTGGGTGCTGCAGAGCCCATATAAATCCCCCCTTGGCCGCTGGCAGAGCAGGTTCCGAGTCGCGGTCCCTGGGGACGCAGGATCTTCTGCTTGTACCCAAAACCACGGCGGCGGCGGCTGTCTGGGCAGCTCCAGACCACCAGAGAGGATCCAAGCAGCGATGGCACACTGAGATTTTCCCGCCTGCCGGGCTGGGGGTGCCTGGTCTTTCTGGTGGGTCTAAGAGCGCCCGGCTTGCGCGCACCTCTCTCAGGGGAGGCTGAGGGGCGCGCGCATCTCAGGCTCTGTAGCAGGGCTCGCGCGTTCTGGTCCGGCGTGGCTCCCATCCCCTCACAGGGGCCAGACCCCACGCAATCTCGGGTGCGCTGGCGGCTCAGGGACCAAGACCTGGTTTCTCCGCTGCACTCTCTCTGGCTCCGCGCCAGGGGAGGCTGTCCTGGGACCGGGGACTTAAGCCCCTGTCCCTAGCCGCCCCATTCCTGCAATTCCCCCCCCTCGATCTTTTGCTCTTTCGGAGTGCTTTCAACCAGTCTCCAAGTTCATGCTGGTCCCCAGACGCAGGGCACTCTTGCTCGTATTAGGGGTATTACTTTCCAACCGGTCACCTCTGGTGGCTCCCTCCCCCTTTTGTTTATCTTCTGATATCAGTCCTAGTTCCCACTCCGCTTTACCTGCCCACTGGCGTCTTCTGCCCCTTTAGAGATCCAGATGTGTATAATTCTGATCTCAGGCTGATTTCATGGGTGATCGGAGTTCTTTGGTAGGTAATCAGCTCACTTTAGGGTACAGGTTGAAAAGGCGCCTCCTCCTACTTCCCCGCCATCTTGTCCCCCCTCTTTTGATAGTTCTTATCCCACTATGTTATTCTATTTTATATTTGCTCCGTTGTCTTCTCAACTGGACCAAGTCTTTTCTTCCTATATATCTAAACCTGGCTCAGTCCTGACACACAATAGACAACACGTGATTGAGTAAATGACTAGGTGACTTGCATTTCCAGTACCCTTTCTCAAATAAGGCTAGCAGACCTCCCAGAGGAAACACACGTGTAGACAAAACGTGTTCACTAGCGGAGCCCTTCATCCAGCCTCGTGATTGTGTGTGAAACTATCAGAATCAGAGAACAAGATCCCATCATGCACGGATCCTTGAGTGTGTTACACACAGGCCATCCTGGGAAGCAAATGTGCCAATTTGTCAGGTGGCTTGCTTTTCTGTGATGGTTAAGTGAGGCACAAGAAAGAGCCATCTCCAACTGCAGCTCAAATTCTGCAGTCGCATTGCCCAGGCTTGAGTTCCAGCTATGTTACTTACTGGCTGTGTGGTCTTGGGCAAGTTACTTAACCTCTCTGTACCTCAGCTGCCTCATGTGTAATACCTACTTCACAGGGCTGTTATGAGGAAGGAGTTAACATATATCAAGTACCTCGGATGGAACCTGGAATGTAAGAAGCTCTGTGTTTGCTGCTATTGTCCTATTAATATTGTCCCTGTTATTATTAAGCAAGAGGAAACCATTTAGTTTGGTTTCACGCTGTCATTATAATTCCAGTCAAGCCCCTGAGTGCATGGCCCTGTGAGGGGCTTCTCATGGCCCTCTGACCCTGTCCTCATGTGCATCCCTTGCTTGGCTTCCCCTGCCCCGGTGCCCACCAGGTGCTGTCCTGGATTGAGGCGGCAAGTAGCGGCTGTCCAGGCCACAGACTCCCTGGGCCACAGAGCCCATTGGATTCCTTCTTATCATTTGTGCATCCTGTGGGGTTGGAGACAAAATAATGGTCATAGCCACTCCATCCAAAAAGGCGGGGCAGGGGAGAGGGAGTTGTGGAAGAAAGACTTTGTGCTTTTCAACTTTCAAGTGTAAGCAAGGGAAGGAATGGAATGGAGAGGAAAAAAGGAGGGGAAGGGAGGAGAGCAGAGAGGAAGGGAGAGTAAGGGAAGCGAGAAAGAGAAGAGGAGAGAGGAGAGGAGGGGAGAGGGCACGCGAAGGGGAGGGAGGAGGGGAGGGGAAGGGGCATGGGGAGGGGAGAAAATAAGAGGGGAGGGGCCGCAGGAAGGGGTGGGAGGAGAGAAGGAGGAATAAGAGGGAGGATGGGAGGAGTAAGGAAGGAGTGGGGTGGAGGAGAACTCGCAGGAGCCACGAAGGACAATCCAGGCCTGGTTTGGGAGCTTTTCCAATGACTCCCCACATAAAAACAACTCATGGCCACCAGATTCCCCAGCACCAGCTGTTTCCACTTCCGTAACATATGTTCACTCACGTAAATTGTTTACTAACTTCACATCCAGAACTTTTTAAATAGAGGAAAACCTGGGGCTTGTCTATACCAACCAGAAGAGCAGAGATAAGGGGGAAAAATCCAGCAACAAACAAATGAAAAAGCAGAATGATACAAGGGAGCCTAAATTTAACCGGGACAACACATTTCCCTCCACTTTTATGGCTTCCTGAATGAGTGGGGAGCCTGGCCGCTTCCAGCGCTGGTGCATGAGGGTCACAAAGCACAGTGCAGGGACTTCTAGAGTGAGCCGTATAACCGGCAAAAGAGAGGGCTAGACTTAGCCTGCCCAGTGCAGGGTCCCCAGCCAGACCGTCCTGTAGGAGTCCCAGTGCTGCCCCTTGGGATCTAAGGAACTCATCTAGACTCACCTGAAGTGAGTTACCAACCCCTCCACTTCAGGTTTATCATCTATCAAGTCGGGGATAATGATGGTATCTACCTCAAGGGTTGGGGTAAATTTAAGTAAAGGTAAAGCATTTAGAGTAGTGCCTGGCACTTACGAGCACTGTGTGTTTGCTATTTTTATTATAGATATGTGTACCTAATTTTAAAAAAACTAGAATTGATCACTCCTCTTTGATTTTCATGACATAGGACTTGTAATATTTTGGTTGAATACATTGTCAGGCCCCATGTTCCTGACCTATCTTTTGCCAACTTCCATGAAAATACTACTGTTTCCCCCTAAATAATATAAGCTTTCCAATTTCCTGAGTTTTAAATGCAACAAAAGGCCACATACCAAAAGTAGATGGAATTTCTACAAAGAGTATCATCAGTACTGATGAATTCAGGAGTAACTTCTCAACACTTCTATGGTGGGACTGTGATCAGGGGAAGGAAAATGGATTAGAGGAGGCAAACAAAAAGTATTTGCTGTATGCAGGAACTAATTATAAAATCTAATTATAAAAAAACCTAATTATAAAATCAGAAAAGTTCATATTATAAATATAATGGTGCAACCAGGTAATTAGGCTAGATTAATATTTGGAAGTAATTAATACTTTGGATGCGGCCAAATTTTACTATAGAAATAGATACAGTGGCCATTAGATTGACCAACATAATCATCTCGATTTTCTCTGTCTCCTGTGGAATCCCAGGGAGGTATGGTTAATAAACCTGTCCTCAAAGTACCCTTGATAGAGCAGAAGTTCTCAGCCATTTTTATTGCTTAATACATTCATTGTTATGTATGTATTTTACATTACATTGTAATGTAATGTAATGTACATTGTAATGTATTACATTACATTACATTGTAATGTAATGTAATACATACATTTTATTGCTTAATACATACAGTGTCTTGGACACATATTTCACGCTTTGTCTATTTCAGGATTGAAGGAATATAGCTAGAAATGTATCTTCTGCTCCTTTCAGGAAAACAAATATTCTTTTAGGGTTTTGGACCAGCTGACAAAATGTATCTCAACATTTAACTTTTTTTTTTTTAAAAGATTTTTATTTATCTATTCATGAGAGAGAGAGAGAGAGAGAAAGAGAGAGAGGCAGTGGCAGAGGGAGAAGCAGGCTCCCTGCTGAGGAGGGAGTCCAACGCAAGACTCGATCCCAGGACACTGGGATCATGACCTGAGCCGGATGCAGATGCTTAACCAACTGAGCCACCCAGGTGCCCCAACATTTAACTTTTGTTCAATTTTTAATTCCTTTAACTTTCCCCCATATGCTTTTGGGAGAGCATATTATGCTGGGAACTTCAAGTGTAACGCGCATGCACAGTATTTCTGATCATTTTTGTGAATTTGATGTTTCTTTGAGAACAGATCTGAGTTGTAATCATAACTGAGAATGGTTCAGACCCAGCTACCAAGGGCACTATCCTCAGGTGGGGCAATTTCTGCCTTAAAGACACTGCTCATTAAAAATCTACCTATCACTGGGTGTTATACGCAACTGATGAATCATTGAACGCTACATCAAAAACTAATGATATACTACTATATGTTGGCTAATTGAATTAAAAAAAAATCTACCTATCAAGACAGGTACTTTTGGAAGACACACCAAGGTGTTGGGTGTCTTGGGGTCCCATGGTCTCCTAATCATGGAAGGAAAAGAACTTCCAGCCTACTGGTTACTGATTCACATCAGAACAGGGGTTCACCTATTCATTCACTTAGAAAGTCCCTGCACTTGGGAACCTGGATCTTACTCAGGAAGCAGAAAATAAATTAGCAAGTCAACAAATATAAAATTTGTTAAGACATGGTTAGCATGAAATCAATCAGTCAATCAACCATAATAACACATAAATAAAGCAGGTGGGGACATGGAGAGTAAGGGAAGGCAAGATGTGTCAGATCCAGTCAGTCCTCTGCTTCAAATCCCCACAGGGCACTGCCTTTTACCCTGGTGCAAAGGACTTGATCCTACAAGGTCCTACTTGGCCTGGCCCCATCCCTACAACCTCTCCGACCTCATCTCCTGCTCTTTTCTTCTCTCACTTCATCAGCTACACTGGCCAAAATGCTGCTTCTAGAATGCGCCTGATGAGGAGCTCGCTGCCTAAGGGGGCTGCGTTCTAGCACATTCCGCAGCTTGGGCCTGGCCTTCCCCAGATAGCTGCTTCACTAATTCCTTCAGTCTCATCTGCTCAAATCTCATCTTCTCAACGAGTTCTGTCCTGACCATCTGATCTGATGATGAAGCCTGCCCTCCTCCCCAGAACCCACAACCCCAATCTCTTTTACGGTCCTCTTTTGTCCATATCTGATCATACTCCAGCATCTTTGATAATAAACTTATTCTGTGTATCGGCATGTTTTGCTTCCAAAAGCCTGCCCCTACGCTCCTTCTGCAGAGCCTGCCCTTGGGCTATGGGAACTGCTATGGGAGAACCAGGGGCTGTAAATACCTGGGAGTTGCAACCTGCCCCATGGGTGGAGTCTTTACCCAGTGGCTGATGAGTGCAAGGATAGGAGAGTCCAGCTCCTGGGCATTTAGGCAGAACAAATCCAAGGTGTAAGTAATGCTCCAGAGTTCTGCAGCCAAAAAATGCTCTGAGGGATTTTGTCTCAAACTGCACCCTTGTTTGGCTTCCCCTCACCTGGTTGCTTTCCCCTGTCCATGCCTGGTTTCTCCTGTGAGTATTTTAACAAATTGTTTCACCCAAATGCTCATCTCAGGGTATTCTTCTGAGGAACCCAAGCAGGAAGAAGCTGGCCTCAGTGGGGAGCAGGTAGCATCCCATGAATGGGAAGGAAGGCAGGAGATTTGGATAGATGGGTAAATTTGGGTGTGGGAAGATAAGGGTGCCTTCTGTTATCTCAAATAAAAACCATGGTCTCCAGCTGGGAGAGGGAGGACTGCTGGGTGGCCAGGGAGAAAGGAGAAGGTGTGAAACACAATCGACCTTTCAACTGTGTGGTTTGGGGCACTGACTGCCCCCTCCCTGTGCAGTTGAAAATCCATGTACAAATTTTGACTCCCCCAAAACTTAACTACTAATAGCCTACTGTTGACCAGAAGGCTTCTTGATAGTGTGGTCAATTAACACATATATTTTGTATGTCATATGTATTATATACTATATTCTTACAATAAAGGAAGCTAGAGAAAAGAAAATGTTACTAAGAAAATCATGAGGAGAAAATACATTTATAGTACTGTCCCGTATTTATCAAAAAAGAAAATCCATGCATAAGTCGACCCACCCAGTTCAAATCCATGTTGTTCAAGGGTCAATTATGGTTATCTAGAAGAATCAGAGATCGAATGTTCTAAGGAAACACAGCGAGACTGCTAGGCACTGTTGACTAATGTTCTCCAGTCAAGTAAACTACTTGGATGCAGCCTCGAGTAGGTGGGAGTAGGATTTTATCAAAGTTGGGGTTATTTCCAGGGGAGGAAGCTGCAGGGAGAGAGGGTAGAGGATGTTGGAGTATAAGAAAGGAAAGATCATGGTGAGGTGATATGGAACCTTTGCAGGGTCTGCAAGGAAGTGAGAACACTGGAGGAGGGGTGGCCTAGAGAAGAGGTCAAAGACAATAGATGTAGATCCTGATACCGCTGGAGAATTGTCAGCTGAGTGGTAATAGCTGTGAGGATAGGAAGTGGTAGGCAGACGGCGGGGCGCCTGGAACCAAGATTGTGGAGGTGATGAGGTGGTGGTAATGTCAGGGTCAAAGATATGCCAGGGAGTGGGTGGCTGATGTGGGGTAGAGAGCGAGATCACGGGCTATTAGAGCTCTACATATCTCAAGCTTAATCACAGAATATTTAGATATTCATTGTTTGCTTTGGTTTTGGGGTTGTTTTTGAGACTCTAGCGAGGAAATGAGGAGGAGAGGATAGAGCAACACTTAAAAGGTTGCCTCCAACCTCCTCTCCCCTCACTGAATCTGTGTACTCTGCACGCTGGAAGGCAGCCATACTCTCCCCTCCACCCCTGCCCCAAGCCTGGACCCGACCACCTTCAGCTTTCAGTCCACCCAAGAATTGTCTCAGTTTTTATGCTGATTCATCAGATCAGTGATCTCTGATTTTCATAGTTTTCTCCCAGGTTGGTTTCAGTGGAAGGAGCCTGGAGCGTGGGCCTTGTTCTTAACCCAAATAGACTTGCAGCAGTTACTCTATGGACTGTCTGAATGCCAGGCCTATGTCTGTACCCCCCCTTCGTTTCCAGAATACTTCAACTTTTTAGAAGGAAACTCCTCTTCCCTCCTACAGTCGAGTGGGCACTGCCCAGTTCTCATGCCAGGTGCCTGATGGGACTTAGTCTTGCCTTCCAGTGCCCGGACTGGTTCTGTATGACCCTGTAACACCAGGAAGGATTTAGAATCTCTTTCTTCCACATCTCTAAGGTAAGTTCCGCTTCCCCCAATGCATACTCACACACAAATACACACACACACACACACACACACACACACGGAGTCTTGTGGATATTAGCTAGCACCATCCGGGGAATTGGTTTCCAATGTGGAAGCACTGAGAGGGATAGCTATGGTGTAGAGCACAGGGTTAGAAGTCAAGAGAAATGGACACTCACTTTGATAGTCTCTCCTGGTTTTCTAGGTGAGGTGTAATCTATACCATGAAACTTCAATTTCTGTGAGGCAGAAACATACAATATTTTTTTCCCCAAAGTCTTGAGCATGCCACCTAGAAGGACAGGGAGATGCTGTCAGGAGGTCCTTTTCTGGGCCAGGTTGTGGGCCCTGAGGCTAAGTGCTTGACTTTCCCACCAATTCAGGAGGAAGGGCCACCATAGGACTGCAGTAGCTAACTTCAGGGGTTCCCTGGTAGCACTTTGGACATCTCTGTAGATATTCTTCCTGCCCCCCCCCCCACCAAACATGTGTTGGGAATTAGTAGATATGGGCTGTAAAGATCTTTTTCTTCTTGAGAACATATACTTATCTAATATTTAACTGAAAACTTTTGTCTAAATGGCCAAAGTTTTGAATACCTTGTGAATATGGTAAATTCCTCTGCATAAGCAACAGTTTTGGCAATGGAGTTATGTAACATGGATTACAACAGTGTTGGAAGAGGTCCTGACATTAACTTTGCCTCATGCCTCCACACTAACCAGCTGATACCACCAGGAATGACATTTTTCTCCCAGGAGCATCACTATATCTCATAGCAGATGTTGGAAAAGATGGGGAAACCCCAATTTTCTCTTTTTCTTTTTAAATTTTTCTTTCTTTCTTTCTTTCTTTCTTTCTTTTTTTTTTTAGAGGTGTGGGGAGGGGGATGCAGAGGGAGCAGGAGAGAGAAAATCCAAGCAGGCTCCATGATGATGTGGGGCTCATTCTCACAACTCTGAGATCACGACCTGAGCTGAAATCAAGAGCCCAGCACTTGACCAACTGAGCCACCCAGGTGCCCCACCCCTTACCCCTATCGACTATAAATATCGTATCAACTGAATGTGTTGTCCAGTACTTATCCAGGTATGTGCATAGCCAAGTCTCTGTTTTCCATGATATGGTTAACCGTGCTTGGCAGGGCATTTGTCCATGCCCTCAGTCTTCCCGAAGCCTCCCCCCGTCCTCACAGTGCCATGTGTTGGATATATACTCATAATGCCTCCCCAAAGGGCCAGCCACCCCTAGAGAGCAGGTGAGATGAAGGGCTGGAATATGGAAGGAAGGGAGGTAAAGGCGGGTTACCTATCACCTTGGATCAATTTCATGATTTCTTCCTCCTCATTGTGGATCCTTAAACTGTGAACACAGGTTCTTAACAATCTAATTGAAATTACCTGGACTATATGTTATGTTCAAATTAATTTCTTCCCCATCCTGATGTAGAACCATGAAGTGAGAAGTACATATTATGTGTTCTTCATGCTGATAACATTCAGGTAAAGCCATGCAGACTTCTCTGACTATCACGGAAAGTTTCATGTCAGGTTGAGTTTATTGAAGGCAAGTTGACTCATTTCTACACAATCCCCCTGTTTCCCTTTGACCAATTGTCAAGTGTGCTTGACGCAGAGCAACTGACCTTCAAATACAAAGAGGGCTGGAGGTTGGCCTGGACTGTCAGGGTGGATTTGGTAGCATGAATTGCTCCAAAGAATCCTGATTTCTTATGCATGAACTACTGACCCCGGCTCTGGAGCCTGGAGAGCAGGACGGGAAGGAAGGTGGACTCCTGCTGATTCAGGGGCCCTCCCCAGCCGCTTTTCCACTGGGTCAGCAGTATTCACCCCACTTCCCTCTCCTCCCTCTTCCGCCCCCCGCCCCCCAATAGTCCTGTCCCTGGAAGTGGTTTTCAGTTGCCAGGAATCATGAACATTGGGAAACGATCCAAAAAACTGGGTGGCTCCTGATTTTCCATAGTCCACATGATAACCTGGGGCCCCAGTTTTAGCATCAGGTCATAGGTGTGGACACAGCATGGCCTAAAGGAAGGAACCAGGCAAGTACGTGCCTGGGCAGCCAGGCTTTCTTAAGGGCCAGTCGGAGTGAAGAGTGAGAAATGACCTACATGGGTTTCAGAATTTTCTCCTCTAGCTCCGTTACTTGGGAGGAGCTTCTCGGTGTTGAGGCTGTGGGTCTGAGGACCACATTTTCAGATGGAAGACAACCAGGCCCCAGGCGACATCATTTCCAGGAGGTGGTAATGAGCAAGGAGGAAAGTCCCAGAGGTCCACATGCTGCTCACTGGGGATCATAGGAAACGTCCTTAAAACCAGTGCCGGGTCCTGAGCTGGAGAAATACCTTCTTTCTTTGATTTCATAACACGGCTAATGTTCCACTGTGCAAGAGATATTTCAAATGCCTCCACTGGGAAAATGGGCTTCAAAGGCCAAACGGTGCCTGGTGCTTCTGTCCATTCTAGGCAGCCGGGCAGGAACATGCTGTTACACTCCATTAGCGCTGTGATGACAGGTATACCTCGCTTTTGTCAAGCAATGAGGAACTCAGTTGTGCGAGCAACGATCTCTCATTCACATTTGACAAAGGCTTCCTAACGTAGGAAGGTGATGAAAGCTTCCTACCTTCTCTTCCAGCTAGACATCTTAGCCCCTCCATTGCCCCCTGAAACTCTCATCCTCCACATCCAGCTCTATGGATGCAGAAGCTGTTCGGAGACCCCCTGTGCTGGTGCCCTCGGTCATTCAGAGATGGCCCACAAAGGGCCCTGTGTGTGAGTGTGTGCAGCTGTCACTGATAAGGCCGGTAGGTGGTGAGCCGTTCTTTCCACACTTCACATCCCGAGCTTATCCTGTGACTTGTGTGGGTAGCACCTGTTTGCACAGCCCACACTCATCTGAGATTCTGCCTCTTGGACACCTGGGCAGGTTAAAGTCTTTAACTACCTTCCTCCCTCCCCTGATCTGAAAACTGCACTTTGTCCCAGAATTCTGTGTGTCTAGCAGGGATGTCCCTTCTGCTCGCTAAAATCCTCCCTGGAACTAACTAATCAAATCACTCATTGAAATGTTTTCTGCACTCAGCAGTGCAAAAAGAGGAGAGAAGAGAGACAACCTAAAAGAAACAAACTGATATCGTGGTTTTTGAAAAAATAAACCACCAACGAAACATCTTCCAGAATGTGTTGGGTCCAAGTTCTTACACTTCTTACGTTAACTCAGTGAGTGTGTCTGGTATTTAGAATGAACAGCTACTCTGGGGGACCCCACCCAACATCAGAAAGAGCCCTGTGGGTTTCAATATTTTACCCTAAAGCAGGGAATCAAACCGGGTTTTGAGACATAAATATCACCTCGCCGAATGAATAACAGAGAGACAGAGGGATTGACTGGCACCCTTAGGGAAAACTCCTTCTCTGATGGTGTGGTCCAGACCTTACTTTCATAATCCTCATAATCATAGCCTACTTGTCATGGCACTAGGTACCCAACATTCATTATTACTGTTCTTCCCAGCAGCCCAGAGACGCGGGACTTCTTCATCTCCTTTCACTGATGAAAAGACTGGAGCTCATCTGAAAATTAAGCTGCCTGTTTTTTTTGGCAAGTAAGCGGGAAAGACATATTTCCAACAGAGACATGCTTGACTCCCAAGTTCATGTTTTTGCTTTTATGCCAAGTGTCCAAAACAAAATTTTTACCAGTTCTTCACAGTCGATTTAGTTCAACAGTTACTGAGCACCTATCATATCTTGGTTGTGATGGTGAGTACAGAAATAACAAAGTTACAGTCCCTGCCTTCAACAGAGCAAAAAAATACCCTCTTTAGGGAATCTTTCAAAACAAACACTTTTAGAAAATTTCCCTAATTGGGCTTGAAGTGGTAACTTGACTCTTTCATTCTTTTTTTTTTTCACCCAACTGATTTAACTATCAAAAAATGACAGTTCCATAAAATTAAGCATTGTGTTTTTGGTTACGCATTTAACCTTCTAACTAATGAGAAATTTTAGTATGATTTCTCCTAAAGAAGGAGAAGGAAGTGTCTTTTCTTGTCATGCCACAAAGTAAATATGTGTAGTCTCAATACAAAATTACATTAGCTTTAGGTTACAAGGAGGGGTTGCCATATATCAGACCATAAAAAAGAATCAAATCTAAGATTAGTCCAAAGTGTTTTGTGGAACAGGGTAGGAGTGTGGTTCTTAAAACTCATCTTTTCATATGCAAAATGGCGATTGCTGGGTGGGAATTCTGTAACTATGAGCAAGACCGGTTCACATTTCAGGTTAGAAAGGAGTCAGATACTGTGACCCAGAAGTTCCCAATAAAAATGAGGGAGTTACGTCTGTATGTTTATGAGCATTTTTGGTGTTTTCAGTCTCTCAAAGCACCTGGTATGAGCCTCAGTGGGAGACTACACAGAGCATAAACAGGTCATTGTTTGTAAGTACTCAAAGGGATGTTTCTAGAATATGCTTCTGTATGTGAATAAAGATGGTTATTGTTGAGCCTTTCTTCACCAAAAAATAATAGCATGATTTTTGTAGAAAGATTTGGAAAAAAGCCTAGTAAAGTCTTGCAGAGTTAGGATCTACTTTGAAAGAGTTTTTCTGTTTTTAGAGGCACACTGATGGAGTGTTTTCTTTCCTTAAGTGATATTTGCTGAGCTACTTCAAGTCTGTTTTGGAATGAAATCGAGAATTTAAAAAATTTTATATAATAATTACATTTAATAAAATGTAGTTCAGTCATGTTCATGCTCTCTAGTATCCAAAGCTTTTCATCTATTACAAACTGATCCATAGGAACCATTTCTTAAGTTAAAGTCTAATCTGTTACAAATACACCCAAAGAAAGAGTAATTTTCACAGTGATAGAATAAAAATGTTTCGATGGCACTTATGACGCTGTGACCAAAATTAAACTCTGGGTGTACCAGCGAGTGTGTAAATGACCGAGGACTACTTAGCAAACTGGGAGTTGACCAGCCACAGAAAAATTGGGCTTTGGTTGCTGCAAATCCTAATCCAGGCCCAGCTGAATTGCAGCATGAAGTTAGGAAGGGCTTGTAAGGGTCACACCTCACCTGCCCATCCGATTCGCTCAAAAAGTTGATGTCTGTGGATGAAGTATTGTTTCTAGGAGGACACCACTGCCATGGAAATGAATTAACTAGGAGGGGAAATTCCAAGACCATTAGTATTTAGTGACTTTCAGCAGGGGATTGTTTTCTTTGAGGCTATGAGTCATCAGACAGAGGTCAGGACTTTAAGAAATGAAGCCCAAGATAACTTTGAAGGTAAAGAGAGAAAACAGATGAGCTCACATCATCCTGCTAGGCAGAGGAGGTTCAGAATGGGAATTCTGAAAAGAACTTCATAAAATGACACCTATGAAAAATTTATGGAAGCTTTACCTTAAAGAGAGAAAAAAATTGTGACTCCCAAATATCCATCAATAGGAGATGGATTATTTTGCACACGTGGGATGAGCTAAGCCTCATGATTAAAAGATGAGGTTGTATACCTTAGGTAGGGTAGGATCCCATTTGGTAAATATGTGCATAAATTAGTGCTGTGGATGCATATGCAAAAAGGTCAGGAGAACATACTCAGACTGAAAGGACTATTATCTGTGGGGCATAGGATTACTGGAAATTGGAGTTTTCATGCTCTATATTTCAGAATGATTGGCATTTTTGTAATGAATGTGCACTACTTTTGTAATTGTAAACAAATGGTTTTGTTCCTTTTTTTTTTTTTTTTCTAGAGAAGATAAGTATGTGTGTTAAGGAGGGGAAATGAGGAAATTTGTGACATCATCAAAGGACCGCGTTTGGAATATTCAGAAATTGCTTTGCTCTCCTTGCTGTACTTCCGTAATCCCACAAAAACTGCTTTTATTAGACTACACTTTGATGTTATCCTTCCGGCCCCTTGAGGAACATAAAAAACAGGTGCACAAAGTTTGTCACTATAGCTACAGAAAAAGATATGGAAGGCGTTGCCCTATTACATCTTGGTTCCTCCCACATGAGAATTCGCAGGAAACATCTATCTTGGCCCTTGCTAGCATGAAAAGCTACCTTCCTGAACAGCTGGGCATCTTACCTTATGGATGCTGTGATTCTTGTGAGTAAACTTTTATACTTCTTTGCTTTGGCTCCTGGGAAACTTGGAGACAAAATTCTATGCTGTCTAGCAGCTGTCTAGAATCTACTGGTAACTGATTTAGGTTACCAGTTAGATTCTACTGATACCTAACTTGGCTCTGATGCATTCCTCTCTTTCATTCTTTATGTATCTTTGCAAGTTGCTTCGAAGAAATTGCCCATTAGTAACAGGTGTGCTGTGTGTCTGCACCTTTGCAAAGGATGTGGGTTCGTAATGAGAGGAGCCTCGAGTGTTTCATGCAGGTGTCCTAAGGACCACTTTGGTTTTTATCTGTTCTACAGATTGGAATGATAAGTGGAACTTTAGTTAATAAAAGCATTCTGTTTCTTCACAAAATAGGCTGAAAAACCTCAGAAATAGAGGCACAGTTGGATTTTAAAGCAGGAACTTGAACAATTTTACGTAACAAGTTTCAAGGATTTAGTGTTGCATAATCGTCTCTCAGTATCTGCAGCTGTCATTGTTTACATGACTTACTAATTATTTTACCCTTGAGCACATGCATCCCTTCAGCCAACCCCACCTTTTCTCTCTCATTGAGGGGCCAGGTTCTCAAGAACCTCAATGTCTTCACTCAATGTCTTCATTTGCTCACCTCTATTCCATGTCTCAACCCACACCATCTGGCCATTTGTTTCCCTGGTCATCATATTACAACCAGCTGCAGTAACTACCAGGTCATTAAGTATGATGTGTTTGAGTGTGTCCCCCCCCTCTCCCGCCCCCGGCTTTTGGCTTCTCAGCAGCACTCAATGCAGTGGACCACAGGCTGCAGTAACTCTCCCAATTTTTTCCATTGGACTCTGGCCATCCCCTTCTTTGTGGGATTATCCTCCTCTCATGGACCATGAACACTGAGAAGCCATCAAGGCCCCGGCCAGCTCTTCTCTTTTCACCTTGCACATGCTCCCTGGTGGGTTCCGTGCTTGCCTCTGTGCTCAACGATCATACACCAGGTCTATCAAATTTGCATCTCCAGCCCAGACCCTTCTTCTAAGTCCCAGATGTCTGGGTCTGACTGTTTATTCACCGTCTCCGTGAGGGCACCTTCAAACCCGAAGTGACCGAAACAGCATTGATGTTGACCTCATGATCTTCTGTACCAGACTGTTCTTCTTTTAGGATTTCTTACTGGATGGATACTTTTTTCCATCAAGTTCTACAAGCTGGAAGCCTAGGGCCTCCCTGTCCCTCAGCCTCTGACTCCTATCTACCTACTCATACCTCACAAATTCCTCAACATCTGTCTCCAAAGCTACCACTTCCATCCAAGCCACCAAACCCTCTCACTTGAAGTATTTCAGTGGCCTCCTAACTGGCCCTTCTTAATCTACTCTTAACTTCCAACTTCAGTAACACTCTTCACACTGCAAGCAAAGTGAAAAATCTTACCTCCTCTCCCCACCACAGACCCACTAACATCTCTTTCTTGGCCTGAAACATGGCTCCCATTGTCCTTAAAGCAAAATCTTTCATATGACCTAAAAGGCCATGCAGGGCCTCATTTTTACTTTATTCTCTCCTATGTTTTCTTTGCCCCGGTCTCTCAAGCCTTCTTTGAATGTATCACAGGGCCTTTGCATAGGCTGTTAATTCTGCCTGGAATGTTCACTAGCCCTACCAGCCCTTCCCTGATAATTTTCACTCTAAAATTGAGATTTCATCTAAAACATTATTTTCTTATAAAAACCTTCCCTACTCCCAGGAGATCTCTCACATCATGACTTAAGTATCACTCATAGAACTTACACATATTTTAATTATATATTTATTGTGAGATTATTGGTTAATGTCTGTATCCATACTACACCATAAGCTTCATATTTTGGGAAAAAATCAGTTATTGTTCATTATTACATCTCCAACAATTAGAACAGAGTTTGACCTCTGTAGGTGTTTGGGAAATATTTCTAGAATAATTAGTGAATGAAATAAACCGGGCTTGTTATATACTTACTGGGTATTAATTTGTATTTTACTAGACTGTAAGTCAGTTGGAATTTTTTATTTGGTTCTAGATCTGGTGATATTTTGGCATGTAATAGGTTATAGTAGGTTTGAAAAGGAGATGAAAGATATTACCTAGCTTTAAAAACTTTTAATCAAAATACTGGGAAGATCCTTTAGGAGGATAACAAGAATTTTATCCTATATATGTGAAACCATCAAGGCCATATTTCAATGATCACAGCTGTTCAGAAAGCAAAAATAGCTTGGTATGAATGATTAGGGATTTTTAAAAAATTATTTAAAACTCATTTTAGGATTTAAAAGTGATGGTATAATCCTAGATGATAAAACCATTGAATGAGCGAAATCTTTTTTTACTAAGTGGTCACCCTTCAAAAAATAATGATTGAACTTGAAAGGTAGAAGACCAACAAAGTGAGCAGATATTCAGATCAGCAATTTATGAATAGTTTTCCTCTGCATCAGTTTCATGTCTTTAAAAACCCACACCTTCCTTGCTCTCCAGGGAGGTTGAGATGATATAGCAAATCTTTGAAGTCCAACATTACAGGTGATTTTTCTCTTTGTGAGCGACATTATTGGCAACCCAGCACTTCTGTTCTTAACTCTTTTCATTTTCAATTACAGCTCACTTTGTCCCCTAAATTGTGCTTATTACCTTGTTTTTGTTATGGATATCAGAATGTGTGAGCCCCAAAGTAATAGAAAAGTGTGCTTTATTCTTTATAAAGGATCGATGGTGGCTTTGCTGCTTCTTATTTTGTTTATCCCAGGTATTCAAGACTTTGACAGGTGGAGATGCTATCCGTATAATAGATTTTGAGTTGTTCTGTGTGATTTATTATAAGAATGACTTTCCATTTATCTGAGAAAGTGCTGTAAGTGGAAAGGAAGTACTAAAACCACATGAGAGCCTGGGAGCTGCCAGCCACTGAAACATAAAACTTGTTCTAATATGAAAAGCATGTCCCATAAATTGATAAATTGAACTTCATCAAAATTAAAAGGTCTTTAAAAAGTTACTGTTAAAAATAAAAAGGAGGCACAGGTGGGGAAAATACTTGCAAAATCACAGATCTGTTTAAAAAACCTGTATCCAGAATATAGAAAGAACTGTCAAAACTAAGTGTTAATCAAACAGCTCAATTAAAAGACGAGCAAAAGCATTCCCTTGGTGGCTCAGTCGGTTAGGCATCTGCCTTCAGCTCAGGTCATGGTCTCAAGGTCCTGGGAGTGAGCCCCGCATAGGGCTCCCTGCTCAGTGGCAAGTCTGCTTCTCCCTCTCCCTCTGCTCCTCCCCCCATTTGTGCTCTCTCTCTCAAATAAATAAAGAAATAAATAATCTTTGATAAATAAATAATGAGCAAAATCTTTGACTAGATACTGCTTCAAAGAAAATATACAGTTGCAAATAAGTATATGAAAAGATGTTTGACATCATTAATCATTGGGAAAATTTACATTCATTTATTTATTTTTAAAAAGATTTTGTCTATTTATTTGACAGAGAGAAACAGAGTGAGACAGGGAACACAAGTGGGAGGAGTGGGAGAGGGAAAAGTAGGCTCCCCACTGAGCAGGGAGCCTGATGCGAGGAACCTGGGATAATGATCTAAGCCTAAGCAGACACTTAAAGACAGCCACCCAGGAGCCCTGGGAAAATGCAAATTTAAACTACAATAAGATGTGACTATATTAGAATGGCCAAAAACCCAAACCAAACCAAAACAGAACTGACACTATTAGGTGCTAGTGAGTATGGGAAGCCACTGGAACTCTCACACATTATTGGAGCAAGATGGTGCAAACACTTAGCAATTTCTTGGAAAATTAAACATGCACTTTCCATATGCCCCAACAATCTCACTCCTATGTATTTATTCAAGTGAAAACAAAGACTTAGGTTCACAAAAAAATCTGTACATGACTGTCTATGATAGCTTGATTGGTAACCACCAGAGACTGGAAACAAACCAAATGTCCATGAACTGGTGAATATATAATTAACCTGTGGCACATCGATACATCAAAATGCTACTCAGCAATACAAAGTAGCAAAGGACTGATACACGTGGTAACACAGATGAATCTCTTCTGTCCTTTATACCCCAGGAGGATATGAAATCCGAAACTCAAGTTGACCTGGGTTGGCAAATGTCCTCAGAGCAAGAGTGAGTTTGGTCTTTCTTCTCACCACTACAGGTTTCAAATTTCACTTACATTTCTGGCCTGATCATTCCTTACTATCTTCTCATAGCTTTGGTGTTTTTGAGAAAACATTCTAAAATCTTTTATTGAGAATTTTTCATTTTCAGCAGAAATACTGATCCAAGTAGCAGAGTCCACCATATTAACCAGAAACAGAAGTTGAGTACATGGATTTCATCATAGTCAAAGAAAAGACTTGGTATGGGTGGGGGATTTCAGGAAACTGGATAGTCAGGAGACTCCTCTTCAGGGAAAAGGGATGTTTTGCCAGTGCTACTCACATCCCATCACAGAGGGAGAGTATGTGTTCATGGCACTGGTCTGTGGCAAGGAAATTGCCATGCAGAAGGGGCATCCTTAGGGAACAGCATCAGAACAATCCACCATGTGAAATGAATCTGATCCTACAGCTTCCTCTAACTGACCACCACTTACCCCAGTTTCTGTTGGCAGAACTAACTGAGAATAGGACCATGATGCCCTGTCTACTGGTGGCCATAGCCTGCCCTGTTCTTGTCCTGCCATTTCAAACTCCATTTCCCTTCTCTTTTCTCCAGCTTCTTTTGCATTGTCACACTTGGGGCTTGTCACTTTCCTCTGCGTGGCTTAGGCTCCCCATCCCCAGGTCTGTGCTCCTGAGTCCTGGGTCTGCCTCCTTGTGTGTGACCCTTTAGGGACAGCTTCTGCTACCTTCCTCAGAGACATGGGCAGGACCCAGATGCTCCATGCAGGTCCCATAGTCCTTTACACAAGAACTTTCCATCAAAATTCATTTAGGAAGGTTAAATAATTCAATCCTTAGAACCTGTCTTCACTGTCAAGTGATTCATTTTCAGGGTCAGTGGCATTTTATAGGCTACTAGAAAGTGTGAGTTTCAATGGCTTACACTTTGGTACCCTGTGTGAGTCATTTTAAAAATCTGAATAGAAATCAGTTGTATGCCACTCTGACTTTAATACCTTTTACATGCAGTCTCTATAGCCCCTCAAAACAGTCATCATTCACTAAAAGAGCTGCAAAGATCAGCTCTGGGGGCATATGAAGGGTAAACAGTGAAGAATTATATTTGGTTGAAGCTGAAGTAGCTGTCTTCCAGTATCTAACATGGGCTCGTGCCATAAAGATGTATAATTTATCATAAAACACTAAGCCGGGAAGTAGAGTGCACCAGGTGAGTTCAGCCTTCCCTCGGTATTCCACCCTCCCCAGCCAGGAAGCCCTTGTCCTGGGGGTGTTCCTGGCACAGTTACAGGACTGCCTAGAGCTCCGGACCCCCGGCTTCCCACCTCACCAGCAAGGCAGCAATGAGGGAATGTCTTACGACCGCCATGACACTTGAGCACCAAGTGAGTGGCTTCAACAATGGAAATGTATCATCTCAGAGCTCTGGAGGCTGGAGGTCAGGAACCAAGTGGTCAGCAAGTTGTTTTCTTCTCAAGTCTGTTAGAGAGAATCTGCCTCAGGCTCTCTCCTTGGCTTGTCCATAGCTGTCTTCTGTCCCTGACTCTTTAAAGGTCCTATCTCCAGTAAGGTCAGGTTCTGAGGTGCTGGGACTTAAGACTCCAACACATTTGTATGTGTGTGTGTGTGTTGGGGACTTTGCAACACACGCCTACTCCTAAACCAAACACCAGAGAAGGGAAATTGCCCTGTTAGGCTCCCACCAATCAGATTCATGCCAGGGGGTTGACAGCAGGACTCGCCTTCACTGACCACATGGCTACCAGAACAACCTGATTTTCTTTATAGATGAGGGGAAAGGGGTCATTGTTCTTAAGAGGGAAACCAACAGTGTTTGCCATGCACACCCATTCAGTTTACTCATGAGAGAGAACAGAGGCCCAGGGAGGTGAGGGGCATGCTGAAGTCACGTAACCTGTTAGGACAGCCCAGTGCACACTTTTTTTCTCAGATACCATCCTGAGACATGTTGTATTAATGTAGGAATTCCAGTGCTTTCTATTCCTGGAAATAGGATCTCTCTTCCTTTTCCTTGTCTCTTAAGATTTCTCTTCTTAGGGTAGAGTGGGGCAGGAAAGGCCCCAGTGATGCGTCAGTCACCTTTCCAACTTGCCCCAGCCCCAAAGTCATATCTTATTTTCCTTCTTGCTTCTTTTCATCACAGGAAGCCCTGAGATGTGATTGTGATATAATTCCAAGTTTTGAGATAAAAGTCATAAATGTCAACACATGACCTTCAGGTTTGTGCCTGGTGCATAAAGTAAAGATAGAAAAGTCCATGGCCTTGATGTCTTATGACAAGAATGAGGTAATACCCAAGAGTGCAAGAGGAAGAAGTATTGACTGACTGCAGTAGCCTGTGGCCAAGACATCCTGTGGTGGGAATCTCTAAAAGAGTATGATGTAATCAAGCGTTGCTAGCTGTTCTCAAAAACGAAATCTTCAGAATTCAGCCGCACCTTCCAGACAGGTCAGGCTCTACTTACACCAGCTACAAACGTTCCTCAGGGGCTCTCTTGCTTTTCCAAGCTTCTCTTTTCCTAATGGAGGGAGGCACATGTGAGCATAATTCCCTCGGCTCCATGTGGATTGTGAATTCTCAGGGAAACCAAACCAAACAGAAGCAGAGGATTCATATGCGAAGTACTTTATGATTAAGAACAAATACCTAAACAATGAAGGTCATTTACAATACATTGAGTCATCTCCTGCCTGTGGGAAACTTCTTGAAATAAATGATAATTTGCTCCTAGATTATCCTCAAAACCCCTATTTAGTCTGTAATGTTTCTGAAGTGCAAAGCTATGTGTGTGTATATACACATAAGCTTATATATATGTATATGCGTGTGTATATTCATTCTAGTTTACAAGTATAAGAGTATAGATACATACACACAAGTATTATGTACATAAGTATAAAAGTAGAGATTATAGAGATGCCCCATGAAAATCTTTGTCTTCGCTCTGTCCCTGAATCTTCCTTATCATATCTGGTCCTGCTCTGGTTCTCATTAATTTCTGGTTGGCCAGGTGTAGAGAGCAGTTGACTTTCTCCCCCACGCCTTGTCAGTAGAGCCTGACTCATGGGCCACCAGCTCTTTCTTGTAACTTAGAAAGGGACCTGTAACTCTTTAGCATACTATGAGGGTTTTAGTTAGGGGCAAATAAATGATTTAATGGCTTAATGACTTCAGACCACTCCTTCATTATTGGTTTCTCTGTCATCACCAGTATTTTTAATATTAAGATATGATGCGGTTACTTAAAAAGATGGTCTCCCAGAGGATACCAAGGATGCTAGGAATTGAAGAATTGAAAAGCAAAAAGAGAGTATCTCTCTCACACCGATATTGTCCATTTTTATTTCTCGGGCTTATTTAGAGGTGACATGAATTGATCTTTCAGTGTTTGAGCTCCCCTCTTTTTGTTTAATTTCATGGAAAGGGGGAAAGATGAAAATATGCAATTCCTGCTTTTTCCAAACATTTACCAGAGGTCATTTTCAAGCTCTGTGAAAAACAACAGAACCAAGTGGTCAATTTTAAGTGTTGTGAATTGATACAGGCTGGGCCTGGAGTATCCTACCGATAGTGTTAAATGTGAGCTTCTATCCAATTGCAAAGTTTTGCATCCCATTTACTGGTGTATGCGTTCAGGCGGAAAGGTACCCACAGACAGCAATCGAGAGGTCTAGGCAACCCAGAGGCAGAGGTTCTTAAATCTCTGAAAACCAACATTTTGGTAAATATCTACCCATATAAATGAGGCCCTGAGGCTGTGCAGTGGTTCTCTGCTTCTCATTCATCTATTCATTCATTCAATATATATTAATCAAGCATCTAGGTTTTAGAATTTCCTACCATTAGGAATAACTCCTTTCTCTAGGCTCACCAGCAATGAAGTAGAAATTTTAGGATGTCTTCGGGCAAGGATCCATGAAAGGTTTTCAGGATCCTTTTAAACCCTTTCAAGAGTAATGCCTGCCCTATAGGGGGGCATGGAGAAGCTGGAGTAAGGGCAGGTATGAGGAAAGGAATAAAAAGTTCTGGTTTTGCCATGTTTAATTTGAGATGCCTGTCAGACATTTAAAAAGTGAGTCTCAGAGTGCTCTGACAAAGACCGGGAAAGAGAGACCAAGAGATAAAAGGAAAACCATGTACCTGTGGAGACCTGGCAGCCAAGTGTTCAAGGACAAGCGATCAGCTGGTTCAGTGCTGCTAAGAGGTCAAATGAGTGGACTTGAGAATTGTCCACTGGACTGATACAGGACACGGTCAAGGATGGTGTTTATGGAGAGGGGCAGGTGAAAACCTGATTGGACTAGGTCGAGAAGAGAATGAGAGAGGAGAAACTGGAAACATTAAATATGGATGATTCTTTCAAAAAATATTGCTAGAAAGCCAGCAGAAGCTACCACTAGGAGATATCTCTTCCTGGGGAACAGTCCTTCAATTGCCCCCTCTGACCTAAGCAGCTGTGTTCTCACCCAGCTTCCTCTTGCTCTGTCTGTCCCGCAGCACACCATAAGTCACTCTTAAACTTTTCTCTTTTTGACGGGTGTCTTCCAGGTGGGGTCCATATTAAAAAAATAAATCCCTCCCTGGACCAAAGTCTGTATGCCGTGACCCTCTCTAAATAAACTCCTTGACTGTCACCCTTGCTGACTGCTTCGTGCTTACCTGTCTCAGGTAAGCCCAAAGTAAGATGGGGTCGGATTCTTTAAAACTGTTGTTGTAAACAAACTAGATTTCATTGTCAGTGAATTTAAGTACCATCTTTTCTAAATTCAGTTTCAAGTAGAAATCTGAGTTCAATGCAATGCCTAAACATAAAGTAAGTCTATAGATTTTAGCCTCTTCTAGAAGGGAAAAATCTGGTTGTGCCTTAGACTTCAGAAGAGACAGGCAGAAACTTCAAGTCCCTATGAATGTTCCCAAGCAAGTTAAGGGTTTGGGAACTGTTGTCTGTCCCATGGATAAGGCAGTGGTCCCTAGGGAGATGAGCAGGTGTGGAGGGAGAGTTACAGGACACGTGATGGGAACCACCATCAGAAAACAGAAAAGTGGGGAGTCCATGCCCCCCAATTAACCTACCCCACACTTTTTATTTATTTTTATTTAGTTATTTTGCAGGGGAGGGACAAAGGGAGAGAAAGAATCTCAAGCAGACATCACACTCAGCACAGAGCCCAATGTGGGGCTTGATCTCATGACACTGAGATCATGACCTGAGCCGAATTCCAGAGTCAGACGCTTAACTGATGCAGCCTCCCAAGCACCCCTGTCCCACACTTTCCAAAATGAAAACAGAGAATTAAAGAAAAATGAGACACCCTCTTCACTTTTGAGCCTTTGACTCTATTTGGATAAACCTAAGCATCATTTGGGAATAAATGGCAAATTCAGGCAAAAGAAAGACAAACAAACCCCCAAAACAAAGGGCAACCATTTTAGAAGGGGGGCCAGGAACACAGAATCATAGAAGGCTAGAGCTAGAGAGGGGAGCTCCCTTAGCAATCATCCCGCTGAAAAAAGTGAAGCTGCAGCAGGGAAAGCTCTGAGCCCAGGCCAGCCCTCCCCCGAAGGCAGCACCTCGAGGAGGAACATGAGACACCTGCCCAGAGCAATCTCCTATAAAAATCCCGTGTCTTTCATCTTTCCCTTTGTCAACATTTCTTAAGTTGTGAACTCTATCATACCTTCCAAAGAAGACATGCGGCATTATGTACAGTTCCCTCCTGCTTCTTCTGCATTTTTACTATGGAAAAAGAAAGATCCAGGATACAAAGAAGGAACCTTTTGCACTCCAGTGCTCCGAAGGGACTGTGGCCACAAGGAGCTGAGGGGCCCCGTTGCACTGTTCGTGTTAATACCGACCCGAGGGCTGGAGGGCCTGGGTGCAAGAACAGTCCCCCAGCTCTCCCTGGCCTGGTGCCCTCAGCAGCCCCACCTGCCCTGTCCCTGTCCACTTGCAGCTGGCTCAGCCATGGGCCAACAGGGCAAGGCTGTAGCGACTCCCCTCTTCTTGCCATTGTTGTAGCTGCAGCCTCTTCCTGCCTGACGGGCCACAAGGTCACGGCCAGCAGGAATCCCCGCTAACTGTGCACAGCTTAATGCAAAAATTTAAAGGCACCGTTCACATAGAAATTGGTTCTTTTCTCACTGGAAAAAAATTTTAAAACCCTAGCTCCTGACTCCCAATGCACATGGTAGAAGCCCTTTTATCCAAATATTTTTGATGAAGAGCTACAGACGTTATTGATTAAGCTCCAAGTATCATCGGTTAAGGGCTCAACTGGTCATCTAATTAAAAAAAAATTCAAATGAGTGGATTGTGTAGACCCGATGGCATTATAGAAATTGCCTTTTCATGGATTCTTAACCAGCACTGTGATTCTCATTGGTAAAAATGCAGTCATTGTCCCAGGGGCTGGGTGCCCTGCGTAGCTGCCTCCATACCTGTGGGCTCAGCCCAGAAGTTCCCAAAAGACCTTCTGACCCAGTGCTCTTGACTTGCAGGATACTTACAGTCTCTGTCCCTCCAACCCACTCATGCCTTATTCTGCCAAACTTCTCCTGGAATTCACGAGCCACCTCAGTCCGGATGAGCCAAACCTGCCTTTTTGCAGCACGCCTGTTTCCCCTCTGGTCCCAGCCTCACAGCCAGGGGATGGAGGAATGATGAAGGTCTCACACTCCAGACTTTGGGAAGCTCCATTTTGTCCCGAGACACCCTCTCTCCGCATGGCCTTCTGGCTCAACCGTGATCCATGGGCTGCTCCTGCTTCTCCCTGGGGTCCCCCCAGCAGTCAGCATGCCAGGCATGGGACCCTGAATGCCCTTGACCATCTCAGTGGTGGAACAAGTCCTTTGGGTCTTCAGGGCTGTAACTGCCACTGGGACAACTGTGTCTGTAGGTCAGAGCCCCTCAGAACTACTCTGCCAGCTTTTTCACACCACTGCCCATCTCTTCCACCCCTGGACACTGATGTGCCCCCTGTCCCGAGGCCTTTCTGGACTTTCTCCATGGGTCAGAGTTGGCAAACATGAGCTGGGAAGAGAAGCAGACCCTCCCTTACCCTGGGTGCACTGTCATCACTCTAGATTGTTCTAGATTCTTTCCTCCTCTTCCCACATGACCTTGTACTCTACTAGCTGGGGCACAGGGTACTTTCCCAGTGGCTGACTTTGGGCGTGGCCATGTGAATTCTTTTGTCTGAAGAAATGTTAGCAGCCAGTCTGACCAGAGGCCTACCTTAACTGTAGACTTGGGCTTATCCTCTTACTGGTCCTAGGTCTGCCCTTTCTCTCGGTACTACCCCCAGTTCCTGCCTGCTGCTGCCTGTTACCTTCCGTGACCTGACTCAGGTGCAGGGAGGTGTGGGAACACAGGGCATGACTAGCCTGCTGACCCACCTGCTACCTGAACTTACTCCCTGGGTAGCTGTCCTGGGCGTCCCCTGCTCCATCTCCACTGCTTCCAAGGGCAGGCCTCCCTGGTGTTTCTCCATCTCGTGGGATGACCGCTCTGTGGGCTCCTACACCATTTCCAGCGTTCTTCCTTCCTTCTTTCCCCTGAACCCACATCCATGTTAGCTTTCAAGGAGCATCTACTGACCCTCTGTTTTGTAGCCAAAAATGACACATATTTCTCCTCATACTGACTTGTCAAATAACTTCCAGGAAAGCATTTAAATAGAAGACAACTGTAGCGTAAGAGCAGACGGTAGTGAATACATTTGTATTTTTAATTTCTAAAAAGATTTTTATTTATTTATTTAGAGAGAGAGAGAGAGAGACAGTGAGAGAGGGAACACAAACAGGGGGCGTGGGAGAGGGAGAGGGAGAGGCAGGCTTCCCACCGAGTGGAGAGCCCGATATAGGTCTCGAACCCAGAACCGGGGATCATGACCTGAGCCGAAGGCAGACGCTTAATGACTGAGCCACCCAGGCACCCGTGAATCCATTTTTATGAAAGGAAAAAGCAGCAAAGGAAATGGGATTCCTAAACATCCGAGTGTAGGTTCAAAACCCCATATATCGGTGGAGTTTTATTATTTATTTGTTTTTATCCGAAGGTACTATAGTTCCAAAGGGTGTTGAGTTCTGCTAACATGGGGCTATTTGCAGATGTGTACGGTACTCACGTGGATCTGGATGACTTTCCCTAGCATGAGAATCCCACTGACAAGAACCTGTATGAACCTACTTGATATGCATGCCAGAGGCACATCCATTCCTCTGCAAGCTTAAAGAAAAATTACTTCAGGACGATTTTAACCTTGCTTTCCGAGACAAACTCTTAGTGGGTAAATTAACTCTCTCTGAGTAAATTAGACACATCTTGAAAGCTGCCTTAAACTTTCATGGGCGTGAGACCTGTACAGTTGCCCAGGGCCTGTACTCTGAAAAGCCTGTTCCTGTTTAAAGCTCTGCTTTCAGAATTCATAACAATTTTGAGCTGGGGGCCCTGCATTTTTCATTTTGTACCGGACTCCACCAAGTATGTGGCTAGTCCTGCTTCCAGATCATTATAGAAGAGGGAGTTTCTAAACATTACTTCAGTATCTTTTGTTTTCAGTCCAATTATTTGTTAATTCACACGCACTCTTGGCATCTGCTTCAATCCCTGAAACCTTCTTCCACTGTAAACTGAGCATTTAGAAACCATCTTTCACCTCTTTAAATTGTGGAGGGAAGGGGTCGTGGGAGATGGTGTGATGTCACCGGTTTTCTGGGCCAGTGGACATATCATGTTCCCTAATCAATTCCGAACACACCCTTAGGTTTATGTGCGCCACCCAAAGCCTGTTCTCTACTGCCTGCCTCCTCCCAGAAATAAAAGGGTAAGAATTTGGGGGAAAGGACTAGTGGAGCCAACTTAAGTTTGCATTTGCGGTAATTGTTTAGAAAGGAAATTGAAAAAGTAAGGAGATATGAACACAGTAGGCAGCACCGAGGTTCAAAGGACAGTCGACTTGAGATATGGGTGTGGAGGCAGGACCAGAATCAGCCACCCAGGGCAGCTCCCAGTGGGATGGAAATTCTCCCCGCTCCACACACATAAGCAGGAGACAGCTACCTCCCTGTGGAAGATTGCCTGTGAAGGATGTGGGATGGGGTTTATGAATATTTAATTGTACCTTTTAGTGGGTTGGGTTTTCATCATCTTTCTTATTTAAAAATAATTCTGACTTCATCCCCGCCCCTCCCCCACTCCCCCCAAAATGTAAACGAAGACAAAATAGCGCCCAGAAAGCATTTCCTATGGCTTCCAAATCCTTGTGTTTGTTTTACCGCACAGGACACAAAGCTCCTTGGGTATGCTAGAGGTTCAAGATTTCTCTGAAGTGCTTCCCCCTTCCTTGATCTCCTCCCCCACTGCCTGACCTCACCTCTTTCCCTGGAAGAACCTCAATGATTCACTGCCAAATGCGAGCCAGATTAGTCACGGATCTTTAGTGTCCTCCCCCCGCCCCCAATTACTGAGTTCCACTAACTAGAGAGCTCGTCAGCAGCGTGGAGGTCATACTAGTTGTTCCTGAACAGAGACGAATGGCAAGGGATAACCTGTTTGCCAGACCAGCAACTCACGAGCACGACCACATGCGAAAAGTCACTCAGAGAGCGACCTGAAATGAACTGAGAATGAGTGCCCCTAGGATAAGTTGCAAAGAGTGGTAAATATTGTAGAAAAGACAATATTGACCCATTTACACTGTCACAGGGTGACCTGGCCCCGATTTTGGCTAGGTCCATCAAGAGCAGCGCGCACTGATGTGGCGCTCTAACTGGTTAGGCGCCTTTAGGTATGTTACCGTTATCTTCCAGTCCCTGATCTGAGAAAGTGCAAAAGGGCAGCTTCCCATTGGAGACAGTCACTAGGGACATGGAAAATAAATAATGAAGCTAAGACCTCTATTTATACAAACTAAGCATCTGCAAGAGCGGTGATGGGCTCGGCAGTATCCCCTGAGCAGTTCCTGCAAAATCGCCTGATGGGGAGCTTTCCCTCATCCTTCTTTGCTCCTTTTACATGTTTTGTTTTGTTGTTTTTTTTTTTTTTTTGCGTGTGTGTACTGTCCTTCCACCTGTGGGGCTCCAGCCCCTTAGACTGTTCCGTGGCTGACTGGCCACCCATCCCCAACTTGACCTTGGGCTTAAGTTCTTACTGCTTCGTGTCCCTCCTTCCCAGAGTTCCCCATTATGCCCAGGGCCATGTCCCAGCAAGGCCCATGGCCATCCTGATGCTTCTCCCTTGGCCCCGTCTGCCACCTCCCCTCACCTCCCCCCGCCCGGACAACACCACTCAGAACGCCCGGTGCCCTCACCTTGTGCTTCCGCCTGGCCTGAAGGCTGCCACCCTTGTGCTCTCAAGGGCCAGATGTTAAAAGTTTGAGGCTTTGCAAGCCACACAATTTCTGTGGCGGCTACTCAAGTTATGGAAACAACCACAGATAATACATAAACAAATGAAAATGGCTGGGTTCCAATAAAATTTGATTTAGAGACACAGAGAATTAGAATTCCATGTCATTTTCTTGTGTCATGAAATATTATTGTTCTGTTGATTTTTTTTCCAATCATTTTCCAATCATTTCCATTTCCATGGAAATCACCCATTTCCAATCATTTCCAAATATGGAAATAGGCGCCTGGGTGACTCTCAGTTAACCTGTCCTCCCCTAATTTTTTACCTGCTCTTCATATTTTCCTCATATATATATAAGATAAACGGGGCGCCTGGGTGGCTCTTTAAGTCGTTAAGCATCTGCCTTCGGCTCAGGTCATGATTTCAGGGTCCTGGGAAGAGCCCCATGTCGGGCTCCCTGCTCAGGGGGGAGCCTGCTTCTCCCTCTCCCTCTGCCCCCCGACCCCATCCCCTGCTCATGCTCTTTCTCTCAAATAAATAAATAAACTCTTCTTTAAAAAATATAAAAACTGTTTTTGTCCATGGGTTGCATAAAAAGCTCCAGTTACTTGGATTTGGCCCATGGGATGTAGTTTGCCAGTTCGCAGCCTCGACTAATCCCAGCTCTTCACAGCCCTGTCAGAGGTTGCCTACATCAGGAAACTTCTCTTAACGCTGGGCGTGTCGGGCAAAAAGGCCCTTCATCTGTGCTCCCACAGGACCCAGTTCATACTTCTTTTTCAGCTCTTTCCATGGCATATTGAAGTAATCTGCTCTGTGTCTGACTTCCTACCAACAACGAAGTCCCCCCGGGGCAGGGCTGGTGTCTCCCTGTTCCAGACTCCAGGGGCTGCCGGCTGAATCAGAAGAATCCTGATTTGAGGGCTGACTGGCCCCAAGTGGAGGTGGGGGATGTCTGAGTCCTCTCCCCTGGTTTGCCTGGGCCCTGAGAACAGACCACTGTGAGTGAGAAAGGGTGTGAGAATTTACACTGTGGGCCAGAAAGACCACTTGACCCGGAGAGAAAGAACCAGGAATTACGGGAAGCCTGACAGGAACTTGGAACATTTGAGTGTTCTGGGAAGGACAGCAGCCCCTCAGAAGGTGGGGCACGTGGAAGGGAGGGCCCATCTCTGCTACAAGGTTCTTCCAGGGCTGGGGATATCCTTCTGCCTCCGAATCATCAGCCTCACCCCAAGCCTACAGCTCAGAATCGCCTGTGGAGCCTGGGGAGCTGAATTTTAAATAGGCTCCAAGCAATTTGTCACACCTTGTTGCCTGACGACCATGTCACATTGCTTGAACACAGACTCCCTGATGGTCTTTGAAGACTGATTCAGGCTACATCAAAGTCAGGGGGTGCTTTGGTTAGTTTGAGCTGCTCTAACAAATTACCCCAAACTGGATGGCTTATAAAGAACAGACCTTTATTTCTCAGAGTTTGGGTGCTCAAAGTCTAAGACCAGAGACCTGTTGTAGTCAAGTTCTGGGGAAATCCCTTTCTCGGGTTGCAAACTGCCAACTTCTGGTGGCATCCTTTCGTGGCAGAGACCAGAGAGGGGAGGCAAGCTTTCTCACAACCCTTAAAAGGTCTCTGTCCTTGTGACTCCATCTAAACCAAATTACCTCCCAAAGGTCCTAATTCTATCCTAATACTATCACATCATGCGGGTAAGACTTCAACATGAATTTGGGGTTGGGGGCGGCACATTCTGGCCATAACAGAAACAGCAGAAGAAACGACAGTCTAGAACCCATAGAGCTCTGGCAAGGAGTGTGGCCACCACGTGGACATCAGCAGTGGGCAGACTACAGAGCATGAACACAAGGTTGCTGAGCAACAGGGGTGGTGGTTGGACCAGGAGCTGATGTGGAAAGGAAGATAGAAGGCGGCGTGGCAAGGAGAGTGGAGGCAGGGGGAAGAACAGGGAGGGGTGTTATAGCTTTCTGGGGCTGACATAACAAAATACCACAGACTTGGTGGCTTCAATAGCAGACATTTATCTTCTCACAGTTCTGGAGACCTGAAGTCCAAGATCAAGGTGTGGTTTGGTTGGGTTGGGCTCCTTTTGAGGTCTCTCTCCTTGGCTTGCAAATGACCACCTTCTCATTGTGTCCTTATATGGTCCTTCCTCTGTGGGCATGTGTCCCTCACGTCTCTTTGTGTATCCAGAACTTCTCTTAGGAGGACACAAGTCAGATTCAATGAGGTCCCTCTTTCACAACTTCATTGTGACCTCATCCCCTCTTTAAATGAAGGCCCATCACATTCTGAGCTACAGGGGACTGGTGCTTCAGCATAGGAATCTTGGAGAGAAATAACTCAGCCCATAACAGGGGATGTGTAGACTAGCAGGTACAGCATGAGCCTAACCTCATCAATCAAGCAGCCTGGAAAGGCCCACAGTGCATGTCAATGCCCAGACTCTGTAGTCAGCTTCTTGGGCTGGAGTCCCAGCTCCACCACTTCCTCTGCCTCCAGTGACCTTGAGGGGCTCATTCCCCTTTCTTTGCTTTGGTGCTTCATCAGTCAAATAGCGTACACAGCAGCTCCTACCCCAGGTTTGTTGTGAGGAGAGAATGAGGGAATACGTGGCAATGAGTTAGGGCAGTTCCTGACACATGGTAAGCACCGCGCCATCGTTACTGTTAGGGTCTGTGATCAAAGGAACGAGACTGACACAAAGCGAGAATCAAACAAAGCTTTATTGCGCACCAAGCATGGGAAATCCAACCGACCGGTCGGGGCCATCTCTTGCGAAGAGGCAACGACGTCGAGGACGCCACTCCCGACGACGACGACGAGGCGAAGACGACGATGAAGGCGACAACCCTGATGACACAGACTCTGCTCCCCATGACGCCACTCTGACAAGGCCGCTCCCCAGAGAAGGCTGCTCTGGACGAGGCCGCTCCACGACGGGGCCACATGCTGACGAGGCTGCTCCCCGGAATGACTCCGCTCGGGCGAGGCCGCTCGCTGTGGCGCTGCTCCCGACGACTGTTACTCCCGGCGACTACCCTAACGGCTACTCCAACGGCTACTCCAGCTGCTATTCTAACTCCTCCTACGACTCACCCCCCACCCCCAGCCTCACAGACTAACCTTTATAGATGTGGTTGAGCCCGGCCCACACACAGGAGGCCAAACAGCTCCCTCTGGCTAACCAGGCCCCTACGGCCACCATCTTTATTTTGACCATCAAGAATCCACAGGACAGTAAGACCGAAGGGCATGATTTACTAAGTTGGAGTTTAGCAAACGTTATCAAACTGCTCCAACTGACTTCAGACCGAACGCTGTGTCTCTCACCACCCGGCAGGTACCATGCCCCCAAACTGACACTGTCTCCCTCTCAGGGGTCTCTTTCCCAGGGTTAGATTTCACTCCTGCCTGACTGGGGGGTGGCAGGAGTGGGCTGGGTCTGTTGGAGGAGTTCACTGAGAAGTGGAACATGACATTTCTTACAAATGGTTTCGCATCTCACCAAACTCCATATTGCTGGTATATAGGTGTGTAAATACCAGAGTATTTTACGCCCAATGTCTAGCTTCTCTTCTTCCTGGCATAGGTTCCTGGGAACAGTGCTCGACAGTGGAGCACCAGCAGATGTGATGGATGTCACCTCCAGACTTAAGCAGAAGATGATTTTCCCATTCTCTTCTCTTGGTGGCTGATAAAATGCAAAGCATTGGTGGAGGAAATGAAAGCCTGGGAAGACGGCAGAGCCATCAGTGGGAAAGAGCCTGGATCCCTGAATGAGGGTGTGGACCCTGGGAGACCCAGCGCCAACTGCGACCAGTGTGAGAAATAAGCATTTGTTGCATGAGAGCCCCTGAAACATTCAGCATTCTGCTACCGCAGCCAACGTTTCTTGTTATGACTAATGCCAAGTTTAAATCGTACATAAATCTTTGCCATCCCAGAAGGCAATTTAATTCTCTCAAAGCTGAATCCAGGTCTACTTTCTTTAACATCTGTTTTCTCATGGGACATATCATTTTTTAAATAACAAGGGCACCAAGACCCTCGGGCATTGCTCTAAGGTACAAATGTATGGATGCCACAACTTATGACATGACATCTGGATCCAAAGAACAGAAAGGTGGGGTTTAAAAAAGAAAAAGGAAATAAGATTAAAAATGCAGTACTGTATAAAAATTGATCCAGAGTATTCAAAACTTAAAGAACTCTACTTCTTCATAAATGCTAAAGTGCCACAAAGTTCTATTTATATCTTAAGGACAGAGCCTGTAAAAAAAAAAAAAAAAGAGAGAGAGGGAGAAAAGAAAGAAATCTTTACCCATATGCATCTAGAATTGAAGGTCATCTCTGGATACCTCAGTCACATACCTATAAATAGGTCCTAAAAATCTTGTGAACACAATTGAGAGCTGTTTCTCAATGCTTTTCTCTAAAAAAAGAAAAACAAAACCACAAATCAACAACAAGATCATCCTCTTGTTTTGTAATTTAGACACTTCTAATTTTGTATTTAGAAAATAGAAAATTTTTATCTTCCCCTTTTGGAAAATGAGCACCATTAGGAAACTGAGGAAAGCATGCCAGTGTCTCTCTTCTTATCCCATACACCTTCCATCTTCTTGGGTTGGGTCTGCTGCCCTTTACTCAACACCTTCCAGGGTTGCCACCACCCCAGGGGGACCTCTTCTTTGGATTCTGTGAGATCCCAAACTCAAGAATTTCTGGAGACAGCCACAGGGACCCCACCATGAGGTGGAACTCCCAGCCTCCAGCTCCAAGCCCGCGGGTTGTTCTGGCTTTGCCCTTCTGCATGAGGAGCCTCACACTGGTTGCATGTGGGACACTGTGACTTTAGACTAAGTAAGTCTCATTTTTCTCTTATTGCCTCTAAGCCTCTTGTATTAATTTTCTCTGTTGGCTCTGTACTTGCTCCAATAATGCCCTACTTAGCGTTTCCTCTGGGGGCCACGTGTGTCTGGCTTTAGAAGGGGGTGGTGACTGGGGCCCGGGATGGACTAGGAGGGGATCGTCTCAAGTGATCACAGGTCGAGGTCTCACTAACATGCCTGGTCTTGCTGGTTCAGCTTATGACTGTGAGTAAAACACTTCCTCTCATTTTTGTTTTGTTGTGTTTTGTTTTTCAAAAGACAAAGACAGATAAAGCCGAGTCTACTTTGTGTCTTGGGACATTTCTTTTCCCTAACATCATTCCAAAAGCCGGAGCTCCCTAACACAGCACAGAATCCAATGAGTGACATCTTAGTTAAAGAGGGCTAGGAAATTGAGGTACTGGAAAAGAATCGCCAGCACATTAAAGATGGTAGTTTCCCTCTCCATCAGTATGTGTACACCAGAAAAGCGATCCAGTCCACTGATGTAACTGTATGGAAGACAGAGGAATGTGTGGCAAAGGAATTGTCAAAATACTTGAACCGAAAACAAAGGGAAATGCTCAGTTTTACAGTGCTGCGTTAGTCACCGAACAGTTGATTTGAATGACTAACTCTAGCACATCTGTATTTACATGATCTGGAACACATAGGAAAATTCCAGGGGTGGGGCGGAGGGTGGGGGGGCGGTAAACCACAGCTCCTTAAGTATCTGATGAAGTTATCTGGGGAGATTGATTCTTCTCCTGGCTTAGTCTTGATCACATCCGGCGAGACGGTGCCATCTAGTGGCTGCGCGGGAACTGCCTCCTGCCGGAGCTCCTTCCTGCTGAGAAATGTGCTTCAAATTTCCCATGAGCTGCGAGAAAAGGGGTTGAAGGAGTCTTTCCGTGGCATCCACATGTAGCTATTCCCAAACTACTGAAGCCAGTGGAGTGAAAGCTCATGAACTTCACACAAATGCCTGATTTCACGCTCCTGATTTCATTGTGTAAAAGCAGCCCCTCAATGCCCACATGTGCACATGTGTGTACCATGGTGTCTTCAATACACCAACCAGCTGGGTCTGGCCGGATTCAGTCACTGCCCTCCAGACGCTTAAGTGTCGAGGAGAGGAGTAACAGACTTCTCTTTCCTTCTGTTTATAAGGTGCTAGGAGGCAGAGATAGTATTTGTAGCAACTAGTAAAAATACAGAAGAGAAATTCCCAAACTCAGTAGACAGCCTTCAAATAACCAAGGGCTGATGCTCTTCATGAAGCAATGACATTGACTTCCCTATTTTCTTTTGTTTTTGCTATGAAATTTGATGATCTCTGCTAATTTTAGCTCTAAATGTGAAGCCTAGCCACACCAACCTTTTGCCTCTCTCTTACTTTACCTGGACTTCTTTCTTCCCTGTCCTGTTCGGACAGTCCCCGGCCCTCAAATTTCCCCCCAAGAGGGCAGTTCTGAGTTCAGTCTTCTGCTCTCTGTTTGAGTGTCGGGTCAGTGCCCACCATGGCAAGAGAGTCAAAAGAAATTCAGGAAAGGAGAGTTAGAATACAATCTTCATAGTTTATTTTACAAGTTGCTTTGATATGACTGTGCACTTCATGTAGATCTAGAAAAACATATAAATGTACAGAATGGTCAACTAGCTGAGCCAGGAAGGAAGCAAAGCTGGGGCAAAAGCCTCCATATCCTTTGGAAAAACAGAAATGTTTCAGAATTTAAAAAATGTATTCTACGTTTGAAACTAGAACACTCCAAATAGTTGATGTTATTATTTTTTTGGTATTTTTTATATTCCCTCTCACCTCTCCACTTTCTGGCAACTAATAATCTCTCTTCTTTCTCTATGGATTTGTCTATCCTAGATATTTCATATAAATGACATGTGCATGGCCTTTGGTGTCTTTTCTCACTGAGCATGTATTCCAAGTTCAGCTATCTTATAGCATGACAGCACTTTATTCATTTTGGTGGCTGACCGATATTCCATTGTCTAGCTATATTTCACTTTATTTATATGTTCAGTATTTGATGGACAGTTGAGTTGTTTCTACTTTTTGGCTTTCATAAATAGTTCTGCTTTGAACATTAATGCACACTTTTTGTATAAACATATGTCTTCAATGTTCTTGGTTCTAGATCTAAGAGTGGAATTGATGGGTCATATGGTAGTTGTACGTCTAACTCCTTGAAGAATTACCGAGCTGTTTTTCATGGTGGCCTTACATTCCCACCAGCAATATATGAGGATTCTAATTTTTCTATAGTCTCACCAGCACTTGGTATTTTCTATTTAAAAAATTACTGTTGCTGTCATTGTTACATCATTATAGCCATTTTATTGGGTGTAAAGTAGTCACTGATTTTTAAGAGCAAATATTTAGGCAAATATAGACTAGAAAAAATGCATGCTCTTTATGCAAGAAAAGACCTTGCTATAGTAAAGTCAGCTATGTGCCTTGACCATACCTAAGCCAGAAGAAAATAATCACGTGGCTTGTTAATATATATATATTCTAAGACCAGGGCACTAATAGAGTCATAGAGTTAGAATGACCATAGAGGAACTTTCTCTACCTGATGCAAGAAAGTTCTCTACAATGTACCTGACAAATTATTTCATCCAGTTCATTCAATGACATGGAACTGTTTCCTTCACAAGGCTTACCATTTTACTCATAATTTCTATGTTGTTTTTCCTTACATCTAAAGTTTGTCATCTTATAATTTCTTGTATAGTTTGAGACCATGTGAAAAATCTGTGAGATTTTATTTATTTATTTATTTATTTATCTATTTATTTATTTTAAAGAGAGCGCAGTGGAAAGAGGGGCAGAGGGAAAGGGAGAGAGTGAGTCTCAAGCAGACTCCCCTCTGGGTGTGGAGCCTAATGCAGGGCTTGATCTCAAGATCCTGAGATTATGACCCAGGCTGAAACCAGGAGCTGGGTGCATCACTGACTGAGCCACCCAGGCGCCCCCCTCCACATGAAAAATCTTAAACTATGTCCAGCCATCTACCAGATCCCTGCCCTCAGTACATATCCCCACTAAGCTATCCTCAGACCTTTACCTTTTCTATAGATTCATGGATTCCATTCCTTTACCATCTCCCTTTCTCTACATATTAAAATATATTATTAAATATATATTTTAAACATATTAAAATGTGTCACTATCCCTCGAAACATGTGTCACTCAAATGTGAGCAAGATGTGCTCTTGGGAATGGGGACTAGAATGAGAGCATTATTTGGCTGTAATGCTGGGCTTCCTCTAATAACATAGTCTAAGACTCCATGCCTTTTTGCAACTATGTGATATATTAGCTCAAATTGTGTTTGTACCAATCAGCCAACATCCCTGAGACTGTTGTCAATGATCTGCGGTTGCCTAGCTGTTCTTGGGCAGTTGGTTTTTACAATTTGTGGGACTTTATATCTAACCTTATGAAATCTCATCTTTAGAACTTTAGTCGATAATTCCAGCTTACTAGAATCTTTTGGACTCATGAGTCTGTCTCCACTACACAACCTCTCTAAGCTTTATGTCCATCATGAATAAGAAAGGCATTTTTGTTGGTCTTTGACTACTTCGTTTTAAGGAACCCGACAGAAAGCATCCTGTCGCGCATAGTATCTGTTCTCTCATGCAGTGCCAGGATACAGTTAAATCACCTGTTCGCTTGTCTGCCTCTCTGATGGGATTCTCCTTGTTCTTGTAAGTGCTAGTCACTCAATGCATGTCTGTTGAATGGAAATGGGCTGACTCTCCCTTTCAAATACCAGCTTAGAGCTTAGTGGATAGGACCACTCACCAATCACTCAAGACACCTCCTGCCTCTTGCTAAAATCCCACCATTGATCTATGGTAAGCCATGGTCAAGAAAAAATGAAAAGCTGGACATTGACACACTCTGCATAGCTAACAGTTAGTTCACTTTCTACCACATCCTCCTTTATCTTCCTAGTTCTCTTCGTAGTACTTGGTATTTTTCAGTCTTTTCTATGTGCTTAGGATGTGTGCTAACATTATATATATGTAGCACCTCATCCCATTCCTGCAGCAAACCTATAAGGGACACAGATTTCTGCTGATGGCTGATACCTTTCTTTCAAAAGTGAATCCCAAGGAGTGGATGCCTTGGAGAAAGGCAAGGACAGCTCAAGACCTAGAAGAGATTGGGGAGATCTTACATATTTTGAATGTTTTGCTTCTTTTATTTCAAAAAAAAAAGGCTGCAAGATTACAAAAGGTAAATATTCACTAATTCAAATGTTGGATCTGTGTGTGTGTGTGTGTGTGTGTGTGTCTGTTTTATTGTTGTTTTTTAAAGCAGGCTCCATGCCCGGTGTGGAGCCCAGTGCCCAGTGCAGGGCTTGAACTCAGGACCCTCAGATCAAGATCTGAGCTGAGACTGAGAGTCTGAGACTTAACCCACTGAGCCATCCAGGCGTGTTTTTATGTTCTCTATACCTGCTGTCTTTTTTTTTTTTTTTAAAGAAAATTATTTATTTATTTGAGAGAGAGAGAGAAGACTGAGAGAGAATATGAGTGGAGTGGGCAGGCAGAGGGAGCGGGAAAAGCAGAATCCCATCTGAGCAGGGAGCTCGATGTGGGGAATCATGACCTGAGCTGAAGGCAGACACTTAACCCACTGAACCACCCAAGCGCCCCTGGCATTTTTTCAAGTTACAAAACTAGTATTTCAAAAAACAAATCTATGGATGTGTGGACATTTTGATACATGGGAAACTGCTGAAGCCACCACGCTTTTTGAACAATGAAAGTCCCACCTAACAGAGGGACAGAAAGGTGAAGAGATATTTTAACTCCATCCTGGTGCTGCACGAGGGAACAGACACAGCTTGTGTGACTCGTGACACTGAATTATTCAAAGATCAACAAAATTGGCCTCAAACTTCACATTGTATCACAACACAGTTAACGTATGTCAGTAAAAAAGTAATTTAAAAAATCACTTCAGAGTGGCTACAGCATTCTTCAGAGTTTCTTCTAGAAGACCAGTTTGGCTCCCAACAGGAAGGGAGAGAATATTCAGATTCCCTTTGAGTCTGTTGATTCCTCTCCAAGGCTCCAACAATAAGCTTCTCCATAAAAAGCCAGGCCAAGCCATTAGGAAGTGAGCTCAGAAAAATTCTTATTGCTACAAATTTACTGACCATGTTGACAACCAGGAGGAAATAAAACAAATGAGTATTTCTAAGTTTTAAGGTCATGAGGGATTTTTTTTTCATATTCTTCGAACGTGTTGCAAATTTTCCAAGAAAAAAGAAAAATTTATTTTAGTATATCCTCCTCTGTCTTCCAGTGTTTTAATAGTCATCTAGAAGTTATACGCAGTGACACAGTGACACTCCTAAATACCGTTAAAGTTGCACATACACTTGAGAATTTACTGTCCCCAGCCTTCTATCCACGGGTGCATCTAAGCTTATGGCTGTCTGTCCGTTGTGGAGCAGACCGTCGTGTCTTCCTTCTTGTTGCTTCTTCCTATTTTTGTCACCCTTTCTCACCTTCCAAGTTGGAATTTAATTTACAGTATGCTAGGAAATGAAATAACTCTGTTTTTCAGACATGTTCATATAACAAATAGACTTTGAGTAAAGAGCTGAAGACCTTTGTGGTGGATTGTTCTGGATCTTTGGAATGGGTTTTGTGATGGCCATTTAAGGCTCTGAGGGGGAAAAATGTTTGCTTCTAGGTTGGAACTGATGAACCAGAGGATTGAGATTTTTGGAAACTCAAACATCTGTCAAATAAGTTATTTCTATATTTGATAGAAAGTCTACACACTTCACATTTTCACCTTTAGATGCTCTGTGGAGAAATTATCTGCTTGCTGCTGAAAGTACTGCCTTAAAAATCAAAACCAAGTGGGAAGACATTAACCTTTTTTTCTATTTCTAGACTATTAGATGATGAAAGTCAGCTTTCTAAGTTTTTTTTGGTTTTTGTTTTTTTTGAGAGAAAAAGCACATGAATATATGAGCTGTGGTGGGGGCGGGGGGAAGGGGGAACAGAGGGAGAGAGAGAATCCCAAGCAGGCTCCATGCTCAGCAAGGAACTGGAGGCAGGGCTCAATTTAATGACCCTGAGATCATTACCCAAACCAAAAATCAAGAGCTGGACGCCTGACCGACTGAGCCACCCAGGCACCCCAGCCTTCCGATTTTCTAATCCAACAATTTTTATTTGAAGCAAACTCACTTAGCAATTTGTGTCCCGTAATCAAGCCAATTTGGACTAGGACATAAATTGATTCTTGAAAAGTACTCTTTTAATATATCACTAATTATTGAATTAATGTTAGTAAATATATATAACTATGTCATTGTTGAGTGTTGAAGATGCATTTTGTATGATCGTTTCTATTTTCCCCCAAGAAGCCAATGGATGGGTCTCCTGTGTTTTGAAGCTGCAGATCATTAAAAAAAGCTGTCTTTTGGTTTTCAGATTTGATGAAATTGTTTTGGTTCTGCTTCAGAGTGGCTGTCCTTCCCTTGCTGTCCTTCCCAACAGAAGGCAATGATACGCTGATTTCATTTTATAGGAACAAGAATAGTTTGCATTGAATCCCCAGTATTTCTGTCCCTACTGTGACTATCACATCTGATATATAAATGGTGCTTTATAGGTTCAAACTAGAAAGGATGGCATTTGAGTCCTACAGTAGTAGACACAGCCACTGTTACCCAAAGAGGAAGAACCCAGTGGTTGTTTTCTGTCTCTTGGTGGAGGAGGCTTTTGACCACTCAGAAGAGCTGACAGTGTCTGTTCCTGAGAAGGCAGATTTTCTGTAATCAAAGGATCCTCCTGACCCCTGTTGGCTCTACAGTTTTTGTCTTTATTTGCTTCTTGTTGGTTATGATAAGAAATCTTTGTCATAAGGCTTCATTTTGTTAATGAATAATTACAGATTAGAACCAGTGAACCATACACATGATTTGTTATGTAGAAGGATGTCAGCGAGCTGTCAGATTCTCTCCTTTCTAACCTTGGCTTTGAAAAGGATAGATCTTCTCGTAAATGGCTGGCACATAATCCAATTTGCTTTTTATGATCAATCATAGAAATATGGCTTATAAAAAGGAAAATGGCATTTTAAATCATATCTATTTGTATGTAAGGCTTGGAGTTGTTTTAATCTTTCAGTATAATTCATCATCTCGAAGTGGGCCATTTATCTCAATGGCCTGATCGATAGCTTCTTCTATGACTTATATAGCACGATTCATATTAGAATTGACTCAGACTGAAGCTTTTTGTGATAGAGAGCTAGCACCAAAGTAGTCTTTAGAAGAGCCTTTCCACATTCAGACTCTTTTTAAGGGTTCTTAATGGTGAGATAACCGTGCAATGCCATCATCTTAGGTTCTATAAATTTGTACCCCAGAATGCTGAAAGAGGACCATATCTCAGTAGAAGTTGTCTTCCTTATTGTCTTTAATTCTTCTATTTTTTCCTAGTTGTTTTTATTAAAAAAATAGGTTTTGATAGTGTTAGCTGTCTTAAATTTTACTGAAAGTAGACCTATTAAAACAGTAAGTAAGAGGGATTCCCACATTCAGCAAATACTCATGTTGTATCAAGTGTGGACTTGGCCATGAAAGCCAGGGTTTGGACATAATGTCTTTATTTTTTTTTTTTTTAAGATTTTATTTATTTATTTGACAGACAGAGATCACAAGTAGGCAGAGAGGCAGGCAGAGGGGGAAGCAGGCTCCCTGCTGAGCAGAGAGCCCAATGTGGGGCTCCATCCCAGGACCCTGAGATCATGACCTGAGCTGAAGGCAGAGGCTTTCACCCACTGAGCCACCCAGGGGCCCCATGGAAATGATGTCTTAAAGACCTAAAGCCACCATCTATTAGCTTTGATTTTCATGTCCCGTGTTAGTCTTGATTAGTGGACATCTGCCTCTTTTAAGCTTTATTTTCTCTCCAGCTTCTCCCCCACACCATTTTCCCATTACAGGTCACAGTTCACACTGGCTCTGGTTTAGCTTCTGCCTCTAAGCTAGGAAATTCTGAGTTTTACTTTCAGCATGGAAAAAAAAATCATGCATGGGTGGAAACTGGCCTAGGTTCAATCACTTCATTTCCTTAGACCTTAATTAAGGGAATGGCAGAAGTGTTAATTTAATTACATTTAAACACCTAATTGAAAATCAGAAGTCTTGTAGCTTCTAGGGACACAAAAAGTTTGCGATAAAAGTTTCCGTTTCTCCATTTCCATTTTGTGAACTAGATCATTGATTCTTGGGAGGTCTCCTGTGTTTGATAGAGGCCTTTTTTGATTCAGTGGTTCACATGTTGAGGATAAGGTGTATAAACTTCTGGGATCTCTAGCCCAATTTTTATTTGTTTGCTTGTCTGTTATTTCCCCCAGAAATTATGCTATAACTCTAAAAGATAAAGAAGCAAGAGCATACAGAAACTAGGAAAGCAGATGATTCAAGAAACCAGTTCACAAAAGCGCAGAGCTTGGATAAATAAGCCTGTCCTGCCAAATGGTGCAGGGGTCGCGGGGGCCGGCGGGGTGCGGGGAGGTGCTGTTCTGCCCCTGCAGGCGTGCCTGAGACTTTCAGCCCTCTGGCCTGGGGCTGGGGATGGGGGCACATTGCAAGCCCAGGGCCCTAATTCCGCAGGTGCAGCCCACTGACCCTGATTTGCGCTGGGGTGGCTGCTGAGCCTGGCCGGCTTTGAAATGCCATTGTGAGACAAAAGAAGGGCTTATTTTGTCTCTCCTCCTTCCTGCTGCTAGCTTAATTGGGTCCTCACCAGTGGACATTTGGCAGGATGACAGGCAGCCCTCGATGTGCACTGGTGGAAATAGTGTATGTTTGATTAAAAGCTGAAAATGGGCACTAACTGACCTCCAAGTCCAGATATTTTCATAGGAAGGAGGACTGCTGCAAGTTTTCTACTTTCCGGGGCTTGCCAGGGGCCACTTGAGGACTACAGGACCACTCAGGAATCTTCCTGGGATGAGAGCTCTCATGTTGGTGGCCAGGCACTCTCCTAAGGCCCTTATGTGCGTCAAGGCTATAATCCTTACAGTCACCCTATAAGGAAGGACTACTGTTAGAGTTTCCCCACTTCCCATAAATGGGAGCACTCCATGACCAGGTGGACACTTGTCCAGGAGCCAGGAAGTGGGGCTGGAGCATGGACAAAAGTTGCCTGCCCACCAGGCTCCGCGGCCTGCCCACCAGGCCCTCTGTCCCTCCAGGAAGACTCCAGTGCTCCCCCACGGTTTCCGCGGGTGCTTTGAGGTCAGGGACAGAAAGGCCTCAGTTCCTTACTGCCATCACGGCCACCAGGACCACTATAGTTTTTGCCTTTTAATTTTAAATGAGCTATTTGCTTTTCTAGGTGTATCTGGAAAGCTCTAGAAAAGTCTTCCTGTTCTTAAAAAAATTTTGGTGGGGGGGGGTCTTAAAAATAGGAAAGGAAGTAAGAAGGGAAGAAGGGAGGGAGGGAGAAAGGCTCAGCCGACTGGAAGCATGGGTGGAGTTTGGGGGGTGGGAGGAAGCACAAACTCAAAGTACGTCTCCACAGCTCACACAGCCTCCACCTCACCACTCATCCACGTTCCTAGCTTTCTCCACATGGTCCCCTGCTGAGGCCCCATTCCCCACGTCCCACCTGGCTGGCACCTAAGAGGGGAGCGGGGAGAGATAGAGAGGAGGTTAAGGCCCATCATCCATTGCCTCACTGTCTCCTTTGGTTTTCCAGTATTCCCATCGCCTGGGCAACCAATTGCTTATCTTAAATCCCCTTGATGGAAATACCCAGAATGGTATCAGTTTGCCTGGCCAGGCCTGTCTAATACACCCTGTCATAACCGTTCTTACACTGCAGCAACGTGGCTGCCATCCATCCCTTCCAAGGGCAGAGGGTGGGCTTGGGAAGAGGCTTTCAATTCCATATTTGGTCCAAAAATTGACAGAAACAGGCTATTTAGTCAGCCCAGCACTCCTGGTTTGTGACCAGAAATTAAATTTGGAACTCAGGGTGCCAAGGAGTGAGGCGGCTGTTTAATCCTATCTCACCACCACCCCCAAACACGTGCCCCCACTCTGCCCGTGACTGTGTAGGTTTTGGTCTAAATCTGAGCGACTTAAGCTCTTTCTTTTTTTTCCAAGATTGCCCACCAACAATGCAGAAAAGACATTGGTGCCCTCAGGGATAGCATCAGATGGCAAGGATTCTCTGTAGGGTGAGTCCCCGTGGCTAGCACTTACTAGATACCTACCTCGCCCAGGCCACAGCAAGCAGTGGAGAGGACATGGGGCTGAGTCAGACTTGGCCCTGCTCTCCAAGAGTTGGGAGTCAAGCAGAGGGCTTGACCCGAGGAAGAGGATGGAGGGGACACTTCGGATGCTCAAAAGAGAAAGCTGGGCCCAGCCATGGTCTTCCCTAGTGAAGTGTGACAGGAGAATCTGAGGAAATTTCCTCATCAAAGCTACAGGAAGTTGGGAGGATAAAGCTAGGAGAGAACGGAAGGGTGTACTGGGTCTGAACAGGGAGGGCAACCATGGTGGGTGAGTAAGCAACCCCATGCAGGGAAAGCAGGCCACCTGAGGGATGGTGGCACACCCTGATGCTAGATTCCTGGGCTTACTCTCTTTCACACACTCTCTGTACGCATGCTTAGTCCAGCGTGCTCTGTCCCTTTGTCTGTCTCTGTCTCTCTCTCCCCCTCTCAGTATTGAGTTCTGGCACAGCTGGTCTTTGGGAACTAGGAGACACTCACTACCTTGGTGATTCTCACCCCCTTGCCCCCATTCCTCTCTGCAACCCCCACCCGCCAGTTCTTCCCCCTCTCCCCTTTCTCCAATCGCCCTTTCTTAACCTCACTGTAGGGGTTTTCTTTTTCCTCCCTTTGGTGGCCCTGCTGTTTGCTTGCTTGCTAAGTGATTGATACATTCCAGGCTGGATCCAAGACTGTGTAGGATGGAAATCAACTAGAAAGAAAGGCCAGAATAAACACAAATTTAATGACCTCCAACTAACAGCTTCCAAGGCTGTGCTCCCATGAGCTGTCCTCACCAAGGACATGCAGGGACCTGGGGAAAAGGTCTCTTTGCATTTCCTCTTGACCATGGGAAGGTCAATGCGATCTCAGGGCTTGACCTAGGAGCCTCCGCTGGACCAGCATTCCCTCTGCCTTTGAAGTGGCCCGTTCTTCCCTCCCCCACCTCCTCTGCAGGGGTCCTCCTGCCACTGCAGCAGCCCCATTTCCTAGCAGCTCTGTTCCTGTACACTTGGCCTCAGAGCATCACTTTTTGAAGACTTTTGGGAAGCTATGACTCCCACCTGCACTGGGAGGGTGTGTCTGGCCCACACCAGCTCAGGCAGTGTGGGAAGTTCCACGTGTGAACTCATTCCGACTTTCTTCCTGTCTTCCTGGGACCCATAGCTCAGGGGATTGTATTAACATTCACTGCTTCCTCTTAGTCAGGCTTTATGGAGTCACCAGCCTGGGTGCAAATCCCGGCTGTGTCACTAAGATCATTTTGTAATTCTGGGAAGGTCACTGCTCCCCTCTGGGTCCCCATTTCTTCAAATAAATATTCATGTAGTGGCCTCTGTTCTAGGCACTGAGAATATAGAGGCAGACATGATTGATAAGATGGCTTAGAATTTAATCTCACCATGGTGATCATCAATAAATGAGCTTAAAATACTGGCAGTGGGTGAGGGGACCCTTAGGAGAACAATTTATAATATCTGGTTGAAATATGAATGCCCTTTGACCCACTAATTCTGTGCCAAGGTATCTACCTTAGGGAAATTCTCAAACATTTGCCCAACCAGAAAGAATGAACTTGAAAGAATTTAAATGCCAATGCACAGGGTAATGAATAACGTGTGATGTATCCACAGTCGTGTATAGCTGTGAAAATGAACAATGTGGCGATCTCACAAACAACACTGGTTTGAAGAAGTAGTTGCAGAAAAACATGTAAAATATGCCATCTATGCATCTATGCAACGTTAGGTGGTAATATTATATTTTTAAATTTATGAGAATGAATAACTCCAAATTCAGGTTGGTGCTTTTCTTCCAAACGAGGGAACCTGCCAGCTTCGTGGGTGTCAGCAGAAGACACGAGACACCAGGGTCAGACCACAAATTTTATTATTCATGGCGGCAGGCAGTGTGAGCTCTGTGTTTACACTGGATCACCCTGCTCCTTTCCCAAGGGCTCTGTTCAGAGGTGGAGTCCGCAAGTCATGCTGATGGATTTGGATGTAGGGTATAAGAGAATGATGGGAATTTAGGATGATTTCTAGATTTGGGGCTCCAAATCTAGATAAACTGAGGGTCCAGGCAAGCAGGGACAAGGTTGTGTAAGTGCGACTTGGAGTGTGTAAACGTTGAGATGTTTAGTAGACAACCTAAGGAGAGGTGCATGGAAACCAGTTGGGGGTAAGCATTTAGGGTATAGGTCACGGCTGGAGGTGTAGACTGGGAGGCTCCAGCAGATGGCAAGGACTTATAGCCCTGAGATAGATGAGCCCGTGAGAGAATGTTCTCCATGTTTACCTGACTCACCTGGTCAGCAGAATCATCTGGAGAGCTTGTTAAAAACACAAATTCCCAGGTCCTGTTCAGATCTCATATTCTGAAATTGTATGATATATAGTTTCTATCATATACAAATTATATATATTGCAAATATTCTGTTTCACCAATATCTACTGAATGTCTATTATGTTGCAAGCACTGTGCTGGGTTGAGATGGGCAAAACTGTAACAACATTGCATGGACATGGGGAAAGGCCCGGAGAACCACCGAGATTTCATTGAACTGATGAGACTGCATCCAAACTTGTCATTATGAGAGAACAATAACCCCACTTTATTTAAGCCACTCTAGTTGGGGTTTTGGCTCCAAACACCAAGTTAACATACACCTTTTTATTATTATATTTATAGATCTAGCAAGTGTAAATAAAACAAAACTAATCACTTTTGAAAGAGAGGCTTTGATTAATGTTTGATTCATTCAAGTTGAATAAACTAAACTCCCTTAAGCCATCAGTCTCATTTATAAGGAACATTTTGTTAAAATCTCTTAAGCATTTTAAACTCCTTGAATAGTCTTATCATACTTGATTATCTGTTTTAGCACTTCAAATCATTGACTTGGCAAGTTGACTACCAATTAAGTCAAATGTTCTCATATATTTAAGCATCTTTTCTTAATGTAATAATCTTATAAATATGGCGAAAATTTTCTTTTTTTAATGTATAGATAATTTTTAGAACATTTTTATTCAAGTATTATTAACATACCGTGTTATGTTAGTTTCAGGTGTACAGTAGAGTGATTCAACAGTTCTATACATTTCTCTAGTGCTCACCAGGGTAAGTGTACTATTAATCTCCTCTATTTCACCTGTCCCACCCAACTCCCCTCTGACAACCACGTTTGTTCTCTATAGCTAGGAGTCTGGGTTTTTGTTTTTTGTTTTTGTTTTTTTTTTCCCCCCTTAAGACTTATTTATTTATTTTAAAGGGAGAGGGAGAAAGCATAAGTGGGAGAGGCAAAGAGAGATGGAGAGAGAATCTCAAGCAGACTCCACACTGAGCTTAGAGCCTAACACGGGGTTCAAGTTCATGACCATGAGCTCATGATCTGAGCCAAAACCAAGAGTCAGATGTTTAACTGACTGAGCCACCAGGCACCTCAAGAGTCTGGGTTTTTTGTTTTGTGTTTGGTTTTTTTTTGTCTTTTTTCTTTGCTTACCTGTTTTTGTTTCTTAAATTCCACATATGAGTGAAATCATACAGACTTTGTCTTTCTCTGGATGATTTTTGTTTCACTTAGCATTATACCCTCTAGGTCTATCCCTGTTGTTGCAAATGGTAAGATCATTCTTTTTTTATGACTGAGTAATATTCCATTGTGTCTATACACCACATCTTCTTTATCCATTCAACTGTTGATGGACACTTAGCTTGCTTCTATATCTTGGCTATTGTAAATAATGTTGCAATAAACAAAGGGGTGCGTATATCTTTTTGAATTAGTGTTTTTGTTTTCTTTGAATAAATACTCACTTGGGGAATTACTGGATCTTATGGTAATTCTATTTTTAATTTTTGAGGGAATTCTGCTATTGTTTTATAGTGAATCTGTGCTGGGGCACCTTGGGTGGCTCAGTTGATTAAGCATCCAACTCTTGATTTTGTCTCAGGTTATGATAGCAGAGTCATGAGATTGAGCCCCACATTGGGATCCAAGCTCAGTGAAGAGTCTGCTTGAGATTCTCTCCCTCCCAGTGCCCCTCCCCCTACTTGAACTCTCTCTCTCAAAATAAATAAATAAAATATTTAAAAAAATAATTTATAGTGAACCTGTGCTAATATTGCTAATGAGCAGTCAAATTTTCTTATACCTTTCAATTTAAAAGCACAAGCCTTAAATCAATTTCACATCATAAATTGGCATGGTGAATTCAACAAACATTTAAATCACTTAAATAAGAAACATATACAAAATTATTTCTGAACTTAACATGAAAGTATCACTGTTTTGGGTTAGATTTATTTCATCATTTCCATATTTAATTCTAAACAGTCCCAGGTGTGAAAAGTCACTTATTCAAGAAGAGAACAGAATTTCTACCTCAAGGGAGTCAAAGTTCCTGGATCAAAACCTCATGACAACAGCACGGCGGATGTCTCAGAGAAGCTAAGTTATGTAGGAGCCAGAGTCAGAAGGAAAATGAGCATCTTGACCCTTTCTGTGGTCCCCATGACAACAAGGGATGCCCTTTAGAGAGGTTAGAATTTAGAACCTTCATTCCAATTACCTCGTAGTTATTCTTTATTTTTAATCATTAGAGAAGAAGGAAGTTGGCAACTCTACCCCACTCGAGTTAGTGAACTTCCTATATCACTTCATTGGCTTCTAGGTTTATTTGGCCCTCTGCAGACATTGCTGGCATATTTTCATGTTGCTCTAAGGACATTTGAATGCTGTTGAGTTTAATCCTGAACACTGGCTCTGTGCCATGACTTTAAAGTCATGATAATAACACAAACCATTCCCCTTCCTTGTGACTTTTTAGGAATTTCCGAAATGAGATTACAGCATCTCACATCACACGGGATCTCTGCTTCGAGTTCTGTTCTCCCTGAAGTCTGTCGCTGAACATTCTCTAAATTAGCTGAGGCCACCCAAAGGGGACGTGTATCCGGTCTCAACCGCAGATGTATTGGCCCATGCTCTCCTCTCCCGTGCAGGGGGTCTGCTCACCACCTCTGCCTCTCCTTCTCTTCACTGACCTCTCTGTAAAAGTTAGATAAGTACCACCTTTTTGAATGTCCAGTCTTTTTTGTGTGTGAAACTGTGGGCACCACAACAACAGAGGGGGAACGACAGTTGTTTTAGACTTTTATTGTTTATAGATATGTGTGGATGGAAACATTACAACTGTTACCGTTTCACCGAATTAGAACACTCTGCTGATACATGACATTTCTCATGCCTCTCGGGCAAAACATTTGTTGATAACTAGGATTTACTTCAAGTTATAAAATATTCCTAAAAGATGCTTACAAAAATGTTTAAAAAGATTGTATCAGTGTGAATGCGCTTTTGGAAAACTGCAATATTTATAGAAGTTCATTGGTTGATCATCTTCCTCAGGTGAATAACCCCCCCTAATTTGTGCATGTAGCTTAGAGCGTACTTTTTTTGAGTCCGAACACATACAATCATCTATTTTTTCGCCCAATTTCACTGGTCAGAGAAGTCCCTTTTCCTTTCATAGGGATGAGCAAATAAGAAGTGAAAATAAGGACTTTCCCTCCGTGCTTCTGAGATAGAAGTTTCCATTCTGTTGGCAGAGGCAGGCACATTTAGGAAAAGAGAATTTTAGTTCCTTTCTCTACATATTTGTATTGATTTTCTTGGCCCACATTATTTCTGTATTTAAAAGTTGCACATGGCAAATGTCAACTCTCTCACTGTATACCTTTCAGGAGAGAATCTTCTCGCCTTTTGTCAAGTTTTTCAACTTCCCATTCCCACGCTTTCTTTGTTACATCCACTTTTATTCCTTAAGTTCAAAGTTCCCTGTTCTTGGGGAAGAGACTGAGAATACCTGTCCGCTTCTGGATCTCCTCCCCAACCAGGCACAGAAGGATGTCTCTGGTGAGACCATGTCCTAGCCAATGGGCTGTGAGAGTGAGGAAGTCACTCCTGGGCCAGGGTATATGATTGTTGCTGCAATCATCTTCCTGGGTAAGGAGGCAACATGCTGTGGGGGGTGTGGCCACAGGAGAGCTGAGTCACCTTATGGAGAATGATGTTCTTGGCGAGTTCCCGGGGCCTACAGGGGACTTTGCTTGCCCCAGAAATACAATTTTATCATGTTTAGTCACTGAAGAGTTGGAGCTGTTAATTGCCACAGCTCCGTGGTTCTCAAAGTGTGGCACCCAAGTGACAGCATCATCACCTGGGAACCTGTTAGTCTCAGGCACCCAGCCCTGCTAAATCAGACACCCTGGAGGTAGGACCCAGCCGTCTGCGCCCAGTGGGGTGGTGATGCAGGCTGACATTCGAGGACCACTGCTCTGGCCCATCCTGGCTCACATAGCTCCCCATTCCAAATGTCCTCCTGGCAAAGCGGGAGTCTTCAAGTGAGTCCTATCAATGAGACACAAGTCATTTTCTAAAGTTTCTTCGTTAGTTATTCGTTTTCACAGTGGTGAAATGATCCAATGATTTCCCCCTGTTGTAGGGTCTCAGAACTACAAGGGGATCTGTAAGCCTGCCAGGTCACTCTTTCTGCTTTGAACACAGTGGTTACAGGACTGCGTTTAACGAACACATAGAAGAAAGAAGAAAAAAGCTTGAGGCTGCAGAGAGAAGAAAGAGAATTATCTTTATTTTTCCAGGCACAGCCACTGGCTGTGGGCTGTGCTGACCTGCCTAGATTAGGAAGCAACAGCCAAATTTAGTATGTGATGTGCTTGGGGTGAGATATAACTGGTTTTCCTGGAAGGTACTCCATCCCAGGAGCAGACAGAATGAAACGTATTTTTACATTTTTTTCCCAAGCTCCCCTCCCTTCCTTTAGTATCCAATGGGCTCCCTGTAAGCAAGTTAAACTTTTGGCCTCATTTCTCCTGTATTCCCATCTTCCCACCTTAAATGCATCTCTCTGGGGACACTCCAAGATAATCCAATGAAATAAATGTGATCTCTGGTGCCTTCAATAAATGTCTAAACTTAACAATGGATTTAGGGGGGCATGTTTAGACAAATTGTTACAATTACTCAAAGAAGTGCTTATTTATAGGTAGCATTTCCATTGAGATTTAATTCTAAGTGGTTTTATTCCTTTATCTTTTCACTTTGAAAAATTCCAAGCACACAGAAAATTAAAATAAAAGTATAATGAGGGAGTGACATCAGCAGGGTAGCCAAATAAGAGGTCTCTCGTTGTATATGTCCCTCACAAAAATAATATGGTGCCCATCCATGGGCACTGGTACCTTGGCAGGAGCTGTGGGGCCACACTTTGAGTAGCAAGGATATAAAAGTGACTTTCCTGCTTCTTTCCCTTCATGACAGTGACTTGGGAAGCGCCCAGGCCTATTTCTTGTAGAATGATCCGCATTCTTGGTTTTTCTGATTGTTTCATCCTATCAGTTAACTAGTTTCTCTAGCCTCTGTATTTACAGGCATACCCTCATTTTATCATTTTATTGCACTTTACTTTTATGTTTTGCTGATACTTCCTTTTTTTTTTTTTTTTTTTTTTACAAATGGAAGGTTTGTGGCAACCCTATGTCAAGAAAGTCTATCGGTGCCATTTTTTCCAACATTTGCTCACATCATGTCTCTGTGTTACATTTTGGTTGTTCTCAGTATTTCTTTTTTTCTTTTTTTTTTTTTTTTAAATAGGCAGTTTCTTTTTTTTTTTTTTTTAAGATTTTATTTATTTGACAGAGAGAGAGAGATCACAAGTAGGCAGAGAGACAGGCAGAGAGAGAGAGGGAAGAAGGCTCCCTGCTGAGCAGAGAGCCCGATGCGGGGCTTGATCCCAGGACCCTGAGATCATGACCTGAGCCGAAGGCAGAGGCTTTAACCCACTGAGCCACCCAGGCGCCCCTGTTCTCAGTATTTCGAACACTTTCATTATTATTGTATTTGTTATACTGATTGGTGATCAGTGATTGTGACTCGCTGGAAGCTCAGGTGATGGTTAGCCTGGGTTAGCAAGAAACTACTTTTAGATTAAGGTATGTACATTGTTTTTTAGACATAATAGTATTGCACGCCTAATAGACTACAGTTTAGTATAAACAACATTTATGTGCACTGGGAACCCAAAACGTTCATTTGATTTGCCTTCTTGCAATATTAGCCATCTGGCAATGGTCTAGAACCGGACCCACCCTATGTCTGAAGTATCCTGTACTGTCAACTGGAAAGTAGACGTACTGGCTTAGTTAATTTCCTTTTGGATGTTTTGGTCTAAAATGTGATACAGAATCCTTCATGTTGTATCCCAATGGGAGATGCATCATGTCAGTTATCCTTCTGTTTAGTGGTGTGTAATCTTCGAGACGACTCACAAGTGGGTCAAAGCAACAACCTCATTTTCCCATTGTAATTTTTAAGTAAAGAGGTGAAAAATACATGCAAACCGACAGTCTCACTTAACCACACAGAGAAAGAAAGCTCCCAGTGGTGAGACCTTCTGGGCCAACTTCAAATGGTCCCGTGTCTGCTACCTGGGCCACAGTGGGCTTCTCCTCCAAAGAGGGGGTGATCTCTGGCCCACCCTTCTTACCTTCACTCCCCTGGATCCCAAAGTAGGGTTGCCTTACGGTGACAGCGGTGACCACCACCACAATAAAGACACCAGCAGATAGGAATGCTGAGTAGCCGGCATTGTGCCAAATTCTGCAAGGTAAGTCTGATGACTGCCATTTTACAAATCCGAGAAGAGCCTCTATTAAGCAATGAACTCCAGGTCGCCAGAGAAATAAGAATGTTTTTCTTTAGCTCTCTGGTAGGGCAGCTGTATAAATCCAGGCTGTGTGACTCCTAGGCTCCTGTGCTTAACTGTTACACCCATGGCCACCCTTGCTTCCCGGGCATGGCTGTGAGGGTGATTGTACCATACGAGGGTGCACCACTTCCTGCTTCCGGGAACGTTCCTGAGAGTCTAGGCACTTGGTATCTGGGGGGCAGACTCCAGGCCACACTGAGATTTGACTCTTTGTTCTGACATTGATTATTCTCATGGGAGCTTACTTCATGCCCCCTCTTTCCTCCCTGCAAATAGTCTTTTTATGATTCATTAAATAGACCCCTGCAGAAGTTTCCAGAACCCAATCAGATACAGCTAATGTCAAGCCTAAATCTTTAAAAAAGCCCAAGTTCAAGAGAAATAGCAGATACATTGCTTCTACAGTTTAAGACTACATAGTGCATTAAAGATAAGATTCTTAAAAGATGTCACTATATTTTATTTTATTTTATTTTTTGCTAAACGTGCATAGCACCTAGCCTTAATCATTGTGAGACCACTACTACCACTAACACCAGGAGCCAACAATACCAGCCAGCCCTCAGTGATACATACGACGTTAGGAACTACATGGGACTCATCACACACAAGGTTTTAAGTGCAATTTTCACCTTCATTTTACAAAGAAAGAAAATGAGGTTTGGAGAGATCTCCGTTTCTCATGGCCATCTAGCTGGTGAGTACCAGATGAGAAACCAGGTCATGTAGGCTATGCTGTCGAGACCAACAATCACTGTTACAATTGCCCCTGAAACATTACCGGGGTTCAGGACGCTGACCATGCCCCACCACCACACACTCCCAAATCCACCTATAACTTCGGATCCTTCCAAAACTTTACTCCGGACAGCCAGCCATTGGCAGGAAGCCTTACTGATAGCATAAATACCCGATTAACACATATTTCTTGTGTTCTGTGTTTTATACACCGTATTCTCCCAATAAGACAAGCTAGAGAAAAAAAATCATAATAAATCACCAAAATACATTGAGAGCACTGTTCTGTACTTATCTTAAAAAAATTAAAAAATTCGCATTGCTCAAGAGTCACCTGTAACTCCATCCCCTAAAGAGAAGGATGGCTGTCGTGCTTCCCAAGTCTATGCCTTCGCACATTTGTTCACCATCTTTGAGAAACCAGGGCGGTGTTTCTGGACGCAGCAATCTGGAAGGTGGACAGGCCTTAGCAATCTGTTGCTGGAGGGCTCCTATCTCACATGGCCGGGCTTTCCCTTTCCTGTCCATGTCTCTACTTGAGCATGGTACTTGGACTCCCACCACCAGCCAGATTTCCTCTCCACCCTGCTCCCTGGAGGCAAGGTTCCCTTTTACGTGAGCCCCACTCAGCAGACCCAACTAAAACTAGCCCACAACGCTGGGCTCAACTAGTTTCAAAACATAAGAAATGAAATGTATCACTCTAACTTCAATTTCTTTGCATTTGTAACGCCAAAGTGTGTTTATTATTCTGATACTTGGAACTCTCAGAATATCTTTTTTTCTACTAAAAACTGTCTGAAATACAATGGTTAGGCTCCTGTTCTATCCTGTGTAAGTCAAATAAGGCTTTAACAATGTAGTTAAAACGATGCTCATTTACAATAAAGAGCCCAGGACAAATACCTGTCACAATACTAATGATATTAAAAAAAGAACAGAAACAAAATGTAAGAGAGTTGGCATTTATTAAAGTCTGTAGCCTTGGGAAAAAAGTATGTGTAGAGAAAAATGAAACCAGAGGTGCAAGATTTTGGAGATTTTAAAGGAAGCTTCTAGAGCCTTCAAAGGACTTCAGAGGTGGTTGAGGGCACAGGTTCTTGTAATACCTAATTATATTTTAAAGGAAAATAAATGTCCTTCTTTTCTCTAATACAGATTCGTCACCAGCCTCTGACTCATCAAAAACGCTCAGGGCTTTTCCTAGGTTGTGTGACTCACAAAAGGAATGAAAAGAGGCAGGAGAGGTTTTTCTTGAGGAAGCGGAGTAAGAAAATAGAAAAAGGGTGATAGAAGGGATAAAGAGACCAGTCGGGATGCTGGATGAGAACTGATCTGAGCTATGAGTGTGCCCGCTGTGTGTAGAGCCCAGGGAAGGGAAGGCAGAGTGATGGGCCAAAGACGAGGTCTGGCATTCCCAACCTCACACCTCCAACAGTCCCAAACTGCTCGACTACCGTCTGGAGAAAAGGAATATCTTTTGTGGGCTCGCGTAGAAAAGAAGGGAGACACTGTTTGTGCTGTGTATGGAAAACAGTTCCCTTTAGGAAAAAGGAAACAAAGTCTGATTTGTAGTATCAATCGATTGCGGTGTTGTAAACACTCCACCATGGGCGATTTCCAGCCGCAAATGGTTTAATAACTGGCTCACAAAATTCCTGAATACTTAACAGCCTGCTTCCACAAGCTGGTGTGAACCAGCTCCAACACGCCACTCCATGATTCAACAACCCTTTGCACGTTCGGAGGGCTGCCGGTCAGAGCCACCTGCTCAAGCTGTTCTGATCTGTGACGGTGATGTTGGAATTATTTTGACAGTTACTTATTAAAAACTAGCAGGATAGCCATGAAGTTCAGCAAAAGAGTAGATCTCAAAAGCACATCCTGGCCTAAAAGCCACCAGAAATCAGAGGGCAGAAGTTACTTGATGAGTCTAAATTTAAATTCAAGAATGATCACATAGCCGAGTTCTCTGGGCTACGTTCAACATTCTGGAGACTCTTTCCTGCCTATGAGCTTTTAAAATGTAAGAGGAAGAAAACCACCAGTGACTTTTCTGGAAGAGTTTTAAGAACTTAAAAACCAGGGCCTGTTCTTAGTAAAAGCTTAATGCGTTTCCAGAGTGGATGAGACACGAAAGTACCCGTTGCCCTCTTACTATTTCTGGGGAGCAGGACTTCTCAGACTCCAAGGGCCCGATGTGGTGGAAAGTTTCTTGAGTGGAGTGGGGTACTGGGGAGACCTAACCGCCATGGAAAGAGCAGCCTTGTACACCCAAGAGGGACAGGAGAGGACCAAGCCATTGTCTGCCAGCATCCCGGATAGGCTCTTGACTACATGGTCACCATGATCTGATCTAGGGGTTTCCGTGTTAGGTCGGGAACCGTGGCCTCTTTGCTGGGGTACCCCACTGGGAGCAGCATCAGCAGCTTTTCATTTGAGGGGCGGTCCAGGAGCTCCCTCAGTCGGGGGCCACAGTTGAGAGGAGTGGTAGTGACAGTCACCAGTCCAGCATTCTGCAACAGGAGGGGAGAGAATACATGGGCAAGTGAGGGGGAAAAGAAGTCACAGCTTTGCCCTTAGCTTGGGGACATGGTGGTCCCTGTGATGCCTGCTTGTCCCATCCTTTCCCAGAAGCCAGCCCGGGCAGTTGTACCTTGAACTTCACCTGCTCTCCTCAGTCTCCCAGTCCCCACATTCTTTTGACCCAATGGTGAGAGGCTTTTTGAAGAAGAAAAACACTAGTCTTATTTTTCACTGATAGTTAAGAAGTAGGAATGGTTATTTCATGGAAGGAAATGTGAGGAATCTTTTTTTTTTTTAAGAATTTTTTAAAAGACTTTATTTATTTATTTGACAGACAGAGATCCCAAGTAGGCTGAGAGGCAGGCGGTGGGGGGGGGGCGGACAGGCTCCCTGCTGAGCAGAGAGCCCGATGCGGGGCTTGATCCCAGGACCCTGGGATCATGACCTGAGCTGAAGGCAGTGGCTTTAACGCACTGAGCCACCCAGGCGCCCCAAGGAATTTTAATACACCAAAGGAACATCCCCAGAAGCGGGGAGTTCCTATGTTTATATAATCAACATTGAAGAAGAGTGTCATCCCCAGCTAAAAATACCTATGTCTGATCACAGAAGACCCAGGGACCTGGGGATCCGTTGGAGGTAGAGGAATTACTCCATCAACTTCTCCTCAAACCTCTCCAGATAATAAACCCCTAAAAAATTCATGTGCAGCTTTGAGATGTCTCCCAAGCTAACTATCTCCATCCCCCCTACTTTGCCAACTAGAGGGACACTGGAGAGAGTGTCCAGAGCCAGACAGAAGTTCTGGAACTGACTTGGACTGTCCTGCAGGAGAGGCTCTTTGGTGAGGTCATTATGGGATCTGTGTAGATGGGGGTTTCAGGAAGATTCCTCTTGCCTCCCTCACAAATAGGACCTACACCCAGAATTAGGCCTGAGGTGCCGCTAGAGGGCAGCAAACTCAACACTAACGGGACGAGGCTGCCGACTCAAGAGCTTGGGAAAACCTCTCAAGCTAAGCACTTCTTCTTCTTCTTTTTTTAAACATGTACTTTAAGGAGGGCATGTATTGCATGGAGCCCTGGTTTCTTTTCTCGTCTTTTTTTTTTTTTTCTTGGAGAATTAGTTTCACGTGTTTCTGTTTTTGTTTTCCTCCCAACACCCTAAGATGAATGAACAGTGGGGCCATATGGTCCGACCTCACAGGTCACTTCCTCTATTTTAACCACTCACAGATTCAGGAAGGAAATAAGGGGTCACTTGCTTGAGGCTGACTTCTCAGGGAATCTAAAAGCAAGTGTCTCTTCGGTGTAACAACGACTATATTTTGCAAGGTGTTTTTGGCATATGCAGTTTTCCTTGAAGAAGCATGTAGGTTTTGGGAATTGCTTGTCCCTTGATGGTACGATCACTTGTCCTTATAATCTTGTTTGCTTCTCTTGCTTTATGGGTTTTCTGTCTCTCTCCACCAGTGGACCCCGGTTTCCACTAGAAAGCACACACAGCTCACACACGAGGCAGCTACCCCTGGGACCTCCCCTACCCCTGCCCGGGGCCTGTCCAGTAGAAGGAGTCAGAAGCTATGGGTTTAGGGAATGAATGGAATCATGTAAAAAGTGTACGTCAATTCCTGCTCTATTTCATGCTGAACAGTGCTCTAGCTCCTACATAGTTGGATTTTTTCTTTTTTTTTAAAGCACATAGAGATATCTTTCTCATGCAATACAGTGTCATCTCGACTTTCCAGGAAGAGCTATGACAGAGCCCTGTTCGGAGCACTGTCATCATTCCACTGGCTCCGACAGCTGTGAGCACAGCTAGGCGGTGTGTCTGCTGAAACCCTTCAAGCTTCCTGTTGTTACGGTTGCTGGCAAACACAGTGTTTTCCTGAGCCTGATGTTGTACGTAAGTGAATTTCTGGAAGAATCCCAGTTTGTGGCAGCATTATACTCACCTACCCAGCTTTCTAGGGTGACTTTTTTTTAATACATCAGTCGCCTTACTTAGAAATCCAGCTCTAGATAAACAACTTCCAAATGTCTCTAGGCTAGAAAATTGGCTGAAATGTGTGAATAAGGCCACTGTTTGGCCCTGAAGCCTGGCTTCTGTCTTTGGGGTGGGCTGGGCAAGGGAACATACCTGCAGGGCAGCCAGGAGGAGACCGCAAGCAATGGAGACACTGATCTCGTTGTAGTAGTGGACTTTCCTTTTGCCATTTGCGGCAAAACCATGAACTTGCTTGAAAATCAGAATCAGAACGGGAGCTGTGTCCAAGTACTCTTTAATCCAATTGGTTCTGAAGGGAAAGAAAGATAAATCAGAGACTATTTGCTCATAATGATTTTTATTTCTTTTTTTTTTTTTTTTTTTTTTTTTTTTTTTTTTTTAACCAACTTGGCTTATTTCTGTCTAAAATAAAAGCATTTTCTCGGGGCACCTGGGTGGCTCAGTTGGTTGAGCAATGACTCTTGGTTTCAGCTCAGGTCTTGATCTCAGGGTCCTGGGATGGAGACCCATGATGGGTTCTGTGCTCAGTGGGGAGTCTGCTTGAAGATTTCTCTCCCTCTCCCTCTGTCCCCTCACGCACTTTCTCCTCCTTCTCTCAAATAAATAAATAAATAAATATTTACAAAAAATAAAATCAAAGCATTTTCTTGTCTTTTATATTTCAATTTTTACAAGAACAGAATTTTTGTGTGTGTCTTATTCATATTTTTCTGTCCAGGGTCATTCAATCCAGTAAACATGTGTTTGTAAGGATATAGCATGACAAGGCTCAAGAAATGCTGAAAGAGATGAAGATGGTCCTATAACCCAGAGGGCACTATGGAAAACTTGGCAAACTGAAACCTGGTAAGTGGAATTAAAGAAAAGTAAGTCAAGTACATTAGGAGTTCTCCAAATGAAGGGTTGATCATTTTAAATGAGCAGATCAGAAGAACTTTTCCAGAGTTTCCCTTGAGTGGGGCGCTGAAGACCAGATGGAAAGGGGGCACAGGGAAGGGCATCCTACTAAGTCGATGAGTAAAGGGAGAGTCAGGACAGAGGATGATCGGCAGGCCGGAATTTTCAAAAGCCTGGTCGCCCAGAGAAAGAGGTACAAGGTGGAGCACAGGGGGGCTGTTATTTACTTCATTTGGTAGATAATGGAAAGTGACCACAAGCTCCTGAGCAAAAGCTTCATGTGATCGGGTTTATTTCTGAAAGAGGCAGATTGCTATGGCAAATGGACTAGGAGAATTTGGGGAGGTGTAGAGGCTGGAGCTGATATGTCTGATATAGGAGCAAAGGAAAAGAAAAAGATGATGGTGAGGTTTAACCAAAATCACTGGTGCAGAGAGTGTAATGTTGTCCATCCAGTTGTGGAGAAAAAGAAGGGAAATTTGTGGGAGTAGGAGACAATTTATGTGAGGTATTAATATTAAGTCTCAATTTTTGCTTTCCAGCTAAGGAGCCTATCTTTCTCTATTCCATTACTGTATCTGATACATTTGGTGAAAGTTTTATTCCCACACAGGTACTCAAAGTAATATTCATGCAATGCTATATATTATATTTTTTTGGGGGGGGGATACAGACACATTAGGTCATTAATTAACAAGGGATGATTTCATTTTAAGCCTAGTTATGCTTCACTGTTTTAAAACATACTAAACTCACTTGTGCAGTTTTCTATGGTTCCTCTTACACTCTTAACTTCTACAGTTTACATTTCCAAAACTACCTTCCCATGCTTCTATCAGCTTACATGCTTCTCGGCCTTTTGGCTAAGATCAAGTGTAGTCCCACACTTCAGTCAGCTTAGTCACATTGGGCTATGATCAATCCTTTTCTCCTTACAAACATGGAGAATGGTCATCATTTACAAAGAGCATAAACTGTGGAGCTGATGGGTGTTGTCATGTTGGGCAACTTCCTGAATGTCCCATGGCTCAGCTCCTGCATATGTAAAGAGCACTATCAGACACTTACCCCATACAGCTATTGTGTGGGTGAGATCAGTCAAATAGATAAAATACCTAGAAATGTGCCTAATCTAGCACACACTGATATGTGGGTGTAAGCATTACTACTACTACTATTATTTTAAAATGGATAATTCAAAAAAAAATTTTAATGCAAGATGAAGATTAAGCAGTTTACCTTGGTTCAAAGGCAAATTAATAATTTCAGTGATTTTTGTACTTTTCTTTTGGCCTGGACATACATTAGTATCTCATATTTCTGGTTTGTTAAATTTTACAGGAATTTATTATGACATCACATTAAAGCTAATAAAAACACAGCAACAAGACCTATTAGGAGAAGGACAAATAGGACCTCCTGCCTGGGCTAGAGGGCTTAGACCCACAAACAGAAAAACAGAAGGTTTGACAGGTAGGTTGGACCCAGGTTGTATATTGAGTCTTTAATGACAGCTATGGGCTTCAAAACTGACTCAAACAGGATGTCAGGATATATGCTCATTTGAAATTCAATTCAACAAACATTTATTCAGTTACCCACTATGCATCAGCACTCTGCTAGATGGTGTAATGTAAGACATCTTAAATCTGGACTCCTAGAGTTTTTATGTATACGTGTGTGTACATACTGCCTGCAGAGAAAGTCTATAATCTTTCTGAAATATGGCCTATAACACAAGAAGAAAAGTAAACCAATAATTAAAATGCTATGTGATAAAATGGCCATATTAGATGCACAGAAAGTGTATGTTAGTTTCTTGGAGCACGGAGATGAGAGAGTGACTAATTTTGCCTTCGCTGGGGAGAGGACCAGGGGCTAGAGGCATTCTGTAGGCACTGTGCATGCAAAGAGCAGGCCATCCGAGGGTAGGAACTCAATTTGACCCATCCCATTTTTTTCCCATGAATATGCGATAAGGTTCTTATATTTATTATTAATATCCTGTGCTAGTTCCAGAGCATGGTAATAAGTTACAACTCCATAAGACATCAATTTCTTAGGGTTTAAATATCTTAGGAAAAATATGTCCTCTGGGGCCAAATAAATGAAACAGGAGCAGAGCCAAGAGGCCTTCTTCCCCTCCCCCAGCCCTGACTACTGGATGAGAGGTCCCCCCTCTTCTCCCCAGGGCTGCAATCTCATTGCCCTTTCTTGTCTTACAGGCTTGGATCACACTGGGGTGTTGGATAACACCCCAGGACTGGCCACGGAATGCCTACAACTGAAAGCCAGAGGTATGAAGACCTCTGTATTCCAAGTGCCAAGAACTCAGAGCAAGTTTCCCTTCTTAGAAGGAAGAACCAAATCTCGGCCCATTGTCCCTCCTCATGCTCAGCCTCAGGGCACCCGGGAGGGGAAAGGAAATGGCCTTTGTGGGGAAGGCAGAGTTTATAAAGAGGACTAGGCAAATGACAAAGCAGAGTCTAAACCATTGAAAGTGACCGTTTTGATGACAAAAGTGACTAAGAAGTTATGAAATGCATCTGAGCTATTATGAAGGACGACTGGCCCTCAGTGGGGAAAGAGGACTCCACAAGTCACTGTTAGTCACAGCGACTAGAGGAACAGACAACTTAGAGGACCTACCCTAATGCATTAAATCTAGTCACAATGAGTTTCACCACACTTCCTTCCTGGAGATAAGGAGGCCTGCGCAGTGACTAACACCTAATAGATATTACACTTACACTAAATATCTACTCTTACTAACTGTACCCAAACTAAAGCCTGCTAAATAAGATCACTTGGAAGATGGAAGATGGTATCACTTCAGCAAATGGAATTTACTTCAGTCAAGGTCCTGAGAAATACCTCACAATCTTACATTCCAGATAGGAGAAAACTAAGTCCCCAATGTTTTATTTACTATTGCTTGGGTCAAAGCCCATTTATTTCCTGAAGACGTGGATGGCAAACATGCTAACACATTTAATTTTCATAATGAAGTAAATCCTAGACATTCCCATTTTACAGATGAGAAAACCAAGCACAGAAAGGTTAATAACTCCATCAACTTTTTTTACCTCAGCTTCTTCAGGTCCGTGACCCATTGGCGTCCCATCCGTTTCAAGTAGTTTATTTCCTCCTCCTCTTCAATGATCTCCCGAATCTTGTGCTTCACGTCTGGGTCCTTCACAACCACAAAGGTCCAGGGCTCTGTGTGGGCCCCACTTGGGGCGGTTCCTACCATCCATTAAATTAAAATTAGAAATTAAAACACAGGAAAATGTGAAAATGTTCATTAAGGATAGATATGATAACTCATACTTGTTCAAAATGAAGTTAGATCACCCGGTGAATGAAGGGCTTGGCCACAGACACTGGTGTGTTGCTGCCACTCCGTTTCATTCTGTATCCCTTTAGGGGCAACAAACCAGCTGAGTTCAAGACCAGTGGTGCTTGGGCTATGGGAACTTATCACCACTTCTCTAATTATGTGGAGGAAAACATCCCTAAATAATTGTGCCTTGACCACTAGGTGAATCCAGAAGGGAAGCTCTGACAGCCCAAATTCTCTGAGATGTTGTTTGTTTTGATATTCTTGAAACAGGATAAAGTCGTGAAGCTTACTGAAAATTATAAAAATTCAAATAGTAAAATGACTTTTAAAGACTTATGAAATGGGCACCTGGGTGGCTCAGTCAGTTAAGCATTTGACTCTTGATTTCAGCTCTGGTCATGATCTCAGGGTCGTAAGATCGAGTCCCACCTCCAGCTCCATGTTAAGCTTGAGATTTTCTCTCTCCCTCTGCTCCTCTCCCCGCTTACACTCTCTCTCAAAATAAAAACAAAATTCACCTTTAAAAAATAATAATAAATAAATGAAATACTCATGAAAGGGAACTGAACTACAAATTGTTTGGTACCTATATCAGAACCCTGAGTGTGGTACTATGGGGTTTGTGGTCCTGCTGGGGACACATGAGATCTCCTGGCCCTGGGTGCTTAGTACACATAAGTCTGTCTTCAGGTCTCATGGGCTATGGGAACCTTCAGCCCACATTTGGGTCAGTCCCAGGATCCTGAGACAAAGCTTCCTAGTGTATCTCAGTCCCCAAGGAGCTTGAATTCTCTTTCAGATTCCAACCAGGGCCATCTTTTTATGTGAGTCACCCTGCTGTCCCAGAGATGGTCTGCTGTTCCTAGTGAGAGAATGTGACCCATAGGTAGGATATTTCAGAAGGAACTATTCCTTTCTCCCTAGTGAGTAATTTAATGACATAATCTCTGCACCAGGGGGGTTAGAACTGCCTGCTTGATGGGGATCTTTGCCTCCAACCACTCCCTGTGGTTGAGAGGGCATGACTGGATTGTGAAATGCAAGTCAAAAGCTACACACAAAGCCCATATTTCTGAAAAGAGTGATTCCAGTTTCCGTTGTACCCATGTTTTTCCATTAAATATTTGCATCACTACACCTAAGAAATAAATTGTTCCCTAACGTTTCTGATTATGCCAAATTCATCTGCACATCATATGTATAAACACACAAATATAGGTAAAGGTATATATGTGGAAGGAACTCAAGGACTGTTATTGTTAAATAAAAAACTAGCCAGTACATTTGTATTCTTAGCTTAAATGAATGCTTTATTCTTGCTTCCTTTCACTTTGAGCAATGGATCACAATAGCCATGTAATATTTCTGCAAATGAACTTAAATGTGACTTATATAGGAATAATACTCAATACTCCAATAGTATTCAAATAGGAAGATTTCTCTTATGTCTCTTCCCCCTTCTTCTGTAATTCTTTTATTCTCCTCCACAGAGATATCAATTTATGTTGAAAATGGGGTTGCTTTGCTGTAGATTACTCTGCAAATTCACATACTAAATGTTGCTAGTTCATTAGAGAACAGTATGAGAGCATCATGCTGTATAATATAAAAAATTTGGTTCCAAAAAGAGAAATGCATAAATGTGAGGGTGTGTGTATATGTGTGTATCCATGTGTTTCAAGAGGAGAGGAAATAAAGGGCATGTTTCTCTTCCAGTATGTAATAGTATGTTCAAAAATTTTAATTTTTAATAAAAGATCATAATATTCAGTAATTTCAGAAACTTTACCCTGTTGTTACATCTGCTCCCAGGAAGTATGTAATAGTCAATAGTTTGTAGAAAGTGGAAATCATTATGTTTCTGGCAGCCAGTTAACACCTGGGTAAGCCTTTAGAGATAAATGCATTGCTCTGGGCTTTGTTCACTGTGTTTGAGCTTTATTGCCCCAGTATTATCACTTGCAGCTGACATTCTCAAGGACACAATGTACCATTGCAGACCTGCTGCTTTGATGACATTATCAATGACTTCCATGGGTACTTGCTCGTTACTTATGAATCGGACAGACCGCCTTTTATTGAGAAGTTCATAAAATTCCTGGGATCGCTTAACCATTTCCTTTTCAGGATACCGGGTGTGGGAGAATGGAATATGTTCCACATTTTCCTCTGAGTCTTGCCAGTCATCAGCATCTGCAAATACAAGCAAGGAAAGCAGGAAATTCAATGATCTCTCTTGGTCACGAAGGGGAGCAGATTACGCCACCCCACAATATGCCTTTTTGACATAAGAATTACATTGAACTGAATTTTTAAGAAACAACAGACACAAGAAAAGTTCTGAAAACCAGAGTAAAACTTACCTTTTTGTAAGGAACACTTACTTTTATAAAGGATACCTCCATTCATAAGCCTTCTCTGTACCAAGAAGAAAAGGACTCTCCCAAGAAAAATTTTTTTATCAGTGGAGAAGGTAGACTTAAATCTGCACAACAACCTTACTCTTTTTTTAAAGTCATTTTTATTTTTTAAAAATTTATTATGTTATGTCAGTCACCATAGAGTACATCATTAATTTTTGATGTAGTGTTCCAAGATTCATTGTTTGCATACAACACCCAGTGGTCCATGCAATATGTGTCCTCCTTAATTCCTATCACCAGGCTCACCCATCCCTCCACCCCCTCTCCTTTAAAACCCTCAGTTTGTTTCCTAGAGTCCATAGTCTCTCCTGGTTCACCTCCCCCACTGATTCCCCCTCCCTTCATTTCTCCCCTCCTTCTCCTAATATCCTCCATGCTATTCCTTATGTTCTGCAAGTAAGTGAAGCCATATGATAATTATATTTCTGTGCTTGATTTATTTCATTTAGCATAATCTCCTCCAGTTCCATCCATGTTGGTGCAAATGGTGGGTATTCATCCTTTCTGATGGCTGAGTAATTTTCCATTGTATATATGGACCCCATCTTCTTTATCCACTCATCTATTGAAGGGCATATCAGCTCCTTCTACAGTTTGGATATTGTAGACATTGCTGCTATGAACATTGGGGTGCATGTTCCCCTTCTTTTCACTACATCTGTATCTTTGGGGTAAATACCCAGGAGTGCAATTGCGGGGTCATATTGTGCCTTCTTGATAACTTCCCATAACTGGATCCTCCTTCCCCAACGTCTTTCTTTAATTTTTAGTAGAAGATGGTAATTAAGGTGGTGGCTTGGGCCATTTCAGGGACTCACTCAATTTTCCTGAATCTGTCCCATGTATACAGGAAGTATATGTGTTATTAAAATCCTTTCTTTTTTCTCTTCTTAGTGTGTCTTTTATTATGTGGGGGGGGGGTGGTTTCCTCAGCCAAGAACCTAGAAGAGTAGAGGGGAAATTATTTTTTCTCCCCTACAGTCATAAGGTGGCCAATAGGGAGAAGGAAATAAAGTTCTCAAAAATGTCTGCAAGATTATCATTTCAAAAACATCAAGAAAAAATGAAAAGAATGAGTCCACAGAATCCTGAACTCTGATCTTGACTATTGGCTACCCAAATTCCATACTGTTTAGAAATCAAGAAAAAGAAAATTTTACCTACACAAAGATGAAGAATGAAAATTTCTATTAATGGTTAACTGGTGTATTTGAAACAATATCCCACGAGCTGAAAACCACTAAGATCATGAAATAAAGTATCTTTAAAGTCTTAAAACAACAACAACAACAACAACAACAAATTGCTGACAATGTAGTAAGAAATTCCTAAGCCAAAACTGAAGGGAAATATGAGTCTGCAGAGGCAAGTAAGCACAGAAGCCACATTTCCTTTGATAGTATTTGCCAATCTCTACATATTTGAATTTTTATTTTTATAAAAATTCAGGAATCAAAGCTCAGACCCATACACAGTGAGAAGGCGAATAAGCTGGGACCCCAAGATTACATCCTTAAAGAAAGCATGCATGATAAATATAACAGACCCCAAGGGGTTATACCATTTGGTGGCTCCTGCCTAAAACTTGAACTTGGAAATAGGTGGCCTTGCTTATAAATGTCTCCATTGTCTAACATACGCAAATGCCAATATACAAGTAATTTTAACTACAATTACTAGCAACCCACCATATACAATCAAGCATAAAAAGAAAACATTTTGAGCAAGAAACAACAGAATTGTTATTTAAAAAGTCTCCAAATATTGGAATGACCAGACTCAAAAGATAAAACTACTATGATTACTAGGTTTAGAGGGGTAAAAGCGCAAATCTGTAGGGTACAGAAAAAGATAAAAGGTGACATAGAAAATATGAAAAAAATAAACTTCCAAACTGAAAAATAAGGTAATAGAATTAAGAACTTAATGGATGGATTTAAAGCAGGATATACATACCTAAAGAAAAAATTAGTGAACTGGAAGAAAACTCAGAAGGAAATATCTGGAATGGAGCAAGGAGAAACCAACAGATAGAAAGCATAAACGAAGCAGGGTGAGGTGTATATTGGAGGGAGACAAAAGTGAAGGAGAAAGAACCATTGAGAAACCACTACAATAGCCAGAGTGGGATGATGTTGGCCTAGGCTAGTTGTGCAACAAAAGAATGACAAATTCTTGGAGCATCTTGGAGATACAAATGATGAGACCTGCGGAAGTGTATGGTTGGGAGTGGAGAGAGGGAGGGACTAAAGATGAGACCCAGGTGGCAGGCTTTAGCACCTGGGAAGACAGTGGGACCATCTACTGAGATAGAAGATGAGCAATCTGGGGGAACCATCTGGGGGAAGTAGAGGTAGGAATCACCAGTCTGTCATATTTGAGATGCCTGTGAGTTGTTCAAGCAGAGATTCCTAGTGTGAAACTAGAAGTCTGAGTCCAGAAGGCTGGATGTCACTTTGGGAACCTCCCCATAAAGATGAGAATAACAATAGGAACAGAAGGAAGAGAACAAGAGGATCCAGTGCCTGGCCCTGAGGGTCTGGAACATTCCACGTGGAATTCAGGTAAAGGACTAACTTTCCCCTTCAATCATATGTGCATACTTCACTCCTAGGTCTTTGAGAAATGACTGGGGAGAGAGAAGGCAAGAGGGGATGACTTCAAAGACACTGAAAACCTCAATGACAATACTAGGTCAGCAAGTACAATAGTTTGCTCATTGCAGTTAGTGAGAAAACTCCTTATATATTTTACTAGCCAGGGAAGTTTGGACCCAAACTATACACATTTAATGAAAATGCCCAGTTACTCAGTTAAAAGGAAGTAGGTGTGATCGGGGAATAGCAGCAGACACCTATCAGCTTTCTAGGGATCAATTCTGAACCAAACCCAGGTGTCATCAATATCAACCCTGAACTTATCAAATGTGTCAATAAAGACTCTCAACACCAGTGATAACGTCTATCTCATTTGTTATGAAGTCTGACAACCTCTGTTCTTAATAGGTGGTAAATGAGCAAATGCATGAAATGCCTCATTACCTGTTTGAAAAGTAAGTTACCAACTCTTACTATCCATTCAGCATTTGTATAAACTAAAGGCAGTCTAGGTGTATGATATGGCAGTTTCTGCAGCTTCTAAAGTCCAAGGTAAGCGTTACTACCGTAGCAGAATGAAGCAGCTGCAGCCTAAACATGATCTGTGAGCAGGGCAGACAAATGGCCTGATCAATGCTGGGTTGGATTGTCCTGAAAGGCTTGGTCTTCCTGGAGCTTCTCCCAGAGCAGAACGGCAGGGTAGTGAACTGATACCAAAGGTACTTTTCTCCTTCCCCTTGACCTCTTGACTGCTCTAGGAGGAAAGAGAACAGCCACTGTAAGCTAGTCATTTTGTCCCTTGACCTCTTGACTGCTCTAGGAGGAAAGAGAACAGCCAAGCCACTCTGGGGGATTCATTCAGGCATAAAACCCATGTATTTCAAAACAAATGTGTGCAATTATGGTCCACTTTTTGCTATAAGTCTGTGCTGCCACACTTGGGGTTTGCACACTTGGGGTTGACACCAAGAACAACTCACCTTTTATCATTGTTTTAATGCCAAGGAACCCCAAACTGCACTGTAATTAGGTTTAACAGCCAAGAAGTTCTAGGCCACACGTATTCTTTAATGTTCAACACAAAGATGGTTTTCTTTTTTTTGACTGCATGTCTACGTAAGTTGCTTTTGTGTTTTTGCAGTTCTATTTCAAAATCTTTGCAAATGAGCCAAATTTTCGGGTAGGAATCTAAAAGGCCAATTTGTGTTATGTCATCCTTGCTCCCTCCTTGGAATTTTGGGGAACGTTGAGAAGCAATATTAATAAGGGTGAGGGTAATGCAGTTCTTGCAGGAGACTGATAATGAATTTGGAGATGGAGCAAGGTCAGGGCTCAACCCCTGCCCTGAGAACACCTCCTTCCCGACTGCCTCAGCCCTCACCATTTCCACACCGGCCTGTCAGTCATTCAGCACCCTACAGTATATATTTCACTAGCAGCTCCTGAAGTGTATGGCAGCTGGAGACTCTGGGGGATGTTCAGATGAAAAGTTCTTGAATAGAGCAATGTTATTGTAAGGGCTCAGGGCAGGCTGCCCCAAAAGGTGCCACAATGGCATACTGATTATTCTGAATTGAAGCTACTTGGGAAATAGCTGGTATAAGAAGGAAACTCTGACCCTCCTCTGTCCCCTTGAAAGCAGGAAATAAATCTCTCATGAAATGTACTCCACCGATACTAGAAAGTAGTGTATATATATATAGAGAGAGACCCTCATCACCAGGGACAGGGACTTTAGAGTCAAGAAACCTGTATAAACAAATCTTTTTACTTTTTACTAATCTACTACCTCAGCCCAAATTCTGTTTAGAATTCCTTCCTAATTGAAGCCTTCAAGCATTTGTTTTCTTTGTCCTATCAACTCCTCACAAATTTATTGCCTCTGTTTAGAATGTATAAAATCTGCCTGGCTTGGTCATTTTTTGGGGTCTCAATTTTATTATTGGGTCTCTGTGCACACGTAATTAATTGTGTTTTTTTTTTCTTCTATTAACCTGTCTCATGTGAATTTAATTCTTCGAGGAGCTTGAAGAACCTTGAAGGGTAGAGAGAAATTTTTCTTCCCCATGCTATCCTAAATGAATTTGACGAACTTCTTTCTGAGCCCCATCATTTCTTGAGGTATCTCAGTGCCCCCCCTTCTACCTCTGTGTTGATCCTTACCTTCCCCTAGGGCCCACCCAGACTTGATCTCAAAGACAATGTCTCCATTCAAGTCCTTTCCCTTTGCTAATTTTCTCCCACCTGAGTTTACCTGTCTTTGCCCTAAAGTTTTAAGGTCTTATAAGAGTCTTGGTAAATCAACCTTTTAAAGCTAACCATGTAAAAGTATTAATGGCTGTGTGCATGTGTGTTTGTATGTGTGTGTGTGTCCAAGGATAATGAAAAGTAAAGACAAAGCCAGATTTATTGCTTCCTATAGCAAAGGAGAGTCTCTGTGAACACAGTAAATACTGCTGACCCTTTATAGTATTTTTGACAGTGATGTGCTAGTAAACCAGCTCTAGGAGGGGGTGGGGGAGCCTGACTTACAACACTTGCCAATTTCCGCTGTGTAAATACTTTCATCCAGTCCTCAATTCAAGTGATGATTCAAAAATGGTGCACGAAATTCCTGAATATTCAACAATTGGTTCTTGCTTCTCCCAGAGGCTACCTATAGCATACCACCTGGTTGGGAAGCTTGGAGTTCAGGGATTGGTGGACTCCCAGAAAAGTAATAGGATTAATATCATCTCTAGGGACAGTGTTACTTGTTTGATACTGTTGTTGATTGGTTGGTACTGAAGTGAATTCATCCCTGATTGGCTGGCTTTCAGAAGCAAGAAACTGTCACTGACTGGTCCGCTGGCTAAGTTTTTACTGAGGTGAGTTGTCATTGAGCTATTGAACAGATTTGAAACTGGTTCTGACAGCTGCTTATTACCTCGATTACCTAAATTTTAATTCTTAGGGGTTACCCACATTAGATAATTTTAACACAGGCCTTTTTTTTTAATGACCACGCACAGACATTGAAGAGGCTTATTGTCTCTACATATATATACATATATGTAATATATATGTATATACATATATTTCATATATGATCATATATATACACAGAGATGCATCAATTTGTGTGTGAAATTTATAAGATCATATACACACACATACATGCATATCTATGTACCTATATCTACCCTTACCATTTAGCATTTTTTTAACACATTTTTTTCCCCTTGCTTCTGTCCCCCTTTGCCTTTCCTGCCTTCCATTGGTGTGACTGAGTTTTTTCCGTTTTATCTTTTCTCACCTGGAAGTTACACAGTGTATTAGGTTGAACTAAATGAAATTGCTAACACAAGCCTTTCTTAGTAGTGACCGAACAATCTGGGACAATCAAAATTTCAACTATGACAGTAGTTTTTGGATGGTCAGTAAAGCTAAGTGAAGACAAATTCCTACCAATATTAAAACAAACATATCCTGGAGGGCCTCGGTGGCTTGTTGGTTAAGCAACTGCCTTCACCGCAGATCATGATCCTAGGGTCCTGGGATCGAGCCCCATGTCAGGCTCCTTACTCAGCAGGGAGCCTGCTTCTCCCTCTTACTCTGCCTGCTACTCTGTCTGCTTCTGTACTCTCGCTCACTATCAAATAACTAATAAAAATCTTAAAAATAAATAAACATATCCTGATGAGATGTGTTCCCTCTATCTTTTTCTTTTATTTCCATTTCCATGCACTTCCATGAATCAGGCCTGACTAGAGCATGTTTGTGCAGGATTTTTGCCTTGTTTTAGGGAGACAATCTAAGGTTTTCTCTTTGTCACTTGTCCTCCTAAGACTGCTGTTACAGTTAAACAGGAAACTGAAAGTATTAACAGAACACATGTTTGACCATCCCCAAAGGAAGTCTGTGACTGATATCTAGTAAGCATGGCCATTCTGCACCGTCCCCCCATTCCCCAAGCCACCCACACACATGCTGATTCTCTGGTCTATGAACTTGGAGTAGGAATTCTTTGTGAGCCAAAGCTGGAGGAAGCTTGGATTGTTACCCATTATTTTCCTTAACTCACACTAGGATGGCCTAAATACTTATTTTACTGTATTGTCTCTTACAATTAACTTTCAGCACAGTTTGAATCTGGTATCCATTTGCTGTCATCAAAAGCACCTCCATGTTTCTTTAGAAATGGAATCCTTTCTCTTGTATCTCTTTTAACCCCTGCTCAGTCTCCTCTAAACCTACACCTGGTACTGGTGCCATGAATCCTTTCTTGGACTGTGTACACCCATCCAGGGGTTAAGAGTAGGGACCTGGGGGTGGCAGAGAAGCCTGGGTTCAAATGTCATTTCTCACTGATCACCTGTGAGACCTCAGCAGGCGTCACTTCAGTGAACAAAAAAAATCCAACAATAGACTGAACTCCACATTCAAGCAGAGGGCCCCATGGCTGCTGAGATGCCCCTAAAATTCAACTTATTCTTCTGTGTGAGGAACAGAGAATAAAGAAGCAGAGGATTTTGGAAAAAATGAATAAACAGGAAGAGAAGAGAACCAGACAGGGCCATACAGTTGGCTCTGTGTTCCCAAACTGCAGGCCCAGCCCCCAACCCCTGGTTCCCCACCAGCCTTACCAATCCCTCTCATATCCCCCAAACTCTTCAAACTCAGGGGCTTTTCCTCAAAGCATACTACCTCTGATGTCTTGGGGGTGATGGTCTTTTTCCACCCTCTCTGTTCTAGTTTATTCTCCTGTTAGAAAGACAGCCTAGCAACTGGCTGTGTGTCCAGAATCCAGAACAGACTGCCTGGGTCCTGGCTCTACCAGGACCTGCTTGGGCCGGTTGCTTAGCATAGTTGAGCCCCAGTTTCCTTACCTGTAATGCAGGACAGTAACAGCGTCCACCTTGTGTTGACACGAAGACTGAGTGGTTTACTACACGTTAGCTGGGACGCCAAGTGAGCAGAGCCAGTGTTCTCTAAGAGCCTGCTGTCGTCATTATCCTGAACCGCTCCCCCATGTGGTCTTGCCTGTGGTCGCTTCTCCCACCACAGCCCCTCTTAACTGCAAGTGCCCCAGATCCATCCTCAGTCTTCCTGCCAGCAACATCCCCTTAGGGAATTCGTCAGTTTTCCGGGTTTCAAGTATCCCCCTGTGCTGGTACGCGTCCAATCAGTGTCTCTGGACCCTCACCTGGACTGCCTTTCCCTCTCTGCTTAGATGTGTCATCTTCTCAAATCCAGCATGTCCCTGTGTATGTTCAACATCTTCTCTGTGTGTCCTCTCCCCTCCCCCGTGTGTGATAGTGTCCTTCCACTTCTTCCAGCCTCCAGCTCTCATCCTCCCCTTCTCCCCCTATCCAAGGTATTACCAAACCTTGTTGTTCCTCCTGTAACTTTTTTACCAGGGCAGACCATGACGCGGCTTCATAGCAGATGTCCCTTTGCTTAAGAAAAGTGCTTCTCGACTGGGCCGAGTTGCCATGTGGGTGGGATGTCCTTCGGTGAAATGAAGAGTGAGAGGCAGGTCTGCTCAGAGGCTGCCTGACCTTGAACTCTAGGCGCTACATTCAGCATGGCTGGCTCCCAGCACTGAGTGCCAGCTGTATACACCAGCCCCCAATCCTGAGATTAGGGCAACTCAGAACACATGAGCACATACGTGCACATAGGCACATCGATACACCCCCAACCATATCCAGGCGGCCTCTTCCCAGGGTGGGGGTATCACTAGCCCAGCCGAGAATCACTGAGTCTCTTCCAAATTGAATCCATCCTACAAACCCACCTCAGACGAACCTCAGACCCTGATCGCTTAAGCCTCAAGAACCTCTCCCTTCCTGCCTGCTCCCTTACAACCTCGGGTCAGCCATGACTGGGCCCATGCTCACCACCACAATTCACTTTCACCCATCTCCTCCCCCCACCCAACCCCAGTGCGGTCCTCCTATCTTCTCAGCATCTTTCCCAAGGGCTCCAGCCCGGCTTTTATGCTCTTTCTGCTCCTTTTGCTTGAGATGCCTCCTAACCATAGCTATTCGTGTCCTAGTAAGCGGCCAGGCCTGACTGTCCTTTCCCTGTGGCCCCACCATGCCCCTGTGCCTCCTTGAAACCCCTGTAGATCACTTCGGCCCCTCATTCCTCCCTAATTTTACCTATTTGTTGCCTTGTCCGCTAAACTGGACACCCAGCTTTGAGGACACAGCCGAGTGGTCTCTAAGCCACACAGCCTGGCCCAAGGAAAAGTAGTGATCCCCTCAACCGATGTCACTTTTTACATTTCCAAGTCCTTGTTTCAAACATGACCATTTCCCCCACCAGCAGCCTGGGATATGCCCCTTCAGAAAGATTTCAACAGCCAGAACAGGATTGGGGCCAGGGAAAATGTCAGCCCCTCAGCAGTTCTTTGACTCTTTATCCAGAAAACAAGGGGGGTTGGTGCCAGCAGGTACTAAGCTGACCACGAGAGAAATGACCTGTCCCTGTCACATAGTACTGTAATCTGTACAGTAGACGCTGCCGATGAAACTTCCCCGTGTGTGTTTCCTCCTCTCCATAAGCCCAGGTTTCAATCGGTGCCCAGCAAAACAACACAGAAGGTGGAAGCTAGGCAGCTGTGCCAGTATCCTTACCTTCTTCCACTGCGTGCAGGTCAGAGCTGTCTTTTAGGTCCTCATCCACCCAAGGACGGGCCTGGGCCCTGGCTCTAGTCTCCACCTTTCTTCTCTCCATGTTTCCATCAGCATTTTTAAAGATCCAGGCAATCAAAATGCAGACAACTGCTACCAAGAGTGGAGTCAGGAAAAACATGGTCATAAGACTGACTCTGAATGGTGCCCACGCTTCCCACACGGCATTTAAACAAACAGAGCCCGAACGAGAAATGCTGGGGGATGGGATGAAGGAAGAGAGAGGTGTGCGGCTGTGGGAGGGACCTGGTGAACTCTTGGACTCTAGGAGGACTTTGCAAAGGAGCAAAGATCATGGTGTGTGCCTCCAGGGTGTGTTGTCGGGCTGGAAATTCACATCCCCCTTTTAAAACTGTGCTCTATCAATATATTCTTGGACAATAATTGCCGGGATCTGAGGAAACACTTGAATGCACCAGATCTTGCTAACAGTGGTCTAAGGGGTTTGGTTTTCCTCCTGTATAACTTTTCTCTGAGAGCCCTGTGTCTTCAACTTGCCAGAAGCCAGGAATCACCTGGGGGTCTTGTTTTTAAAAGAAGAGATTTCCAGGCACCAACTCAGATCTAGTGAAAGAAAATGTCTGGAGGGAAAAAGGTAATCTGCATTTTAAAAACAGCATATTTATGAAACGCTGCCCTGATGCTTTGAACTTTTTTAAAGGATGCCTGAGACAACAGATAAAGCAAAGAAATTATCACATTTTGCATTAGAGAAAAACTTTTCGATCTAGGAAAAGTGATCCCAAATCATTAAAAATGATGTTTGGTTAATTACATAACTTAGATAGGATTTGTTTGTTTGTTTTTATTTTTAAGCAACTGTCTTAGAACAGTTAAGTGGCTTAAAAAGAAAATTTTTTCTTCCCTTCCTTGAAGCTGGGAAGTCCAAGATCATGATGGGGCCCAATTTGGTTCCTAGTGAAGGTGTTCTTCCTGATTTGAAGGTGGATGATTTCTTCCTGTGTCTTCACGTGGTGGAAAAGGGAGACCATATCTCTCATGTCGCTTTACAAGGGCACTAATGTCACTCATGAGGGCTCAACCCTCATGACCTCACAGAAACCTAAGCAACTCCCAAAGACCCCACCTCCTTATACCATCACATGGGGGGCGGGGCTTAGAGCTTCAACATCTGAATTTGGGGGCGGGGGACACAAACATCCAGTCTGTAGCAGCAAGATACTCAACTATGTATAATATGATACCATTGGAATAAAAACAGCAGGAAATACTATATATTTATATGTTTGTATATTCATAACATTTCATGAAGGATTATACCACAAATTTAAAACAGTGGTTATATTGGGACTTCTCTGTACAAGTTTTGCAATTTCTTCTGAGTCTATACGTACTTCAAAAAAAAAAAAGTTAAGAAACAACAGTGGCTACCTCTTTTGGATGGGGTGTGGTATTGGATTGAGGGGGGCAAGGGTGGGAGAGTGAATTATTACTCTATATTATTCCATAATTTCAAAATTTAACTATTATGATTATATTACCTATTCAAAAATTAAATAAATGTTATTTAAATAGCTCTTTTATGTTTTGTTTTGTTTTATTATACATTTTAACATTTCTTTTTGTAAGAGACAACTATTATTTTAATAGCTGTTGTACTTATCCTAACTCCAGAGAGCGGTGTAAGATTGTGGGCAAAGTTTAGGATGAAAAACCTGGACTCCAGAGGAGACACTGTAGTTGGGATGGCACTGGCTGCCATGCCCACAGCTTTTTGAAGGGAAGTCCCCTCCCGAGCTCCTCTGAAAGGACATCAGAGGCGGCCATGTATCGTCCAAGTGAATCCAACCCCACACCTGACCCAAGGCAGCTGGTCCGTGTGATGTGTGGCAAACCCATGCGGGGGCCAGCTCACCTTTTCATCCCACCAAAAGTACAGAATAAATAAACCACTCAGTCGCAAGGGAGATACAGACCAAACATGCAAGGAGAGAAATAAACTGGAAGGAAGAAGCACCCTACAGGTCATGAGGAAAGGCAGACGGAGGGGCCACTGGCGGTGCAGGCTTGAGTTCCTAGCAGATCCCACGTCTTAGCTTTGTTTCAGTCCACATGGCTCCTTATCCTCAAAGGATAAGAGTGATTCTCTGTTTCTGCAATCACAGAGCCCAACTCTGATAGTACCAGGACGAGAGGGAGCCAGGGAGATGGGGGGATGGGAGAATGGGAATTTATTACAGCACGGTGGTCAGTTCGGAGCATGTGCAGTCCCCCCTACCCCCCATCTCACGAGGGAATGCGAATAGCACACGGTGTGCAGTGGCTGGTGGCTCATTAAGGTGTGGCTTACATCTCTTTGGTTTCAGACAATTGCCCGGCAAAACAAGTCTTTAGAAGAATTTTGAAACCATCAATAACGTAAAAGGATTAAAAAAATGCTGAATAGATGTTTTTCATCATATTTGGCAACTTGCAGTGGGAAAAGAAGACTCTTACCCTGGATTGCTTGGCCGAAGGCAGTAGGGCGATCATTTGTTCCTTCTTTCGTTCATTCATTTATCCAACATATTTTTGAGGATCAACGTGAAAGGTATTGCATTAGGTGCTAGCAATGAAATGGTGGATAGAACGGAGGGTATATGCCATGGTAGAACCATGGGCTAAGGGGGAGGCAGACAGGATCAAATGTCACAAATGTCACAGTTCAATTTCCGTAAGAACTATTAGGGGGCAGAACAGAGCATGGTTTGGCCAAGACAGTGAGATCAAAGGTTTTCCAGAGGAAGGAACAGTTGAGTTGAGGTTGGAACCATGAGTGGGAGACAATTAGGTGGTGAGAGGAGAAAAGAACCTTCCAGTCAGAGGGTGGGCAAGGCCTGTGTGGGCAAGGCCTGTGTTTTGGAAGGAGATGGCACCTTTGGGGATTGGACACAGGGGATGAAGGGATCAGCTGATGTTAGATGATGCTGGCTTTTGTGGGTCACATAAACAAAATGTATTCTTTACCCTAAATGGAATGGGGATGGGGGTGGGGGACAGGTCAGTGGAAATTTACTGAGTGCTTACCAGCCACTCTTAGCACTTTTTATGTATTAACTCACATATGCTTCACCACAACCTGTGCAATAATTCCCATGGTACAAATGAAGAAAAGGAAGCACAAGGAGGTCAAGTAATGTGCCCAAGGTCAGTGTTATGCAAATGGGTCAGTAATAACCCCTGTCTGTTGGCCTAAAATCTCTCCATGTCATTTACTTTTCCATGGCAAGCTAGGAACATTAACCCAAAATGCACTGGAGCCAAACTAACTTGACTGGGGAAGGGAAGGTGGAATTTTAGAAACTGAATGTTTGCATCCATCCTCCCTCCCTCCCATTCATATGTTGAAACCCTGATCCCAGTGTGATGGTATTGGGAGGTAGGGCCTTTTGAAAGTAATTAGATCATGAGGGTGCAGGCCTCATTGTGAGATCGGTGCTCTTAGAAGAAGAGACCACAGAGCTGGCTAGCTCTGTCTACCACGTGAGCACACAGCATGAAAGTGGTCACCTATGAATCAGGAAGCAGGTCCTCACCAGACACCAACTCCACCAGCTTCTTGATCTAGGACTTCCCAGCCTCCACAACTGTGAGAACTTAATGTCGGTGGTTGAAGCCACTCCTTCTGTGGTATTTTTGTTACAGCAGCCTGAGCTGACTAAGAAATGGCTTTCCATGGCTCATGCTTAGCTGAGGAGGAACACAAACAAGAAGTTTAAAAATATGTATAGCACAGAATAAAGGAATGAAACAGGTGTTTTCAGGTAAAGAGTGAGACGGAGAAAGAATGCAGAGGAGCCGAGGCAGTGAATGATGGTATCTGGCGGGAAGCAACCCAGCTCCCAAGCCTCAGTACCCAAGCCACCTCTTATCCCCAAGCACCTTGTGGTGCTGGTCTCAGCAAAGGGTAGCCTACCTGAGGTTCTTCTTAGATTCTTACGTGCCTATCTCTGTTCACTCCGTGTGAATCCCTACAATACTCACCTGAGCTAGGCTGAGTGGGTCTTCACTGTTCTTTACAACCAGCACAATCCCATGACCAGGCTTCCCGCTCATGATAAAGTCAGGACAGTAAAATTCTCCATAATCACTACCCAGCTTTATAGTAAAGGTTTCTGATAATATCACAGTTTCAAATCAGTTTTACTTTAGAAACAGAGCTTGATGTGCTACGAGACAGAGATGACATATGGCTGATTTGGGGGCGGCCCCGTTCACCTCTCTACTTTGAGTAGTCCTAAACCAGCCTGGGGGATAATGGTGTCTCCATGCTTTGCCTTATCAAGTTAGGAGCAGGGAGTGAGTTCTGAGGGTAAAGGCCTTGCCACGTGGTGTGGGACACTTCACACCATTTAGGATGCTTATTTTGTATTACTCACTTCAGACTCATTTTCCATTTTAATTATTTCATTTCCACAGTGGGGCCAAAAACTGAGTTTTGCTATCTAGAAAATTCAACCTATATTATTTTAAAATGGAGACGATTAGAAATGTCTCTTGTCCTTCCTTTCCCTGGATACCCTCAGTGTGTCCTGATACTGGAGGAGAGGCATCTCGACCTTGGTGTGGGCCTTTTTCTTACTGGATTTCACCAAAAGGTACAGTCTTGAGCAATAGGTACGGTATGCGTGAGCCTCCACAGGAAACATCCTATCTCCTTACTTCTGCCCTTGCTCTTCCAAGCCCAGATCATGCAGCCATTCTGGTTGGACCATTCTCAACCTCTCTCCATGCCCCTTTGAATAGTTCCAAAATCTTCTGGGATGTTCTTCTGTGGTTTTAGGGACTGGGGGAAGGATTACCTCTCTCATTCACTGTTTGCCTTATATATGTGTACATTATTTGAATTTTTTTCAACTGATACATACAATTTTGTATGTTTTTTGATAAAATATAATAACGTAAAACTTACTATTTTAGTCCTTTTTAAATGTACAGTTCAGTAGTATCAAGTACATTCACAATGTTGTACACTCATCACTATGATTTCCAGAACTGTTTCATCATCCCAAACAAAAACCCCCACTATCCCAAACAGAAACAATTAAGCAATAACCGCCCACTTCTCCTTTCCTGGCCTCTAGTAACCTCTACTCCGCTTCTCATCTCTACGATTCTGACTACTCCACCTCATACAGGTGGAATTGTACAATATTTTTCCTTTTATGACTATGTCTTTTACTTAGCATAAGGTTAAAGGTCCATCCATGTGTTAACATGCATCAGAATGTCATTCCTTTTTATGGCTTACATGGGCTATGTTTATAACTAACAAATAGATACTAAATCGATACTACATAAATCCTTTGTGGGGTTTTAAAAAGACCATTACTGTACCATGGGATGAAGACCATGATAACTGTTAGCTGTGAACTCAGGGGCCCTCATTCAGTTTGACACAAGATTCCCAGAAAACATAAAGCTTTTCCTGAGAAGACTCAATCTCTCTGTGACAGTGTTACTCGAGGAACTTGTGATGGAATGATGTAATCAACTTGTTCTCTTTCTTTAGAAAGTCGTATTACCAAAAAAAAAAAAAAAAAAAAAAAGTTGGCCCAAACAGTGTGTGTAGTCACTTGGTTGGTTTATCAGAATTTACATTCCAGTGCATGCCATATATTCTCTTTTATGACTGGTAATCAAGAGCGGATGGGCTGGCCAGTCTGCAGACCATCCCATGAATAGCACTATTCTAGAAAACACATTTTCCCAAGACATCATTTTTAACTTCCAGTGCTGTTGCTAAATCTGATTGACTCTGTCCCCACTTACTTGCTGTTTCTAAAGCCCACAAGTGTATTTGCAGAAATCACATGAAACGAAAGAGAACTTTCTAGGAAAGCGACTTCTTGGGGCATTGAGTGAGGTAACACAGTCCTAATGGTTCACACAGCAAACAGTTACAAGCATTTCCATCATATACTCATTTAGCAAGTGTTCTAGCAAGTGTTCAAGTGTAGGATTTAAAATAGGATACGCCTGTGTCAGCATTGTTATCATATCTCAGTTTAAGTGTGAAGTTGGGAAAAAAAAAAGAGGTTTCAACAATGTTTTATTTACTTGTTATTTTTTTTAAAATAAGCTCCCATCTCTCTATATCATGCAAAGCATTGTAAACATCAAATGTTTATTGAAACTTTTTTCAAATGTTTTTTGAAACTGTATGGTGTCTCAGTAAGGCACAGTGTCTTGCCCATCATAAGCTCCCAATATATATTAATTCAAAGTTTCAAGAGTGGAAGGGATGCTTTTAAAATGTTTTTTATTAAATTTTTTAAATTTATTTTCAGCGTAACAGTATTCATTGTTTTTGTACCACACCCAGTGTTCCATGCAATACGTGCCCTCTCCAATACCCACTACCTGGTTCCCCCAACCTCCCACACCCCACCGCTTCAAAACCCTCAGATTGTTTTTCAGAGTCCATAGTCTCTCATGGTTCACCTCCCCTTCCAATTTCCCCCAACTCCCTTCTCCTCTCTAACTCCTCCATGCTATTTGTTATGCTCCACAAATAAGTGAAACCATATGATACTTGACTCTCTCTGCTTGACTTATTTCACTCAGCACAATCTCTTCCAGTCCCGTCCATGTTGCTACAAAAGTTGGGTATTCATCCTTTCTGATGGAGGCATCATACTCCATAGTGTATATGGACCACATCTTCCTTATCCATTCGTCTGTTGAAGGGCATCTTGGTTCTTTCCACAGTCTGACGACCGTGGCCATTGCTGTTATAAACATTGGGGTACAGATGGCCCTTCTTTTCACTACATCTGTATCTTTGGGGTAAATACCCCGTAGTGCAATGGCAGGGTCATAGGGAAGCTCTATTTTTAATTTCTTGAGGAATCTCCACACTGTTCTCCAAAGTGGCTGCACCAACTTACATTCCCACCAACAGTGTAAGAGCGTTCCCCTTTCTCCACATCCCCTCCAGCACATGTTGTTTCCTGTCTTGCTAATTTTGGCCATTCTAACTGGTGGAAGGTGGTATCTCAATGTGGTTTTAATTTGAATCTCCGTGATGGTTAGTGATGATGAACATTTTTTCATGTGTCTGATAGCATTTGTATATCTTCATTGGAGAAGTGTCTGTTCATATCTTCTGCCCATTTTTTGATATGATTGTCTGATTTGTGTGTGTTGAGTTTGAGGAGTTCTTTATAGATCCTGGATATCAACCTTTTGTCTGTACTGTCATTTGCAAATATCTTCTCCCATTCTGTGGGTTGCCTCTTTGTTTTGTTGACTGTTTCCTTGGCCGTGCAGAAGCTTTTGATTTTGATGAAGTCCCAAAAGTTCATTTTCGCTTTTGTTTGCTTTGCCTTTGGAGACATATCTTGAAAGAAGTTGCTGTGGTTGATATTGAAGAGGTTACTCCCTATGTTCTCCTCTAGGATTCATGGATTCTTGTCTCACGTTGAGGTCTTTTATCCATTTTGAGTTTATCTTTGTGTATGGTGTAAAAGAATGGTCGAGTTTCATTCTTCTACATATAGCTGTCCAGTTTTCCCAGCACCATTTATTGAAGAGACTGTTTTTTTTCCACTGTATATTTTTTCCTGTTTTGTCAAAGATTATTTGACCATAGAGTTGAGGGTCCATAATGGTCTCTCTACTCTGTTCCACTGGTCTATGTGTCTGTTTTTATGCCAATATCATGCTGTCTTGGTGATCTTGGTGATCACAGTAAAGCTTGAAATCATGTAACGTGATGCCCCCAGTTTTATTTTTGTTTTTCAACATTTCCTTAGCGATTCAGGGTCTCTTCTGATTCCATACAAATTTTTGGATTATTTGCTTCAGCTCTTTGAAAAATACCAGTGGAATTTTGATCCGAATGGCATTAAAAGTATAAATTGCTCTAGGCAGTATAGACATTTTAACAATGTTTATTCTTCCAATCCAAGAGCATGGAATGGTTTTCCATCTTTTTGTGTCTTCTTCAATTTCTTTCATGAGTGTTCTGTAGTTCTTCAAGTACAGATCCCTTACCTCTTTGGTTAGGTTTATTCCCAGGTATGTTATGGTTCTTGGTGCTATAGTAAATGGAATCAATTGTCTAATTTCCCTTTCCGTATTTTCATTGTTTGTGTATAAGAAAGCCACTGATTTCTGTACATTGACTTTGTATCCTGCCACGTTGCTGAATTGTTGTATGAGTTCTAGTAGTTTGGGGGTGGAGTCTTTTGGATTTTCCATATAAAGAATCATGTCATCTGCAAAGAGAGAGAGTTTGACTTCTTCATTGCCAATTTGGATACGTTTTATTTCTCTTTGTTGCCTGATTGCTGTTGCTAGGACTTCTAATACTATGTTGAACAAGAATGGTGAAAGTGGGCATCCTTGTCGTGCTCCTGATCTCAATGGGAAGGCTGTGAGCTTTTTCCCATTGAGGATGATATTTGCTGTGGGTCTTTCATAGATAGATTTTATGAAGTCAGGAATGTTCCCTCTATCCCTATACTTTGAAGCATTTTAATCAGGAACGGATGCTGGATTTTGTCAAATGCTTTTTCTGCATCAATTGAGAGGACCATGTGGTTCTTCTCTCTTCTCTTATTAATTTGTTCTATCACATTGATTGATTTGCAAATGTTGAACCATCCTTGTAGCCCAGGGATGAATCCCACCTGGTCATGGTAGATAATCTTTTTAATGTGCTATTGGATTCTGTTTGTTAGGATCTTGTTGAGAATCTTAGCATCCATATTCATCAGTGATATTGGTCTGAAATTCTCCTTTTTGGTAGGGTCTTTGCCTGGTTTGGGGATCAGGGTAATGCTGGCTTCATAGAAAGAGTCTGGAAGTTTTCCTTCTGCTTCAATTTTTTGAAACAGCTTCAGGAGAATAGGTGTTATTTCTTCTTTGAAAGTTTGGTAGAATTCCCCAGGGAATCCATCAGGTCCTCGGCTCTTGTTTTTTTGGGAGGTTTTTGATCACTGCTTCAATCTCATTACTCAATATCGGTCTATTCAGGTTGTCAGTTTCTTCCTGGTTCAATTTTGGGAGTTTATAGTTTTCCAGAAATGCATCCATTTCATCTAGGTTGCTTAGCTTATTGGCATATAACTGTTGATAATAACTTCTGATGATTGTTTCTACTTCCTTGGTGTTAGTTGTGATCTCTCCCTTTTCATTCATAATTTAATTAATTTGGGCTTTCTCTCTTTTCTTTTGGATTAGTGTGGCCAATGTGACCAGCTTCTAGTTTCATTGATACGTTCTACTGTATCTCTGGTTTCTACCTCATTGATCTCAGCTCTAATCTTGATTATTTCCCTTCTTATATGTGGAGTTGGTTTGATTTGTTGTTGATTTTCCAGTTCTTTAAGGTGTAGAGACAGCTGGTGTATTTTGTATTTTTTAAAATGTTTTTAAGGAAGATGAATATGGCCACAAAATCAGGTGCTGATAAAAACCGTGGCCAGGAAGGCGAGCCAAGGAGGGACAGCAGCCTCCCCAGAGGAGGGCTCACAGAGCCTCATCCAGGGGCCTTTGGGGGTGGGAAGGGGAAACGGAGGCACATAGTCCAGAGGAGGTGGATGCAACAATGTCCAGACGTGGGGGTTAGAGAATGGGAATCAAATTTACAACCCCCCTTCTCTGAGCAACTCTCTTGTTCTCATCCACGCTTTGTCTCACTCCTTCCTTGCCCTGGGGGAGAGAATGCAGGATTTCCTGGGCTTCCTGTGACATTTAACCCAGTGAGCATTGAAGTGGAGTCACTGATGATCTCCCTGGAAGAGAGACTCTCCACTAGAAAGAGTTCTCAAGAAAAGAGCTTGAAAGAAAAACTGGAGAGTGTTCTGGAATGTGATTCATCAAGTGTGACTGTCTCTGCCCCTATCAAAACAGGACTTCTGAGTTGGGTATTTTCCAAGTGTTTCTTTTCCTCACCCAAGCAATATCCACACAATACTGGCAGGTCATGAGTTGGGGTCCAGAGAAGAAAAATGACAGGATTTCTCCAACCACTGCACTATAGAATGTTTTCAAAACCATGACTTCATTTGAAAGAACTTAGCCACAAACAAGATGCATCCATTCTAGACAAGATGACAAAAACATTGTGAAATTAGTCTCAATTTTTAAAATAGAAAATGGCATGTTCCAGAACAATATTATGTAGCATTTGCCAATACTTAATTTTCTCTCCCAATAGAGACTTATATCACTTTTCTGTAAAGTAAAAAAGAGGAAGTCAGAACTAGTGATTGCTGCTCAAACTTACTTCTTTGAGAATAAATTATGAGGCATTATTTTGACAAAACAGGTGGCTCTTGATAAAGGCATTGGTTGCATCCACAGTTTGGCAACCGTGGCCATTGCTGCTATAAACATTGGGGTACAGATGGCCCTTCTTTTCACTACATCTGTATCTTTGGGGTAAATACCCCGTAGTGCAATTGCAGGGTCATAAGGAAGTTCTGTTTTTAATTTCTTGAGGCATCTCCACACTGTTCTCCAAAGAGGTTGCACCAAGATGCCCTTCAACGGACGAATGGATAAGGAAGATGTGGTCCATATACACTATGGAGTATTATGCCTCCATCAGAAAGGATGAATACCCAACTTTGGTAGCAACATGGACGGGACTGGAAGAGATTATGCCGAGTGAAATAAGTCAAGCAGAGAGAGTCAAGTATCATATGGTTTCACTTATTTGTGGAGCATAACAAATAGCATGGAGGACATGGGGAGTTAGGAGAAGGCAGTTGGGGGAAATTGGAAGGGGAGGTGAACAATGAGAGACTATGGACTCTGAAAAACAATCTGAAGGGTTTGAAGAGGTGGGGGGGTGGGAGGTTGGGGGAACCAGGTGGTGTGTATTAGAGAGGTCATGGACTGCATGGAGCACTGGGTGTGGTACAAAACCAATGAATACTGTTATGCTAAAAATAAATTAAAAAAAAAAGGCATTGGTTGCTTGGCATTTAAGGTGGTGCCTTGTTTATTGGTTTCCTGGGACTGTTGCAACAAAGTTCCCTAAGCTGAGTGGCTTAAAACAACAGAAATGTACTGCTTGCAGTTCGGGAGCCTAGAAGTCTGAAATTAAGGTATTAGCAGGATGGTGCTCCCTCCGAGAGCTCTAGAGGAGAATCTGTTCTAGAACTTTCTCTTTGCTTCTGGTGGTTGCCAGCAATCCTTGATGCTCCTTGCTTTGTAGACACCTCATTCCAGTCTCTGCCAACAGAGACAACTGGGGTACTCCCTTTACATCATCCTCCTTCTATAGATGTCTGTCTCTGTGCTGTTTCTTCTCATCTTAAATGGACACCAGTCATGGGGCACCTTGGTGGCTCAGTCAGTTTAGCATCTGCCTTTGGCTCAGGTCATGATCTCAAGGTCCTGGGATCCAGCCTCAAGTCTGGCTCCCCACTCAGCAGGGAGTCTGCTTCTGCCTCTCCCTCCACCCCTCTCTCCACTCATGCTCTTTCTCTCTGTGTGTCAAATAAATAAATAAAACCTTAAAAAAAAAAGACATCAGTCCTTTTGGATTAAAGCCCACCCTAATGACCTCATCTTAACTCAATTATATCAGCAAAAACCCTATTTCCAAAAGAGGTCAATTCACAGGTTCCAGGTAGACATGAACATATTCTCTTTTGGAATATATTTCAACCTGTAACACCTGGTAAAATGGAAGTAAAGATAGTTCAGCCTGTTTCCTTTGAGATTAAGTTCATTATCCATGCAGACATAATTCAATATGGGGAAATCTTAATCTATTACAATAATTAGTCAAATTTTAAAATTGTGTAGTAGTCTTCAAAGATTTCCAAAAGCTATCTGAGATTATTCACTACCCAACATGATTTTTAGGAACTTCTTTAGAAACCAACAATTTAAAAATATTTGTTTAATATGGTTTAAAGAAATCTATCTTAAACTGAATCAACATTCTTAATGATAAATACTAGAGGCAATGTTATTAAAATCACAAATCATGTATACAGTGGTATATTACTCAGCCATGAAAAAGAATGAAATCTTGCCATTTGCAATACATGGCTGGAACTACAGGGTATTATGGTAAGGGAAATAAACCAGTCAGAGAAAGACAAATACCATATGATTTCACTCATATGTGGAATTTAAGAAACAAAGCAGATGAACTTAGGGGAAGGGAAGAAAAGATAAAATAAGATGACATCAGAGAGGCAGACAAACCATAAGAAGATCTTCACTCTAGGAGACAAACTGAGGGTTGCTGGAGGGGAGGTGGGCGGGGGGGATGGGGTAACTGGGTGATGGGCATTAAGGAGGACACTTGATGGAATGAACACTGGGTGTTATATGCCACTGATGAATAACTAAATTCTACTTTTGAAACTAATAATACACTATGTGTTAATTAATTTATTTTAAATTAAAAAAAAGAAATCAACATGCAAAAAAAAAAAAGGTAGGAAGGAAGGGACAGAGGGAGAAAGGGAGAGAAATGGGGGCTAAATTCCCCATTTGAGTTTTACCAATAATAAAACTAGTATTTGTGTTCCCATCTGTCTAACTCCTGGGTCTATCTCTGAGTTCCAAGGAGAGAGAGAGAGAGGTGAGCATTACACTCAAATCCCAACAGTAGACATTTTTAAAAAATCTTTATTTTATAGAAGAACCAGGCTTGAAGAGGTCAAGCAACACATGTGAAGACAAGAGGGGCCACCATGTTCGCACTTGCTGGGAGCCCGTGGTGTGAATGGCGCCTTCTTAGAATTGCCCTGTGCAGACCTCTGTCTCCCACTGTGGCTACAACAGTTCTGGTGCCTCTTAAAAAGAGCATCCCAGGAAGGGAACTTCTGGGCCACAAGGTAGAGAAACATTCAGCTTTCCAGAATAATGCCAAACAGGCTTCTTGGGATCCTAGTAGCAGAGTAGAATGTTAAAAATATTATTCCAGCTTTTGCGGAAGATTTTATTAAGGGACTGCTGCAGGGGCAGTTTTGCACTAAGGGAGAGACACTGGGCTCCACTCTGAAGATGACAAGGAAAGTGGAGATTGATAGCTAAGATGCAGGGTGGGTCAGTGGATAGGAAATTATTAAGAGGACATATCAAGGCTAGAGAGATTCTTGATAGAGCCAACCAGATTCTTGCTGAAGGCAGGCCAGGGTTAGAAGATACCAAGGCTGGAATGAGGTATTGATCAGATAGCAAGGGTGGGGGATTTTCGCTAAACTGATCCAGAGGATTCTCACTAAAAGTTGGACTAAGAGGACAAAGGACACAGCCCCAGGTCTGGACCTAGCTGAAAAGAAGGCTCAGGGAAGCCCGACTCAGTTTTGGTTAAGGAGAAAGTCTTTGTCAATAAGTTTCCTTTATTCACATCTTTATTAACATGTGACATGTGACACTGTCCTTGGAGTAGCGTACACTTGCCTGGATGAGTGAGTTTCTGACAGGTCAGGGAGGAATCTTAGAAGGTAGATGGGTTGAAGCCATCTTGCTTCTGGTCAAGAGCTTGCATGGTAGGGGATGAATCCCATTGGTCAAGAGGCTGCTGAGGGCACCATGGAGGACAGGACCTGGAGGGTACTGAAGGAGGTCAAGTTGGAGCTGGTTTCCTCTTTCATGAACTCGCTGTGGGCCCACCTCTCACCAGGGCACCTGGACCAAGAAGCACTTTTTCTGTAAAGGAGCCATAGAATAAATCAAAGGAAGAAAGTTTGATTAAATGATTATAAGAAATTTAAAACCTCTGTATATCAAAGTAGCACATACAAAATTAAAGGACAATTGAATCAGAACACAGCCATCAGGAATACAACTAAGAAAAAATAGACTTCACATATTAAAAGTGTGAGCAAACTGATATAAGAAAATCATCAGATTCAAATAAGCAAAAAGACAACAGAAAAGTAGCACAAGAGAAATACATTAGTCTAGAAATATAATGTTCAAATTCAATAGGAAAGTAATATAAATTAACCATAAGACACCAGGTTTAATTTACCCACTCACTACACCAACCCAGTCAGACCTTAGCCCCCTCATTTGAACCATATTAAAATACAATATTCAAGGTTGGCGAGACCAGGGTATAAAGTCTTTCTTGTTTCAGGTATGTAAGTTATACAGTTTTAATGAAAAGAAAATTTACAATATTTAGTAAATGTCTTTTGACGAGTTGTTTTAAACCAGAAATTTCTCTTTTAGGAATCAATCTTAAAGAATCTGAAACACAGAAGAAACTGTTTACCCAAAATGTTCATTTCACTACTATATATAATAAAGGATTAAAAACAATAATAAACAGCAAAGATATACAGGTGATGAAGCAAGTCGTGATAGACTATTAAAAAACAAATTAAGGGGCACCCGGGTGGCACAGTAGGTTGAGCGTCTGACCCTTGGTTTCAGTGCAGGTCATGATCTCAGGGTGGTGAGACTGAGCCCCATGTCTGTCTCTGTACTGAGGGCAGAGTCTGCTTGAGACTACCTCCCCCGCGCTCTCACTCCCTTGTACTCTAATAAATAAGTTAATTAATTAGTAACAAATTAAAATTATGTTTTATGAGAATTTAGTAATATAGGGAGATGATTGGGAAAATATAAGAAAAATACATTAAATAGAAAAGAACATGAAGTGAAAAATATATGACAAAATTTTAAATATAAGCTAGAGCATAAGATCAAATTTTAAATTATATTCTAGGTTAATATTAGAAACCTGCATAGAAAAATATAGGACAGGCATCAGAACACTAATGCTGATGATTTCTGAGTGGTATTGGTTTTTAATGTTCTTAGTCATATTTTGAATATTTTCTATATTTTCAACCATCAAGATGTAATATTCCTATGAATTTTAAAGGCGATATACTACCTAAAATATAAGCTTGAATACATAAGAATTCCTTTCCCGATGTTCTGGGAACTAGAATTACTTAGAGAGCAGGTGTCACGTCATGGGCCAGATTGCCTGAGTTTCAGTCCTGGACTTACCAGGTAACAGCAGTGTGACCTTGAGTGAGTCGCTTAACTTCTTTGTGCCTCAGTTTCCTCCTCTGCAAACTTGGGGCAACAAGAGTCCCCCCTTTGTGGGGTTGTGTGAGAGGCGAAAGAGTTAATATAGTGAGCTGTATAACACATGCCCTAGGAAAGACAGCCATTATTCTGATTCAGGAAAAGAAGGAAGAGTTTCACCTTCTATGCTCCTTGAAAGCGAGGCCCATTTTTCTTAGTTCCTTTACATTGGTAACACCCTCTACCTGCTCCCAGACAAAAACCTTCATAATAAGTATAGAATCCATAGTGACGTTCTATACAGTCAAAGGTTAGTGACTTCTCGCCATTCCTCTTACTCCTTTACTTGGGTATTGCGACCATCAGAAGTGACCAGTCCGCCATGGGCAGTCGGTGTGTGAACACAGCTCTCCCACCATCACCATCACACCATCATCCTCCATTGCATTAGCACTACTTTGCAGCATATTCAATGAGATATTAATGAAAGCAAATCCCAAACCAACCACTAAGCTTTTCATCAGAAAGTTCTGCGTCCCTTTTGCCCTTGGATCAACAACAATAGTTGTTGTGTCCACAAGGGCTGGTTGTCAAGGGCCTCTCCTTGCTGTTGTGAACAGAGAAGAGCTACTTGACCATGGGTGCTTGGCAAGGAATCCTAGAATGTGACTAAAGAAGGTGGTAGGAGCGTCTGTTCTGGATTTCCAAAGTTGGCGAGCGGTATGTGAATAGGATCTCATTCTAGGGGAGCTGTTGATGTCTGGGAGAGAATCAAGTTCTCCAAGCAAAGTGACATGGAGGATGGTGATGGGAATCTGAGTAGGGAGATGAAGAGGGGGAGGGGCGGTCTGAGAACAACAGCCACCCAATGAGAGACGACTATCGAGCAATGGGACTCGATACTGTCCTCTATGCTGGGACTGCGGTCATGGCAAACAGGTGGCGTGACATGATGGGTTCCCCTTTGAGAGTCCTGTGGGTGCTGCCAGCACTCAGCCCAGCTGTCAGCCCTGGACAGTCTTGCCTCATGTCACACAGCCCTCATCAACTGTCGGTTGGGTAGAGATCCAAAGGCTTGGGCATCCAATCCAATCTGGTCAGTTTTGGAGAGTTGTCTCATCTTGATTCCCTGGGGCATCTGTTGAGATGGCACCATGGCACCATGGCCCCATGGCCCTTCTGCCCAGTGAAATCTCTCCCCTCCCCTTCCACAGTGTTGATCCCAGAGCTCCCTGATAAAGGTCTGCAGGGAAATCTCTACCTCAGAGTCTGTGACAGTCCCCACTCCCCTCCCACAGAGCTTACATCCTAGCGGGAGATAGAGAAAGTGAACAAGCAAGCAAACCAATAACTTTAGAAGAAAATAAGAACTAGAAGGAGCATGAAATAGGGAGAATTTGTAAGCAGGGACAGGATAGGGCTAAGGGAACCAGAGAAGGCCTCTGAGGAAGGGATTTTGGGTTGAGACAAAGAGCATCGGAGAAGTCAAAGGCCAGGATTAGCCAGTGTTTGCCAAGCAGTAAGAAGTCACTGACCCTGGAGTGATCCAGGGTGAGCTGGAGAACACAGAGTTGGAAAGAACCTTTCCACATCGGAGCTCACAGGCATAACAAGGAGTGTGGGTTTCATCCTGGCTGAATGAAAAGACCCAGGAGGGTTTTAAGTGCTCAGAGACCTGATCTAATTTAGGTTTTTAAAAAATTATTCTTGCTGCTGGGTGGAAAATAGATTGCAGAGAAGTAAGAATAGAAATAGGGAGACTATTCAAGAAATTTCTCCTTAATCCAGGTCACTGCTTCTCAAAATACAAGCCACAGCCCATTAATGGGTAATGCAATCAATTCAGTGGTTATGAACAACATTTTTAAATGAAATAGCCCAGGCTAGATTTAAAGAGAATAAAATAGAGGAGAAAATTGAGTGTGTGACATTTAGGAAGAATAAATATCATTTTATAATACTTAATGGGCTTATAAAGAGTTATATACATCTGTATTGGTTCAAGATTGATTGATTGCTATTTACAGGTTGTGTCAATTAACCAAGACCAGAAAAAAAAAATGACTTAAAAAGGAAGAAGAGTTCACAAACGATGTGATGGTCAGTGGGGTCAGAGAGGCCTGTGAGAAGTAGCAGGGAAAACAGCACGTGGCCTAGAGGTACGAAGACCAGAGTAAAGCCCAGAACAAGACAAGGTTGTCCAGGAGGGTAGGGGGCAGCTGGAGTTAGCTGCTGCCTCCAGTACATTGGCCTTTGATGCAGTATCAATTCCACTGGAGGCAAAATGTTCTGTTTTATTTGAAAAAGAAAAGGGGGGGGGGCGGGCTCCTGCAGGGGGATGGCTGACCCAACCACAAGATGGCAGACACGTGTTTAGGGAAGGTCTCCTTTCCAGCCCAGACCCACTGCACAGTCTCACTCAAAATGCAGGAACAGCTCCTCTGCGGTTGGCAAGTTCCATGGTTCCCCCGGAAACGGAAGTGGAAGAACAGTGGCGTCCGAGCAGCAAGGCCTGAAAGCGATGCTGACGGTAGTATTTGAGGGAAACTGAGGAACTCTGTGAGCTGGCATTCCAGACGCGGAAGAGCATTGTTTCATACACAGGTTCCACAAGTCATTCATTCCACAGTATGCTCTTCCGTGTAAAAGGGCTCTGGACATTTAAGTTGGGGAAAATTTGGATCCTGTATCCTTTCTTGTTGTGGGTTCAGTTGTATTCCCCTAAAAGATATGCTGAAGTCCTAATCCCAGTACCTCGACACCTGACCAGATTTTTTAAATACAGTCATTCATCTCAGATGGAATTAGGTAACTGATGACAATGTCATCCTAGAGTAGAGTGGGCCTCAAACCCAGTATGACTTGTGTCCTCAGAAGAGGAGGCGAGACACAGAGACAAAGAAAGACAATCAGGTGATGACAGAGGCAGAGATTAGAGTGATGTGTCTTCAGGCCATGGGAGGCCATGAATCACTGGGAAGCACCGGGAGCTAGAAGAGACAAGGAAGGATCCCTTCCTCCAAGCTTCCGAGGGAACATGGCCCTGCCAGCACCTTGCTTGCAGACTTCTAGCCTCCAGCGAGACAATAAATCTCTGTAGTTTTTAGTTCAGCACTTGGTGAAAGCGGCCCTCAGAAACTAACGCACTAGGCATCTCGTTCGATGCAAAGCAACCTGTGCCCTTTGGAAGGAATGTATCTTTAAGAGCCCCAAATTACGTAATGCACACTGAAGGCCTATGAAGTCCATGGCTTGAGACCCACAGATCTAGAATATTCCTTAAAAGAAACTGTTCTTTTTTTCTTTTTCTTTTTCTTTTTTTTTTTTTTTAGTGGTTTAAAACAATAATAAATACTATTTCAGACACTTTCTTTGGATCAGGAAGTTAGGAGTGCCGTAGCTGTGCCTTTATGTCCAGGGAAGTGTCTCTCAGGAGGCCACAACCAAGCCGCTTGCCTGGAGCTACCGTCTGCTGCAGTGTCCCTGGCGTGAAAGGATTTTTTCATAAGAGGCTCACTCACTGGGCTTAGGGAGGAGGTCTCAGTTCTCTGCCATGTGGATCTCTCCAAAAGGTTGCTAGAGTATGCTCTTTGCAAAACCACAGACTGATTTTTTGTTCATTTTTCATTTTTTATCTTAATTAGCCTGTGTTCCTGAGGCCTTTGCTCCTTGATCCACAGCACCTATTTCCCCCATCCCCCCATTACCCTCCTCTCTGGTAACCATCAGTTTGTTCTCTGTAGTTAAGAGTCTGTTTCTTCAGTCAACAAAGCAAAGAGGCAACCCACGGAATGGGAGAAGATATTTGCAAATGACAGTACAGACAAAAGGTTGATATCCAGGATCTATAAAGAACTCCTCAAACTCAACACACACAAATCAGACAATCATATAAAAAATGGGCAGAAGATATGAACAGGCACTTCTCCAATGAAGACATACAAATGGCTATCAGACACATGAAAAAATGTTCATCATCACTAGCCATCACGGAGATTCAAATTAAAACCACATTGAGATACCACCTTCCACCAGTTAGAATGGCCAAAATTAGCAAGACAAGAAACAACATGTGCTGGAGGGGATGTGGAGAAAGGGGAACGCTCTTACACTGTTGGTGGGAATGCAAGTTGGTGCAGCCACTTTGGAGAACAGTGTGGAGATTCCTCAAGAAATTAAAAATAGAGCTTCCCTATGACCCTGCCATTGCACTACGGGGTATTTACCCCAAAGATACAGATGTAGTGAAAAGAAGGGCCATCTGTACCCCAATGTTTATAGCAGCAATGGCCACGGTCATCAGACTCTGGAAAGAACCAAGATGCCCTTCAACAGATGAATGGATGAGGAAGATGTGGTCCATATACACTATGGAGTATGATGCCTCCATCAGAAAGGATGAATACCCAACTTTTGTAGCAACATGGACGGGACTGGAAGAGATTATGCTGAGTGAAATAAGTCAAGCAGAGAGAGTCAAGTATCATATGGTTTCACTTATTTGTGGAGCATAACAAATAGCATGGAGGACAAGGGGAATTAGGAGAAGGGAGTTGGGAGAAATTGGAAGGGGAGGTGAGCCATGAGAGACTCTGGACTCTGAAAAACAATCTGAGGAGTTTGAAGCGGTGGGGGGTGGGAGGTTGGGGGTATCCAGGTGGTGGGTATTGGAGAGGGCACGGATTGCATGGAGCACTGGGTGTGGTGCAAAAACAAGGAATTCTGTTATGCTGAAAAAAAAAAGAGTCTGTTTTTTGGTTTGCATCTCTCTCTGTTTTTTCCCCTTTGCTCATTTGTTTTGTTTCTTAAATACCACATAGGAGTGGAAACTTACTTGTCTTTTTCTGATTGATTTATTTCACTCAGCACAATATTCTCTAGCTCCATACATGTCATTGCAAATGGCAAGATTGCATTCTTTTTTATGGCTAAGTAATTGAATATAGATAGATAGATAGATAGATAGATAGATATAGATACAGATATAGATATAGAATATGCTACATCATCTTTATCCATTCATCAGTTGATGGACACTTGGGCTGCTTCCATATCTTAGCTATTGGAGATAATGTTGCCATAAACATAAGGATACATGTATCCCTTTGGATTAGTGCTTTTGTTTTCTTTGGGTAAATACCCAGTAGTGTGATTCCTGGATCATAGGGTAGTTCTATTTTTAACTTTTTGAGGAACCTCCACACTGTTTTCCAGAATGACTACCCCTGTTGGCATTCCCACCAACAGTGCATGAGGTTTCCTTTTTCACCACATCCTCGTCAACACCTGTCATTTCTGCGTTTTTGATTTTAACCATTCTGACAGGTGTGAGCTGACATCTCATTGTGGTTTTGATTTGCATTTCACTGATGATGAGTGATGTTGAGCATCTTTTCCATGTGTCTATTGGTCATCTGAATGTCTACTTTGGAGAAATGTCTATTCATGTCTCCTGACCATCTTTAAATTGGATTATTTTGGGGGGGGTGAGTTTTATAAGGTCTTTGTATATTTTGGGTACTAACCTTTTATCAGATATGTCATTTGCAAATATCTTCTCCCATTCTGTAGGTTGCCTTTTAGTTTTATTGATCGTTTCCTTTGTTGTACCGAAGCTTTTTATTTTGATGTAGTCCCAATAGTTTATTTTTGCTTTTGTTTCCCTCACTTTAGGGGGCCTATCTTGGAAAAAGTTGCTATGGCCAATGTCAGACAAATTACTGCCTGTGCTTTTTTCTAGGATTTTATGGTTTCAGGTCTCACAATTAGGTCTTTAACCCATTTTGAATCTTTTTTTTTTTTTTTTTAAGATTTTATTTGACAGAGAGACACATAGCAAGAGAGGGAACACAAGCGGGGGAGAGGGAAAGGGAGAAGCAGGCTTCCCGATAATCAGAAGCAGGTTAGCCCATATGGGGCTTGATCCTAGGACTCTGGGATTATGACCTAAGCTGAAGGCAGACACTTAATGGCTGAGCCACCCAGGCTCCCCTTTAACCCATTTGGTATTTATTTTTGTGTATGGTGTAAGAAAGTGGTCCACTTTCTTTCTTTTGCTTGTAGCTGTTCAGTTTTTCCAACATCATTTGTTGAAGAGACTGTCCTTTTCTGATTGGATATTCTTTCCTGATTTGTCAAAGATTAGTTGACCATATAATTGTGGGTTATTTCTGGGTTTTCTATTCTGTCCCATTAATCTAGCTGTCTGTTTTTGTGCCAGTGTCTTACTGCCCTGATCACTATAGCTCTGTAATACAATTTGAAGTCCAGAATTTTGATGCCTCCAGCTTTGCTTTTCTTTTTCAAGATTGCTTTGGCTATTTGGGGTATTTTGTAGTTCCATACAAATTTTAGGGTTGTTTGTTCTAGTTCTGCAAAAAAATGCCATTGGTATTTTGATAGGTATTGCATTAAATGTATAGATTGCTTTGGGTGGTACAGACATTTAATGATATTTATTCTTCTAGTTCATGAGCATGGAATGTCTTTCCATTTCTTTGTGTCATCTTCAGTTTCTTTCATCAGTTTTTATAATTTTCAGAGTACAGGTCTTTTACCTCTTTGATTAGGTTTATTCCTAGGTATCTTATTATTTTTGGTGCTATTGTAAATGGAATATTTTCTTAATTTCTCTTTCTGCTGCTTCATTATTGGTGTAGAGAAATGCAACAGATTTCTATACATTGATTTTGTATCTGTGACTTTACTGAATTTATCAGTTCTAGAAGTTTTTTGATGGAGTCTTTTGTGGTTTCTATGTCGTATCCTGTCACCTACAAATAGGAAAGTTTTACTTCTTCACTATCCACTTGAATCCCTTTTATTTTTTTTTTTTCTTACTAGATTACTGTAGCTAGGACTTCCAGCTATTGTCTTGTTCCTGACCTTAGGGGAAAGCTCTCAGTCTTTTCCCCATTGAAGATGATGTTAGCTGTGGGTTTTTCATGTATGGGCTTTATTATGTTGAGATATGATCCCTGCTTTGTTGAGAGTCTTTATCATGAATGGATGTATGAATGTACTTTGTCAAATGCTTTATTTACATCTATTGAAATGATCATATGGTTCTTATCTTTTCTCTTATTGATATACTGTATCATATTGATTGATTTGCAAATATTGAACCACCCTTATAACCCAGGAACAAATCCTACTTGATCATGGCGAATGGTTTTTTAAATGTACTTTTCAATTCCATTTGCTAGCATTTTGTTGCAGATTTTTTGCATTTATTAGAGATATTATCCTGTAGTTCTCTTTTTTGTGATGTCTATCTGGTTTTGGTATCAGGGTAATTCTGGCCTCATAGAATGAATTTGAAAGTTTATCTTCCTTTTCTATTTTTTGGAATAATTTGAGGAGAGTAGGTATTTCCTGTTCCTTAAATGTTTGGTAGAATTCACCTGTGAAGCCACCTGGTTCTGGACTTTTGTTTGTTGGGAGTTTTTTTGATTACTGATTCAATTTCACTTCTAGTGATCAGTCTGTTCAGATTTTCTGTTTCTTCCTGCTTCAGTTTTCATAGGTTATATGCTTCTAGGAGTCAGTTCATTTCTTCTAGGTTGTCCAATTTGTTGGTGTTTCATAATATTCTCTTATAATTATTTGTATTTCTGTGGTGTGGTCTTCCACTTGTGATTTTATTTATTTGTATTCTTTCTCTTTTTTTCTTGATAAGTCTTGCTAGAGGTTTATCAATTATATTGAATTTTTTTCCCAAAGAGTCAGCTCCTGGTTTCATTGATCGGATCTATTTTTTTTTTTTTTTTTAGTTTCTACGCCATTTATTAGTTCAAATTTTTATTATTTTCTTTCTTCTGCTGGTTTTAGATTTTTTTTCTTCTTTCTTTATCTCCTTTAGGTGTGAGGATATGCTGTTTATTTGAGATGTTTCTTGCTTCTTGAGATAGGTCTCTATTGCTATAAACTTTCCTCTTAGAACCGCTTTTGCTGCATCCCAAAAGTTTTGAACTGTTGTGGTTTCATTGTCATTTGTTTCCATGTAATTTTTTAATTTCCCAGTTGACCCATTCATTGTTTAGAAGTATGTTATTTAACCTCCGTATATATTTGTGCTCTTTCCAGATTTTTTTCTGTGGTTAACTTCTAGTTTCATAGCATAATGCTGAGGAAAGATGGATGGTCTGACACCAATCTTTTTAAATTTGTTGAGGCTCATTTTGTGGCCTAATATATGATCTATTCTGGAGAATATTCCATGTGCATTTCAAAAGAATGTGTATTCTGTTGTTTTAGGAGAGAATGTTCTGACCATATCTGTTAAATCCATCTGGTCTGGTGTGTCATTCAAATCTATTGTTCCCTAGTTGATTTTCTGTTTAGATGATCTGTCCATGGATATAAGTGAGGGGTTAAAGTCCCTAACTATTATTATATTATTATCCATTAGTTCCTTTATGTTTGTTATTAACTGTTTCATGTGTTTAGATGCCCCCGTGCCTGGTCCATAAATATTTACAATTATTATATCTTCTTGGTGGATGGTTCCCTTTATTATTATATAGCGTCCTTAAAAGAAACTATTCTTTAAAAACATGTTCTAATCCCAATCTATATCGTCTTTTCAGTTTGAATACTTTATTCGGTATACCATTTATATGATTCTATATCTAGTACTTAACCAGAAGGGAAGAAGTTAAATACTCATATTGTATTTCAGAGACAATCCTGTCAAACTCAGAGGTTTGGATTCATGACCTCAGACCAAGCTTCCACACCATTTCAAGGTTCTCTAGGCAGTAAGATTTCTTCCCTGCTCCCTTGTCACCTGCCAGTGAGGCTGCCTGCCCCATTTGCCTGTGGGCAGCAGAAAACTCACAAGAGAAGTCCCTTCAGTGGATGGTGTTTATGTCTTCACTTCACACCCTTAACTTGGGTGGGAAGAAGGGCTGAAAAGAGATCTTTTTTTCTAGAATATATACCAGAAGCCGTCGCCCAGTGGATCCCAGAAGAATAAAATTAAATCAGAGGGTAAAGTGTTCAACAGCCTGATAGAATCGAGCTGTCTTTTAACTAAGATGCTTCCGGCTCATCCCTCCGTTTGTTTAATAGAGCGTTTACATCAATTACTGCTGCACTGCAGTAAAACAGGACACTGAAAGCAGGACTGCCCCAGGAGATGGGGAGTGTGTTGCTGGGCAGGCGGGCAGGACCAGGACTCCCGGCAGCTGAGGGTGGTGGCTGCTTCACCCAAAAAATCCATTTCCTCACAGGGATTCGAGATGGACCTCAAAATGTGAATGTACTTTTTTCTTTGTTTCTCCCTTCTGGGGAGTGAGGGTCTGATTACCAGAGAGATCAAGACTATTTAGGAATGGTTGCCTGGGTGGCTCAGTCGGTTAAGTGTCTGCCTTCAGCTTAGGTCATAATCTCAGGGTCCTGGCACCGAGCCCTATGTTGGGCTCCTTGTTTAGCGGAGAGTCTGCTTCTCCTTCTGCCTGCTGCTCTTCCTGCTTGTGCTCTCTCTTCTTCTCTCTCTCTCTCTCTCTCATGCACATTCTCTCTCTCAAATAAATAAATGAATAAAATCTTTAAAAAAATAAGTAATCTCTGAGTATCCAGTGTGAGGCTTGAACCCGCAACCCTGAGATCAAGAGTTGCACACTCCACCTTGGGTGTAGAGATTACTTAAATAAATAAAACTTAAAAAAAAAAAAAAGACTATTCAGGAACCTGGAATGCATTATGGATGGCAAAAAAAAAAAAAAAAAAAAAAAGAAAAAAAAAGGTTAGTTTTTAGGGTCAGAAATACTGGCAGGAAGGTAATGAAGGAAATGTAGAGGAGACATTTCAGGGGGTGACATAAAGTCCAAAGTAATCACAGTATCCAGAATTCAGACTCTCTAGTATCACGCTACCGCTCACACTCTAAAATGACAGCTTTCCTTTTTTTTTTTCTTTTAAGGATTTTATTTATTTATTTGACAGAGATATCACAAGTAGGCAGAGAGGCAGGCAGAGGAGGAGGGAGAGGGGGAAGCAGGCTCCCCGCTGAGCAAAGAGCCCAATGCAGGGCTTGATCCCAGGACCCTGGGATCATGACTTGAGCCAAAGGCAGAGGCTTAACCCACTGAGCCACCAAGGGACCCCATAAAATGACAGCTTTCCTGAGGAAGAATTACCTGGTAAAGTTAATGTAGCTCCGCGAGACCCACAGCATTTTCTGGCCCTGCTGGGATGAGGCAGCTAGTCCGCAGCTCAGAACAGAGCCTCCGCCTCACTTCAGATTCAGGCAGCACAAATTACTTAAAGAGGTTTGGAGCCCCGAGGGGCTTTGCTGATTCCCCAGTGATTTTTCAGCAAGTCTGTACTTACAGGAAAAAAAAAGGAACTCTCGGGAAGTATTACCTGTATCCCTAATTTCCATACCTGACACTTACTGGGAATCAGTGGGAGAGGAGAGTGGATGGATCCATTTCCCCCCACCACAGAGTCACAGAATCTTGGAGATCTTGGATAAACCTAGCCTCTCGCTTTACCATGGACAAGGGGCTTAGGAGGGTTGTACCGTCTGGCCTGTAGACCCAACACCTCAATCAGATCTCCTGAATGTTCTCCCCACTCAGCCCCGGAGTCAGATGATCTGAGATGAAATTCCTGCTCAGCCACTTCGAGGCTGGTGGACTTGAGGCAGATTACCTAACCGCTCCAATCTTCTTTAATGAGGACAACAAAACCTGGTCTTTCTTCCTGACTCACGGATGATTGTGACACTCAAAGAATGCACACAAAGAAAATGCTCCTAGTTGGTGGACATGTTCACAAAGGGAAGACATTGTCAGGACTTCCCGTCTTTGGGCAGGACTTCTTATCACTGATGGTGAATGAGGGGAAGGCAGGCCCCAGGGCTCTAGAGTTCCTGTCAGGCAGATGCTAATGAAAATATCCATATACTTTGGTCCTTTTTTTTTTCTTTTTAGTAACTTAACATGCAGAGTTTGATTTGAGTTAAGAATGTTAGGCTGCACTCTGGAAAACAGTATGGAGGTTCCTCAAAAAGTTGAAAATAGAGCTACCCTATGACCCAGCAATTGCAGTCTACTGGGTATTTACCCTGAAGATATAAATGTAGTGATCCGAAGGGCCAACTGCACCCCAATATTTATAGCAGCAATGTCCACAATAGCCAAACTATGGAAAGAGCCCAGATGTCCATCAATAGATGAGTGGATAAAGACGTATTTATATATTATAAACATTATATGTTATTTATATAATATTTATAGTATATTATACTATATTATAATATAGGATAAATATTCCATCATGTATATATATATATATATACATGATGGAATAATATGCAGCCACCAAAAAATGAAATCTTGCCATTTGCAATGACGTGGATGGAACTAGAGGGTATTATGCTAAGCAAAATAAGTCAATCAAAGACAATTATCATATGATCTCACTAATATGAGGAATTTGAGAAACAAGATGGAGGATCATAGGGGAAGGGAGGGAAAAAATGAAACAAGACAAATCATGAGAGACTCAATCTCAGGAAACATACTGAGGGTTGCTGGAGGGGAGTGGGGTGGGAAGGATAGGGTGGCTGGGTGATGGATACTGGGGAGGGTATGTGTTATGGTGAGCGCTATGAATTGTGTAAGACTGATGAATCACAGACCTATACCCCTGAAACAAACAATACATTATATGTTAATAAAAAAAAAGAACATTAGAACTAAGAACAGTGTTCCAACAGCCCATCTTCTTCCTTTCAAGGTTTTGTGTTACCACCATCATTAATCATATATTTAATAAATAATCAAGATAAATTCTAAAAAAAAAAAAAAGAACGTTAGGCTGAGAAAACAACAGACATATCAGAGTTGGTTCCAACGGACTTGTTGCCAACCCTCCTAAAAAGAAACATGGAGCCACCTCCCTTTTCCTACTTCCTCCGAGCCCCACAGGCTCTTCTTATCAGCATCCCCACTCCCCCCACTAGCACCTGCCAAAGGGTAAAAGGGGGTAGGATGCACATCTCCTGCACCATCATTCCTGTTGCTTGTCCTTTTAGCCAGACTTGCACCTTCACCTAAAATGGAAGGGAAAGGACAGTTACTATAGGACAGTTACTAAAGGACATTCACAGTCTTCCTTTGATTTCCATGTGCTCTCTGTAACATAGTGCCAACAGTGTATCCATTTTTAAAAACATGTTGTGAAATGATAAGGAAGAATTGTTATCTTTGTCATTTTTTATGCCAATACCTGAGTAAGTATATGTTGAAAGGCAGAGGTAGGTGGTGATCTAGCATAATGCCTGCCATAACGGGCATCAATAATTATTTATTAAAGAAATAAATGAATGGATTCATTTTCAAATATTCAAATATTAGCAAATATTTCAAATATTTGAATATTTCAAATATTCAAATATTATCATTCATTTTCAAATATTGCTAAAGTCATGAATATTTATTTGCTTTTTTCTTTTTTTTAAATTAACATATAATGCATTCTTTGCCCCAGGACAGGTCTGTGATTCATCAGTCTTACACAATTCACATCACTCGCCATAGCACACAACCTCCCTGATGTCCATCACCCCGCCACCCTATCCCTCCCCCTCCCACCCCAGCAACCCTCAGTTTGTTTCCTGAAGTTAAGAGTCTCTTATGTTCTGTCTCCCTCCCTGGTCCCATCTTGTTTCGTTTTTCCCTCCCTGCACTGCCTCTCAAATCCCTTATATCAGAGAGATCATATGGTAATTGATCGACTAATTGATTGACTTTCTCTGATTGACTTATTTTGCTAAGCCTAAAGCCCTCTAAAATTTTTATCTGAAACTCCAATATTTTGCTCAGTCCATTCAGCCTCTCATTTCCCTACAGAAATTCCCCAGGTCCCTCCTGGGTGCCTCAGAACAGATAGAAACCTAGAACCTTATAGAACCATTAACATTTTTATTCTTCTACTTTGGCCTTCCCTCCATGAAGAGGTATCTATTTTTAGATTTAAAAATTTGTTAGTTGGACTCGTTCAAAGAATACTATTTTGTTTGTACCTCACATATTTTCATCAAATTAGACTCTGAATTCTCCAATAACAAGTATCATGTTACTGCCCACAAATTGTATGTTCTGTTTGACATTCCTTGAAGCCATTCCATTTCACTGAACTTGTTAGTAGAAATGATTGTCAGAAAAACCAAAAAGCAAAAAGATCCTGTCATGTGTCTGGTTTCACCAAGATTCTACAATCTGATACTGATCTAAACAAGAAGCAACCCTATTCCAGATTCCAGATGCAGCTAGGACACTTGAGTACAGTTTCTTAAACTGGGCGGAAACATTTACAGTTTTTGTGGATCTTGGTAGGAAGCTGAAATGTGTTCTTGTGCTATTCACTGCAAGGAGGATTTTTACAATAAAAGAATTTTTAGCTGGAAGAGAGCTCAAGGGGACCCTTAGTCCAATTCTCATTCAAAGGCACAACAGTAGACCCTTGGCATTTGAGGAATTCCAAATAACAAATTCCACTACCGACAATGATTTTCTTCACAGAAGTATTTTAGTTCAATGGAAAAGAGCAAAGTGATCTCTTTGGACACTTCCAGATGGCTCTTGCAAACGAGGAGATAGAGAACAGTTAAGTCCAGTAGAAATGGAGATGCTGGAAGTTGGCTAGGCTCACTTAGTAGCTCTGAAATTTGTTCCTACACGCCAGCTTTAAAGCACACCAATTCCCATCTCAGCAAATCTAACACTTACTACATACCATGGGCTTTTCAGATCACTTGCAAATAATTTAAGCTCTGGATGTTACATCTCAGATACAGGTCCACTTTATTCTAAAAGAAGAAATCATCTGAGATTGCATCCAAGGGAAGTCAATCCTACTAATCTCCTCATAGGACACCATCCATTAGTTGGTCAGTAACTATCTACTTAGCAATTCCAACATGACTGCTGCTAATTCTGGAGCAAGTCAAGTGTCCCTTCCAGAATGTGGTTCCAAAGTTCTAGCACCTTCTTTAAAGGTCAGTGGTACAAAATTCTGCTCCTGATGCCACAGATGTTTGTTGGTATTTTCCATCAATATTTGTTTTTTAGTGTTCTATTTTAACTGGAGAATTTGAAAATTACACAATTACATAACTATAAAAAACAAACACCATAGACAAAGAGGTTTCAATTAAGAAATATATAGAGAGATTCTCTAACCACTTTTTAAGGATTTGTGACAAAATAAACTCTGGCATCAGGTGAGAAAATACCATCATCATTGGAGTAGGAATTACACGCAAGCCAATAAGTATCCAACATCCCCATTATTACCAGGAATATAAACACATTCATTCATCTGAACTGATTCAGGAAAACCTCTGTTTTTGAACTTTTTAAATAAAATGTTTAAATAATATTCTCTTAACAGGTTCTTTGCAAAGAATTTGAGACAATTTACACATCAACATAAATCAAGACACAAGATATTGGACAGAGAGAAAAAAGATCAGATTGTACTTAAGGTAATAGGCACTTGTGGTTCCCATAATGAAGCTACTTGGTGCCCATTGGTAAAAAAAAAATCAGGTTTCGTATCTGCTAACGCAAATTAAAAAGCCCATAAACAATAAAGAAGCCAACAAAAAAATCCATTTTTCTCTAGAGGTAAGGTTTTATACATTCATCACATTTTGAAAATAGATAAGAGGTGTTTGTTTTTGTTTTTGTTTTTGTTTTTTAATTCAAAAGAACCAAGAGTCTAGCAAAGAACAGCCCCTTCCCACAGCCAACCAGGCATCCTGGGATGACACAAGCATGTGAATAACAGTTCCTGCTCTCCCAACCTCCTTTCCTCTCGATTTTAGTAGCATTTTCAGCAACCAAATCCCAGTTAACTTGCAGATTTCACACACCCCACTCTATCTTTCCTGGAACTGGGTCCAGAGTCCAGAGCCTCCCATAGTACATGCTGGGAGGGGTCCAGACAGATGTTGACATCCCCATGGTTCCCCCAGGTCAGGGCTGGGCACTCCATCCCCTCACCCACGTGGGACCACACAGGCCTGCAGGCCTTACTGCAAAACTGCCCAAGGCCCCACCTGCCTGATTCCCAAGGTCTCCCTACCTCCCATTCCAGGCAGGAAAATTCTGTCCCTCTCTCCCTCTAGCAGAGCCCTCAATGCCCATCATCTTGTCCCTTTCCTCATCTAAGAAATTTTTTCTGGTTTGAGGGAAGGAGAACTTCTTCATCCTTTGATATCCTCTAAACATTTTGCCAGAGCTCAAAGTCCCTTATATCCTCCTAATATTTTTAGGGAAACCAAAGCCAGAAAGTCTTGCCAGCTATTTCCTGTTTTCTTCTTTGTCCCATTCCTCTCTTGAAGGATGAGCAGGAGATCTCCTTGACAATTAGAAGAGGGCAGGGGAGCATAGAAAATTACCCATGCACTCCTCAACGTGGTCCTCACAGCCCAGCATCCTCCAGGTTTTCCCCACCTCCACCAGCCAGTGCCACCTGTCCCCTTCCTGCAACCACGGAGGTCTTTCCACAGTCCTTTGTACTCACTGTGCCCTTGATACTACAGGGCCTTTGCACATGCTGTTCATATTATCTGAAAGACTCCCTCTTCTCTAGTAATTAAGCCTTTACAGATCAGATGCCACTTCCTCAGGAGCCTTTCTGTGCCCGTGTGTCCCTTTTTAAAACATTCCATAGCACAGTAATCCCCTCCTAGTGTCTCACATGATATTTAATTATTTATGTACCCCCCTCTCTTTCTAGGCTGTAAGCTCCATAAAGTCAGAATATCTGGCTTTGAGATTACTCTGGCTTTGTATAGAATCTGGCACTTAATAAATGACTGAATGACTAAATGGAAGGAAGGAAGGAAGGAAGGAAGGAAGGGAAATTTTCAGCTAAAGAAAACTAACTTTTGGGTTGTCTTGCACCCAAGGCAGTTAAGCACAATGAATGGCCTACTTTGTTTAATGACTAGAAACCCTGTGAGTCAGTCACACCAGTATAATTACCTAATTGACACACCCAGCTGATGTGCACCTTGTCAAAACAGTAGCCATGGTCACCTGCCAGAAAGTTCTGCTCTCCTCCAATCGCATAGCTGATTGATACACGTTAACACTCTTCAAAGACAAAATTACGTCAGTGAACTAGAACTTAGGAGATCTTTGGCTAACTTCTGGAAGTATCATAAGGCTGGATGTTAGAGGTGGTGGCCCCAAAATTAATACAGGAGAGAATCTGGGGAGGAGTCTTCTTGGAAGATGAGAATCGAAGTGGCTTTTGTGTAGAAAATGTCAAATGTCCACATCATATAAGGGGAAGCTGGGTTGACAAAGATTATGAGAATAGAGGGAAAGCTAAAGAGTCCATATTCCTCACCTCTTGGCTCCAGCTGGTGTTTGACCTCCTGAAACCTGCTGGTTTTTTCTGCTCCCTACCCTAGGTCCCTCCTGGAATTATGGTAGATTTTAATAATGGTATTGCCCTTTGAAACTTCAGAGTCCACAATCTGCTTAACTCACTTTACAGTGCTAGGCACAGAAACAAAAGGTACTTAATAAATACATCTTGATCAGGAGAAATATAGTACGGTTAAAAATGGGGTATCCATATATATCTCTTCCACATATATCGAGAAATACATTTTACTCTGGGTGCCATTTAAGATTTAACACTTGCAGAAATAGTTCTCTTTTTGCTGTTTATATTTCAGTAGGTTCTGCCTGGCTGGCTGGCTCTCTTTCTCTCTTTCTCTGGTTATTTTGGTGCACCAAAAATTATTGAAAACCATTTTTTAAAGATTCTTCTCTCCTCCTTAGACATCAACTCACTGAAACCTCCAAAACCAAAAGGTGGTATTTTTCACAAATTCAAAAGGAGCTGGCACAGTGCCAGCGATAAGTTACCAGGGTTCCAATGTGGTAGAGATGGTTTTGAGATCCTTCTCGGAGACATTTACTGATACTTCATAAAGTTCGGATTTCTATGAGGCACAAGGAACTGACCCTGCAATTTAGGTAAACAGCCACTAGGTGGGGCGAGCGGTACAATCAACCTTGGTACAATCAAGGCTGCCATCCAGTTTCCCTCTAATGCTGAAAAGCACTTTTTATTTGTCCATTGAGGAGCTTCCCGTTAAGACAGTTGGCCCTGCAAGATCTTATTAGATGCTATGTAATGACGCTTCATATCCCAAAGTTTACGTAGAATTATACACACACACACACACACACACACACACACACACACACGTACATACCTTGAAAGCATGATTGTTTGTGTATCCATCCTCGAGGGAACCACCTTTTGTCATCCTTCTGTTCCCGATGGCAACGAGGGTTCTGAGAGGACCGTCTGCCCTGGAAGGCACTCTGTAATGCTTGTAGAATTGAGGTCATCATCATTGAGAGGAATCATGTCGTAGTCACCACATTCTGACTTGATCATGTCTCCCCTGTGTACCTTTTCTCCTGGGTCCTTCTCTGGGGGCCCTGCCTTTCCAGAATGATGAGTGGGGCACTTCGGACATGCCGAAAGAACATCTGAGAGTTTTCTGAATTTCGTCTGCAAACTTGCTGTCCTCCTGAGGCTCTATCACTACTTTTATTACTACCATTTAAACTCCAGCTCATTTCAGGATCTGATCTCTTACACAGAGCCTTGCTACTCAGAATGTGGGCTGAGCCCAGGCACACTGACCTCAGCCTGGAGCTCGTTCAAGTTTCAGATCCCACCCCAGGCCTCCTGAGTCAGAATATGCATTTTATAGGATCCAAGGCAACATACCTGCCCATTACCTTTTGAGAGAGAGGCCCTTTGGGCACAGAGCTCAGCCTCTTCTAGGCACAAATGCCGGTCACCTCAGTAGCCTTCCCCTCCCCTGCCTCTCTCCCTTGGGTGCCTCTGGCCAGGGAGTCCTTAGGGATGAATGAAGTCTGTTACAGGCGTGCCCCGACCTACCAGACCTAACCCCACATCACAGTGCGGTAGGACCTCCTCAAAGCCTGGCCAGACTCTTGCTTGGTCCAGTTCATGGTACCGCCCCCCCCCCGCCAACCCTAACAGAGGCCTCCTTGGCTTCAGCCATAGAATCTTTCTCTGACAGGACGCACAGGTGACTCACAGCTACTTTTGGGTTCTGTCTGGGCCACTTCAGAACCTTAGGGCAGCTTGGTGAAACCCTTCCTGAGAGCCTTCACCCACCTGACTACAACTGGTTACTACTCTGGCTTCCCTCCACCTGGTATCGAGGCAAGTCTCTGACCCTGCAAGTCAGCCTCTTCTGGGACGCCAAATTAATCAGAGGGAAGGCTCATCTGACTTCCCCATGCTCCTCAGTTTGTCCAGAATATCTTTCCCATGGCCAATGCACAGAGAGGGGAAATCAGGAGACAGACATGGAAAGCATTCCCTTTGCCATCTTGGATCCTCTGGGATTAGAGATGCATTAGGTAAGAGGAAAGTGGATGCCTCAGGAAGATGAGGGCCCCACTCAGATGTTCCGGAAGCTTCAGAGGCATGCACATTCATCACTTTATTTGGGGTCACACAGAGCCCTCACATAATGGATGCCCGCCACCTCACGTTGAATGGGCACCTCATTTCTCCCGGTTCTTCTTCCTTGTACTAGGAATGTGAACAGCAAAGAGCACAACTCACCTTGCATGACAGGGAGGTGGGGGAGATGGGCTGCCATCACCGATGTCCAGAAACTTCGTATACTCTCAGCTGCTGAACAAGCGTGACCACCTCTCACTGGAGCTTATAGCATAGAAAGCAGTGTTACATTCGGTATTTGTTTATCCTTGCAACCATCTTTTGTGCTGGGTAGAACAAGTATGACTGATTCTTGTTACTGCAGGTAGTTAAATTCTAGAGAGTCTCCACAAACACGGAATTGGCAAATGCGGAATCATTGCTCCTAGCAGAAAGACTGGTTTAGGTTCCTGCTGGCCCCTGGTCACATCATTTTCATTAGTCGATCATTACGTCAACATGCTTCAAGCATGCTTCATTGAGATGCACCTTGTTTAAGATATCCCGCTGATTTATGGGCATCAAACTCTCGGCCAACAGCTCAATAACTCGAGCTTGGATGAAGATCATCTAAGACAATGCACTTTTTCCCGTAAGGCACATCACAGCCTTCCTGAGCTTAGGAGCACCTCACGGCATCACTGCTAGGCTCAGGTCTGTTTTAAACAACAAAATCAAAATGCACATTTTTTTTTAAATGTAGCTTGAAGCAAATGCTGCAAAAAGGACACTTGTTCAGTGTATGGGGACAGGAACAAAAAGGCAACATGCTGCCTTGTCTGACATCGTTTAAGAATGGGTGGCTGCACTAGGCAACTCAAATTTTTCTCTGCTCTGCATGAAGCCTCACATGATCGCAAAAGTGCCATGAGCAATGATGGGGGGTGGTTCAAATACGTCTCAGAAGTAGGCAGGCTCACAATACATAATCCATGAATGGTAAGGTTCTACTGAAAGGTAATCCCCATTTCACAGGAACAAAAGCTAAAATGTTAAGTGACTTGTCCAAGGCCATGCTACTGGCAAGCAACACAACTAGGGTGTGAACCAAGGTTCCTGGTCCAGCTGCAGCTTTTCTCCCCTGACTGCTGGACTCGCCTTCCCTTCAGTGGCAGCAGCCACTCGCCACATCAGCTGCTGTAAGTTCAAATCTCCATGCAAGTTTCCAGGAGAGGAACCTCTGGGGTCACCTGATTTCCAGACGTGGTAGGCTGAAATGAGCCAGAAAAAACCTGAGAGACCATATTTTGGTTTCCTCTCACACCACGACACAGAACTAGAGGCTGAGGTTATTTGACTTAATCTGTGCAAAGAGAAGAAATAATTTAATTTTGTGTTGGTTCTGATTGTCTTCTCTCCTCTTCACCACGATTCCTACTGGGACAAAATAGAAATATTCTAAGACACTGCTGTGAGGGACAGCAGGAATACAAAAATGAATAAAGGAGTTTAAACACAGAAAGAAGAAAGAAAAAGCCTATGGAAAGAACCTTCCACTAGTTCTCAGGTTTGCACATTCCTACTCCAGTATCTTCTTTCTGCTATTTAAAGTGTTATCCCCCAGTCACATTTCAAACTGAGGACAGGTGCTCACATATCCAGTGGCTTAGAGACCATCACACACTGGCCACTGTCCGTATCTGCTTGAATTCCAGACTGTCTGGCCAGGCCTGCTCAACCTCTCCAATCCCAACCACCCTCAACTCCTGGTTCTTTCCAAACCAGCCCTCTCTGTGGTCTTCCCCAAGAAGACTTGATCCAAGTCATCATCCTTAGGCAATACCTTGCTAACTGTCCTTCCTTCCATCCCTGACCTCTTATCTATTCTCAGTACACCAACCAGTGTGATCCTTTAAAATATAAGTTAGATCATGACACTCTGTCAAGTCTTGGATTACCCTAGAGCAAAAACCAGAATCCTAGAGGCCCCACATTATTTCATCTGCCATTCACCCCCTAAATTGCCCCTCTTCTTGTCTCCCCTCACTCCTTCTGCTTAGTGCCTTCCCTGAAAATGACAGGAATTCTCCTACCTCAGGGCCTTTGCACTTGCAGTTCTCTGTTTGTAAGCTTACCTCTCCCTACCATACATTGCTGCAGGATCACTTGCCAACATCTCGGGTCCCTGCTCAATTGGCACCTGTCCAGCGGGGTCCTGCTTGGCCACTCTATTTAAAACTGCAAACCCAAACATTGTTGGACTCTTTACCCCTTTCTCTGATTTCTTTTCTTTTTTTTTATGGCACTCCTTACCATCTGACATTATTGTCAGTCCCTCCCACCAAGTAAAAGCTCTGTGAGGGCAAGACATGTTTTTCTATTTTGTTGGTTCTTTTTTATTTATGGAAAAAGTTCTTGGTTCATTGGAACCTAAACGCACAGATGGAGAAAGATGACTACATTTTGGGATCGGAAGGAATTTTTAAAATGGCAATATCCAGGGGCACCTGGGGGGCATAGTCAGTTAAGCATCCAGCTCTGGGTTTTGCCTCAGGTCATGATCTTCGGGTCCTGGGATTGAGCCCCGCATTGGGCTAGTGCTCAGCTTGGAGTCTGCTTGAGATTCTCCCTCACCCTCTTCCCCTCCCTCTCATGCTCTGTCTCACTCTCTAAAATAAATAAATCTTTTTAAAAAAAAATGGCAGTGTTTACATTTCTCCTTGCCCTGCTTTCCCACTGAGTAGACAACTCCACCCCGGGCCATCACTCTCATACCGCCAGGAATGTCACCAGGCAGCCTCGCACCCCATTTATGTGCAGAGGGGGCCCACGGCTATGTGAAAGGGGAACCGAGGGAAGGAACCCACGATGCAGAGGAGGCTAGCTCCCCCTGCGCCATCCTTCCCTGTGGAGTGACACACAGCTTCTCTGAAAACATGCCTCTGCCACCTGCCAGCAGCCACTGGCCAGAGACTCAGGGGACTGTGGCCACACCCAGGTTTCCAGGTGGTCATATGCTCACACTGGGAGTTCTTCATCTCCACTTCACGCTTGACCCACACTGGAGATCAGGGATTATTGTCACCAACATCTTTTAAGCGTGACTAAGTGCCCCGTGGCAGTGGTCTCCTGGCCCTGAGAGGTAAGCATCCTCATAGAACCCCACTTTTCAGGTGAGGAACTAAAGCTTAGGGAAGTCTGGAAACAGTGCCAAGGCACTGGGGCCGCTGCTGTCCTGGAATGCTATGCTGTCCCCTCCACATTCCCAGTTCTCCCTCAGCACCTTCTCCTTCAGGTCTCTCAGAACAGCTGGAAGGAAAATCAACAGACACTGAATCCTAAGCAGCCCCAGGAAGGATTTGCAACACACAATGATCTGAAATTGGGGGGGTGGGGAGGCATTTCTAGACCCAGAGCAAATTTACTCCAAGTAAGGAGATCTTTGACTTCCACAGAATCATAGGATGGAGCCTTGGCTCTGAGAGGAAGGAACTTAAGCCCTTTCAGCAATAGTTTCCTTGCAGGGGAAAAGGGGGACGAGTACCATAGGTACTATTTTAATAATTTTTAAAGTGCAATTTAAGAAAACACTTTTAAGCCCAGAGACCAGCAGCATGAAGTAGAACTTTGCAAGGAGACGCCCCACCGTCAGTTGGAACTCAGCCTGTGCAGAGGTGGGGACCTCGAGACTGCTGAGAGGGCTTCTTGCTCTGACCACAGTTCCCATGGCCTCCTGGTCACACCTGCCACTGGAGGTTCAGGAACGGGGGGCAAGCTGGCCCTGGGGACATTTAAGGAGATCCCACTAGTCCCAGAGCTTGTCAATAGGAGTTCTCCGTGGCCGGCTTTGATTTTTGTTCAAAGGACAACTTGGAGGAAACTGCCTCCCTTGGAGCTCAGGGAGCTTTTCTTTCTTCCTGCTCAGTGGGCTTTCCCAGGCCCCAAGTTTGTGAGGTTTGTTGCCCCATACGCCTAACTAGCAGCCGCCTTCACGTTTTGCTGCAATGACCTATCCATTTATCTCCACTCCCTGCTGGACTTGGAAGTTTCTAGATGGCCCAAACTTCCATATCTTCTATTTTATTTATTTATTTATTTTTAGGGAGGAGGAGGGGTGGGGAGGAACAGAGGAAGAGGGGGAGAGAGAGAGAGAGAGAGAGAGAGAGAGAATCTTAAGTAGTCTCCATGCCCAATGTGGAGCCTGATGCAGGGCTCAATCTCCAGAACACAGAGATCATGACTTGAGCCCCAAATCAAGAGTCAGACTTTTAAAACTGAGCCACCGGGCGCTCCACATATTTTCTGAGTCTCTCACACTGTGCCTGGCCCACCATGGTGCCATTAATGGGCCTCTGAGGACATAACAGAGGGGAACCAAAGTCCACATTGTTTGAGCAAACATGGAGGAGTTTCATGGAACCTGTCCTGGCCTGAGTGCTTAGGACAGAGACAAGGCAGGGAAAAAACGGGCGAGCCATCCTCATGAGACAGGAAGTAGGAAATGTGTGGAGAAATTGGGACACACTTGTCTGCCCTTTCTTCATCCTGTCGAGACCAGCTCCTACACTGGAGTAGGATCTCCCCTCATGGGAGATGGGGCGGATAAACCTCACGTGTTTGCCAATAGCCTGTGTTACTTCAGCGGATTCCCTCAATTCAGAGTGAATCAAGAAATTTCCCTCGGGCCCATCAATGAAGGCCATGTTGCCTTCTGTGGTGGCCGCCTTAAGAGATACATTTTTTTTTAACGTAGCTCATGTTGCTGGCCTGTTGGCATCAAGTCTTCAGTGAGTTTGTCTAAGTCAGGAGCGTTCTATCCCCATATGTTTGGGACTAAACTGAAAAATTGGGATTAGTCACAAAGTCATCCTGTGTGGCAGTGACTGAGGACACTGAGGCAAACACGCCAGGCTGTATTAACCAAGGACACACTTTTGCATTCAGTAAAAACACTGTCCTATTTGGAAGGTTTACTCTTTATACATATATATATATAGAGAGAGATGGGTTTGATACTTTTCCTAAGGATACAGAATATAATGCTGAAAAAGAAACAGAACTATCTTAAACATTTACCAAAAAAGTAACTTGATCAAGAATAGAAAATACAACTCTTCTTTCAGTGCCTCGAAATGTATTGGATACAGACTTTCAAAAAAAAAATTAAAAAGTCTCTACCTTCATGTTCTTAAACTATTGCTTATATTGAGTATAAGGCCATTATTCTGCTTAAAATATGATTTTCTCTACATATATAACTACACAGTGCTTTCCTATCAAATAATTGGGGCCCCGAGTTACCCTGGCTGATTCTGGACATGATGATGGACATCTGTTCCTGACCTTCTTCATTCCACATGCTTACTGGGTGCCAGGCCCGGCAGGACATTTTGAAGAAATGACTGTTGACAAGATGCCTGTCCTTGGATAACTTATAACTTATAACTAGGTAAGGAGGGCACGTGATGTGATGAGCACAGGGTGTTATACACAACTAATGAATCATTGAACACTGCATCAAAAACTAACGATGTACTATATGCTGGCTAACTGAACATAATAAAAAAGTAAAAAAATAAACAAGTGTACAGAGCTGAGCCAAATCCGGGGTGCTGTGAGGGAAAGGAAGTGGTTAGAGAAGGTGATGTGAATGGAGGCCCCTGAGAAGGAATAAGCCAGCCAAGGGAAGAGTCAAGAGTAAAGCAAACCAAATGGAAACAGCAGCAGTTTCCAGAGCTGGAGGGGGGGAGGAGGTGTGAGCGGGGCCAAGCCAGCAACAGGACCAGAGCACCCCCGTCTGGCAGAAAGCTGAGAGGTTGCTTGGGCAGAAGTTTGAGTGTATTCTAGAAGGATGGGAACCCACTGAAAGAGTTTACCAAGGAAGCCACATGACTGACACACAGGTTTTGAAGATCATTGTCTTTATCTTAGCTGTGGTTACATGAATCTACCACATGATATGATTGCATACACACAAACACACACACAGAAGCAGACAAGATCATAAAATCCCCTCTGTGGGTTGCATCAATGCCAATATCCTGATTGGACATGTATTTGTTGTTTTGACCACAATGTAAACTGTTTTGTTTGTTTGTTTGTTTGTTTGTTTTTTAGGATGGCCACAATAATTTCTTTAATGGAAAATAACAAGTGGTGAGCTGTGGAGAAATTGGAACCCTTGCACATTGCTGGTACATGTACATGTACATGTACATGTAAAATGATTCAGTCACTGTGAAAAACAGTTTAACAATTCCTCAAAACGTTAAACATATAATTACCATATGACGTGGCAATTGCACTCCTAAGTATATGCACAAAAGAAATGAAAACAGGTTATGTAAACTGTTGTTATTGGCAGAAACTGGGTAATGGGTACATGGGATCTCCTTGCCCATTATTTTTGGCACCTTCCTGTGAATCTATAATTATTTCAAAAAGAAAAAAGGAAAAAAAAAGTCATTCTGATTCCAGGATTGTGAACGGATGGAAGGGAGGTTTTGTGACAAATATGGCAGGACACGGTGGTGGGGCTTGGAACGAAGTGGAGAGAGAAAGGAAAAGAAGGATTTAAATTTTAAAATTGAAACAAGAACTTTCAGCAGATTAGATGTTAGGGCCCCAGGAATGGGGAAGTGGGGGAAGGGAGAGGATGACTCAGAGGATTTGGCTTCAGCAGCTGGCTGGATGGTGGTCATACTCTAACTTTTCTCTGGGGTAGCGGGGAGGGAATCCTGGGGAGAAAAGTTCAAAGTGGCTGTCACTACAAAATAACAAACCTAAAGAGGCATCTTGGACACAATGTGTCATTAATAATACTGGGAATAAAATATTTAAAAGACAGTAGATTTTAGACAGTCCAGGAGTGAAATGAAGTTAGAAACTCTGGATTCTGATAAGGTTTTGCTCTGTATTGTGTGACCCTGGACAAGTCATTTCTTCCCCTCAGAAACAGTTTTTCTCACCTGCAAAAAAAAAAAAAAAGACTAAACAGGTCTCTGAAATCCTACCTTAAAAATTCTGAGAGGGGTGTCTGGGTGACTCCTCCATTAATCATCTGCCTTCCACTCAGGGCATGGTCCCAGAGTCCTGGAATCCAGCCCCACGTGGGGCTCCCTGCTTCGAGGAGAAGCCTGCTTCTCCCTCTCCCATTCCCCCTGCTTGTGTTCCCTCTCTCATGGTCTCTCTTTCTGTCAAGTAAATAAAATAAAATCTTTAAAAACAATTCCAGGGAACAATATTGAAGTTGGAAGACCCTTTTTATATCCTTACTGACTCCAAGCATGGCAAGTGGCACAGTGGCACATGTTTTCTCTGGACACCAATTCTCAGAACCTAAGTTGCTTTTAATTTCATATCTATGCCAACCTTGCATTGTAGGAAGAGCTCCCCCTCCCTGGGGCAGGGGTCCTAGTCCACGAAAATCTGCACCATTGCAATATCTCCTAGCCCACATATGGGCAGTAACAAAATACACCGTGCACCCCAGAATGCTCTTCTGCTTTGTTTAATTTAAGCTCTCCATGGTCTGCCAGATTAGCCTCGGGACTCGGAGAAGCCACTGCTGACGGGGCTGAAACCGTATCTGGGTTTCATGGATATGGTAGGCGTCCATTCACTGCGCCTGGCTCACTGCCAGGACGTGCCGCCGCCTCCTGCCCTCTCTGCTGTGTATTACACTATGTTCCCTCTTTCCTGTCCTGAACTGTGAGCAGGGTCATTTCTCCTGAGGCTGTATTTTGAGTCAGATTCACTTGCGATCCTGCGTTTATCAAGCTGCAGGTGTTGCCTGGCGGCATGACTACCTTTTACAAAGCCCAAGGAAAGGGGTCTTGGAAAAGGCCTCCAGAAGTCAGCGAGCATGAGCCACACATGTGTATGAAAGCCAGATAGGAACCCAAACTCTGCTCCAGGACAGAAGAGAGGCATCCACCTTTCCCTTGACTCAGTGGGCATTTATGTGGGGGCCTTCTCGGTGACGCATGTAGGAGGGGACCAGGGAGCAGATGCTACTTTGGGTAGTCTTGCTGAGGCTACGTGGCCCAGACAGTGAGATACCCAGAGAAACTCAATCCTAGGAGCCCTCCCAGCAAGCAAATCACTTTTCAGATCATACACAATTGGATTTTCCAGGTGAGGTCTCTGCATGGCGATGGTATGAGCAAGAGGATACGGAGAGAGTCGTAGTCACCAGCCGGTAGCTGGGAGGGGGCCGAGCGAGCATCTGGCTCCAGGGTCCTGTCCTAACCTGACCTAACCTGACCTAACCTAACCGTCCTAACCGCCAGGCAGTGCTACCACTACCCCACACAGCCTTGGGAGCTGCAGAGGGCAGCCCTACAAACAGCCACAGACCTCTGACTCCAGCCCTTAGTTTCCTGGGCCTGAGGGTGTATGGAACGAATTGCTGAAGGCCTTTGGCATTTCAGTGCTGCTGGGACTTGTGAAAGCCCCGAGCATCTCAGATGGCTCTGAGCTTAGTTGCAGAAACAGCATTCCACTAGCTGGGGCGGGACTGGGGACAGGTGTGTCCCACAAGTCAACTGCTGTGTGTCCCGCTTTGTGAGGGCTGTGCCGCTAGCAAACCACCAAGGGCACCAGGCCTGCTTCTGATCCCCCATTTCCAGCCTCGAGTCGGTATAAAGCACTGGGAAGCACTCCCATCCGAGGTTTGGGCTGTGTCGGGAATGGTCCCCCATGACAGCTCAGAAGTCGCGCACATGCGCACTGTCGCTGCCCACTCCCCACTCTCACCCCCAGCCCTGCGCTACTCGCTGCTTGTTGCCGGTCATCTCCTGCCCCCACAGGACTGCGAAGACAGGGAGGTGGGAAGACCTGTCGAGTCTGTCATTTTGCCGCAAGGGGTTCTGGGCATTTCCGGAGGCCCCCGGAAGAACAAACACATTAAGCACTGCGCAGGGGTACCGCCGTGTGCATAAGCAGGGGCTGGTGACAGACCGGCCACTTTTGTCCGGCCATCCTAACTGCCTTCTCTGAGGTTCCCAAGCGGTAGCCTCGCTAGCTAGGAAGCTTCTGTCGCTGGGGAGGGGCCTTTGAGGACACTAAGGCTTCCCCCACAGGACAGCTCTCCTGTGCTCCCAGCCCTGCCAGGTGGTGACAGGCTGTTCAAAAATGAATTATCCCCAGATGTCCTCCGACAGAATGCAAGTCTGATCAACACCCTTGTCAAAGGAGACAGCCTACATCAAGAAAGACTAAGGGTCATCAGAGTAGTGCTGCCTTCTGGAAACCAACATTTGTGACACTCAAAAATTGAACATACCCGAGCTATCGGGTCATATACTTCTAAAAGCAACTTGGACATGGCAGTGGTTTGGTTGCTCAGAACAGGTTATAGATCCCTTGAATCCATTTCGCCTGAAACCATGAACCAGGGCGCAGGGGTCCCATGTACACCCTGGGCCAGGCTTCTCTCCTGGTACAGGAGTCTCTACCAGCTGTCATTGTGCCTTGAGTAAAGCCCCGGGGGCCTGGGGACAGCTGGGCCACAACAGTAGGGCTCAGCGACAAGGAATGGATTTGACAGATCACCTCTGAGGACAGAGCAGTAAAAGAACCTCTGAATGTCCAGTGATCAGTCATTATCTTGAAAATGATGTCTATTCCCTTCCTTCTATATTTCACTTCCTGATGGGGTCCCCGAAAGGCTAGCACCCACTCCAGCCAGTGCCCTGATTTTTAAAGCAAGAAAGGAGAGAAAGAGATAATGTGTCAGGAGCAACTTCCTGTGATTGTCTTATGAACTCATTTGAGTTTCTATTTATAACTAGGCCATAAATGCCATCTAAAATGATAAGCATGTACACATTCTCCCCAGCTCACACCCATGCATGACTTGTCTTCTAGGCTGTAATATCATCCCACATATCCTATTATTTATATAATTGGTAATTTTATATAAGTCATATTAATAAGGGATATTGCCTGTGTGTTCTTGTCACTTTGCCTTAGGTACTCGTACCACAGGGGCTCACAAATCCTTGTTGAGTGATTGAATAAATGAATTAAAAGGCAAACAGCAAGTCAACCATAAATCGACTCAGATTTTTCCGCCACTGGCTGGACATCAAGGCATTGCTTCTCTTTTTGGTCCCTTTTATGGACTGAATTATGTCTTCCCAAAATTCATGTATTGAAGCGCTAACTCAAGAGTGGCTTTATTTGGAGATGGGCCTAGAAGGAGGTAATTAATGTGTAATGAGTTCATAAGGATAGGGCCTTGATCTAAAAGGATTGCTGTCTGTAACACCAGAGAGTGGCCTCCCACCCCTTCATCCCCTGCTGCCACGTAAGGGGACAATGAGGTGACAGTCACCTACAAGCCAGGAAGAGGGCCTTCACCAAAACCCAGCCATGCATCTGATCTCAGACCTCCAGCTTCCGGAAGTGTGAGAAATCAACGTCTGGTGGGGCAGTCCCCTAATCTGTGGTATTTTGTTACCATGTCTGAGCTAACTAAGTCCCCTCCCCATGTGCCTCCTTGGGGAGACAGCTTTTCTGTTTTTAGCCACCAGAGTCCTGGCCCTCCTCCCTTGCTGTCAACCTAGAGAGGCCTCGTTCTAAGCAAAACATCTGTCCCGTCACATGACGTAAAGTGTGAGTTTGATGTGTTGTTCCTCCTACAGAGCGCCCATATTTTCTTTTCCTAAAACTAAAGCATTCAGAGCAAGGGGAACCATCAGTGAAAAGATAAGACACCAGGCTGCCAACGAAGAGTTAAACTCACTCTGGGGTCTAGGAATGAGGACTTCATGTTAAGGATACACATGTGTGGGAGCAAGGGAAATGCAGGGATTCCTGGAAAAGCTGGCCCAGCGACCACCTGGCCACGGGGATGAGCAGCCCCCCAGAGGGCAGACCCCAGCCCTGGAGCCAGAAGGAGCCCCATTCAAGGCTGTGCTGGTGGGCTGGTGTCCTGTCTGCAGGGACCAGAGAGTGTGGGTTCCCACGTCAGGGTGAGCCAGACCTCCCCCGTCCTCCCTGTCGGGCTCCTGCCTGCCCTGTGGCCCTTGGCCCTCGGCAGCCCTGCCTTCCGCGCTCTGGCCACTGCTGTGCACTCACGGCCCCTCCCCCTCTGTGTCTGCAAGTCCTTCTGCAGGATCCACTGCCAACTAGCAGCTTCAACCTGGTTCTCCAATGCAAATTCCAAAAAGGGAGAGACTCTGGTTGATTTTTTTTTGCTGCCCTTGAATGAGGCTCTAACCCCAAACTGTCACAAGCTACCAGGGAACCCAGGCTGCTTGCCCTTGTGGCAGGAGTGCTCCCCAAACCCAGTTGTCTCAGAGGGGTGAGATCCCTCGGGCTGGGCTGGGACTGGATGGGGGGTAGGGAGGGTGGAATTGGGGCGGGGGTGACGGTCAGGGAGGGGTTGGTTCTTGGGATGCCAGGCACACAGCTAAGGACACATGGTGGGTGAGCTGTTTCCCAAGGAGGGGGCTGCATACAGTTGGCATGCCGAGAACCAGGCCATTCTGGAGCCAAGGAAGCATCTGGTGTGTCCCTTGAAAAGACATTCTGACAAGAGGGAGCAGCGGACCCTGAAGACAAACCATCTATCTCATAGCTTCACCTTGGGCTTGAGCTACACGGCATGGGAATTTGCCCAATCCATGCCATCTTCCCTTTACTCTTTACATATTCACTATGTGGATGTGAAATATTTCATATTAAATAAGCAGAAATATTTGCTCTGGTTCTGGAGATACCTATTTTTAAAAATATCCAAAGTCTGAAGGTCAGTGCACAAAGGAAACATGACCCCGAAATTCCAATAGCCACATCTCCATCCCTCCCCGCCAGCAAAGACTACGACAAGTCAAACCAGTGAGTGCCATTAAGGGGAAACTTAAACACTCTCTAGGGACACAAACACTTTCCTAGCTTCTATCTTTCTGCCAGCATCACAGACAATAGGGCTGATCTGGCTTGAAACCACTTCAAGTTCTAAAAATGGCTTTTTTGGAAAAAAATGGTATCATGGAAACCATCTAGCCTGGGCTTCATACATGCCACTCCAAAAAAAGAAAAGAACCACATCACTGTCCTTCTTTTCCTCCCTCTCTCTTCCCCCTCCTCCTCTGAAATGTGAGGAGAAGTCTCTGGCTAGAACAGAGGGAACTAACAGTATTGCCCCCCACATTAATGGATCACACACTAGGGACAGCCAGGGATTTAAAGCGCTGTACGAATATTCTCTTCTGAGCCAGGAATTCCCCATTTGTCTGCTGAGATCAGGTCTGTCATCAGCGTTCATGCCCATTTGAAAGATTTTGAAATGTTATATTTAACAAAAGCAACTTGTCGTTCATCAGTAAAGGCGAAGAGAGTTGGCTTTTCTCCAGCCATTTCAAAAAAATTAAATGGGCCAATAGCCTTGAAAGCACCCAGAAATGAGCTCTTACAGTAACAGCTGTTGAACAAAATTGGAGAGACAAAAGAAGAATTGGAGACACAAAAGACAAAAGAAGCCAATGGAAAATGGGGAGAATCTACTGTCACATCCACATCCTTTCATTCACTGGGTGCCTTCCCTTAGCTAGAGGTGGAGTGGATGCCAGACATGGCCGCCGCTCCCAAGGGGCCTCCAAACTACCATGGACCGTAACGCTAGCTCTTATGAAGCACGTATTCTGTGATAACAACTTACGTACATTGTCCTTGGTCCTTAGAACAATCTTCTAAGGCAGGTGACAAACAATTTACTGAGGAACAGGCCATGCATATAAATGAAATGGTGGTGGGTATTGTGGAGGGCATGTATTGCATGGCACTGGGTGTGGTGCATAAACAATGAATTCTGGAACACTGAAAAGAAATTGAAAAATAAAAATTTTAAAAAAGGAAATATATGTAAAGTTTCAAACACACAGTAAAACAACAACAACAACAACAACAAAACAAGAAACAAGAGTTTTGAGGAAGGAAGTCAACTAAGGTGCTCTTTTGAGGCTTCCAAAAAGTGTGACAGCAGAAGAGAAAGAGGAAGTCCTTCCAGGGAAGGGAGGGGAGGCTGAGGCCAAGTTTCAGGGATAGGGTTTGTGCACCTAGATGGGAGGGAAGGGGAGTGGAGGGGAGGCAGCAGGGGATACTGGGCTGACCAGATCCTACACATTTCTCTGTGCATAACTCTGGGCTAGAGGCTATCTCAAATGCATCGCTGTGGACTCAGAGCCCACAGAAGACTTTCTTGGGCCGAGCTTGCCTCCCTCTCCAAGAAGCCTTCTGCATCAGCTCCATCTTATGACATCTTTCCCTGCCTGCCTGCCTGCAGCACTTACGGTCTGGAGAGCCCAAATCATCATGTTGTGGGTTTTTTAATTATTGTTTTCTCATTTTTGTTTTAACCATTTTCTTAATTTTTATTTAAATTTTAATGAACATACAGTGCAATGTTGGCTTCAAGAGTCAAATTCAGTGATTCATCACTTACATATGATACCCAGTGCTCATCGCAACAGGTTCCCTCTTTAATGCCCACCTCCCAGCTAGCCCATCCCCCACCCACCTCCCTCCATCAACCCTCAGTTTGTTCTCGGTCATCAAGTCTTAATGGTTTGCTTCCCTCTCTCCATTTTTTTTCTCTCCTCTTCCCTTATGTTCGTCTGTTTTGTTTCTTAAATTCCACATGAGTGAAATCATATGACATTTGTCTTTCTCTGACTGACCTATTTCACCTAGTATAACACACTCTTGCTCCATCCATGTCATTGCAAATTCCAAGATTACATGAAATCTGTAAGTGGGCTCCCCTTTCTCCACATCCTCACCAACACCTGTTGTTCATGTGGTGGTTTTTACAGCCCTTCATCCCTCTCCAATCCTTCATGTTGTACACATTTAGTACCTCCAACAAGATGGCTGTATCCTGGAAGTCAGCAGTGGCATTTTACACTTTCCATCTCCTTTTCCCTAACTCTGGATTTGCCCAGGGCTCAACCCTCGATTCTCTGATCTTCAGACTCATTTTTATCTGCCATTTGTTTGCAGTGGACCCCTCAACCTTTATTCCTAGTTGTTCCCTGTCCCCCAAGTTCTGCTCCTGAATCTCCAGTTGTCAATAAAATAATTCCACAGCCATGTCTTGTCATCATCTCAATATAATAAATCCAAAATACAATAGACCATATTCATGGCAGACCAGCTCCTACAGCCAACTTTCTCATCTTTGTCAAATATATCACAGTGGACCCCATCATAAAATCCTTTTACAAAATTACAAATGATGAATAAAATGTTTATTTGGTTGAATTCCAATACACTAGCTCTTTTTTTAAAAAAACTTTTTTTTTTTTTAATTTAAACTCAATGAGCCAACATAGGTGCTCAATTTCAACCAAGTGTGGCACTAGGTCCAAGAGCTCAAATGCCTATAACGTCTCTCTGTATGGCTGTCTCTTGTCCAACAGCTTCCACTACCTCCAATATATCTGGGATCCCAGAAGGGAACCCCAAATGTTCAGTACATTTTATTATTGTTAAGTGAAGTTACCAGCCAAAATGATGCCTCCCCCACCCCCAAATTAAGATCTAAAGTTTATAACTTTGCTAGTAGAAGAGCCTTCTCCAGATACTTTACATGCAGTTTTAATGGACATGGTTATCTGGTTTACCACTCCATCCTGCAGGCATACAAGTAGGAGGGAGAAAGGTCCCCACAGAGCTGAGCCGCAGAAGGAACTCTCTTAGAGACAGGAGAGGGTTTTAGAGCCATGAGAGAAGCTCAAAAGAATAGCAATACAAAAACCATCTCACACAAAGGCAGGAGGACTTTTTTCTTTCTGAGAACAATGCTATTTTGTCGTAGAGCATGAGTTATTTTGTATAATAATAGCAAATATTTGCCTAGTACTTTATATTTTGCAAAATGTTTTCCAACCTGTTTTGTCTGCTTCCTTAACCATCTCTTCCACCTTTCCTCCTTCCATCCCTCCCTTCCTTGTTTCCTCTCCTCACACTCCACACTAGACTAAAGCCTCTACCTACATCCACCTAGCCTAGGATGAGCAGAATTCAATTCCTGAAGATGCATTACTCATTCACCCAGAGAAGACCATTCTGCAAAAATCCCTTAAAACTAATTACTAAGGCTTCCAACCTCATAAACTCTATTTACTTTACTCCAAACCCTCTTTCAATATTTAAAAATGAACACATGTTTTATGGAGCTATAATCAGTGTGTTTATGCTATTTCAAGTTCTGGGTTGTTTTTTTTTTTTTTAACTTCCCTTTTTTTCAAATACAGTATCCATATTAATCAACATTTCCCCATAGCATCTTATTAGCTATTCTCTCACCATAGTTTGCTAAATTGACAAAATACTCTTTAAAATACATTTTCAGCATGCTGCATGGTGAGGGATGCCGTCTGCACTGACCTAATGCAGGCCCCACCAGGGAGGAAACTCTGACATTTCATTTCTCTTCCTGAGTCACTGCCACAAATCTTTGTGCAGTAGCTGTCTCCAGCAAAATGCCAGATTGCACCTTGAGAACAGGGTGGGGGAGAAGCTAATTTCCACTCCTGTCTTTCACCTTCTCTTTCTGTTAGAAGCTCAGTCGAGGCAATTTCATCTCAGGGAGAAGGAAGTTAGGCTGTCTGTTGGTGCTTTATTTTTATATCCACCCATGTCCTTCTGTGGCAAATGTCATTTCCAAAACCAGATTCAGGGGTCATTGAGCTCCCAAGATGCTGGAACACACTAGTGTTCCTGAACAGTAAATAGAGGGAATCCCCAAGCTTTCAACCTGGCCAGTGGAGACAAACTCCAAAGCCCCAGGCACTTGCTGCTCTCCACACTTACTCCATCTGTTCTGCTTGGACACAGAATCCAAAGTCCTTGAGAATAGCTAAGAGCCATCACCTGGAAGTGACCGCTGTAGAGATATCTGAAGTAACTGACCTTCAGAAACCTCTACTGAACACATGGTGTATGCTAGGACCTGGAAACGCAACCACAAATCACCCGGAGTCAAGGAGTTCACTTTCTAAGTGGGGGAGACAAGAAGAATTCTATAGAAAGCAAGCAGTGGTGAATGCTATGCTGGGGGTGTTCACTACATGTGAAGGCAAGTGTAGCATCTACCCCTGCCCTTCTCTCATCTTGGTATCTGAGAAGTCGCCGCCTCCCTGTTCCCAGCCAGGCCGGTGGCTGACCTGACTCCACCCCAGCTCCCAGGAAGCAGGAAAGCCCGAGTGTTTCTCATCATCTTGGCCTTGGCAATTGGTTGAGGGGTAGACAATTATTTGATGCAGTCAGTATGGCAGGAGGAGATTTTCACAGGGAAGGAAAAAATCTTCTTGTGATAGGAACCACATGTGAATGGGTAAACATCATGGAAGCGGAGCAGAGGAAAAGAGAGAGAGATTAGGACCAAGTCATATCACATGAGCCCTGAAGCCAGCCAGACCTCAGGCCTGGCCCACAATTGGACCTTCAGTTACATGAGCCAATAAATTATCCTTATTGGGTGCCTGGGTGGCTCAGTTAGGTAAACTTCTGCCTTCAGCTCAGGTCATGATCCTGGAGTCCTGGGATGGAGCCCCGCATCAGGCTCCCTGCTCAGTGGGGGGTCTGCTTCTCCCTCTGCCCCTCACCATACTCATGCTTGCTCTCTCTCTCTCAAATAAAATCTTTGAAAAAATATAAAATAAATTATCTTTATGAACTAAGTCTGCATGATACGGATTTTGTCTGACTTGCAACACAATAATAGAACTTGATTGTTGTTTGGTTGGGAAAACTGGCAGGCAAACAGCTAGCTCTAATCTGATGTGATAGGTGACATCTCCAGAGAAGGAATAGTCAAGCAAAAGGAATGATTCACTGTGACTCAGAGGGAGAGGTTCTTCTACACTGGGGGTAAGGAGGAAGAGTCTCCCAGTACAGTGTTCTCTTGTCAGAAGATTTCATAAGCAACTAGAACATTCAGCCCTTAGAACTGTTCATATGCCATTTCGTACTCAAATAAGAAATCTCCAAGCTAGAGAGGGTGTAGCTTGTATAAGGTGTCAGAATGACATGACAAAGTTGGAATCAAAATAGACATTTTATTTTTTAAATGATTTCCTTAATTTTAACACAAGTCTTTTAAAATATGTATTTGCAAATTCAAAAAATGGTTTGTCATTTTAAAATTTTTATTATTCTCTTCATTTGTGAAGCCCTAAGTCAAGCTTTTCTCTGTATTTGGGCTCACCTTTTTTATTAATTCAGAGATTGGGGAGGGAGCTATAGACATTGTGTATAGTGGGAAGCTCAATCTTGGGAGCAAATCCCCATGTTTCACAAACCCATAAGGCAGCAGGCTGTGCTGTCAGATGTTTATATCTGAAAAAGCAGGATAGGAATTCAAAAGGATCTCAATCCTGGAGTTCAACTTGGAAGAGGCAGGGCACATCAGAACAGAAAGAGTGAACCAAGGGGTGGGGATCCTCCGAAGTGGGGGGGAAGGACAGCAGCTTGGGGGGGTGGGGGGGGGGCATTGGGGGGGGGGGAGGAGGAGAAGAGGGGAGGGTTATCAAAAGAAATGATCAATCACCAGTGCCCAGTTAGCATTCATTATATTCCTTTTGAATATAATATTACAAAGAGGAGAAGGAAGAGGAAAGAAATCATAGGAATAGTAATTTCCGCATGACAGTGGGCAGGTGAAAATGACAAAGAAAAACAATGGAGAGACTCCATTTTTTTTTTAAAGAATGAAAAAAAGTCCAAGTTAGGATTTATGAAAATAAAGGAAGGGTAGCTGAATATGACACCCAACTATGTCACTTTGGCATACTGATTATTTTAAACTAGAGGCACTTGAAAAACAGCAAATGCAAGGAGTGGCTTTCACTCAACTCCTTTATCTGCCTAAAGACAGATTTGGTAGATTCTGAACCGGTAGATACCCTGATGATGCCCTCAGAATGAGTCCCTATGATCTATACTCTCCTATAAAGAAAATCAAACCCATAACGGTGCTCATAAATTTCATGTAGAAATAGCCACAACTCGAGAGGGACAGTTCCACTGCTCTGTGTCACTTGGATGCTGCTAAGCGTATATGCAAACACAGAGGGTAGAGCTGACTGGACCTTCCCCACCAACTCCCAGCCTCGTCAGGGTCAATGTCACCACCTAAAGATCCTTTCTTTCATATTCTATTTCTTCAGGTGTTGGCTTCTGAGATGAGGAAAATTAAAACTCTGCCTATCTGCCTTTTGGTGGAAACTGGCTACTTAACTTAATATCTTCTCTTTAGTGAGCCACAGAATTGGGAATTGTGTACCTCAAACTTCCAGCAGGTTCTGAATAAGGAATTAAACCCCTTCTGTGCTAAACTGTACAAACGAGCAGATGGAAGGGAGATACAATTACAACTCTTAAAACTGTTTTAAAAATCAATAATTTTTTTTCCCTTCTCAGAATACAAAACAAGTACACCCTGGTGATGACAGGGAAAGGCTTTGGTTTTCTGGAAAAGGTAAAATGCACCTCCATCCTTGGAACTCAGGAGGCAAATAAAATTGTCAAAAATTGTAACATAAGTACAACCCCCAGGAGGAAATGTTACCAAGTCAGAAAACATGTCAGAAGCAGCCTGACCCCTTGTCCCCGTGGATCTGAGAGTTTACTGGTTACTAATGGTTGGTAAAGAAAGGTGGCTGTAATTATGGGAGATAATGCAGTTTGTTTTCTGTTTTAGAGAAACTGTCCCCATCTTTTTATTATCAAGTATTACGTTTATTATTTTTCCCAGACAATTTATTAATGCAAGTGATGGTCAAACAGAACTTCTGATCTGCATGACCAACCAGTATTTTAGTTTTTTGTTTTTTTTTTTAACATCTTAATTTAATTTTATTTTTTCAGGGTTCCAAGATTCATTGTTTATGTACCACACCCTGTGCTCCATGCAAACTGTGCCCTCCATAATACCCACCACCAGGCTCACCCCGACCCCTTCCCCTCCAAAACCCTCAGTTTGTTTCTCAGAGTCCATAGTCTCATGCTTCATCTTCTCCTCCGATTTCCCCCAATTCACTTTTCCCTTCCTTCTCCTAATGTCCTCTGTGTTATTCTTTGCTCCACAAGTAAGTGAAACCATATGATAATTGACTCTCTCTGCTTGGCTTATTTCACTCAGCATAATCTCCCCCAGTCCTGTCCATGTTGATGCAAAAGTTGGGTATTTATCCTTTCTGATAGCTGTGTAATATTCCATTGTATAATGTTCATCAATAATTAGCCATCAGGGAAATTCAAATCAAAACCACATTGAGAAATGGTGCTGGGAAAATTGGACAGCTATATGTAGAAGAATGAAACTCGACCATTCTCTTACACTGTACACAAAGATAAACTCAAAATGGATAAAAGACCTCAATGTGAGACAGGAATCCATCAGAATCCTAGAGGAGAACATAGGAAGTAACCTCTTCGATATCAACCACAGCAACTTCTTTCAAGATATGTCTCCAAAGGCAAAGCAAACAAAAGCGAAAATGAACTTTTGGGACTTCATCAAGATCAAAAGCTTCTGCACAGCAAAGGAAACAGTCAACAAAGCAAAGAGGCAACCCACGGAATGGGAGAAGATATTTGCAAATGACAGTACAGACAAAAGGTTGATATCCAAGATCTATAAAGAACTCCTCAAACTCAACACACACAAAACAGACAATCATATAAAAAAATGGGCAGAAGACATGAACAGACACTTCTCCAATGAAGACATACAAATGGCTATCAGACACATGAAAAAATGTTCATCATCACTAGCCATCACGGAGATTCAAATTAAAACCACATTGAGATACCACCTTACACCAGTTAGAATGGCCAAAATTAGCAGAACAGGAAACAACGTGTGTTGGAGTGGATGTGGAGAAAGGGGAACCCTCTTACACTGTTGGTGGGAGTGCAAGTTGGTGCAGCCACTTTGGAGAACAGTGTGGAGATTCCTTAGGAAATTAAAAATGGAGCTTCCTTATGACCCTGCAATTGCACTACTGGGTATTTATCCCAAAGATTCAGATATAGTGAAAAGAAAGGCCATCTGTACCCCAATGTTTATAGCAGCAATGGCCACGGTCGCCAAACTGTGGAAAGTACCAAGATGCCCTTCAACGGACGAATGGATAAGGAAGATGTGGTCCATACACACTATGGAGTATTATGCCTCCATCAGAAAGGATGAATACCCAACTTTTGTAGCAACATGGACGGGACTGGAAGAGATTATGCCGAGTGAAATAAGTCAAGCAGAGAGAGTCAATTATCATATGGTTTCATTTATTTGTGGAGCACAACAAATAACATGGACGACATAGGGAGATGGAGAGGAGAAGGGAGTAGAGGGAAATTGGAAGGGGAGGTGAACCATGGGAGACTATGGACTCTGAAAAACAATCTGAGGGTTTTGAAGGGGCAGGGGGTGGGAGGTTAGGGGAGCCAGGTGGTGGGTATTATGGAGGGCATGTATTGCATGGAGCACTGGGTGTGGTGCATAAACAATGAATTCTGTTATGCTGAAAAGAAATGAAAAAAAAAAAAACACAGTGAGATCCCACCTTATACAAGTTAAAGTGGCCAAAATTAACAAGACAGGAAACAACAAGTGTTGGAGAGGATGCGGAGAAAGGGGAACCCTCTTACACTGTTGGTGGGAACGCAAGTTGGTGCAGCCACTTTGGAAAACAGTGTGGAGATTCCTCAAAAAATTAAAAATAGGGTGCCTGGGTGGCTCAGTGGGTTGGGCCTCTGCCTTCAGCTCAGGTCATGGTCTCGGGGTCCTGGGACCGAGTGCCGCATTGGGCTCTCTGCGCAGCCGGGAGCCTGCTTCCTCCTCTCTCTCTCTGCCTGCCTCTCTACCTACTTGTGATCTCTGTGTGTCAAATAAATAAATAAATAAAATATTTTTTTAAAAAAAGAGTTAAAAGTGTCCATTGATCGGATTTAAAAAAAAAAATTAAAAATAGAGATACCCTATGACCCTGCAATTGCACTACTGGATATTTACCCCAAAGATACAGATGTAGTGAAAAGAAGGGCCATCTCTACCTCAATGTTCATAGCAGCAATGGCCACAATCGCCAGATTGTGGAAAGAGCCAAGATGCCCTTCAACAGACGAATGGATAAAAAAGATATGGTCCAACCAGTATTTTAGAATAACCTGAGAGAATTCATGTCCAAAGCCAGGAATCTGGATTTTCGTTCCAAGGTTGTAAACTCATGCTAACTGGCAGGGAACAATCAAGACCCCAGGGCTGTGAACCCAGCAGGGCAAGAATCATGACAAATTGCAGCTGGAAAACACTGTCTGAGTGGCAGGGAGACGGTAGGAAGTGGTCGGGTCTGTTGTCAAGTAGAACAGGATACACCCCCTCTAAAGAAGGCCGCTGTTGCCAGCCTCCCCGCCCACATTGCCAGGCAGGAACGGGGACCCAGGGTGGCCATATTGCCCAATTTTTCCAAGGGTAGTAAAAAACCAGAGATGTTTTAATGAAATCTCCTGGTTTGAAAATGTTGGTGATTTTTGTAAAACACAGTGGTGCTGCCTTGAGAAGCCACACCTGCAGGCTGGATTTTACTTTGAGCCACCATTTGATGTAGCTGCTGTGGTCGGGCTCTATGGCTGTCATGTAGTAGACCCACACCTTCCGGTCTCTGTCACTTTCCCAGCAATAAATGCACTGGGGCCCTTCACCTTCAGAGCTACCAGAAAGAGCTGGTCCAGAGGCCATTGCTCTAAGGCAGGGAACTGAAAACTACTTTTTTTTTTTTTAAGAGTTTATTTACTTATTTGAGAAAGAGAGACAACCAGTGAGAGCATGGGCAGAGGGAGAGGGAGAAGCAGGCTCTCCACCAAGCAGGGAGTCCATTGCGGGATTTGATTCTAGGACCCTGCAATCATGATCTGAGCCAAAGGCAGACACTTAACCCACTGAGCCACCCAGGCATCAGAAAACTTCCTGTAGAAAGCCAAACAGTAAATGTTTTAGGCTTTGCACGCCACTGGGTCTCCATGACAAATGTTCAGCCCCTCCCCGTAGCCTGGAAACAGTCAAAGATAACCCATAAACTAACGTATGCCGTTGGATTCCAATACAACATTGTAAAATCAGGTTGCTGGCCTGGGGTCTCCCTGTGTGCTGACCTGTAGGGTGTCTTGCTCTGGGAATGCTCCACACACTTATTTACTCAGTCTGGTTTGTCTAATTTTGGAAAGAGGAATCTATTTTTAATTGTGTAAGCCAAAATTCATTGTGATGGGAATCTTTCAGAAATAGCTTGGCTTTTCATGTGCCGCAGCATTGAAATACATCACACAGGTGGTTCAGGGACAGGGAACACGGACCCCACCCCCATCCCTCCACCCCTCCCTGCCCCTTATCAGTCCCAGCTCAGAGACCTGCTTCCTCACAGCTCCGCCCCGCCACCCCGCTTGTTCCCCAGGGCCAAACAGAGCTTTATGGCCTCTATTGTTTCCAACAAGCACTGCTGGAGACCAAGCTTAGCACCTTGCATCCCTGGGATATGACTGCCAGACACCAATAAAGGAACGTGCTAAATTTAGCATAGGCCCGCCTGTCCGATCAGTAGGAACTGTCACCCTTGGAAATGCAGTCGGCAACACTTCCTAACTGCTGAGTCCTGCTGGTTTTCCGAGTCAGAGTGAACCTCAGACTCTCACTTGCAATAAACTTGTTGTGGCTGGCTTTGATCTTTGTCCCCAGAGCTGCTGGAGCCTCTGGTTTGTGCCAGCAGACCCCCCACCCCCACCCCAATGTTCGGGAGCAGCCCCAGGTGCTTCAGCTGTCGCAGCTGCTTGCGGAAGTGGGGGGGGGTCGGGTTGTGGGGCTGAAGGGGCAATAGAAGAGATGCATGGAGTTCTCCTCTTGTTGGGGTGGAGGGATGACATGAAATCAGGACCACACAGGTAAAGATAATCTCAATAATTGTCTCATAAGGGACGTCAGTCAGCTGGAGGGTGAGAAGAGAATCGTGGCCAGATCTAGGGCCCATACAGACATCTAAAGCCATCAGCACCCTGCAAATACCCCCACAGGGCCCATCGAGCCTCGGACAGCACGTACCACTGTCTTGCTCTCCTTGTCCAACTACCCAGGGCCCTAACATGGGAACAGCATAGAAAAGGAAAGGCCGCTTGCAAACAACTCATTTTGTAAGTGCCTGTTTCTATACAGCCTCTGGTCCCCAGTTCAGCCTTCAGAAAGCAAGTCGCTAATTCACAGGGTTCACTGTCAAGGCTGATCGGACATGAACGCGTCTTACTGAGATTCTGAAAAGCTGACGCTAACATGTTGGTGATGGCTGTCACCTTGGCCTCATCAGGGAATAGCCTGGAGTCCCTGCCTCACCCATGGGAAGGCTTCTAAGACCTGGGGAAGTAAACATACGGGTTAGCCTTGCAGCCACAGGGTCCATCTGGGTGAGCTGAGATTGCCCACAGGGAACAGAGGAGTGTGCATGGGCTCTCCAGCCCCTGGAGGTCACAGGATGGCTAGTTTCCAAGAATCCAGGATGGCCACACAGAGCTGCTGGACACCCTAAGCCAAAGACTCTCTGCACGAATCATGTATTCCTTCCAAAGGGTCTGTAGGTGTTAGTGGGCTTCTACTTTATGCCGGGTCACGTGAGAGTAAGGCTTAGGGTGTCACAGGACCAATGCAGGGGAAATCCATTAGCAGCTAAAACAACCACTTCCCATTCCTTGCCCTCAAGTCGGCTGATGAAAGCAGGCTTTCTGGCTGCACCACAGCTCTGAGCTGGGGAGCCCTGCTCTTCATGGGGTATATTGGGACGAGGCCACTCATCTTGTAAAACCTTGTCTGACTCTCTCTGGAGTATAATGCAGAGAGCCCTGGCTGACAGTTCAGAAGCTAGGATGTCTGGCAGAAGACCCGGCCCTTCCTACATAACTCAGTGGCCTGGGGATGTCAGTTAACCTCCTAGAATCTTGGTTTCCTACTTCTAAGATCATACCGTCGGAAATCATCCATGAGCTTCATACCATAATAATTCTCCCATTTTCTACTGGTTATTGCCTGTAATGTTATTCCACAGTCTTCAGCTTCATGGCTGGTGCCTGAAAATCAGGGCGTGCTGGAGTTCCCAGAAAACGAAAAGTAACCCTTTAATCCAGCTCCTTTGCTCATGAGTAATTTTCACCAAACGCGCTTTCTGGCAGGACCTGTGAAGGGTTCAGCCTCACTCTGTCCCATAATCAGCTGTGCGTGGTGGAGAAGTAGGTTACTCTCAAGCTCTCATCTTGGCCTTTCATCTTACTTGACACCCTCTCCTCAGATTGCCAAACCTTTGCCCGGTGCATGTTCATTCTTGTAAATGAGAACTCCCTGCGCCCAGGAAGGCAGCAGCTCCGCTCTTCAAAATTGTCTAAGCTAAGTTCAACTCCTCTTCCCGTGGGACTGTATTGACCCCCTGCCCACACCCCAGGCCAACTCACCAATCACGTCACCTTTCCTCTTGGGCTGGATCTCCCATGCTGAGCCCTACATGGGTCCTTGACAAGAGCTGCAGGAGGAAACCTCAGTCTAGAAGGCTTTCTTTCAGTAAAAAAACCCCTTTTGTACAAAAGCAAAAGTACTTTTGCTGCTGCCTCTGGCCAACAGTCATAGGAAGGAACCCACTCTCAGTTGGACCTTCAGCCCCATGCCAGCTATGGCTGCCATCTTGATTGCAAGTTCCCATGAGACCCTGAGCCAGAACCACCCAGCTGAGAACTCTTAGATTTCTGACCCACAGAAACTTTGTGAAATAATAGATGTCGTGTAGAGCCACAGATTTTTAGGATAACTTGTAATATGGCAACTGATAACAGATAAATGAGTCGAAATTTAAAGAGGCTTGCAGTCTGAACCCTAGATTGTGGCTCTTGCCTCGTGCCTGGGGATATTACGAGGATACTGATTCCCTTGGCAGAGTATGAACGATTTCCATGAGGGACAAGTCCAGATACTCAGAACAAATATGGTGGGAATGGTAGAGTTAGCACTCTGTGCCAGTTACTGCTTTCATTCAAGGAGGCCAAATTCTCTCTCAGTCATCAACGAACCTAACAGAGCCCCTGACAAATGCATTTTTGCTCCTAAGTTGCTGAAGGTCTGCTATCCTCCATTAGAAATATCTGGACCAGACATCTGCAATTGATATGAAAACTTGGTCTAACACAGTGCTTCCCCATCTCTGAAGGATCCCAGTAATTTCTTCTCAGACTCCCAGTCTGCTGCCTAGTAAGCAGAAAATTTGGATTTAACAAAAAATATATATAAATAAAGTGGATTTAACAAAGAAAAAGCACAGTCATATCAAAATGTGCCTTCTTACAACCTGTCAGGGGATCACTCAGAAATTACTCTCTTTAGAATCTCTGTGAGAAAAAGAAAAGAAAAATTGTTTTCTTTCACACAACAGTAACAGTGTGAATTATGTTGAATTGTGACAGCTAAGGGGTCAAGAAAGACACCAGCAAAAGAGATACTTAGCGTGAGTGAAGACTTTTTTTCCAGACGTGGTGTGTGACATTCTCGGTATGACAGCTGAACAAGAACTGTTCCATCACTGTGACCCTGTCCCCATTGGCCATTGGGTCCAGGCCTCTGCTCCCAGAAGCACAGACCGTGTTGTGTGACTTCTTTGTTGTCACTGGTATCAAGAGAAGCTGGAGAAAAAAAGAAAAAAAAAATTCCCTAAAGCTTGTGTTTTCCAATTGCTTCTAGGAACTTCAAAAACAATGAGAGAGAGAGAGAGAGAGAGAGAAGCTTAATACACTAGCAACATAAAGTTAACTCTAATTTCAAACCCCTTTAAATCTCTGGCAGGGCCCAGAGGAATGGTGGGGATGACATGGACCATGTGGCTCAGGCATGCTCTGTAGTGCACAAATATGTCCTTGCTGGCCCCAAGACGTTCTTTCCTTGTAGCCCCAGCCTTGTTCATAAAGATGATGTCTATCAACAGATCTGTCCTCACACCAAAAGCACGAGTCCACAAAAGCTGAGAAAGGTCAAATCCCATACAACCCTGAAAGGTAAAAGCAAACATTTCAGAAAGTGCACACATCTATGTCCTCTCCAGATCTGGGAAGCAGTCCTGACGTTCCCGGGGGGGAGGCTGTCCGGTCCACGCTGACTCGTCCTGTGCTCGAGGGTCTCTAATGGCCTTTCTGCCATTTCTGGGGCCTCGGCCAGGATGGTTGGGATGATTGGGACCACTTTTCCGACAGATCGACCCAGACTCGTCCACATGGTGGTGGAAGTGTCCAGCAGCAAGACAGGGCAGGACCCAGTGGGCAAGGATTTTTTAACCCCTCTCCTTCTGTTACATCTTCTATTGACTCATTGGCCAAATAAGTCACATGATTAAACCTACAACCACGGGGGAAGGAACCAATGCTGGGAGGCATCGACAGGGTGGGGCCACTCAGATCTCCCAGGTGGGCTGTCCCTGCAGACATTGCATCTCTCATTTCCATATCTCAGACGGTCCTCAAGGAGCTCCTTCATGAATGAATAAATCTACTGCTACTCTAACATGAATAAATATGACCAATGATTGATTATGTCCAAATAATAATCCTTCATTTATGATTGATAAAATCTTTGGGATCAGAGCAGACATGCTAAACAAACACTTTGAAAGAGTTAAGTAAGCTTGACAGGAAAAGCTGAACCCGGTGGGGCTGGGAGGACATTTACTGTTGGGAGAGGCAGAGGGAGCACTACACACGTGGGCATCATCTGGGCACCCCTGAAAGGCAGATTGTGTGATTTCTGCACATACAGCATGTGCAGTCCATCAGGGATCTCGTCCCTGGGTCTCTGCTTCACTCTGAGTTTCATGTCATACGTGTCTTTTATTACAGCAACTACCAAAAACCCAGTTTTACAAAAATGTGACGTCTCCAATAGAAACAAAGCATGACCTAATGGTGAAACTGTGAGCTACCTTGACCTGGTCATTCCCTCAGTGTTGGACAGATACCACTGGCTTCCCTCAAAATTTTAGAATATCCTGTGGTGCCCTGAGTTTTGAGGCACCTCTGGGTGCTTCAGTTGCAGATTGGGAAACACAGCCCTAGATCTAAGTTTTGCACTTTGGGAAGCAGGATATCATGTATTCTAACAAGAACTCAAGCTTTAGTATTGTTAAAATGTCCGTATTAACCAAAGGGTTCTAAAGATTCAGTGCAATACCTTTCAAAATCCTGGTGGCATTTTCCACAAAAAGGGAAAAAATAATCCTGAAATTCATAAGGAACCTCAAAAGACTCCAAGAAGCCAGAGCAATCGAGAAAGAACAGAGCTGGAGGTGTCAGACTTCCTGATTTCAGGCTATATTACAAAGCTAGAGTAATATAGTTTTGGGGCGCCTGGGTGGCTGAGTCCATTAACTGCCTGCCTTCGGCTCAGGTCATGATCCCAGGGTTCTGGGATGGAGCCACAGGTTGGGCTTCCTGCTCAGCAGGGAGCCTCTTTCTCCCTCTTGTTCTGCCTCTCCCCCCTGCTTGTGCTTTCTCACTCTCCCTCTCTGTCAAATAAATAAATAAATCTTAAAAAAAAAAAAAACTATAGTAATCAAAACAAGTATGGTATTGACATAAAAACAGACCAAAAATCAATGGAACGGAGTCCAGAAATAAAACCATGCATATATGGTTGGTTGATTTTTGACAAAGGAGCTGAAATTATACAATAGGGAGAAGATGATCTCTTCAATAAATAGTGTAGAGAAAACTAGACATTTACATGCAAAAGAAAGAAAATGGACTCTTACACCATACAGCAAGTCAATTTAAAGTGGATTAGAACTTGAATGTAAAATCTGAAACAGTAAAATTACTAGAAGCAAACATAAAGGATCTTGGCAATGGTTTCTTGAATCTGATACCAAAAACAAAGAATAAAAAACAAAAATAGACAAGTGAGACTACCTCAAATTAAAAATTCTGTACAGCAAAGAAAACCATCGACAAAATGGAAAGTCAGTCTATGGAATGAGAGAAAAGATTTGCAAACCACATATCCAATGAGGGTCAATATCCAAAATGTTATATAAAAAAACTCAGACCACTCAATAGCAAAATAAAATAGCCCAACTGAAAAATTGGCAAAGGACCTTTACAGACATTTTTCTGAAGAAGATATACAAATGGCCAATGGGTATATGGAAAGATATGAAAAAATCTGTACTTAATGAGGAAATGCAAATCAAAATCACAATGAGATATCACTTCATACCTTTTAGCATGTTTATTGTCAAAAAGTTAAGAAATAAATGCTGGTGGGGATGTAGAGAAAAGGGAATCCTTCTACACTGTTGGAAGCAATGCAAACTGGTGCGGCCACTATGGAAAACAGTATGGCGGTTCCTCAAGAAATTAAAAATAGAGCTACCAAAAGATCCAGAAATCCCACTTCTGGGTACATATCCAAAGGAAACAAAATCATTATCTCAAAGAGATATCTGTACTTCTGTGTTCATTGCAGGGCTATTCCCAAGCCAAGGTATAAAAACAATTTAAGCGTCTGTAGACAGCTGAATGGTTAAAGAAAATAGGGTATATATACACAATGTGACATTATTCAATCTATAAAAAGAAGGAAATCCTGCCATTTGCAACAACATGGATAAACCTAGAGCACAGTATACTAAGTAAAATCAGCCAGACAGAGACAAATACTGCATGGCATCACTTACATGTGGAATAAGGGAAAAAAAAAAAGGTGAAAAAAGTGAAACTCCTAGAAACAGAGAGTAGAAGAGTGGTTGCTAGGGATGGAGGATAGGGGAAGTAAAGGAAAGGTTGGTCCAAGGGTGCAAATTTTCAGTAAGTAGATGAATAAAATTGGAGGATCTAATGTGTAACACAGTGGCTAGAATTAAGAACACTGCATTGTGCAATTGAAGTCTGCTAAGAAAGTAAACTTAAGTGTTCTTACCAAAAAATTAAATCATTTATTTTATTTATTTTTTTAAGGTATTTATTTATTTATTTATTTATTTATTTGATAGACAGAGGTCACAAGTAGGCAGAGAGGCAGGCAGAGAGAGAGAGGGAGAAGCAGGCTTCCTGCTGAGCACACAGCCCGATGCGGGGCTCGATCCCAACACCCTGAGATCATGACCTGAGCCGAAGGCAGAGGCTTTAACCCACTGAGCCTCCCAGGCGCCCACCAAAATTAAATCTTTTAAAAAATTTAAAGATGAATGTGTAAGGTGATGGGTGTGTTAATTTGATGGGGAGATTCCTTTCCCAATGCAGACATGTATCACATCATCACAGTATACATTTTAAATATAGTCTGATTGGATTTGTCAATTATTCTTCGATGAACCTGGAAAGAATAAAATAAGTTATAGAAATGATAAAATTATGATTTTTAGACTCAGTTATCTTCCCAGAAGCTCACCTCTAAATCACTTCCCTGCTTGATTAGGCAACTGTTACACACCCTACACATTTAGAAATGATACCACGGCTCTAGTATATTATCAGACTAAACAGTGACTTTTGCTTTTCCCTGGAAAAGCACCAGAATGTTCTGTGGCCATTTTAAAGGATCAATTTTTAGTTTTTATAAAGAGATGAGTTAATTCTTTGTAAGCTTTAGCTTTCATAAATTTAGACTTGGTGCTGTCAGTCTTTTGGAGAAAATACCAAAGAAGTGTGCTTTACATAAGTCATCATTACATAAGTTTTCCTGAAGCTCAAGATGTAGAATGACCAGGAAAAAAAAGTCTTAGAAAATCATCTTAAAAGGAAAGAAAGCAATGCACCAGAGAAATGCTCTACTCTCATCAGAATGAACAAGGATGAGGATCTGGCTCACTTGCCTTGGGCTAACCTCTGACCCTTCCTGGGCATTCTGGGGTGTGAGGGTCCTGGAATGAGGTGGGCCCACTCTGAGAAGGAAGCAAACGGTATCTCTGCTTCCCTTCTAGGTTCATTTAGGGCAGACCTCATAAGACTCAGAACCCTGAGGCACAGGTAAAGGATAAATGCTCACTTTTTTTTAAATAGTTTGGATCTTGTAAGAGAAAAAAATTATAATTTAAAATAAGAGAAAAAGAGAGACATTTTGAAAAATTGCTGGTTCACACTAGTAGGAATACAAACTAGAAGGCGTAATGCAAATGCCCCCCCATACACACACCACCCCAATGGCTTAAGGTCTCCCATCGAATCCTACAGACTCACTCAGTTCCAAGTCAGATGCTTCTGATGGGGCCTCTTGCCCTTCATTGGCTCCCATCTTGGCAACAAATGCCCAGTGATCAGCAGCATTCCTTCTCTCCCCAGGAAAGTTCTTTCCTTCCTCCCAGTCTCAAATCTGAAAGCTTCAAGGAAATGAAGAACATCTCTTCCCCATAAAATAGTCTTAAGAAAGCGTAATGAACTCCCTTTTCCAAAACACTTGAAGCAACTGGGAGCATTGGATCCCACTGGACCCTTGAGTACTCCAGTATTCTACCTGGCGGGAATGGGTGACTGGAATGGGTGAGCTCATGCCCAGACACCTTCATCTACACAAGAGCACATGCTATGATTTCAACTCTTCCATTTCATAGAAAATGTTTTATAATGTAATCCAAAAAGTACATCTCAAGTCACTTATCACATTCCAAGGCTTTCTCCTGGAGGGTTCACCCTTTCCTTTAATACCCCAAGCAAAATGGTGCAGAGTGATTGGAAAGTCAGGTACTGGGCAGTGCGACAGTCAAATAGGTCCTTCTTATTACTCAACAAAAGGAATACTTTTTGAGGACCTAATATGTAAAAATCTCAATGTGGGTACCTATAAGGGTACATAGAAGTTTTTTTTTTTAAATGATCGTCTGGTCACTTAAAGAGCTTTAATAACCCAATGAGTTTTCTTTCAATCTTACACCAAATCTTAAAACAGCAACACACCAGGGGCAGGTAGGAACACACATCCTATAGAGGCTGGGAGCACAAGGACAGGAACAAAGCAACTGTGGGTAGCCAGGGCTGCATCGAGGCCTGGAAGACAATGCCTGATTCTCTAAAACCTCAGGATGGCCGGCAGTAGGAGTAATCACACAAATCAGTAGGTCCATTATCTGCTGTTTCTGGCAGCTTTCAGGAAGATGTCACCTCCCTTCTCCCAGCTGTGAGCTGTTGTCATCCCATTTTGCCCACAGTAGGAATTGGCAAACCTGTGAGCACCTCTGAAAGCTTCGGGGACATGAGATTTAGCTCCTCGGGGTTCAGTTTCTCCATGAAGAAAGATCCCATGCAGCATTCCTACGAGGCCTCAAACAAATCACACTGGATTCCAAACAATTTCAGATGACATCAAGTGAACAATGAAAGTCCGTGGAAGAAAGGACAAAAAAGAAAAAAAAAAAAAGAAGATATCTTACTGTGCTTTCCACAGGGGTGACTGGCAAGACGGGAAGTCTCTGCTGTTGCCAGGCAACCCTTTCCCTCTCCAAGCTTCAGGTTGGGGCCCTGACTGTGGGAATGACTTCCTTTGTGTTCATGTGTGCCTCTCTGGCTCCCAAAATGTCCTCTGGCAGCTGAGATCAGCCCATGTGCGAGACCAGAATCTTTATCCTGATTTGTGCTACCTTAGAAATATTTATTTCTGAGCTTCTTTCTTTCTTGGGAACTTAAAGCCCTTCTCTGTATGTCATGGATATTATACAATCTATATGCAGACAGCATATATGAACACATTACACATGCAAATTGAGCCAATTCCTTGGAAGTTCTCTGTTCCTTCCTCACCAGCTGCCAGATTTGGCAGGCCAGCTGACACCCAGCCAGACCACTTTATTCATCACTACACAAAACTAGGGTTTGGCCCCTCTCTTCTTAAGAATCACAGAATACAAAAGCTGGGAAAAGCCAGGGGTTGGGGAAGGGCCTTTCAGTTCTCCCTTGACAACTCTAGCCCAAAAGGGCTAGGGTTGAGGGTTAAATTAAGCATTTGGCCCTGGCTATTGTAAATCTGTCTTCCCTGTGATGGAGTACTTGTGACTTTATTCTTTGGAGAGCACTGAAACAAGTGTCTAAAGAACAGCTGGATACATATGAGAAAGAAGGAAGTCTCAGCCTCTGGGGGCTGGGGCGGGGAATGACCATCAAAGTCCAAGGTTTCTATGTGGCAGGGCTGTGTGTGCTATGATGTATATTCTACCATCTGATAAGAAACTTATGATGCAATCTAAGTGTCTGCTTGAGATATCTGTCCCCAAGACTTTCTTCTGGGGGTGAGGGTCATGCTTTCCTTTAACATCCAAGAAAAATAGCTCAAACTTATCTCACATTCATTATGAAGCACAGTCTCCTGGGAGTCCCAGATGAATCACATTCCTCTTGGTGTTCTCCCCATACCTCCCTCCTCTACCTTTTCCACTGATTTCTGCAACCTCAAGCAACATCACTTCAAGCTCTGCTTTCCCTCTTCCTTCATTCCCCAAAGCAACATCAGTATAAGATTACTGTGTGTAGAACACAGTTTAGTGAAAGTTGGGATAATGGAGGGAGAATTACAGAAGAAGTCACATGACATAAAATTGATCATTAGACATCTCAGTCCTGAATTTCTCCAGCCACCTCTGCAACAGAGATTTTCTCATGGGCATTCCTTCCATTTATGGCTCTTCCCTTTTGACTTTCATAGGGATCCTGTGGACTTCTCCTTCAAGTTCCTACCAATTACCTCCTCTCTTTCAGGCTATGAGACCCTAACCCAAAAATCCTGTTACCTGTAATGCAGAAAAAGTTTAGGTTTTTATCTAAGCCCCGTGCACCTGGTCGACTATCATTTTTTCTTCTGGATTAAAAATATTCTAATCCCATCTAAAAATTAAATGTATATTCTTTACATAATCTGAAAATTAAGCATATATGCTCTTTCCTAGTTCTCTTCATCACTAGAAAAGTCTCCTCAAGAAAAGCATCATGGAATCATTTGCAGGTGAGAAGTCTTTAGACAGTTTTTTTGCCCAAAACATAAATGGAATCTCTCCCGTAGAATGGAGATATGTAGCAATCGGTGATGCTGTATTTGTTTTTACTAACTTTAAAAGTCAACTATGTTGTCATAGTACTAATAGAATAACTAAATCTCCCAAGAAAGCAAGTCACTTCACTTCTCTTATGAAATACAAGTTTGAGGAAAGTCTGAAAAATGCGAGAGTATGGAACAGATGATCTCCAAGATTTCTTCTAGTGAATACTCTTCTTCATCTTCTTTTCCCAGCAGACTTGGAGACTGTGGTGGAAGATGGAAATGGATGGGCAGGAAGTGGGTTTTAATGTGCTGTATGTTGGAATGAATCTGAAAGAATCAACTGGAGAGTTTGTTAACTAAAAAAAAAAAGGTTGCCAAGCCTCACTTTTGGAGATTCTAATTTAGGAAATCAGATCCACTATCTATATTTTGAGAGATAAACTCCACAGGTAATTCTGATGAGCAACAAAGTTTAGGAACTACTGGATTTGTATGACAATTGACAGTAATAATGAAGATTAAAACCAAAATGCAGGTTTAAACAATCCATTGAAATACCAAAGAGGAAGATAATATTACTCTATTTCAATAGATTTTGTAAATGTATAGGGCACAAGACAGTACAAGCTGGCTTTTCTCAAAGGCTACACTGAAAACCAAGAATCTCTCCAAAGGGTGTATTAATTAAATATTCATTAAAACACAAGTCGCAGCAAACCCAATGGCAGAGCTGCAGTATGCCAAAATACAGAATTTTGACTAGCTATCAGGTCTCTTTAATACTTATGAGTATTAAGTTAGTTATGAATCTAACTAACTCTTTAGCTGGTGTCCCCATATTAAAGCTTCTTGGGATAATTAAGGACATTTTATCAAGCAATGTATTCCTCCTGGATTAAAAATAATCCAACTAAAATTTCCCCATTCAAAAAAAAATCCTCAATATATATTCTATGCCTACTTATATCATTATTAGAAAAACCTCTCAATAAAACTATAAAATTTGAAGCATACATAAAGCATGATGTTACTTGCAAGTCTTTCCCTTTACATTAGACATAGCAAATATTCATATTTCTTTAGATCTCAGTTTTCCTGAAGATAATAAAAATGCCTTCACTAATATGGAAAGAAAACATTAGAAAATAAGGAACTAAAAACTGCTTTCGAAAAGACAAGTAAAACTTTTTGTTTCAAAATATTTGTCTAGCTTTTGTATTAGTTGTTATTGCTATATAGTAAATTACACCCAAATTTGGTGACTTAAGACAATACATATTTACAATCTCATAGCTTCTGTGAATCACAATTCTGTAAGTGACTTGGCTAGGTGGTTCTGGCTCAGTGTCTTTCATGAGGTTGCAGTCAAAGTGTTGGCTAGGGCTGCAGTCATCTGAAGGCTCAACTGGGGCTGGAGAATCTGCTTTCAAGTTGGCTCACTCACAAACCTAATGAATTAGACCTGGTTGTTGGCAGAATGCTCTCATTGACCTCTCCATGGGACGCTTGAGTCTTCACAACATGGCAGCTGGCTTCTTCCAAAATGAGTCATCCAAAAGAAAAGAAGACAGAAGCAGCCAGGTCATTTATGACCCCACACTGAAAGTCACACTCTCTCATGTCCATAATGTCCAACTGGTTGCACAGGTCAGCCTTAGTCAATGTGGAAGGGGACTCAAAAGTGCGTGACTATCAGGAGGCAAGAATCACAGGGAACAAGGAGGGGTATCTAGAAGACTGGTTACCGCACTGCTTGAAACTAACATAAGACCTCAATAAACACTGTATTTTATTCGATCTAAAATACCACTGATTATATAAGACACATTTTTGTTTTATGTAACAATAAGAAAGAAAAAAAAATGACCAATATTGGGAAACTCTCCAAATAGAGCTGGTCTACCAAAGGCTAATGCCTTCAGTGTAGGAGTAAATGAAAATAAATCTGTGACACAAAAAGGAGCAGCAGAAGACTCATAAGTCTCAACTTGCATTGGGTGAAGGTAGGGAAAAAATATTCCCTGGAGAATTTGAACCCAAGCGTGTAGTACCCTCACTGAGATAGCTGTAGATAGACCTATCCACAGATCCCCTGTTAAGAAACTTGATTTCAATCCAGGTTGAATGCAATTGTCAGAGACTTTCTAATTTTAAAGGATGTTAAAATGTAGGCAAATATGCATATTAAAATCAAGAAAGCACAGTAAGTCCTATCAGGGGAGATTCAGGTAAAATGTTCAGAAATAGTTTAGAGTCAGCATTCTTTAGGGCAAGATGACAAAAATGGAATCTTATTTTTGAAAGAAGAACAGAACCTTGGTCCATCTGCTGTGTTCTGTTGGCCAATACTGTGTCCTTTCTCACATCAGTTTCTTAGACTTAGCTAATTACAGAAGCAGAATATGAAGAATAGCAGAAAGTTAAGATGGAAATCAGTGTAGAATCAGTAGAAATAGGATAAAGTTGAATTAGACCCACAGCTGAGACCCAGGCCTTCATAGTTTTGTGAGCTTGAGCAAGTTGTTTTACCTCTCTGGGTCTCTAGTCATATAATCCTTGACAATGATCTACCTTGTAGAGTTGTAAGAATTAAATATTACAAGTATGAAACACCTAGCTTGGGGCATATCATATTTGCTCAACAATGATAAATGTTGTTATGATGACTACTCATCAGTTTCTAAGACTACACACATTTTTTGAGACTTTTTCAAAAGCCTCAACAAATAGGAACTCTAGGATCCAGGGAAGGCTACCTTTCTCCTACTGTTCACTCAGTAACAACTGTAAATATTGATGGAGTAGTCAGTCTTAATTGCACATGGGTCCTGGACTCATGAGTTATGCCAGTCCCACCACCTAGGCAGCCCTGCCTCCTTCCCAAGGAGCTGTAAAGAGAATGGAGCTGATCCTCATGGCTTCCTTCCCCCAACCATCACCAAAAGGAGTCCCACTAAGTCTCTATTCTGGAAAAGTTACTTTCATTGGTTTGGAGTGAATGGTTCTTTATTCTACAAACATTTACTAAGTATCTTCTAAATTCCAAATTCTAAGTCAGTTTGCAAGGACATAGAGATTTATATACATGGCCAGTGCCCTTGAGAGGCTGACAATTCTGTGGAAGAAAGAGCAGGGAGAATGAATCATGACAGCCAAGTGAGAAGTCCCATGAAGGAGATGTAGGTGGAGGTTGTGGGAACAACTAGGACACATCAACTCTGTCTGGTGAGACCGGGGAAGGCTGAAAAGAGGAGGTGATGCTTGGCAAATCTTAAAAGATGAACCATATTTTGCCAGATAGATACTATTGAAATCTTAGGGGTTCGACAACATATAACACTCATTTATTACTTCCCTTCTCAAGTATGGAATCGCTTGGGAAATAAGAAATCATAGATTGACCAATGGAGGTAAAAATCTCAGCTTTATTACTGAGAAAGCCAACTGGAGAACATGGCTCTAGACCTATGGTTAAAGTAACTTTACGGTGGGGAAAAACCTGAAAAGAGACCTCAGCCCCGTGACCAAGGTCAGGATCAACAGTCATAAATCATGTTGATAGCAAGTACCCTTCATATGATAGGATAAGAACACTTTATCTCCATTGCCTTCCTCCCCAAACCCATAACCCAGTCTAATTACGAGAAAAAATTCAGACAAACTCCAGTTGAAGGACTTTCTACAAAATACTTAACCAGTTCTCCTCAAAACTGTCAAGGTCATCAAAGCAAGGAAAATCTGAGAAACTGCCACAGCCAAGAGGAACCCAAGGAGAAATGATAAAAAAACAAAAAACAAAACAAAACCCCCAAAACTGCAATGTGGTATCCTAGGTGGGATTGGGAAATAGGAAGGGGACATTAGGTAAATGCTAAGGAAATCTAAGTGAACTATGGACTTTAGTTAATAAAAATGTCTCAATTCTGCCTCCTTAGTTGTAACCAATCTACCATACCAATGTAAGATGCTAATAATAGGGGAAAGGGTGCAGAATATTTGGACCTCTCTGTAATGTCTTCTCAAATTCTCTTTAAATTTAACACTGTTCTAAAAAATAAAGTATCAAACAGGAAAAAAAGGGGGAGGAGTGGGTTGCCAGTATACCCCAGCCCTCCATCCAAGTGTAGACAGTGGGGTGGATGTTGGGGAAATGCAGAGCAGGCCCCCTGACACAACGCTGCTGCCCAGGACAATGAGGAGAGGACACTGAGTCTCCCAGACCTGAAGACATTTAACAGGGTGGCCCCACCCAGCCGTGGCCCACTGGCTATGACCCCCATTCAGATACGAAGGCAGCCTCCATGCAGGGTCAGAGAAAGGTTGCAAGAGGCCAGACATGTTTCCAGAGAGGTCTTTGGTAAAGCAGTCAGAACACAGGTGTGGGAGCTCAGCCCCTGAACTCAAAGCTTGGGTTTGCCACTTTTGACCTGCATGACCTTGACAGGATGCTTACCTTCTCTGAGTCTCAGTTTTGTGATCTGTAGGATAGAGATGGTAGGACTGACAGATTAAATGAGACACTACAAGCAAAGTTGCTGGAACTGTCCCTGATACCCAGTAAGTGTTCAATGGGTATAAGCTGTTATTTATTATTCTCGTGGAAACATAAAGTCAGGGAAAATGTGCCCTCCCTGACCTAGCAGTCGTCATGGAATAGGACACTGGGGGCCCAGGAAGCAGCACCTATATGGGCAGGGAAGTGAAAGGGAATGGGTCACATCATTGGTGTGGCTGCAGCCCAGGGTACACATGGGAATTCAAGATCAGTCTGGAGCACAGCTGGGCTCAGCCACAAAAGCCAGCAAATGTCAGGATTCTGAACTTTTCTAGGGATGGACAGGAACTTTTAAAGCTATGGTAGGCAGACTTTTTCTGTAAAGGGCCAAGGAGCAAATACTTCAGGTTTTGTGGGACAAGAGGCAAAATCAAGGATATCATGTATCCTTGTTATATAACTATAAATAAAAATATGTGTATATACATATAGATAGCTATGCATATTATATCTACATCTATTATAGTTATATAAAAGAGAAAATTATCCATTAACAAAAAGTGGATTTCAAGAGAAATGGCAAGAACAGTTATTTTGGAACACCAAATCGGTATTTGAAAACAACCATTTGGTGAGTCCAGTGCAACTGTAAAGCCAAATTCCCCCCCCCAATCGCCAACCCCCCCTGGGAGCACAGATTTAAAAATTAAAAGAGCCAAGGTAAATCGTGGGATTCTTTGGCTTACAGTTGTCGGTAAAATCATCCCTAGCAACTACTCACTTGGAGCCTAGAGATTCAGATTTACTCCCCCTCCTCTCCTTAGCTCTGTACTGTGAAGCCTTTGGAATAGTTGGTCATAAAAAATAAATTGGGATATCCTAGAATGGCGGAAGGGTCACACCCCAAACGCCGTTGAGTTATAACAGCATCACCCCAATTTATAAAGTGCCAAGGGGTAAAGCCTTGCAGGGGCTCTGGGCAACTGCTGAGTGTCAGAGCAGAAAGCCGTGGAGACAACACGTGTACAAATGGGCGAGGCCACTTCCGATAAAACTTTATTTGTGGGTATTAAAATTTCCATTTGAAAAATGGAAAAACGATGCTCAGCTTCAGGACCCTACAGACACAGACATCAGGTCGGATTCTGCTCACTGGCCAGAACACCCACTCCTGGTTTTTAAAAAGTATTTTTATTCATCTTACTTTATTATTACTTTATTGAAATAAAGTTGACACACATTGTTACATTAGCTTTGGGTGTACAACGGAGTGATGCATTAGTCTGTGCTCACCGCAAGTGTACTCACCACCTGTCACCATGCAATTCTGTGTCCTGGGCTCCCCTTTCATCCCCACAATGACTGCTTCTCTTTTAAAGGATGGTCCTTAAATAAACATTGAATCTTATCAACTCATTAGTGAACAACGTACCTAAAGCATCTTCTCTCCATGTTCTAGGGCTGAGGAGCTCTCTGTCTCCAGGGTTCAGGAAACCCCTCCAAGTGACTCATTCACTGTCTGGTACCGTTTGCGGCATCCCGCCCCTCCTTCCATAGCAGGTGCTGTCTCAGAAGGAGCAGAGGGAAATTCAGAAAAATTCTTATCACTCCAAATGAAGGGGATCCCAGGCTGTCACCACCATTAAGAAAGAGCTTCTTTTAGCCTCGTGACTATTGCCAAAATGGAATAAGCTCTAATTCCGTTGCTGTAACTCACTGCTACAGCATCCCCCTGCTGTGCAAGGTGTGACAGTAGACAGATGTTCTTGGCTCCCAGCCTCTAGGAAAGGGACTTAGCACGTGCTTGGGGAGAGTGACAAGGATATAATATGCTACAGAAGCAACAGACCCACAGTTGCATGGTTTTTGATCTGTAATTGGGTTGGTTTGTATATTGAAAGGTGTTTTGAAATGAGTCACAATAACCATGGGTGCAGCACTCACAGGTTGGTGCAGAATAAGGCGTGGGTGCTGGGTGAAAAGGGGAGAGGACAGAAAAGGAGAAGAGGGACTGGAGTGCCCTCCCCTCAGCCAGCACTGGCCGGGAATGAGGGTTCGTCTCTCTTGACAGAGAAGCCAAGTCCACAAAGGCCAGTGGGTCTTCCAAGTTCACACAGCTGGCAGCTGCACCCACTGTTCCTGGGTGGGAAGGACAGGTGGGCCGGACTTCTATGATCAAACTGGCTGAATCCATGGGGTTGACATCAGTTTACACTGACAATCTCCAGTTCCTCCTCTTATGGAAGTGGGCACCCAGTTGAGTGTCTGGTAGAGTCTCATGGATATTTTTTCCAGGTTCCTAAGAGCTCCCTCTTCACTTCAACAGCATGTGGCTGAGCATTAATGAAATGGTCATCCTACTATTTAATGAAGGTAAAGAACTTAAGGTTCTGGACATGCCTGGACATGCCAGGCCTCCTGGACAAGTAAGAGGGAAGGTGTCCCCAGACCCAGCTGGAAGACTGCAGACCCCCTGAAATGGCCCGAAGCTTGTGTCCAATCATGCTTGTTTTCTTCATCCAGCTCTTTCCCAAAGTATTGGTTAAGTTCAAAGTCTTTTTTTTTTTTTTTTTTTTTTTTTTTTTTTTTTTGTAAACACTGTGCAGCCATGTTCTTCATGCACACAAAGCTCATGGCTTGTTTTCCAAGAAATCAGTTCCGGAGCAAGACCAGACCAGGTGCAGACAACATTGTTCAGCCCAGACCCTTCCAACAGTCCTGGGGAGCAGTGACAGCAAAGCTTGAAAACCCTTTCCCCCTTGACGTTCTGGCTTGACATTGGGTGCTCTTGGAGAAAGGAAAAGGTTAGAAATGTTTGGTGTTGAGAACACTTGGTGTTGAACAACAAATACCCAAGTCTGGACAGAAGAGAGTTAAAGGTAAACATCAAGTGGTCCCTAGAAATACAGTGGGACTCTGAGCATCCTGGCACTCAACAAAGGGAGGAGAGACAGTGGGATGACAACAAAGGAGGAGAGACAGTGGGTGACAATAAGGAGAGGAGAGACAGTGGGTGACTCTGCTCTGAGCAGGTTTCCAGAAGCATGAATTGAGGACTTCCCGGGGGTGTGGTGACTACAGATTCTTGATCCGTGTCCAGGAATCTGAGAACAAGGTCAGCAGCTACATCTATAAAGACTCCAGGATCTTCTAATCTAAAACACATACTTGAAAGAAATTGATTTTGAAATGTGTTTCAATATACTCTGACCATTCTTTTTATGCCTTTTCTACACCACCATGTGGTTGCTAAATGGGCCTTTTTCCCAAGATCCCTGAAGACACATTTTGATTAATGATGGAAAGAATCAATCAATCAATCCATCACAAAGGGGCAAAGGGAAGTGAGGAAGGGAGAATCAATCATGTGAACGTCCAGCTGTCTACAGTGAACTGCCCCTCCCCCTCAGATAACACAGCTGACTGGGCTCATGGGATTCAGAATATTTCCCCCTGGTATTGTCCTGGTGGGTTGCAGGCCTCATCTCCCCGTGGCCTCACCTTCTGCTTGTCCTATTTGCTGCAGGGCGCCATCAAATATCTTTTTCTCTCCATGCCACGATGCAGAAAAGATGGAAAAGTGCTGAAATTATTTCACCACACACAGTTGTTAACCTTCCAAGATTCTGCACCTAATTCTAAGGGGTGCAGGACTCCCCACGGACGAGGAAGTCTCCCACAACAGTTGCGTGTTATGCGATTCAACTCACGTCTATGCTATCTACCCGGAGATAGCATCCGATCCCACAGGTTAAGGACTCGGTTCACAACACTTCCCCCCCAGCACCCCCCAACTTCAAGTGCCAAGTGCAAGCCCAGGTAGTCACCCATGTTTCTAACTGCCCAACTATGGATTGGAGCTTCCAATGACCCACCTCCTTGGATTCTCTGATTTTCTAGAGTGGCCCACAAAACTCAGAGAAACATTTTACTTAGTAGAAGAATAGTTTGTTATAAAAGAATGTAACTCAGGAACAGCCAGATGGAAGAGAGGCATAGGGCAAGGTAAGGGAAAAAGGGCAGACCTTTGATGCCCTCTCTCGGGCACCACTCTCCTGGCGCCTCCCTGTGTTCACCAGTCTGGAAGCTCTTCAAACTCCATTCTTTGGGTTTCTATAGAGGCTTCATTACATACAGATGATCAATTAAATTATTGGCCATTGATGATTGACTCAACCTTGAGCCCCTCTCCCATGCCCGAGGTTAGGAGGTGAGACTGAAAGTTCTGACCTTCTGATCCCACAGCTGGTTCCTCTGGCCACCAGCCCCCATCTTTGTGGCTACCTGGGGGAGGGGTGAGGAATGTTTTCCAAAAGAGATGTCATCTATAAAACAAGGGATGCCTTTATTGCTCTCATCACTTAGGGACTTTCAAGGGTCTTAGGAGCTCTGTGCCAGAAACAGGGATGAAGACCAAATATATAATTTTTATTATAAGTCACAGCACCACATCCTCTCTTTCACAGGTTGATTTTGGGTGGAAAGTGCTTTCCGTTTGCTTGTTACTGAGTGGGGCAGGGAAGCAATGTTGTCTTATCCGCGTGTTCTTTGTCAAAGTCCAACCATCAACACAAGACTGGTTTATCACCAGAACAGATGGAAGGTTGTATGTCTGCCCATAGCTTCTCTTCAGAAGAGGCTGAAGCTCACACACGAATCCGATCTGAAAACCTCGAATCTTACGCCTCCCTCTTCTCCCCCTGCTTTCCTTCTGAGTTCACTTCTCCTGCCACGTTTGCTGGAGGCTTGTGAGGTGTCGGCAATAAAAAGGAAGAGCACGGGGTGGGGGTCGGGGGAGTATCTGAGTGGAGAAGAGAACAGGAAGTGCTGAGATGGTGCTCACCAGCCCTGCCCAGCCCAGCTGGTGCCCGTCTGCCTGGCAGTCTCACCGGAAGGTTGGAGAAGCCAATGCATTTCAGACCTTTTATGTCTCTGCAAACTGTACGGCCCAAGGAGAGAAAATGAATATGGCTTTACCTCTGAGAGAATCCATTTAGGACCGATTTGCCCTTTCAAGTCCTGCAAGTGTGACGCTAGAAGATGTGGGAGGCTCTATTTAACCTCCACCCCAAACCCAAACTCAGCCGTGGTCATGGTGAGCAATCAGCCCGCACTGGCCTTCCCTCTCACCCACAACGGGGTCAAGCAAGGCCAGACCGGCTGGGAGCCCTCTGAAGGATATTTATTGGTAGCAAAGCCGCAGTCACTGCTTTTTCCAGAGCAAGGCTGCAGCAGGCTAGCGGACTTGCCCCGGCCTGCTGTTTTCCCCTGGGGGAAGAGAAAGGAAACCATATGCTAACTTTTTGTGAGCTTCTGTAATAGAGTCTGAACGGATGTTAAGGGAGTCATGGAAATGCTCCCCGTTTAGCACGACCTTTGTCCACACGCTCTGGGGAGAACGAAAAGCCCTTATTCATTCAAGGCTCTTCCTCCCACCGGCCAGACACCAGTCAGCCGCTTGACGATTCTACCAAGAGGCTTCTTTGTTGACTGAAGAAGACTGTGAGCCTTTCTTCATACCTTCCAGAGAGTGATGGCCAAATGCTATCTATCAGCATGGGCAAAAGCCTAAACATACGGACTGTAACTATACCAGTTTTTTTTTTTGTTTGTTTGTTTTTTTCAGTTAGCTGTAAAAAATGAATTTGCTCGGGGTGATGACTACTACAACGGTAAGGGGTGACGTATGCCTCATAATGTCTCTAGAAAGATCTGCATTCACACAACGACCTCACTCCGCTATATGTACCTGTGTCTTGTTGGGTTGTTTTTAAAATCCCAGGACTCTGAAGGAAAAAATGCCCAAATGTTACTGTGTGGGACAATTATAAATTAGTTTTTTCTTACTTCCTGTTAGACACATTTTCCAATGTTCTGCGAAAAGCCATCTAATACCTTTATCATCAGAAAGAAGGAGCCATGTTCTTGGGCACTGGGACGGCTCTATGCTGTGTTATGCAAATGAGGTCCCTTCGTGGCAGGTGCTCTGTTCAGTGGCATGGAGGCGTCACCTCCGTGAATCCTGCACGTGGAATCCAGCGTCAAGAAGTCTGCCACCACGTGGGCGGAACTGCCCTCCCTCAGGAATATGGCTAAACCCAGAACCAACCCAGCCCTGGAGTTAGGTAGGGAAGCAGAGGCTCATGAGGTGTGACTCAGCCACACTTACAAATCCCATTGTAAGCAGGCTTCCAGAAACCGTCTTGAAAGTTCAAGAACCTCTTCTCCAAAGAAGACATCCCAATGGCCAGCAGACACGTGAAAAAATGCTCCATGTCACTCGGGATCAGGGAAATACAAATCAAAACCACAGTGAGATACCACCTCACATCAGTCAGAGGGCTAAAATGAACAAGGTGGGAAACAACAGATGTTGACGAGGATGTAGAGAAAGGGGAGCCCCTTATACTGTTGGTGGGAATGCAAGCTGGTGTAGCCACTCTGGAAAACAGTATGGAGGGTCCTCAAAAAGTTGAAAATAGAGCTACCTTACGACCCAACAATTGCACTACTGGGGATTTACCCCCAAAATACAAATGTAGTGATCTGAAGGGGCACGTGCACCCCAATGTTTATAGCAGCAATGTCCACAATATCCAAACCATGGAAAGAACCTAGATGTCCATCTAGAGATGACTGGGTAAAGAAGATGTGGTGTGCGCACGCACACACACATACACACTGGAAAATTACTTAGCTTTCAAAAAGAATGACATCTTGCCATTTGCAATGACGTGGATGGAACTAGAGAGTATTATGCTAAGCGAAATACATCAGTCAGAGAAAGACAAATACCCTGTGATTTCACTCATATGTGGAATTTAAGAAACAGAACAAATGAATATAGGGGAAGGGAAGGAAAAATAACATAAGATAACCATAAGAGACTCTTAATTATAGGAAACAAATTGAGGGTTACTGGAGGAGAGGTCGGGGGGATGGGGTAACTGGGTGATGGGCACTATGGAGGGCATTGAATATAGTGACCACTGTGTGTTATATGCAGCTGATGGATCACTAAATTCTACCCTTGACACTAATAGTACATTTTATGTTCACTAAATTGAATTTAAATTAAATTTTTTTTTAAAGTTTGAGAGCTCTCAGCTTTAATGAGAGCTATCATCAACCATCCAGTCTTGGCGAGGGGTCTGGGAACAAGATTTGAAGAGAAAGAAAGGAAGATGAATGGGCTGCCTTTGGCCCAGCTGATTCGTTCTCTGGCTCATAATAGTGGCCATTGTCAGAAATCATCGTGAGACTTGCCTCACATTGGTTTAGCAAGTCATTTCTCCAAAATATAGTTGCCTTGAGCACAAATTGGGTACAGGGGAGAGAGCAAGTGTTTGGATTTTCTAGGTAGATCTATATGGGCTTCAGTTAGGAAGCTCATAAGAATATTCCCTCTCTCCATCTCCCAACATTAAGCTTTAATAGCATATACTGGACAAAGGCATATTCAGATACTTAGTGAAGTAGAAATGCTCACTTGGTAGCTCCTTACTCCAACATTTTTCTAAGGACTTTCATATATTATAGTCCTTTTGAACAGATTATAAGCAGAATTTCCCAGACCCTTTGCAACTAGGGTTTCTGGAGGGATTGGAATTTACCACTCAAATGCACTCATGCAGCCTTGAAGAAGGACCTGAGTTAAGTTGGGGGGGGGCGGTGGGGAGAAGCAGGACTCATAGGCATTGTTTAGTTTCGCAGCTAACAGGTTGGATGGTAGCTTTTGATCCTAGGATCAAAGCTGGGCCAGTGTGTTTCTGGAACCAGTATTTGGAATACCTACTTCCTGGTCCTTGGAGTATGTCTAAGGGATAGGACCTGGAGCCTTGTATTTGCTACAGTGGCTTTGCCAATCCCCTAGATTCCTCAAATTCCCTTAGTGGTTCTATCCTGCACTCCTGTTCTCCTGAGAGTCATTTCTGGGGGTCCAGCCTATAATCCCATTCCTTCAGCCCTTCTGACAATTTTGTAAGCAGCTAATGCTCTGTATTGAATCCCTTTCTACTTAAAATGGCTATTGTGGACCCTGTTACCTGCAACGGAACCCCAGCTCTCAGTACTGATATGCTGAATGCCCATCATATACCAGGCTCTGTGCCACCCAGAGACTACAGACCTGAATTAATCTGTATTGAGCACCTCTTCCATGCCACACATCACTCATATCTCTTTCCTTCAAGACCTTATTGGTGATAACTACATTTGGATATGTGTAAAAATAATGACAGATAGTACATTATGATGTAACCAGTTGGTATTATAACAGGAGATCTAAATACAGTTAAGGAGGAGCAAAAAAGACAGAGAAAGAGTTGGTTTCAGAAGTGGGGTTGCACACCCCCATCCATGTAGGACTATTACCAGCTGCTGCTAGACCTGCTACGTTCTCTGCTTGTGCACCTGCTGGGGTTTGCCCCCTTCCACTCCAGCCAGCTTGGTCTTCTCATGATTTCCCACTTCTCTGTCTTTGCTCATTTTAATCCCCAACACTTTGAGTGTGCCTCCCTGCCCACCAAGATTGGCTTTCTCATTCATCTCTACTTTCTCTGTGTTCCTATATTACTGGGGGCCACACTTACAGTTTTGGGCTCAGTCTCTGTCATGTGGGGCCTGGATAGTTTGTCACTGTCACCAATCTGCTTATTCAGCTCCCCTGGCCCTTGGAAACAAGGGACTATTCATTAAGCATGTGACAGTCGCTGCACAAGCGGGTGGACACACTTGATTTGCGAGTAGCCACCATATCACGATTCACCTGCTTATGCACAGGCCCTCACTCTTGCTGTCCTGAAATGAGATCAACAGCAATTGGAGTTCAAGGAAGATGGGGGGACCAGTTTAAAATTGAAGAGAGGACAAGAAAGGCAGGAAGAAAGGGAGTCATGCACAAGAAAGGAGATGAAAAAGGGAAAGGGAAAAAATACTTTGAACCTGGCTGGCTCAGTTTGAAGAACATGTGATTCTTGAACTCAGGGTTGTGAATTTGAACCCCGCAATGGGTGTCGAGCTTACTTTAAAAAATAAATAAGTACACTTAAAAATTTAAAAAAAAATGTTTGCTCTTAGTCTAGACAATACTTTTCTGTCTTCATTTGGTGGCATTTCCATCCTAGATGGTACCAGTCTGACTTTCTAAGTGCCCAGTCAGAATATGTGAGTCATGCTGGATCCTAATGATGCCCACAGGAGTGTAAAAACAGAGTCCAAGTTCCCAAGAAGCACCCCCCCAAATTAAAACCTCCCAGCCTGCTATTTGTAACCCCCATTAGCTAAGGCTGTGCAAGCCACTGGCATTTTCTAAGCATCGGTTATCATTCTATTATCCCAGTACCAAGAACAAAACCCTATCCATCCTTTTCTGTCCACCATACAGCTAAGAAAATCAATCTGTCTCTCTTCCGCCAGTAAGCTCAGAAAAATAGAATACTTCCCCTGGGAGCAAACTGGGGTTTGGAAGGTCTTACAATATTTATGTCATCAACTCATCCTCCACATAGTCCCACACATAGTAGTCCATGTGACCAGCGAAATGTCTTGTCGACAGTTGACCTGCATATAGCATGAGTGTGGGTAAATACCGGCCAGCACCTGGAGATACATGGGTCTTCAATGGGTCCAAGGTTTTTTAACTTGGAACTCATAGGCCCTTGCTTTTAACACAGAGACGATTGCTTGTGCTGTTTTATAATTCTTCCCCAGGGACTCTCTCTAGACTTCACTTACTCATCTAGACACTCCCAAGAGTGAGATGCTGATATGTGGTATGACAGAGTGTGTATTCAGGGTTATCCAAAGACACAGAACCCACAGGCAATGAAAGGGGTGTGTGTGTGTGTGTAAAGGTATTTATTATAAGTAATTGGCTCACATGATTATGGTTGTGGACGAGTCTTAAGATCCGTAGAGTGGGTCAACAAGCTAGAGACCACTGAGAGCTGATAGTTTCATTCTAGTCCAAGTCTGAAAGCCCAAGAACAGGACAGCCTATGGTGTAATTCCTGCCCAAAGACCAGCAGGCTAGAGATCCAGGAAGAGCCATAGTTCTAGTTCTCATCCAAAGGCAGAAAAAGACCCAAGGTCTCTGTTCAAGGCAGTCAGGTGGGAGGAATTTTTTCTTACTTGGGGGAGAGTCAACCTTTTTTTTTTTTCTTTAAGATTTTATTTATTTGACAGAGATCACAAGTAGACAGAGAAGCCGGCAGAGAGAGAGGAGAAAGCAGGCTCCAGCTGAGCAGAGAGCCCTATTCGGTGCTCGATCCCAGGACCCTGAGATCATGACCTGAGCCGAAGGCAGAGGTTTTAACCCACGGAGCCACCCAGGCGCCCCGAGAGTCAGCCTTTTTTTATCCTGTTCTGGCCTTTAATTGAGTGGGTGAGGCCCACCCACCCTAGGGAGGGCAATCTGCTTTACTTAGTCTACCAGTTTAAATGTTAGCCCCCTTTAAAAACACGTTTGCAGAAACACCCAGAACGATGTTTGACCTAATGTCTGAGCACCCCTTGGCCCATCATGTTGACACATAAATTAACCATCACAGGGTGCCATGAGGACAAACAGCTAGAAACCCAATCACAGGCTTCCATGATTCCCCCCAAGACCCCACTCAGGGTCTTTTCTCTCTCTGTCCCATAGTCCTAATCACAGCCCTTGTCAGAGCATAAAGCTGTTGGTTTGCGTGTCTCTCCCACTAGACTACAAGCCCCTCAGCATTTCCACAGTGCTGCTAAGACCTTGCCATGAAATCACACCAACTAGGTCAACGTCCTGGCTTTCCTACATTTCTTTCTTTTTTATTTTTCCTAAAGATTTTATTTATTTAATTGACAGAGAAAGAGAAAGAGCACAAGCAGGGGGAGCAACAGACAGAGGGAGAGGGAGACACCGACTCCCTGCTGAGCAAGGAGCCCCATGCGGGATCCGATCCCAGGACCCTGGGAACATGATCTGTTGGGTCTCCTACATTTAGCTGGATATGTGGGCAAGTTTTCTAACAACACTGAGGTTCAGTTTTATTTGTGAAAAGGGATCATAACAGTTCCTACCAGCCTCACAGGAATGACGTGAGGATTAAATGACATAGTAAATGGGAAGTGCTTAGTGCTGTCTGGTACACAGTAGGTCCTCAGAAAATAGTGGCCATTACGGTCACTCACTGGGGAGCTCCCAGCATGTGACCAGCCCCATCCAGTCAGATCTTCTGTTCACAGAAAGACTGACATCAATCAGGGAACTAATTTTTGGCCAATCACTTTTGAAAGGAGCAGAGCTCCAGACAGTCCATTATCAAGCATTTGATTTCCACTTGAAGGAGAAACAATATTCAGGGGAATGAATCAACATGGGACAATTTCATCTTTTTCCATCAATAAGAATGTGTCTTTCTCAAGAAAGAGACTTTAGTTCCTTGTTAGTCTGAACTCAGTGGTGGGTTCGCGTCGCCTACCACAACCTTCCACTGGTGGCTGCCGAGTGAGTCTAGGAGGGGGATCTCCCTTCAGACCCTGCCTCTCTCTACTCTGTATCTCAGTTACTGCACCTGTAAAGTGGGGACAATCACCTTGTCTATGCTTCAGGGTGATCTCTTGTGATACGATACCTGTGTCAGGGAATACTGGTGAAAGGGGTGGGAGAGTACACAGTGTTACACATACACACACACACACACACACACAAACACAGAGAGCAGTAACACTACATGGGAGGAATTCAGCCTGAAGGCCTTGAATAACCAAAACTAATTCTTACATGGGAATAAATGTAAAGTGGGAGAAATAACTTCTCACAGCATGTAAATCAACAACCGAAGTTGTAATGCTTTAGAAAATTATCTAGCATCATCTCTAATTATTTCAGAGAGCTCCCTTTCTTCTGAAGTTAATAGCATAGTGTACCACGGTGCCCGGCCTTCATCATAGCTTTTTGTTTCTAGTTTTCATTCCAACCCATCCTTCAGCACTAGCACCACCAATTAAATGAGCTAAAGATATAAAGATAAGCTATTTAAAAGATACTAAAACATAACCACAGTGAATTTCAAAATAACAGCACAGTGGCCCCCAGCTTCACTCTGGCTGGAGCCCCTGGGCATATTCCACTGTGTACTTTAGAATTAGCTCTTTATTTATCAGCTAAAGAGCACTGCTTCAGGGACAGAACATAAACACAGCTTATCATTCAATAAGCCCAGTATGAAAGCTGGGTATTATGTTTTGAACCGCATCCCTCTTAAAAGATACTGAAATCCTAAACCCCATCCTCGTGAATACGACCTTATTTTGAAATAGCAGATTTGCAGATGATCAAGGTGTAAGATAAAGTCATTAGGGTGGGTCCTAGTCCCGGTTTTCTTATGAGAAGGGGGAATTTGGACACAGAGATAGACACACATAGAAAGAGGATAAGGATGATGTGAAGACACAGGTAGGAGATGGCTACCTACAAACCAAAGAATGCCTGAGAATATTTTATCAATTATTTAAATATCAGACAGCTTATGATCTGCACAATAAGCAGTAGTAACCTAAGAATCTAGAAAATCTTTGAGGAAGAAGGATGTGTGGATCTCTGGACTTCCTACAGACAGAGTATGGGGCTCAGAGTGAAAGAATTAAGTGTTGATATGTACATAATAATAAAATTGATAACTAATATTTATTGGGTAGTTCCATGTGGGAGTTACTGAGTAAGCCCTTCACATGCATTAATTCATTTAAGGTGCACAAGAGCCCTATGTAATACAATGATCACCCCCATCTTTTGAATGAGGAGAATGGTCACAGAGAGGTTTAGTTACTTGCCTAAGGTGGCATAGGTAGCAAGTGGGAATGCCATGCGTTAGTCCCTGGCAGTCAGGCTCCAGAGCACACCTCTTATGGCCAGAAAGACCTGAAGCCATGGGTTTTACAAGTTGTGGTTAATTCAATGATCTGCTTCCCTGAGATAATGGGTGGGTGACCCAAAGCAGGTGGATACATATTTACGGATGGCCTATGGTGGCCAGGTACTATTCTGGGTGTCCAGGATCCCAAGCTGAATTTGATGCAGACCCTTCCTACAGGGGACACATCATCTATCAGTTTCATTTTCATCCCACTGTATTAAGTCTTAGTTCTGCCCACCACAAAACTGAGACCTACTAGGAAGATTTCTATAATACAGTTGCGATGGTTATTTTTATGTATCAACTTGACTAGACCATGCACCCAGATATTTAATCAAATGCTACTCTAGGAATCCCTGAGAAGGTATTTTGTAGATGTGGTTCACATCTGCCATCTTGATGGTAGATAAAGATTAATCTTGACAGTGGGGGTGCACGTCATCCCATCAAATCCATTAGATCCATCCATTCAAAATCCTTAGAGCAAAAACTGAAGTTTCCCAGAGAACAGGAGCTCTGCCTGAATACTACAGTGCTGACTGGCACTTTCTTCTGTCAGTGTATTGCAGAGAGCTCAACAGTCATCACTGGAGTCTTCCCGAAGCCTCCACCCCTCCCCCTTCTCTTCTCACATCCTTCACAAAGCCAGATGACATGGCGCCTGTAGGGCCACAGGACCACTTAGCTGTTCCCAGGTCTTCCAGGTTTTATCCAGGCCAACAGACTGTTTCTGAGAACAAAAAACTTTCTTCGCAGATCTAACAGAGCCAACATTCCTCTAATATTGTAATTATAATTTAAAAAGTGTCCAGTGTGGGGCACCTGGGTGGCTCAGTCAGTTAGGCTGACTCTTGATTTTGACTCAGGTCATGATCTCAGGGTCATGAGATCGAGGTCTGGGTCAGCCTCCCTGCTGGGTGTGGAGCCTGCTTAAGATTCTCTCTCTCCATCTTCCTCTGGTCTTCCCCACATGCTCACGTACACATGAGCTCACTTGCTCTCTCTCTAAGAAAAGTGTCCAGTGTGACTGGCATGAGCTTGTTCAACACCCCACTGGCCACAGGCTGGGATTTCCTCATTTTCTCAAAGCTCCTTACCATACATATTCATCATAAATATTGATCTCATACTTACCCCTGAAGACTTGTATTTTCAAGTCTTTTATATTTTCAAGACTGTTCAGTGTTAATATTTGCTTTGTCTTCCAGGATTACCTCCATTCCCCATGTATTCTTCCCTCTACATAGTCATAAAAATCAAAAGCCTGAATCAGTATGCACCATCAAGTATGCCAAATAGTTCAAGCATATTTATGGCTCCACGTCCAGTGGGCTCTATCTACCCCATTGTCTCCATGACGGCATCTCTCTGGAGCTCTGCCCCTAGAGGCAGCAGACTGTTCCCACACTGCACCCCTGGCCAGGCCATCACTTGGGTTTCTGCAAGTAGGATAAGCCTCATTCTAGAATTCTTCAAATATAATTGGTAAACATCTGAGCTCAAGCAAGAAGGTCCATAGTATAAAGAAATGATTGATGTGTGTGCAAACAGCATGTTGGAAGGAAGGAAGGGAGGGAGGAAGGAAGGAAATCAGTCATCATGGACCACCAGGCAGAAAACAGAGATGCCAGATTTTGTGCCTCTTCAAAATCACCATGAGCATTTGATGATACCTGGTAAGTTTAGAGGTATGGATAGCCTCATTCCCAGAAGTCGCCAGAGCAGGGCCCGGCACTCTGCCAACAAGAGGGCCAAATCCAGCTGGAGTAATATGTATGACCCTCAAGTTGAAAATGGTTTTTACATTTTTATAGGGTTGTTAAGAGAGGGGTGGTGGGGAGAGATGAAATGGCAGGACTTGTCAAAAGTTGTGTGGCCCGCAAAGCTTAAGAATACACAGGATCTAGCCCTTTCCAGAAAAAGTCTGTTGCTCAATCTCAGGACCCTGAGATCATGACCTGAGCCAGAATCAGCAGGAGTCTGACGCTTAACTGACTGAGCCACCCAGGTGCCCTGTAGCATTGCTTTTAATCACTAGAAGTCAGAGCTGGTCTCATTCACGAACAAATAGATACCTCCTTTAGAATAAATGAAGAGGCCATGAGTATTCAAAAAGGAAATTCTCACATGTAAAAAGCATATTGCAGATTAAGAAATGGAATATGATACTCTTTATATGAAATTTGAAGTGGAACATCATTTATGGAACTTACATAAGTAGTAAAAATATAAAGAAATACACGGGAAGGGTAAAGATCAAATCCAGGTTAACAGCTGCCCCTACAGAGGGAAAGGGGTAGGGGCTTCAATTTTATCTAGAATCACAAGTAGATGGACAGATCATAGATTGCTATAAACAGAGGTTGGTATTCCAATATCATTGCCTGGATTTTTCTGGGCACCAGAAATAGTTTATAATAGTGATCTTTAAAAAAATTACTGTTGATCTTCCTAATGGATATTCCAGAAAGCCAAAGTCTTTAGGGTTACGATGTGGGTCACATGAAAGAAACCCTGCATTTTCTGGTTCCTTTTTCAAGATGAATTTATTGAGTGAGGAAGATTTTAAAAATCAACTAGGTTTTTCTGATTTTAGGAAGAAAAGTCAGCAGGGTCCGTGCCTGATTAAGGAGGTTTCTCTACCTCTTCTCCCAGAAATCCTTTTACCCCCTCGGAGTTTCTGACTGAAAAAAGGGAATATCGCATCTTTCTGGAAACAGCAGGAAATGCTGGTCAACATCTTCATCAAAAGACTGTGGACTGGTGGAGGCCAATGCAGGGGAAAGCAGGAATGAGGACCACTGGGGTGGTGACGAGCAGGGGGTGGGGAGTTAAGAGAGGGCTCTGCCCTTCACCGGCTCACAGCCAGACCCGCTGGAAGAGAACAGAATGCAAGCTGAGACAGCAAGAAGAAATCCTCCAGATGAGGCTTCCAGATACGAGCTGCCAGAGAGAGGCAAGACCTGTGAATAAAACCTCGAGGCCAGAGGGAGGTCTCCGCTAATTAGAGTATATAATTTAAGAGGTGAACGCAGCGCAAAGCCCTCGAGGGACTGACTGCAGGTTTAATTAAAGATGGTCTTCCATAACCTTGTCCTTCGTTTAAGATCACTGGCCCGGAGAAATGCTGAGGAAAACAGGTACGCCTTGTTAAACGAATCTCCTCCTTTTTTGAACCTCGGATCCGGAAGGCCATTTCCCACCCATAATTTGGCCCACTGGGATGGCTGTTGGATTTAGGATTTTTGCTCAAGGACCATCTCCCTATGCCAGCCAAATAGGACCCCCCAGGAGGGAAAAGTAATACACATGCATTTCAGTATTAAAAAGGAGAAAGTCTAACCCACAGACAACAACGATCAAAACACAAGTTTTTTTCAGGACTTCGAAGTGTCTGACTACAGAATCCCAGAGCTTGAGAATTCTGGGTACGGATGCTTATCCCCCACAGGCAAGCGCTCAAGACTTACTTTTAAAGATGCCTTACGATGCCCCTGGACTTCCTACAGCTTCCTCTCTCATGGGTTAGCAGAAGCAGATGAATCATGGGAACTGACCAAGAGGGAAAAGGGAGGAGGAAGAATTAAGGGTCTTTAGGGAAGTGATTATTATTTTTTAAACTGAAAATGAGCAAGAAAAGTATTCTGAGTACTTACATGTAGTCTTTTCCTAATTATAGAATTGTAACAGGTGCTTTTTATAGAACAGGCTTATAGACGTGTAAAATCTAATCTTGTTATTTTTCTAATTTATAGATAAAGCAAGCAAGGGGTGGGAACCTAAGGCAGCACCGAAAACCACATAGGGAGGAAGCGGCGTGCAGGGCTGATTCCGAGCCCAACGTTGTGGAGTGAGGGAGTGACAGGTGTCTCATCATTGCAACTACTCAGGCTCCCGATCTGACAAACATACAACCTCATTTCTGCAGGCATCTGTCCACTGCTGGACCTTTTTGCGTTAATTGCTCATTTGCTCCTTTCTATGTCTGGGCAGAATCACTTGCCCTAGGACACCAGGACACTGGGTTGTGACAGATCCAAATATTCTTCTCACTCTATCAATCTCCCAGGACCCACTCGAGGCCCACAGAAAAATCATAATAAAGACCATACCCTTCCCCACCTACTCCCTTGCCATTTTCTGTCTCACAGCTCCTAGGGTATTTTCCTGAACTAGGCCTTTCTCTGTGATATTTGCATTGTGGGAACGAAATATGCTGATCAACAAACCAGAATCACAGACTGCTTAATCTAGCACCCAGGGCCTACCTAATCTAGGCTGAGTTTTGCTATTTTTTTATTTTCAACGTGGAGGGAAGCCCATACTTTGTTTGGGGAGGCCTGTATCACAAGAAGGGAGCCAAAAAACAGACAGCCCCTCCTTCCCTAGCTCAGACAACCGTGTCACTTGGAATCCTAGTGAGAGATCTAGCTTAGACTGGGTTTCTCTGCACAATGAGCATGTAGTGGTGGGAGCTGGTCAGGAAAGGCATGCAGAGGCTGGATGGAGTTATCCAAGAGGAACAGTGGAAGGGCCATCTCGCACCTGCTGTAGCTACTGCTGCTTTTCTGGAGAAAAAAATAAACCCTTCCCCCTGTCCCCAATTCTTCACCGTGTCTTTGGAGATCAGGAAACTGGGTTCCAATTGACCTTCAGCCTCTTCTCTCAGAGGAAAAATGCCTCTGGCTAAACCTTTTCTGCCAGGGCCTGTTGGAACCTTCCAGACTCTCTGAGCAGTCACCCAGGCCCAAGCACACAGGCCAGGCAGTGAGAACCACACTCAGCCAGTCATAGACAGAGGTGTGAGGCTCACAGAGGCCCTGGGAGAGGCACCTTCCACCAACATGTCTTATTCAAACATTGTCTCCTCCTAAAAATACTCAAACATGGGGCATCTGATCAGCTTAGTCATTCAAGCGTCCGACTCTTGACTTCAGCTCAGGTCATGATCTCACGGATTGTGGGATCAAGCCCCTCATCAGGCTCCACGCTCAGCTTGGAGTCTGCTTAAGACTCTCTCTCCCTTCCCTCTGCTCCTCCCCACAGCTCTCTCTCTCTCTCAAAGGAATAAATAAGTGAATGATTAAGTAAATAAATAATCTTTTTTTTTAAAAGAAAGAAAATACTCAGACACTACAGAAATGTAATCAATAGTAAGTGGCCTCCCCAACACCTGACCCTATATTGTTATCAGGATAACAATTGATGACAAAGTATTCTTCTATTTTTTAAAAATGTATATGATTATATGTATATATTGTTTTTAAAAAGTGGGATTACATTAAATTCTCCCGTGTAATTTCCTTTTCTCTCCTGGTAACCAACACCACAGTGGTGTACCTTTCTTAGAAAACCCATATAATGTTTGTAGATAGGCATGAGTTGGTTTCCATTTTTCTCTACTACAAAAACACTAATAAACTTTACACATATATTTGTATAAGTATTAGGTACATTTTAAAAAGTGTAACAATTGAATAAAAAAATATTAACATTTTATATTTTAATAAATATTTCGAAGTTGCCCTCCTAAAGTATGGTATCAGTTTATATGCCTCCTCTGCTCAGTCTATTGGCAAAGACTTTGACCTCCTTTTAGCTTGACTTCTTGTAAATGGAACACGAAGCTGCTCACATCACAGGGTTGCTGTAGGAGATAACTGAAATTCAAATGACATTCAAACAACCATTGGTCAGGTCCCCATTCCCCACTTAAACTAGCCCTCACAGCCTCATAACCTAACCCTCCCCCAAAATAAGGAATTGGATGAAAGCAAATATGCTTATAGTTTAAGGCTCCTACCCGGGATATGGGTGGGTTAACTTGAAGGAGAATGGGTGTCTGGTTGTAGGATCTCCAGCACTGACGTGGTGGGGGGATTACAGAATTAGAGTGGAAGGAGATCTGGGCTTCTGCAAGCTCACCGAGTGGTGCCGCTGACCACCAATTCTACTAACCTACGCTTGTCCCCTAGAAGATTTCTCCTTTTGAAATCCAGGGCACATAGCTTTGCCTCAGAGCTACCATTTAGGAGGAGGACAGAGGGAACCGGGCATTACTTTAAAAACCTGATGGGCAGTATAGTGGGCAAGCTCCATTCATCTTCTTGAGAAGCCAATGTGCTCTGACAACTACAGGTAATTTAAAAGCTTTTATGGAGCCTTGGGTGGGACCCAGTGAAACTTCCCTTCCCAGGCAATTCAATACAAGCATCTGAAAATTTAGTCATAAAACATCCTTCCCTAAACCACAGCAGACATTAACATTGACTTTCCCAATGACCAATGAATAACCCTCAAGGACTTTTCATTAAAACTGACAACACAGAAATTATGAGCCCCTCGGTAATGAAATTAGTATCTGAGGGAGACACTGAATTGATTATTGGTTAGGATTTTAAAGCCCCTTCCTTTCTGCTTGTTTGTGTCTGGATAGTCGTCACCAAATGAACATTAAGTTTGATATTATTGGCAACAAAATGGGAATTCCAGTTCTTTCACAGTTTCTGCCTCCAGGGTCTGGATCTCATTAGAAATATGACTTTGTGTGGCCCACAGTAGGGGTGGATGGGTCATTCTGAATCTCAGGGAGTGGGAGGGGGAGCGAGTACTCAGGCAGGGGCCATTTCTGCTGCTAATATGACATGTACCTCGTGGCATTAAGTATCTTTAGTATTTCCGCCATACAAAGACCATAAATCATGGACCCGTGCTTTGGATTAAATGAGACTCATGATAAGACACAAGCAAAACAAACAGCTAAGAGCTTCCTTCCTCCTAGAAGGTATAAAATATTTTATGGGATTTAAATTCCCAACCCCAATTAAACACCAGCCCCAATAAAACACAATAGCTTTCTTTCTTTGCACACCTATGAAACAACAAAGGAATGCTTCAAAGAAGTGGCTTGTTCTTACCTTCTTTTCCTCTTTTTCTCCCCCCAGGGACAAGATGACCAAGTATGGACTTTTCTCCCACCCGTTGCTCTGCCCCGTATACCAGTATTCACACGCCCATCTCAACGTGTTTGTTTGAGAACCTAAACAAGATGGCAGCAGGGAGTGGAGGCGGGGGTTAGGCTAAGGAAAGATCTTTCTGCAGGTGCCCTCTGGCACCCACCGCAGGCTTGTTAGCCAATGGCGCTGGCGGTTGAAGCAGACTGTGGAGCTGGGCGTGTTGGAGGTGAAGCTACTCTGGAAGCTTACGATCATGGGAACCCCTGGACAGAGCTCAGCGCTGAAGGCAGAAGAGAAAAGACACCTGGAAACTGCCTCCAGAACAAGCCTGTTGTTCTCTGCCAGGCAGGCTGTTACTTGCTCCTGGGGCAGTGTGTCTGGGAGACTCCATCATCCATAGAAGGAATTCAGCAAAGTGGAACATCTGAGTATGAGGTGGGAAGGAAGGAGTTTGGGGAATGCATTCGGGGAGGTCTGAGGCCGAGGAGGAGAGGCTGGCCTTGCCACAAGCTCTTTGTGGGTTCCTGGCAACCCTGGATTCCTGCACAGCCGTGGCCTCCAAAATTCCACACCCTGGTTCTTCTCCAGTTTTTGGTATGGACATTTTAAAACCCAGGGAGAGCACAGACCCTCTCCTCCCCCAATTGTCCGTGTCTCTCTTTTGTGTCCTTCTCCTTTCTGACACACGATCTCTCTCTGCTGCTCTGTGTATGGTTCCGTCTCAGTCTGTTCTCTCTCTCTCTCTGTCCTGCAAAGTCTCAGAGGTTTTGAGGACTCCCCAAAGCCTCCAGGAGCTGTAGCTTTAGGAACATTTAGCTTAAAGATATTGGCAGGGAGTTCTCAGTACACCTATTCAAACAGAAAATAAGATTCAGAAGGAAAAAAAAAACAATTTCTTACTCATCACTAATTTCAGGAAGAGGAAGGTCTCTAGGGCTTTGAGGTATTCTGTTTAAAGTGAGGCAAACCTACACTACAGATTGTACATTTTGGTCCCCACCCCCACAGCCCACACACTGATCCTCGCTGGGATTATAGCTAAAAAGAGTAAGGCTCTGTGCTAAGGGCTATAAAAATATTTCTTAAAGATAAATTATCTTATTTATCTCCTTATCCATGAGAGTTCAGAAAGGGGGTTTTGTCAGTGATGTCCCCTTTTAGGAATATAATCAGCCACAAGCGAGCATTTTCCTGCTACTAACAATAGAAAAACCAAATAGTAAATCACTTAGGCTCAAGCCACTTGTGACCCAGAGGGCGTGTTGGGTTACACTTTCTATGAATCATCCTGCGAACTGACAGGAACCAATCTGGTAGCAGCAGATATTCCATGAACTCTTTTTCTATTTTTGGTTTCAGAAACTGGGCGGACTGGGATACACAAAGATATGACGGTCACAAACCTGCTGTTGGAGTTCAATTTGGGCACTTCAAAACCACAAGTGATAATGTGCTACTCATATTATTCAGCCCCTGCCCGCTCTTTGCTTTAGAGGGAGAAATGTATTTCTATCTTCCAGTACTGACATTAATTCAAGCATGCAGAAACACAAGAGACCTGTGTAGAATTGTCTCCCAACAACAATCACACAGAATTAAGAATATGTATGTAGATGAGATCAAGTCTATATAGCCATGATGGTAAAAGTGTACTTTTCTTTACCCTCATGTGCTTGCTAAGACTATCTACCTCTAGAATCTACCAGATCAAGGTCAGCCCTGAGAAGGCCATCCAGCAGAGTCACTCCTGGAGATGAAGGAAAACTGTACTAGAGATTAATCTGGACTTCTTTCTCCAATGGATGCAAGGAAAGCCCTAGAAAACCGGATTTCCAGGATTGGATTTGTAGTTGCTTTAACATCAGTGTTCTAGTGAAATGCCTGTCCGCCATGTTGTAGTGAGAACACCCATAGAACCAAGAGAAGGGCTGAACGATCCAGTCTTTTAAAAATAATTAATCCTCAGTCAAGATATGCTATGATGGCTTAAATACACTGAGAAAGGGAAACGTTTCTGGCTCGTGCATCCAAATAGGGGTGGAAAGAAACCCCACCAAGTCTGGAGAGACTCTGAGAAGTCAACCATTTTTTCACAAGCAAAATATAAACACACAGTAAGGGATATCCTGAAACCCAAAGGAAATGGCACTAGTTCTTAGTAAAAACTGCAGGCCCCAAGTAAATTTGAGAAGAGGAAAGCGATGGGGAAACTACTGGTATTCCTGTCTATGTCCAATTTGAAAGGGGCTTTTTACAAAGTTCCAATTACTGAATACATTGAATTCTTTTGATTTTTAAGACTGCAGACCAGGGGTCCCTCCAACCCCAAAGTACTTCCCACCAGGCCTTCTTAGGTCCTTTGTGCCATTAGAGGGCCCTGAGTCTAGTGACCAAAGACGGGGAAAAGGAGGAGGCAATGGGGTTGGGAAGAGGGCAGAGAGCACCTCCAAAGTGGCTATTCTCAGAGAAGTTTCCTGAGCAATGGAGGGAATCCTGAGGATCTTTGCCTCAGAAGCAAAAATGATGTGAGGATAGAGATGTATCCATCAGCTGTGTGGCCTGCCTTTCCCCAGGCTGTTAGTCACACAGAAGCCTGGCTCAAGGTCTGGGAGTCTTGCAGAGCAAGAAAGTGGCAAAATCCTAGCACTGGGTGGGAGCAGTGCCCACCCCAGAGCTAAGCCATGGAGCACATTTCTGGCCCCCACTGGCAGCCTCATTGGTGCCATGAAATGGGAAGGGGACATCTCCCAGAAGCTATCCCACCTGCTTCTCCAGGTGCTGGGCTAAGTGCCTGGGCCATACTGGCCGCTCTCGGTGGTGGCCCCTTTGGTCAGTGTCTTCTGGGGACACGGTAGCCATGGTTCAAAAACAGCTCATGTTCCCAACGACTGGGTCTTCTGGGAAAGAGCCAGTATAATTGTGTACTTGTCTATTGTTGATAACGGATTCTGCACAGCATGCTATCTTTTATGGGGGTTTTGGTAGTAAATGAAAATCAGGTATCTGTGTTACAGGAATTGAGAAACACCTTCCTTGAGTTGTTCTTCCTCCCAATTTTGCCTCCTTGGGAAATTGATGGAAGGTACTCCATGCTGAGCCTCCAAGGCCAAGTCCAGAGCTTTCTGTCAGGGGAGAGGGGGCAGGGGACAACAGCACAAAGCCTGGGATCCCCTCTTCTCAGGAGTGAGGGAGAGCCCATAGAGAGCCGAGGAACTGCTCCAACCACAGAGCCTCCCACTCCCCACCTCTCAGCTCAGGGGCTCAGCTCACTTTCGATGCAGCTCCTGGCTTTCACTCCTATGGGGGAAGCTAAGAACAATTTGCCTCTAAGGGGCAAGAAAGCCTAACGGTCAAGGGGCTTTGAATCAGACATAGCACTGGGTTTCAGTATCAGCTCTGGGACCACGTGACCTCCAGGAACCTGCTCAATGTGTCTGAGTTTACTTCCTCTTCCGTAAAATGAGGATAATGCAATCTACCTCATAAGATTCATGTCAGGATTAAATGAAATAAGGCAGGTAAGTACCCAGGACAGTGATAAATAAGTGGGGATTATTATTATAATTGTTATAAATGGATCAAATTTAAACTTAGATTTCTTCACACTCAAGTGGAGCACCAAACTAGAAGTTGGGTACTTTGGAGTCATTCTCCTAGTGCTGGATTATAAACTCTTCTCCAGCAGAAGACAAAATGAGAAATAGTCAATGTGTTAAAGCCACAGATGCCACCTGCTGTAACAGCATCCAAGTGATGAACTGAGGTCAATGAGGTCAGACTTGTATGCCAGACTCCATGAGAATGAGCCAACAGCCCAGTTGGTGCTCAGTCTGGGAACTTGAAAAAGAAAAATATCCAAGGTCTGTTCCTTCAAATTCTGATTAAACGGGATACGACTTGTTTTTAAAGATTCCCAGGTGATACAAATGCATATTCAGTCCTAAGAACCGCTATCCCTGCCAAGAAGGAAACAGTTGAGTTTTCTTGAAGAATCTTTTATTATATTTATTCAGTTGCAAACATGTATTGACACCTTGGATGGATCAGACTCAGGACTAGGTGCTGTATTTACAAGACTCGGTCCCAATCTCAAGGATCCTAGAGTCTAAAAGAAGAGATGAACAGGCGAATAGACAGTAATAATATGGCGGGTACTTGCTGTGATGGGGGTAAATACTAGAAGCTCTGGACATACTTGGGAAGGGCTGTAGACCAGTTTTCCAGAGAGAACCCATGCATGGTCAGGGTAGTCCAGACTCAGGCAAGAGTTTTGCAAAGCTTCAGGGGAGAAAATATCTATGTTCCGGAAACCCTAGATATTCAGTAAGACTGGATGTTAGTGGAAGGCCAAATGATGAGGAGGGAGAGGCAGGGACTAATGCCTTGTAAGAAATGCAGAGGAATTTGGGTTTTAAGTAGGGGGTAGAGTGTAGAGTGATCCTAGCTGTCTTTCAGAAAAATTATTCTGGCTTCTGAGTAGAGAGCAGATCAGAGATAGGCAAGACTGGACATGGGGAAGCCAATCCCCAAGATTGTTACAGAAATCAAGGCAAGATTTAACTAGGGATATGAGAGGTATTTCAGAGGAAGAAGAGCCTGGTGATTGAGAGTGTGCTGAGGGCAGAGATGAGGAATCAAGGAGGAGTCAGGGGAGTCAGGTGATGTGAGGCCCTCAGTGAGGGAAGGACAAGAGTAAGCTGTGTGGCAGCATCAAAGGGCTTCCTGCTTCATTAGCCCATAACCTAAGCTGGTCAGGCCTAGTGGAAATCTGGCACATGCAGTACCTTTGTGTTTCTAGGGTGCATGGCATTCTTGCATAATTGGAGTATCTGACTAACTTGAAATTTTCTTCAGAATTTCTATCATATGGGTAAAAGGGAGTTTAAATTAAATGCAAAGTCTGTGGCCCGAGAGAGGCCCCAGAGCACATGGTCAGGCAGGACCAAATACACTGAGCTCATTCTCACTTTCTTTCCCAACCCGGGAACGTGTCCCAGCACCTCTGCTCTCCTCAGGAGAGAACCAGGATCAAAGGCCTGAAAATTTCTGGGGAATGAAAAGTGAGGTGTAAGGACTCGGTACCCCAGTCTGCAGAACATCTCACAGACTCAAATTATCCTTCAAACATGGCTTGCAATGCAAAGGTGGAAGCAGATTTGTAAGCAGCTCCATTTATTTGAGTAAATAGCTTGTAAATAAATCATTGGTAAACATTACAAAATTAAATACATTTTCCAAAGCTTGCCAGTATACATAAAATTCACAAACATAGTTCTTTTAAAAAATAAAATATGTTCAGAGCACCCTTGTTATAAAATGTCTGACTCCTGTCCTCTGACAGGGCCGCCTAGAGATGCCTTATAGTAGGTGGGGTTTCTGTGGGGAGGCGGTGGGGGCCTCCGGGGGGAAAGGGAGAGTTTCTACTCTGACCTTTTACCCAGCCCACATCCATCTGAATTTTGATCCTTCTCCAAGGAACTGATCAATACTGGGAGGCAGGGGCCCTAAGCCTAGCTCCAAGCAAGGAGGCCAGGGTGCATAACTGGGGCCAGGAGCCAGAATCCTCAGCACATGTCATTGAGAGGAACCAGAAATGCAATCTCCACCACCCTTCCAAAGCAGCCAATGCTCCTATATCAACTTTCTTGAAAGCAGGGGAGGCTTTCTCACCTCTTACCATGTTCAACCCTCCGTTGACCTGCTCTGGTCTAACGCTACCCAGGCATGGAATTGACCAGAGCTATTTCTAAGGAGGAAAATAGGTGATTTGCTAACTTCCTTATGACCTGCTTTCATGGACAGAGAAGAATACACAGTATTTGGTTGAAAGCAGAGAGTTAATTGCTACACAGTGCTCCCTTTTTCCACTGCGAGACACCCCTTGCCGTGGGCATTTCTCTAGAAATCTGAGTAGTTCTTCAAATGAAGGGTTCATAAAATTTTAAAATACCACGAACGAGGCAAGAAGTACATGACCTGGCAAAGCATCTCAATGAATGAAATAATATGAAGTCCATGAATTAAGCCCTTGACCAACTCAACTTTTTGTGGCGTAGCTCATTAAAATAATGGATACGCTGAATTCTTTCACTTTGGTGCAGAAAGTGAATGCTGGAGGGTCAGCTGAAGTCACATGAAGAATAGCTAGTGGCTTCTTGAAAACCCATGTGCTGTGACCTCCAATTAAAGGACAACCACAAGTGTATCCCATCAATGTGAAATAAAACCCACGTCTACATTTTAACTTAGTCGCGTGTAGATATATACAAGTACGAGAAATTTGACATCTGAGACAACTGTACAACTTAAGAAAAAGTATTACCAAACGAGTCGTGAGAAAACCATCATCCCTGTATAGTTAGGTTCTAAACCTGCGATTTCTCAAAGAATATGCTGCTGGGATCAACCCATTCCTGCTTGTCTGCCTGGTTTGATAATCCTTGGTTGTGCTGAAACCAAAGACCTGCTGGTCTTGCTATTAAAATAGTACACTAACAAAACCTCCCCAAACAAAAAAGGAACACTCTTGAATAAATGTCTAATAGAGACCCCCCCCCAAAAAAAATTTTCTCATAAGGGCAACTATGCTTTAATAAATGTCTTAATGAAGCCCAAATCCCAGGACTCTTCTTCGTCTCTGGGAGAGTTGCACCCTGTGCCAGAATTACACGGTCTTCTTCTGTGGAGGGCTCAGCTTCCTCATGCCTCTTATCCGAGAGAGCAGCTCCTGGATAAATTCCTAGAAGAGAGTAGAAGGAGTTAATATGACAGGCTCACTCTACTACAACTGGGGATTAAAATCTGCTTGAATTGTGGTCAACAGCAGTTATCTTGGGTTGATGAGTTTGGTGGGTCAAGCCCAGGGTCTTCAGTAGAGGACATCTTCAAGCAAATGAAGCATGCTTGAACCTCACATCACCATCAATACCTTCTCCCTGTTGCTCTCTTTGGGGGAGAATCAGAGGCTGCCTTCACCCACTGACATTGTCTACATGGCCTCTGAAGGCACTTGTGGTTTTAGATCAGCCTTCTCAACCTTTAATAAACCTTTTATATGAGCACACAAGTCACCCAGGGATCTTATGGCTTCTGACTCAGTAGACCCAGGCTGGGGCCAGAAATTCTGCATTTCTAACTGGCTGCAAGGTGATGCCCATGTTAGTCTCTGGACCATGCCTAGAATAGCAAAGCTTGACTAGTGGTTCTCAGATGTAAGCCCTCATCTAAATCACCAGGGGGACTTATGAAACCAGAGTGCTGGGCCCAAGAATTTCTGATTCAGTAGTTCTTGGGGTGGTGGTTGGGAGCGGGGAGTGGGTCCTGAGAATGTGTACCGCTGAGAAGTTCTCAGCGGACACTTGCTCCTGGCTCCAAGGATCGTTCTGAGAACGACTTATCTAGATCTCAAAAGAGTCTTCTGACTTCTCTTGACTGAAATCAGTTTTTTAAAAAAGCCAAACACGTTTTACATTTACAATTCAGTATATTCAAACACATACCTGCAATAAAAATCTAAAGAATGAATACTTAATATATAGAACACACCCTCTATTTTCTATTCTAATTTCATTTAAAGGGGTTGCAGAGGGAGATCCACTAAAATGATTCCATGTCCTAGTCACAGATGTACACCCAAAGACTAAAGAACAATCTAGAATAGTTCCTATGTTATACCATCAGGAATCTTTCCTTGTCACCTTCTGTTTTAAAATATTTGCTATCTAAACAGTCACATTTATTAGATAATAATTACTTTGTCTTTCTATTTTGTATGTCACAGACAAAGAGGAAAGCCAGACTTTCTGATCAACAAGTGGCAGTCGTGGGTACATCATGAATTTACTGAGAGTGAAAACACTAAGAAATCTTCCTCTTCATTTGGCCTTCTGAGAAACCATATTCTATCTCCCCTTCCAATCATGAGCTCCCAGGCCAAGTGATCCCAGCAACTACTCTCCAGCTCTAAAACACAATAAGCTTAAACATTCAGTATTTTGTTAGCCACCCAAATTTTAACGTTTTTGCTCTTATAAAGTAATATGTGCTTTTTCTAGACAACTTGGAAAATATAAGCCAGCAACAATTACCCTCAGAACGAACCACTAATGTATTTTCCCTTATGCAAATGGATTTTTACCTTATTAAGATCACACTGAATAAATATGCCCTTTTCTTCAATGTAGCATTATGCCAGAAGCTTTCTCCCACAACACTAAATAGCCTTCCTAAAAATTTACTTCAATGGCTATACGATCCTTTATTATATGGATATTCTACCATCTGCTTAATTCCTCCATTATGGATATGTGGTTGGTTCTGGACTTTTTCAGAAGTAGTAACAACGTTACAATTAACATCTCTGTGTATAAATCTGCAGTTTTGAATATTCCCTTTGGAGAGCTTATCCAGAAAAGCGTTTGCATCACCACCATTTCTGATCTTGGGCAGAGTGGAACACATATGAGGCCCTGTTTTAACTTTCTGAACACTATTTTAATTTAAAAAATTCTTAGGATTAACTAAAGCCAAATTTTCACACTTACATTCAGTTTTCATTGTGTCAAGTTAAGTGCATTTCCCGTTTCTCCTCTTGCTATATGGTTTCGACAATATAATATGAAACATATACTTTCAGTTTCATTGATTTGGAACCTACTACTCAAGTGAATTCTGTAGGAAGTTCCAGCATTTGAGTGTAGATCTCCTTTTTTTTTTTTTAAAGCAAAGGTCAGAATCACAAATCCTATCACTTATCTTGTTAATAACTAGTAATTCTTCTGCACTATTTCTATAGCATATTTTTTATAAAGATCATTATAAAAATAAAGATTAAACATGATAAGAAATAATATATCCTAACTACAGACATTTCTTCTTCAAGACAAAAGTAATTTGGTAATTTAAATAAAATTCAAATTATCTCAAAAAAATCAATCATGAGGTATATTAATCTCAGTGATTAAAAAGTTCAATAAATAGGGGAGCCTGGGTGGCTCAGTGGGTTAAAGCCTCTGCCTTCGGCTCAGGTCTTGTCCCAGGGTCCTGGGATCAAGCTCCACATTGGGCTCTTTGCTCCGTGGGGAGCCTGCTTCCCTTCCTCTCTCTCTGCCTACCTCTCTGCCTACTTGTGATCTCTGTCAAATGAATAAATAAAATCTTTAAAAAAAAGTTCAACAAATAACTTGCATTTATAAGAAATTAACATCAATGAAACTCTTAAAGTTTTATATCAACTAATTTATGTCTCTAAGTTAATATACTGTATTACACATATTTTAAAGTGTTCATGAAATTTGTATAATGAGGTATTCCTCAGAGTTAAAAAAATAGCAAGACCAGTACTTATGCCCCATATAGAAACTTATGCAGGATTTTAATGATTGCAGATGATTCTCAAAGAAGAACCAAGAATCTCTAATCAAAAATACTTTGATGACTCTTGTTCCTGTTACTCAAAAATTCTCTATGTAAATAAGAACCTAGCTCATTTACTTCCAAAACAGGTCACTCAGCCTTGGGCTGTGGACACTACTTGAGTCAGAGAAGGGCTGCCCCTTTGTGGAAATGACATCTGATGTGAGACCTGCATTAACAAAGAGAGGCCAGCTCAGAGAAAGTCTGGGGGTCTGGGTCACAGCACACGTTCAAAGGTCCTACAGAGAAACAAGCAAAGAAGTGGGTGTTCCTGGCAAAAAAACGCCAGGACGAGTGGGGTGGGAGCCATGCTGGGGGAGCTAGGGTCAGCTTCCCAGGGTCTCACTGTCCGCAGTAATATGGGTCAAGGCCAGTTCATGGGTTACCACCCACAGTTTGTAACTACATGATGTAGACCAAGGCTAAGAGATGCTGTAGCCCCCAACCACATATACAAGTACTATAAATATAAATAAATATAGATCCATCTTCATAGTTTTATTTATTTATTTATTTTCAGCATAACAGTATTCATTTCATAGTATATTCATATGTAATGTATATTTCTATATTCTATAATATGAATGACATAGTGTGACTACTTAAATGTAAATCAATTAAAATAAAAACAATTTAAAATTCAGCTCCTTATTCATACTAGCCACATTTCAAATAGTCAGTAGCTACATGTGGCCAGTGGCCACCATAGTAGACACTGGATCTATAGAATATTTCCATCATTTCAGAAAATTCTATTGGATGGCGCAGGTAGCAATGTTTTGAATCTTAAGGCTCGATGAGATAAGCTTGGAGGAAAGTGTAAATAGAGGGGAAAAGAAGGCTGAAGACCAAGGCCAGAGGCACCCTAGCAAGCAAGGTCTGAAAGAAGCCCTGGCCCAGCAAAGGAGACTGAAAAGGAGAAACCAAGGAGAAGGGGGGAAAACCCAAGACAGTGTGCTGTTAAGAAATCTTCTACTTTTTTGATTTCTTTTATGCAACATAATTATTTTGAGATTCAGCCACACTGTTGGATTTATTTATTAAAATAGCTCCTTTTGGTTGAGACTGCAATCCATAAGTCAATTTGTGGGGGAAAAAAAAAAACAATGAATGTTCTCCGCAACGTTTTCTAGATCTCAGTGTACAGAGATTACACATCTTTTGTCAGATTTATTCCTACGTGTTTAAATTACTGCTGTTATTGTAAGTAGTATATTTTTATTCCAATTTCCAACTGTTGCCAGCCATAGATTTTCATAGACTTACCTCACATCCTGCAAGCTTATTGAACTTCCTTGTTCCTTCTAACAGCTTTTTGTAGACATTTACCTTTTGCAGATGTTCTTTCTAGAGTTTAGAACTTTCCCTTCTATTCCTAGTTGGCTGAGAATTTTTAACCACGAATAGAGAGATTGCATTTTGCCAGATGTTTTTTCTGTATCAATTGACATAATTATAGGAAGGGCTTTTTCCTCCTAATTTCTTAACACAGTGACTTACACTGATTGATTTTTGGTATTTTGATCCTTCTAAGTATACATGTGTACTGTTACATTCAATTGGACAAAATTTTCTTTAGAAAATTTTCAGCTATGCTTATGTGGAATAGTTGTCTACATTTTTTTTTATTTCTTTGTCTGGTTTTAGTATCAGAGTAGGGCTGTCTTCATAGAATGAGTTAAGAAGTATTCCCTCTTTCTCAAGTTTCTGGAAGACTTTGTATAGAGTTTGTATAATTTCTTCCTTAAATGTCTGGTAAAAATTCCCCTGTGAAGCCATTTGGGTCTGGAGGGTTTTGTTTTGTTTTGTTTTGTTTTCTTTTATATGTAAAAATCTTTTACATTTCTTTTTTTTTTAAATTTTTAAATTTATTTTCAGCATAAGAGTATTCATTGTTTTTGCACCACACCCAGTGCTCCATGCAATTGGTGCCCTCTCCAATACCCACTACCTGGTTCCCCCAACCTCCCACCCCCCACCACTTCAAAACCATCAGATTGTTTTTCAGAGTCCATAGTCTCTCATGGTTCACCTCCCCTTCCAATTTCCCTCAACTCCCTTCTCGTCTCTAACTCCCCTTGTCCTCCATGCTATTTGTTATGCTCCACAAATAAGTGAAACCATATGATAACTGACTCTGCTTGACTTATTTCACTCAGCATAATCTCTTCCAGTCCTGTCCATGTTGCTACAAAAGTTGGGTATTCATCCTTTCTGATGGAGGCATAATACTCCATAGTGTATATGGGCCACATCTTCCTTATCCATTCGTCTGTTGAAGGGCATCTTGGTTCTTTCCAAAGTTTGGCGACCGTGGCCATTGCTGCTATAAACATTGGGGTACAGATGGTCCTTCTTTTCACTACATCTGTATCTTTGGGGTAAATACCCAGTAGTGCAATGGCAGGGTCATAGGGAAGCTCCATTTTTAATTTCTTGAGGAATCTCCACACTGTTCTCCAAAGAGGCTGCACCAACTTGCATTCCCACCAACAGTGTAAGAGGGTTCCCCTTTCTCCACATCCCCTCCAACACATGTTGTTTCCTGTCTTGCTAATTTTGGCCATTCTAACTGGTGGAAGGTGGTATCTCAATGTGGTTTTAATTTGAATCTCCGTGATGGTTAGTGATGATGAACATTTTTTCATGTGTCTGATAGCCATTTGTATGTCTTCATTGGAGAAGTGTCTGTTCATATCTTCTGCCCATTTTTTTTATATGATTGTCTGTTTTGTGTGTGTTGAGTTTGAGGAGTTCTTTATAGATCCTGGATATCAACCTTTTGTCTGTACTGTCATTTGCAAATATCTTCTCCCATTCCGTGGGTTGCCTCTTTGTTTTGTTGACTGTTTCCTTGGCCGTGCAGAAGCTTTTAATTTTGATGAAGTCCCAAAAGTTCATTTTCGCTTTTGTTTCCTTTGCCTTTGGAGACATATCTTGAAAGAAGTTGCTGATATCGAAGAGGTTACTGCCTATATTCTCCTCAGGATTCTGATGGATTCCTGTCTCACGTTGAGGTCTTTTATCCATTTTGAGTTTATTTTTGTGTATGGTGTAAGAGAATGGTCGAGTTTCATTGTTTTGTTTTGCTTTGTTTTGCTTTGTATTGGTAGGTTGTGTCTTTCAAAGCATTTGTCTATTTCATAGATGTCATTGAATTTATTGGTATGAGGTTCATAACCTCGGTACAAACTGTACTGATGTCACCTCTCTCATTCCTGACATTGATAATTTGTCTCCTATCTTTATTTCCATTTGGACTAGAGGTTTATCAATTGTATTGCTCTTCTCAGAGAATGAGCTTTTGTTTCACTGATTTTCTTTATTCAATTTCTGTTTTATATTTCACTGATTTCTGCTTTCATCTTCATTATTTCCTTTCTTCACCTTACTCTGATTTTAATTTGTTCTTCTCCTAATTCCTTAGGTGTATTTTAAAGCCATTTATTTAAAACCTATTTCTAGTGTTATATATATATATTCACTTCTAAGCACTGCTTTGGCTGCATCTCACAAATTTTGGTATAATGGGTTTTTACTTCATTCATTTCAAAATCATTTCAAATTTTACATTTGATTCCTTCTTTGGCCCAGGAGTTATTTAGGAGTGTGTCATTTAGTTTTCAAATATTTGGGGATTTTCCAGACATCTTTCTCTTACCGATTTCTAACTTAATTCCATTATTCAAAGAATGCACTTTGTTTGACTTGAATCTTTTAGTATATGTGCTGCCGAAGCAAGCACTGACTTGAATCTTTTAAAATTTGACACTTGCTCTGTGGCCCAGAATATGTCTGTCTTGGTAAATGTTCTGTGTGCATTTATAAAGAAACAGGCTAACTTCAAGCAGACCTTCTACCACTGTGTTCATTTGGCCTCCTGCAATGTGACTTGTACGCACAGAGAACACACCAAAAGAAGGGATGAACAAAGTGGTTCCCCCAGATGCAATATTTCTACAAGAAAATGATTCCCTAACCACAAAGGTCATGATCTTTTGTGATACTCAAAAAGGACCTTTATGACTCTTTTTTGACCTTTTAATCCTCAGCTAAAAGGATAGGTGAGGATGGAGGCAAACTCCCTGGTGCATGTGGGTTCTGTATGAGGATCTGGCTCTGGTCGTGCTCAGTCTAAAGAAAACAAAGGGGAATTCATATTTGCTGAAGGCCTTCTCTGTGTAGCCTACTTATACATACCACCATATTTAATCTAATGTAGTTTTATCATGTCTGTTGTACAGATGAGAAAAATAGAAGTTCTAGTTCATTAAAAGTCCTTGTCCAAGGTCACAAAGCAAATACTTTGAATCCAGATCTCTTGAAGTAAGTTGAACTCCATAAATAGGTACCAAGCCCCCACCATGTGCCAGACTCCACCCTACTTGCTGGGATGTAGAGGAAATAAGAGGCCCCGCCTAACAGGGGCTCCCAGGCCAGTAGGGAAGGAAGACAGAGAAATAGGTTCTGTCCACCTAAGACGCGGGCCACAGTGCTACGTGTGTATGTGAGAGCCCTGTGGGCAGGCGACAGCACACACCATCCCTGACCAGCCCAGGCCTGGGATTGTCCCTGCCTCTCCCACTCTGCCTCTCCCAGGGGATGACAGGCTAAAAGAAGGTCATAAATCTAGGAGACTTTGAAAGATGAGAAGTTCTGTATCAATTCAAGGTATCTAGAATCTAGAACCAATGCCCTGGAGTGACAGCCTAGCTTCCTCTCTCTCCTCCTCCTCCTCTCACTCCGCCTCTCTCCTTATAGGTATCCCTTTTTTTAGTTGAATCTCTCTCTACTGGTCTGTAAGATCTGACCATTCTAGTTTCCTAATGTTTGAAACAGTATTTTATAGCAAACTGCTGGAATTTTAAAGAGGCAAACAGACATTGCCCTGACCCATCATTTCAGAATGACTGGCATCTGTTTTGTTAGGCCACCTGAGCAGTTTTGTCCAAATGCTCTCCAAGATCCCAGGTCTGCAACCCACCCCCCACCCCCAGCTACACTGTTTCTGTGGGCTGCTGTGGGCCAGGCTGTGCTCAGGGCCCCGAAACTCGCCTCTTGTTAAACATCTCGTGGGGCGCCTGGGTAGCTCAGTCAGTTAAGTGTCTGCCTCCAGCTCAGGTTCTGATCTCAGGGTTCTGGCATCGAGTCCCTGGTCAGGCTCCCTGCTCAGCAGGCAGTCTGCTTCTCCCTCTCCCTCCGCCCCTCCCCATGCTTGTGCTTGTGCTTCCTCTCTCTCTCTCAAATAAATAAAATCTTAAAACAACAACAACACCTTTCTAAATGACTCTGGGCCCCTACCCCCGACCTCAGTCCTGGGCACTACTTTCATATCTGAGCTGAGAACACTCCGCATTCCCATTTCACCCATTAACCTACCTGAGGACGACTCCTTCTCACAGTATATACCTTTCTATTTTGTCTGGCATAGTGCCATGCTCTCACGAGCACTGAATTTCTGTCTGGGGTTCGGACACAACTCATACTTACTGGGCACCCTCTATGTGACAAGCAGTCTGGGCATTTTCAGGTACTGTCTCATTCAATCCTTATAACAGTCTTAGAACATAGGCTCAGAGAGGTTTAGAGGTTCACCCGAGGTCACAGAGCTACTGAATGGTCAGACTAAGGTTCAAACCCTACATTTCTATAAGCCATCAGAAACCTGGTCTCCTCGCTGGGGAACGGATGGTACAATTCCCTCTCTCTGTATCATGATGCCCAGGGGGGACATCTTTTTTAGTAAGCAACCAAGATGAGTAATTTTAGTCTAATTACAAACAAAACTAAAATGACTTCAAGTGTGTGTGATAAACACAGTGATCCTTTAATTTTACACATGGGGAAGGGCTGACCAGAGATGTAAAGGACTGTTTCATACGTAAGCTCTGGAAATCTGTCTCCAGAGCAAGAACCTTCCCTCCATTCTGCTCACAGCCTCTTCCCAACACATGAATATCTCAGAAGCCCTAAGTTGCTGCCTTCTAGACTCTAGCTAACTCATAAATTAGAAAAGAAGAAAAAGAGGAGGAGGAAAAGGATGGAGCAAAAATGAGAGAATGAGAGAAGGGAAAAAGGAAGAGGAGAGGGAAGCCGGAGTGTTGACCTTTCTTCTGCCCACTGAAACCCAGGTTCTAACCAGCCAGCTGACTCCTCGGGGCTCCCCACAGCCACGTGCCCCTGCCAAGCTCTCTTCATCTGACCCTGCTAAGACAACTTTCTCTCTCTCCCTCTTCCTTCCTTCCCTCCTTCCTTCCTTCCTTCCTTCTTCCCGCTCTTTCTTTCTCCTTTCTTTCTTTTCTTTCTTTTCTTTCTTTCTTTCTTTCTTTCTTTCTTTCTTTCTTTCTTTCTTTCTCAGAGCTTGCCCCCTCTCCTCTACATTCTCTTTGTAAGTCTCTGACTTCCACCCTTCACTCTTCTTTTTTGGCCACTTACTTCTGCCCCCTGATCTGCTGATGGAATGTGGGCATTCTCCAAAGCCTGGTTCCCAGCCTTCTCAAGGCACTGTCTCTCAGTCAGCCAATTTCCTCATACTCTCAGGCCTCCTCTCTGTCTTCCCCCTTGAGATCCAGGCCTGCATTTCCTGTGGCTCCCAGAGGTCTCCATAGGGAAGTTCCATGGGCACACCAGTCTCAAAATGACCAAAAGCAAACTCACTGTTACCTATCCTTTCTTCTAACTGTCCCTCACCCTGAGGAATTCACAGTTTTTATTATTGGGTCCTGAACAAACCATCATAAAGATCTCATTTACCTCCCAACTAATCTATAAGTTTAATGCAGTTCCAATCAAAATATAAATATTTAAGAATAGTCAAGATATTTTTAAATTTTTTTATTAACATAAATGTATTGTTTGCTTCAGGGGTACAGGTCTGTGAATCATCAGTCACACATTTCACAGCTCTCACCATAGCACATACCCTCCCTGATGTCCATCACCCAGCCACCCTATCCCTACCCTCACCCCCCAGCAACCCTCAGTTTGTTTCCTGAGATTAAGAGTCTCTTACGGTTTGTGTCCCTCCCGGGTCCCATCTTGTTTCATTTTTCCCTCCCTTCCCCCCACCCCCACCCTGCCTCTCAAATTCCTCATATCAGAGAAATCATATGATAATTGTCTGTCTCTGACTGACCTACTTCGCTTAACATAATAGCCTCTAGTTCCATCCACATTGTTGCAAATGGCAAGATTTGGGGGGTTTTTGATAGCTGCATAATATTCCATCTTATGTATATTGAATAAGAAAATCCTGGCCCTTGCTAAGAACTGATTATAAAGCCCTGGCAAGGGGCACCTGGGTAGCTCAGTCGGTTAAGCATCCACTCAGGTTGTGATCTCAGGGTCCTGGGATCGAGCCCCAGTGTTGGGTTCCCTGCTTAGTAGGGAGTCTGCTTCTCCCTCTGACCCTCCACCATCTGCCCCCACTCATACTCTTCCTCTCTCTCTCTCTCTCTCTAAAATAAATGAATAAAATCTTTAAAACAAAATAAAATAAAACAAAATAAATCCCCGATAATTGTGACAGTGTGCAGTGATAGACAAACAGCAAGTTCTGCATATCAGGAAAATGTGATATACAACACAAGATGATTACCTGTCAGTGGGGGTAAGGGCATAAGGATGGACTGATTGCGTAATAAACGGTACTAGAACAACACAGCTAAGGTAAAGTTAGATCTCTATTTCACACCATACACAAAAGTAAGTTCAAGATGGTTTAAATATCTGAGTGTGAAAAATAAAAGTGAAACGTTTTAGCAAAAAATATAAGATGATTATCTTTTTTTTTTTTTTTTTTAAGAGAGAGAGTTCAAGCACTGGGGGGAGGGGTAGACGGAGAGGGAGAGAGAGAATCTTAAGCAGGCTCCATGCCCAGCACAGAGCCCAACCCTGAGATCATGACCTGAGCCGAAATCAAGAGTCACTCACTCAACTGACTGAGCCAATCAGGTACCCGAAGGAGACTGTCTTTAAGACACTGGAGTAGTAAACACTTTCTTAGGCGCACATCTTTTAAAAGCGTAAGCCATAAAGGATGTCACGGATAAATCTGATTTCAATTAAAATGTAAAACTTCTATACACAAAAGACAACACAAGCAAAATAAGCTTCACAGTTTGTGAAACATATTTGCAACCTACACAAAGGTCAAAGGATTGTCATCCACAAAATACAAACAACTCTTAAAAATCAATAAGAAAAACACAAACAACTTGAAAGCAGACAAAGGATTTGAAATGGAAATCCCCAAAAAGGAAACATAAACAAACAATAAGCACATGAAGAAAAAATTGTGTTCAATCTTACTAGTGAGCAGTTAGGAAAAGGTGTGCTAAAACAACGAGATCTCCTCAGATTGGCAAAAAGTTTTACCGTTTGGCAATACCAGGTATGGGGACGACGAGGTTAAGGAGAATTCTTAAATTCTGCGGGTGTGCATGCAAGCCGGGGCCAACTTTTAAGAGCAACTCCATTTCTTGGTATATTCCTTGGAGACTCTTTGTATGCGAGTCAACAGATCAGGAGTTTTTATCACATCATTATTCATAATAATAAGAAACTGGACACAGCGTAAATGAGTGTCAGCAGAAGAAGGGATAAGCACATTAATACATCGGAATGCCACACAGAAGTGAAAATGAATGAACCAGAGCCTCCTACATCAGCAGGAGCAAATCTCAGAAATCTAATATTGGGCAAAATAAGCGAGCTGAAGAAAATTTGCAAAACATTACTTACATAGTTCTGCAGCATGCAAGATAATCCACATGCCTTTCTGTCACTCCTGCTTCGTTGCCAGAGCCCCATTCCTGTCTACCTAGCATGGTGTGTAATATACAAGAGTTCCTGGGCAAAGGTTTGCAAAGTAAAGGAATACATGCGTGGACTCATTAAATCACACAACAGTGGCAGTGAGGGGAAGGAGCGGAGAGGGGAGACACTAGCAGCCCTGTGCACTCATTCTGCGTGTGTGTGCATGCATGGGCATGTGTGTGTGTCAGGGGGGGTTGTACAAAGTATCTATTGGCCCCCACTACTATGGAGGAAGGTTCTAAAGGTTCTCCTTTCAGCACTGGAAAACTAGCCAACATGGGGGAGTTAGGCAAGAGGAGAAGCATCCGGGGAAGCATGCAGCCCAGGAAGCGTGTGTGCACACACGGGTTCACAAGCACACGCACACACGCACAGAGAGCTTAAAGAAACAATAGAAAGAAAAGAAATAGTTCCAGTGACCTCGTAAACCTGACTACATAACACGCAGCCCCCTGACTGATGAGAGACATCGCAGAGCCAAAGCATGTTTGTGAAGGGATCTGGCAGCAGCCGTGAAAACAGACGGTCCTTCCTCGCTCTGGAGTTTCTGCCGGGTGGCACTGTCATGGGGCACAGCGTCCCAGTGCCACGTTCTGCTCTGAGCTCTCATCCCTGCACCCCTCCTGCGCCCCATGGCTTTCAGCTTCCACCCCCTCTCGCCTGCCCCGGCCAGGACCAGAGGCAGCAGATGGACACTCAGTCTGTAATTATCACCGTGGCCAGGCATCTGGGACCTTTCCCTTGTCACTCACAGTGACTCATGTTACATTCATTGATGTTCTGCGCTGCTGTAACAATGATGGGTCCAACGGAAAGTAGGAAAAGGAGAAACCACAGTATATTTGCAGATCACTGCTTTGTGCATAATTAAACCAACTTCTGTCATAATTTCAGCATTTAGAGTCATTTAAAAAGACAAATGGATATTATGTGGCAGCCCTTGAATTATAAGTCTTTCCCCACAAAAGGACTTTTTGAAAAATATGCTTAAAACTGTTGCTTGGTACATACTGTCACCGATCACAATAGTTGTGCAGATCAAGTGAGCTTCCATAAAAGGTGCCCAGCAGAACTCTGAAGGCTCAGCCCGCTTTTCCAAAAAATATCATCCACCCCTGATACAGAGTGCAGGGTGGAGTGGAGAGAGAGAGAGCAGATGGAGATCCTGAAGGCTGGGATCCGCGTGGCTCAGTGACTCCCCCTTGTACTGTCCCCTCTTTGTCACCCCAATCAATGCACCAGTCACTTCCTTAAAAGGCATATTCACGGGGACCATCTGCTTAGTCTCACTGCCCAACGACAGCAAACCCAAGTCAACCGACCCAACTTTCACAGATCAACCTGACAGTTCCCAAAAGCCGGACATGCATCAGAAGACATGCGGACTACGGACTCTGAAAAACAATCTGAAGGGTTTGAAGAGGTGGGGCGGGGGTGGGAGGATGGGGGAACCAGGTGGTGGGTATTAGAGAGGGTACGGATTGCATGGAGCACTGGGTGTGGTGCAAAAACAATAAATACTGTTATGCTGAAAATAAATTAAAAAAAGATTAAAAAAAAAAAAAGACATGCGGATCAGGCAAAGCATGATCAGGGGGAGGAAAAGAAGAATTTCCAAATCTACTGAAGTTTAAATAGGTGAGGGTGACGGAAAGGCAGTACTCCCTCTTTTAAAAGTGACGGCAGCAACCGAGAACTATTCCAAATGGCAAAACGTCCCTGCCGAAGAACCAACCTGGCATTTAGAGAAATCACACTGTAAGTTTTTATCAGCTTGCGTATGCAGGTCACGTGTAGGCAGGCCGTGAGTCAGCACTGGCAACAGGCAGGCCGTGAGTCAGCATTGACAAACAGCTTTGGGGGGTTCCCCAGCCCTGTGTCCTCCCACCCAGCCAGGATTTGCTCCCTGCCATCTGAGGCATTTCAGCACCACAAGTGCCGGCATCACTCGCAGGTGAATATTTAATTGTCCCCCTCTTTTTAGAGGGGTGGGGAGAGTGTTGTTTATCCTTAGAGAGGTTCGTGTGCTCACCGTGCACGGCAGAACGGTCCCATTTTCATGATCTGAAAAGAGGTTTATGAAATCTGTTACGGGGAAGAGTTTGTGCCTGCTCTCATTATAACCCCTGCTGCCCACGGAAATTACAGAAGGTCATAAGTGCATCCTGGTTGTTTCCTTCTTTCCTTCTTCAAACTTAAGGCCACTTGACACTGTGCTGTCCATTTATGTTCTTGACTATCTGCCTTTAGAGATTACTTTGTTGTGCTGGTGAAAGCGGTCCCATTCATCTATTTTAGAGACTCGGGCCACTGCTCTTAGACTAATTGTTTTGTACCCGGAGTCTAACCTTCATTTGTATGTGGCACGACAGTTCACCTGCCTCCCGCCACACTCAGCCTCTCCGGCATTCAATTCTTCCTTCACTTCCTAATGACTGGCTTCTCAGAATTAGTACACCTGCTATTTGGACAATGTAAAATAAAACCCACATCAACAATCCCACCGCAATAAACCATCAGTGGAATAAATCCAGCAAAATTTTAATCTCTAACTTTATAATCACTAAGAAAAACTGAAGTAATTTTATCAAGGGCCCCATTATCAATGAGAGAGAATATTATTTGTTACCAACAACTAAATCTTGTTAAAATGACATCTTACTAAATTTACAAGCGGTGAGATTTGTTTCTGATTATGACTCCCTTTTCTAACGATCTAGAAATCCAAAAGTCATGTGTCAAATTGTCTTTAATTGGCGTTCTTTCTTCTGTCTAAATTAAGTCCAAACCCAGGAAGAGAATGTGGAGCTGTTTATAATTTGGGTTGATCAGCTTCGAAAACATGTTCATTCTGAATTTAATGAAAGAGGAAAAGGCCATAAAATCACCAACAATCGTTCAAAAGTGCCAGCCACTTAAAGACCCAGTATCCTTGAAAGCCTGTACCACTTCCATCATGTGTTTTTAAAAAATAACCATCGTTAATTACTGGGGGGAGGGGGTTGGGTTCCCTGGGTGGCTCAGTTGGTTAAGCAACTGCCTTCAGCTCAGGTCATGATCCTGGAGTCCTGGGATCGAGTCCCGCATCAGGCTCTCTGCTGAGAAGGGAGTCTGCTTCCCCCTCTAACCTTCCCCTTCTCATGCTCTCTCTCTCACTCTCTCATTCTCTCTCTTTCAAATAAATAGATAAAATCTTTAAAAATAATTATAATAATTACTGGGGAAGGCATCTAAAGCCAGACCTATACGGCTCATCCTATAACAGCATCTACCTCTTCTTTCCTTATGTCACAATTATTGTCATCATCATCATTATCACTCATCTCATGGCCATCCCGCTTCTAAGAGTGGTAAAGAATTTCACCTTGCCCCAAAAGAGGTCGTCTTTGCCCTCAGTTCCTGGGAGGTGAGCTCTAAGCTCTGGACTGTCTTGCCTGATAAAAGTATCTTTCTTTACCCCAGGGCCCTTGACCCACACTAGAGAGTATTGGGGGAGGAGCTTTGGGTGATGTGATATCAGCTCAGTATACCAAGGGACTGGTGACTGAAGTCAAGCTCATGGGCAATCTACGTAACCAAGTCCCAGTAAAAACTCTGGGTGTCAAGGCCCTGGTGAGCTTTTTCCTGGTTGGCAAGAGTCTGTACACAGTGTTGCATGTCATAGCTAAGAGAATCAGTGTTGCCCAGGACGCCACCGAGAGAGGACAGCTGGAGGCCCCGTGTTTGGAACTTTCCTGGACTCTGTCCCATGTACCCTTCCCTTGGCTGATTTTCATCTGTTGCCTTTGACTGTAATGGAATGAAATGATGCATATAGAAGCGCACAGTGAGTGCCATGGGTCCTTCTAGCACATTGTCAAATATGAACATGGTCTTGGTGACCTCTATGCTTACAATAGGTGCTGGAAATGAGGATGGGCTTGTGGACTGGAAAGAGACATGTGGAGTTTTGCTCCATGACTGCATGTCCTCGGCAAGCTTATTTAATCCTTCCGGGTTGATTTCCTCAAGGAAGACAACCTGAACCAGGTTTACAAATATTCCAAAGGGGTGCTGGTGCTGAGCTAGTAAGAGTTCAGAGAAAGGCAGTGAGAGGTAGACAGAACACAGATGTGGACTCAAATATGGGTCCAAGTGCGAGCTTCAGCACCTCCTGGCTCCTTCTCCCTGGGCAGAGGACACCTGGTGCCTAACGAGCCCTCAGGAAAGTGTGTGAGGGACAGGCATATGGCGACCAAAATCCTTTTGGCTACTTGGTAAAGCTACTCCTGTTTCTGGTTAATAAATCCCAGTCCTTTATTACTAACCACCCTAATTACACTAAAACATAACAAGGCTTTCCTAGCCAATGGCTACAACCTCTAGAATGTCATAGTCATTGATTTCAGGCTTTCTTTGGAAGCTCCCAATATCCTCACTCTTCAGAAAGATTGTTCTAAAGCTGACAGCTTCCAACGGGTGTATTTCAACTCATTAATCCAGCATTCAAGCTCTCTTCCTCATCCCAGCCCCAAACTGCAGTCTTTCTTGAGGAAACCCCATGAGAGCTGAGAAGAAAGAAGGTTTCTCTGCATGGAGTCACTCTGACCCATTTATAATGGAGTGAAATGGCTATTTCCTTGTCTTTCTCTAGCAAGTGCAGAGCCACTCAAAGCACATTCCAGTAGGCAGTTTGGTAACTAACTTGGAGAACGATGGGATAAGCTGACATCCTGGCATTTCTGGCCTTTTATTCCTATTTTAATATCCTTTGAACACTTAATTCTCACCATAGTCAACTGTGAACTTAGGAGAGACTGTTTTCTCAATGGATGCCCAGGTTCACTGCGTTATCTAAGTCCCTAGATTCATTATAGGCACATAGATGTTCAATAAACATTTGCTGAGCAAATGAGTAGAGAGAAGATAGCAAAATGCCAAGCCATGTCTCCTCCAGTCACACACACAAACTTTCTATGTTAGAAATACCCAGTTTCTCTCTTGTGTCCACCGCAATGAGCTCAGAACAGGAGCTCTGAGCACTACCATGAATTCCACGTATACATAGCTGAACGATATTTTGCAGGACAGCTTAAAATGCTAAATGGAGCAAGACCAATGTGAGCGGGGTGAGTAACAATGGGCCCCACAAAAGTCGGTCAGAAAAGTGAGATGCAGTCACCAAGATGCCATGGTGAAAGAGGGAGATCCTACCTTCCCACCATCAACATGGAAACATGGAAAGAACAACAATGCACGCCTGCCTTTTCGAAACCACTGGTCAATTTCTACTGCAAATCATGATCAGATATCCATTTCCTGTACCATCATGTGTCTGTGACATTTCCGTGACCCGACAGATTACTAGGACCCAGATATGCCTCTCACCACCTACTCATAGGTAGTCATCCTGTGTAAAAGCCTGATGCATATCAACCTACAGGCTCTGATTGCTAAATGCACAGAAAAAAAAAATATGATGTTTATCAGAGAACAATGACACAGCCATCATCAACTATAAAAAGAGATTCCTACGAGTCCATTGACTGGACTGACAACTCCCGTAACAGATGGTAAGACAGATGCCCTCGAGCCCAAATTAAAAGCATTTTCTGTCCACCATAGCAGTAAGTGGAAATGCTCCTGTGTGATCCTAAGATTTGAAAACCATGCAAAGTAAGAATGAGAAATAGGACAAGAAGCTCTTCCCCAGCCTGGCTAGCTGGCCCCAACAGCCCATCTCAGATTTCTCTAATGTTCACCAGGCTGTCACTACTGATCATTCAAATCCAAATATCAACCAAAATTAAATGACTCCTTTTCCTCTTGCATTATATAAAAACATTATTTTTCTACATTTAAATGAGCTCTGTTTTAATATCAGCTACATCAGAAATGTCATTTACTCAGGGGGAAAAAAATTAAAACACCATTCTTACTAATCAACCACAAATGCATTAGTGTGGTGACAATTACATCGCTGTGTCTTGAAAGGCCAAGTCAGAAAAGATTTGCACATTGAGAGTCCACAGCTAAGAATACGAATCAAAATGAGAACATACAAGTTCTTTTTTGATTAACCAGCGCCCTCCCTAAAATGAAACCATGGACCCAAAGCACATGACACACCAAAAACAATATCACTTCTGTGAAATTAGCAAGTTCTTTAAAGCACACTCTTCAAGCTGAATAATTCAAGATGTCATTATTGGAGAACTGGGGCATTTTGCATATTTAATATGTAATGGAGAAATATTACCTTATATAGAACAAGATTTGACTAACATGTGTCAAGCTCTATGCTGGGTGCTTTTGTACATATCCTGACTTCTCCAACTATTAATTATATCACTTCAGGCAAATGACATAGCCCTTCTATGTCTCAAATTCCTGATAACAATGGTGTCAACCTCACAGTTTTGTTGTGGAGAAGAAATAAGTTAATACATGTAATGTACTTAGATCAGTCCCTGACATGTGCTTAGTAATTATTGAGCTATTATTATTATTATTATTATTATTGCTATCTCTAAAATTATCAGTGCAAATACTGGTTATGAAAACCCAGAGAGGTGGTTATTACCTCCATTTTACAGGGGAGGAAATGGAGGCTCAGAGAGGTTGAGAAAATGCTGAAAGTCACACATACGTAGAGCTGTTGCTCACATAAAACTCTTGTCTTAGAGGGCGCCTGGGTGCTCAGATGGTTGAACATCTGATTCTTGATTTTGACTCATGTCGTGATCTCAGGGTCCTGGGATGGAGCCCTGGGTGGGGTTCCACTCTCAGCAGGGAGTCTGCTTAAAGATACTTCTCCCTCTCCCCCTTTCCCACTTGCATGCTCACTCTCTCTCTCTCAATCTCTCTTTATTTTAAAGAGTGTTGAGAGTCACATTTTAAAATTTAAAATTTTAAAATCTCTCTTAAAATTAAAAAAAATTAAAAAAAAAAGACTCTTGTCTTAAAGTCCAGTCTTCCCACCACTCACCCCACCTCAGCAAGGAGACTATAAATAAATGTCCCCGAGAGATGTTTTCCTTACATTAGTTAACTTCAAAGTGACATAAAATTGTATGCAAATTCCTTTGATCAAAAAAAAATAGCACCTTCAGAATGGACTACTTTGAAAAGAACATTGTTAATTGGTAGGCACTTCATTGAGATAGGACAAAGTCCTTTGAGGTCCTAAATGTCTTTCCAAGTCAAGTAGCTCAGGGAGCCAAGCAGGGGGAAAGAATGAGCACAATATCAAGTGTCTGAATCTCAGGGTTAAGTCTTCCCTTTGCTCACTCCTGTGAGGTCAGAGACAAAATAACTGTCTTCTTCAGGTCATGATGGTGAGGATTAAATAAGATAATGTTTGTTACTGCAATGTGAACTCTAGAGCTTTGGGAAAACAATAAGGTATAATTTTTATCATCATAACCCAACTGCCAACCTTTTCTGAAATGACCCCTTTAATGGATGAATGAACTTCACTGAAATTCCTTAGCATTTGTCAGCATTTCTATTTCTAGAAACCATGAGCTAAAGGACACAGAGAAGTTCACATGTAAATGCTTTTTCTTCTTTCTTCCTTTGGAACTCCAAAGAGAATTCAAATATTACATCTTTCATCTCTTAAACCTCATCATAAAAACCAGATGAGGAATACTTTTGTTCTGGGGGAAGCAAGACTCATCATTTTCATTTAACTGCCTGGCTGTTAACAAGTGTGAATATTTTGCTTTCTAGATACTGCACAACTGGAAGAGAATAGGTCTCATGAAAGCCCAACCTTTCTTACCTAAATACCAGAACATGAACTGTCCCACTAGAAGGAGAAGTGAAGAAGGGAATGATTAACTGAGTAAATGGCACATCTACACCGAGTCTGGACCTACTCTCAACAGCAACCCCCCCACCCCCACATCACACGTGATCAGTGACGCAATCTATCCCGTCTTGACTATTCTACTATTCTTGTTTAACCTTTCACAACAATTTAATATAACTCTCCAATATCTAGTTAATTTCCTTTTTTAAGATTTAATATATTTATTTGAGAAAGAGAGGGAAAGCACAGAGAGAGCGAGAGGGAGAAGCAGACTCCCCACCTAGCAGAGAGCCCAACGCAGAGCTCGACCCCAGCACCCTGAGATCATGACCTAAAGGCAGATGCTTTAACCAAATGAGACACCCAGGTGCCCCTAATTAATTTAACTCTTCCATTAATTCCCCAGATAACTATAAACAAAGAAGTTCTTTTCCCAAAAAAGCTGATGGTGAGGTCTCTTGCCTCCATCCTTGTCCTTGTTTCCAGAAAGCCTCTAATCCAACTATCAACTCCTCAAGGAGTTTATATGGTCCAACTCTTAAAAAAAAACAACAACAAAACCTGAATCTTTTCGGTAAAAAGGTGTTCAAATAGTGACATTTTGAGTTGAGTTGGGACCACTTCTTCTGCACACACACCACCACCACCACCACCACCACCATCACCAAAAAAAGTTGGTTTGTAACCTAATCAGTCCATGGTGAGACCTACCAGTAGACAAGCTGCGCTCATGCTACATGGATTTAATCAGTTTACTGGGTCCTAACGCTCATAGACACGCTGTCAAAAATAGGCAAGGACAGATGAAAACAGAAAGAAAAAAAGTGAGATTCAGAGAAAACAGAGACCACACAGGGAGCAGAAAAATCTTAAAAACAAAAATAAGGAAATCAAACATTTGTTAATATCCTCAAAGAGAAAAAAATTATAAAATGTGTCCATGAAACACTAAGAAATAGTAAAACAAAATACTGAACAGAGAGCAAGAAAGTGCTCTTAAATATTAAAAATAACACAGCTGAAATTTTAAAATATCAGTAAAAAGACTAGATAGTAAAGTCAGAAATCTTTCAGAAAGTAGAATAAAAAATCAAGGAGATGGATAATGAAAGGAAAAAGATAAGAAATTAGAGGCTCCATCCAAAAGACGTAACATCTAAATAAAAGGAGAGCCAGTATTATAGAATACTGAGGAAGAAATTGGTAATAAATAAATAAATTAATTAATTAATTTTGAAGAATTGAAATACATATAACTACAGACTAAAAGAGTTTGCAAAGTACCCAGCACATGAATAAAAAAGGACCCATACTGAGGCATATCACCGTAAAATTTCAAAGTGTGGATAATCCTAAATGTAATTCAGGGGGGAAAATAGGTCACATATAAAAGTCTAAGAATGGAAGTGGCATCAGACTTTTAATATGAGAAATGATTAAAAAATAGGATAATGCCTTAAAATTGAGCTTTAATAATAAATTTTATCCCAGAATTCTATACCATCCAAGCGATTAATCAAGATACATTTTTATACATGCAAGGACTCAAAACATTTACCTTCTATGCATCTTTTCCCAAAAACCTACTGGAGGATGTACTCCCACAAAAATGAGGAAGACTGGGATTTAAGAAACAAAGCATCAAACAGGACAACAGTGAACAGAAATCTTATTACAGTAGCTACTCAGTAGACCCAGAGAATAACTTCTCCAGATTGGTGCATAGGGGCACCACGAAGAAAGCCTGGGGTGGGAGCATAGTAATGACAGGTTTGAGTATACAGAAAAGAATCTACCTGTTTGACAAAGATATTGGAGAGTTCATTAAAAAATAACAATAGGTACTAGACAAAAATAAAAGACAAGATAGCATGAACTCCAGAAAAAACAAAGAGCTATACAAAAAAGGAGCAATGGTTATATGTTACTATTTGGCTTAGCAGTGAAAAATATCTGTTTAAATTATAATACTATAAACCTTGACCACTGATTCAACAAAATACTGGTCAATAACTTTATCAAGGGGATGGAGGGAAATGAATTAACAGGGAAAGTGAGAGCGCTATCATATTTCCCCTTAGGTGAATAAATGAAAAAAAATAGCAGTTGCATATTTAGGAATACAAGAGTAAATAGTAGGAAAACAGCCAAAAGTGTTGATGTATAAATCTATTTGAACATAATATATAGATATAAAATATATACCTTTAGGAAGAGGGACTGAAGAATGGGACAGGCAATGTTATATTTCCTTTATAAGTGTAGTTGTATATTTGGCTTTCAAAACTTTGACTATATGCCACATTGATTTAAAAATATACTTAATATCTTTACAATTTTAAAATTAGAATTAAAAATCTCTACAATGGCAAGATGCAATCAGCATAAAGGAACACTGGAGACTGTAAGAATAAAGCTCAAGTAACTGGCCTCAAGCCAAACAATCACAAAACACCGTATTCATTTAAATCTTATACGCTCTTGTGGAAGTATGCTTTCCTCTCACTTTGTAATTACATCACTTCAAAAATCAGAAGTCCTACTACCACTGCTCCGATGTTGCGAAAAACATCAGATGGATATTCTAACTTCTCTGATTTATCACAGGAACAAATGAAAAAGACTTCCTTTATCAATCTTTTCATGATTGATCAAATCCTTAATTTCCCCACCATGCTTTCACTCTTTGGAGTATATACCTTAAATGCCTTGGTCTAACCAAACTAAACCCACTGTTTTTTATACTAATATTTATCCACTTGATGGTAAATACGCAAACACAGCATAAAACTTCTTCCAGTAAAGGCAATTCTTCTGAATGACAGACTTCACTTAACAGTTCTTAAAAATGCATATCTATATAATAAAAGAATGCATTCTCCAGTTACAGATCTAACACTTTACTAACATTTTCCTAAAACACTAACAATTCACTAAAATGATTCCAAACCCTCTCATAATTACCTTTGAATTTGGCTATTGGGGATAACTGGGTGATGGGCATTAGGGAGGGCACTTGATGTAATGGGTGTTATGCACAACTGATGCATCTCTAAATTCTACCCCTGAAACTAATAATAGAGTATATGTTAATGAAATCAGATATAAATAAAGAATTTTTTTAAAAGACAAGCAACACACCCAATTCCATTAGTTTTAAATCTTCCTGAACCAGATATGCCTGGGCATACATTTAAGGAAGTTAATACTAGTCAAGCATGCACTTGACCTACGGGTAAGAACAATTCCTTAGTATACACATAACCAAACCATGTACTGTTTTTTGGTTTTAAAAATACGCAAACTGGTTTAATAAAAGCGAATTCAAACACAGCATTTAGGAAAAGCGATTTGTTTACCTCTGTTGGTTTGTAGCAGTCTACAAGAGCTTCCTAGAATAAAATACACAGAAGGTAAGTTTGATTATTTTAAAATCCATTATCATTTTAAAAGTGAAATGAAACATTATTTTCTCTTCATGGTGTTCTTCTATACATGGTAAATCCAGATTTTCTATCGACCATCTACAAACACACTTTATCTCAGCACCCATCAGGTCATCTTGAAGATATCGAAAGTTGTACACTCCTATGCACGAATGCTTTGCACTCTTCAGAACACACACATGCCTTTCCTTCGGGCTACCAAATGGTTAATAGTAAACCGTATATGCTTAAGTCAAGACAGCCTGTGGGAAACGGTAATGATTAGCCCGGACATGGAAAGCCAGGGGTCTGGCTGTGATTCTTCCACAAACTGCCATGTCACACCCCTCCAGGCCTCAGTGTCCTCGCCTGGAAACCAAAGAGGGTGGCCTGAGTAGCTAAAGCCCCTTTGAAGATCTTAATTTTATAAAAAACCTTTTATAGGCCACTACATTTTCTGCAGAACCTGGTGCCTGCTTTACTGTTTCTAACTTTCGTGACTAGATGCTATTGCATCCGAAGTAAATTTACCAACAAGGAGTGATCACTAAGCTGACACTGTTCACCACACAAGGGACACTAATAATTATTAACACACAGAACACATTAATACATGAAAATGTGTCCTTTCGTTGCCTTTAGAGATCATTTGCCGTTGGTGATGACCAACGACCATTAGCAGTAATTAACAGTAAGCACTAAGAGCCATGACAGGGCAGAAGCTAATTGGTTTTAGAAACTCCCAAATGCAGATATTAAAATGATAGATCTGACCTCCTGTGGGAAGCGAAAGAAGTGTTGTTTCACTCTGGACTGAGGAAACAGGAGACAGCTTCGACATCCGCTATTGTACTAGGAGGTTACCAGGCAAGTGTATTCTAACAATATTTCTTTTATTAGGTTGTAAACAATCTGCTCTAGAAACTGATTTCAAGGGTGATAGAATCCAAAACCAGGAGACCAAAGTCCTGGCTTGGGCGCCCCAGATCTGGCCCAGCACCTCTCCTCTCACATAACTGTGGAACATTACTGCCTGTCCTGGCAAACAGATTTCTGGAAGCAAGAACCAGCTCTTCCTCCAAGAAGATGTGGCTACGGAAGCTCATACCCGGTAGGCGGTTTGAGAACTGACCATAGTCAAGAACTGCTTTACCATCAGAGACGCCGTGCAGGGGAATGGATACTGAGCACCCCCACTCCTCTCCTCTCGGCCCACTGCCTGCTCGGGTCCTGGTGCTAACACCGCCCTAGGACAGGATCAGTGCACACCAGGTTCCAGAGATGCAAGCCGATTCAAGCACTCACAACAGGCAAGTTCTAGATTTTGAAAGCTGCTTACCCGTAACTTTAAAGCTCTCTCTTCTTCACTGTCAGCATCAAGAAGATCATCAATGTCAATTTCTACTTCTGGCATTTCTTCTTCCTGGTTCGGGGAGGCAAATGGGGAGGCATTCTATTTAGTGAGAAACTACATTGCACCAAACCAACTTAGTTGACTTAAAGAAATAACTAGATCACTGATGGGGCAGGGCGGGGGGGCGGGGATCAACAATGGGGTGGGAGGAGAGACCAGATGGAAGAGGAGGGAAAGGAGGGGATGGGGAAAAAGTAGGCGAAAGAGAGAAAGTGGGGAGAAAGGGGAAGCCAGAAGAAAAGGGAAGAAAAAGAGGGAGGGGATAAGTGGAAGGAAGGAGGGGGAAAGGAAGAGGCAGGGGAGAGGGAGCAAAAAAGATTTAAGAGTCACAAAGTAGTAGAAAGTATTTCAAAGATGACAATTTCCTATGTTATGGTAGAAAGCTACAATTATGAGTAGAGGATGGGAGTCAGAAGATTACAGAAAGAACAGTGACACCTTCCCGGTAGGGGTCACCTCCTCCCCAGCTCCTCCCTGTCGCAGGGATCGGTTTGCAGAAGCTAGAGAGAGACCTCTATGAGGGACATCTGGGCTTAGTCGCTCAGTACTGGCTGCATCACTTGGTCCTCAGGCGCAAGGCTCACTTCCTGAGTATCTCCTTTCTAGTTAGATGCGTTCACTAATAGTGCTCAACCATTCTCTTTTTTCTATTCCAACAAACAAGAGGACCCAAGCATTTGGAGGAAAACAAGGAATATGATATACTGGTGTGAAATGATAAGAAATGTACATATTGGTCTCTACCCTGGTTCCTGGCACAGAGCTCCTAAAACCCTTATGAATGGGGGTGCCCACATTTGTTCTAACATTTAGTCTCTGACCCCAGTTCCTGAAACAGAGCTCCTAAATCCCTTAGGAATTCCTGGCTGGTAGGAACATCTTGAGTTTTAATGAGGTAACTCTTGGTGGGCTCCTGGATGGGGGCTGCTCACAAGGAAGACCAAACAATGATCGGAAGTTTGGAACTTTCCACCACACCCCTCACTCATCCTTCTAGAAAAGGGGGGACTGGAAATGGAGGGAGGCACAAACGTAGCCTCTATCCAGGTTGAGGCTGCTGAGCAGATCCTAAGGCCGCACTCCATGGTCAGGATGCTGGGAAACCCCACACTGGATGTGCGTGCTGCTTCCGTCCATCCGTGGCTATCAGCCTCCCTGGCCGCCACCATGTCCCCTGCCCCGCAAGCTGGTGCTCTGTCACTCAGAGCTGCCCATGCTCCCCCTCCTATTTTTGTGTGCATGTGAAATCCCATCTGAAAGGAGTCATTTAGAAAGCCACAAACAGAGGGGTGGTAGAGCTCTCAAGGGTCTACCTGACTTCCCACAGTGAAGGGACGTGTGGGGACTGAAACACCAACAGAAAAAATCACCAGTTTCTGAAAGAGCCGGCAGCCCACAAACACAGACCACAGCTAGGGAGCCACAGTGTGGACGGAGCCCACAGGGAACCTCCCCAGGCTCATGAATGCTGAACCAAGGGCCATCGGAGCAGAGCCCAGCGCACACTGGCTTACGTTCTGGTAAATGTGGTTAGAGATTAATTCAGTTACATCCACAGCGCAATGTGGCTTTAAAAACAACCATATAAGGCCAAAATACCCACAGCCAGTGTCAGCTGCTTCTACTCAAGAAAAGCAAAAGAGACAAACCCACACATTCCTATCTGACGATCTACACAGAACCCTCTTCTGTTTCTCCACTCCTCCCCCCAAAACAGTCATCTGCGTTTGGCATTAGTTTTTGGTGAGGATGTGAAGTCTATATTTAAGTCAAGGTTCAACGTCCTCGTGCATGGAGCAGGATACAGAACCTGCTTGAGGAATCACGGCTAGGGGGAAGCTCAACGTCTGCTATTTGTAAAGGAAATGACAGAGTAAGTCAATAAGGCTCTCCTCAGAAGCGTACGGCAGTGGGTTTCCCTGCAAACATTATTCAGCTCTGATGACCGGCCAAATTTGGCCAAATGGGCCTTTACTTGCTAGCAAAGCAGACTCCCACCCATGCAGGAGGCATCCACCGTACTCTCATTAAGGAACGCACTCGGCTCTCCCTCAGATACTACATTTGACCCATTTTCTCCAACCCGTGAGATCTGGGCTGTCCAATATGGCAACCACATATGGTATTTTCATTTAAATTTACTAAATGAAATCCAATTAAAAATTCCGATCTGCAGTCTCATTAGCCACACTTCAGTGCCCAGTGGCCACACGTGGCCCGTGGCTCCTGCGCAGATGTGGAACCTTTCATTCCATTGGACGGGATTGCCCTAGAGTCCACTCACCACCTGGCCCAGATATTGGGAAGCAAAGCCTCCTTCCCTCTCAAAGGAGCTTGACAGGAGGAGAGAAAACGCCCCGTATCACAAGGTCAATACCATTACCAAGGGTATATGGCAGGGAAAACCTAGGTTTGGCTTTCCTGAAGCAGACTGTCTTCACCGACTGAGTAATTACAACAATCATTGGGCATGGACACTTTCTACCAAACTAGGATGCTTCTCATTACCACCACCCTGTCTCTCAGTGGCTGGGAGGAGTCCGAGCTCTGTGTACACCCCAGGAGGGTGGAGTAGGGGTGTGTTCTGAAGGTCAGTGATGGTCAAACCAAAGCCAGGGACACAATGACATAGAGACATGGACCATGGAAGTAAACATGGGAGAGTCCTGGGGAGCAAGGAATGATCTAGTATCAAGTAGAGAATCCTATGCATATTTGGAGGCACCTGGGTGGTTCAGTGGGTTAAAGCCTCTGCCTTCAGCTCAGGTCATGATCTCAGGGTCCTGGGATCAAGCCCCGCATCGGGCTCTCTGCTCAATGGGGAACCTGCTTCCCCCTCTCTCTCTCTGTCTGCCTCTCTGCCTCTTTGCCTCTTGTGATCTCTGTCAAATAAATAAAATCTTTAAAAAAAAAGAACCCTATGCATATTTGGTATTTAAAAAAATTTTTTTTAAAGATTTTATTTATTTATTTATTTGTCAGAGAGAGAGAGGGAGAGAGAGCGAGCACAGGCAGACAGAATGGCAGGCAGAGGCAGAGGGAGAAGCAGGCTCCCAGACGAGCAAGGATCCCGATGTGGGACTCGATCCCATGACGCCGGGATCATGACCTGAGCCGAAGGCAGCTGCTTAACCAACTGAGCCACCCAGGCGTCCCTGGTATTTAAAATTTTTAATGAGGAATGCAGAAATAGTCCACATTTCATGGAAATTCTCTTTGGCGCTATTCAATGTATAGAGCAGTGTCACCAAATAAACAACTTTAGTGACGGATCACATCGTTGACGAGGGAGTAACCACAGCCACAGCTTACTCTGATGTTCTCGCGTTTAGCTGTGTTTGAGGATTTCCCCACATTAAAAATAAATCAGGGGTTATGGTAACACTAAGTGAAACCATTTCCTCAGGATCCCTGGGCTAAGTCACCAGCCAACATATCCCCCTTTTAGTCAGAGGCCTTCCTGTTGGTACCACAGAACAAGCCCCTTGATCATCACCACCCATCTTCTTGTTCATACATCCGTTGGGAACCCACTATACGCGAGACATTGTAGGCCAGGTCCTGTGAGACTCGGCCTGCGAGGGACTCTCTGTCAGTCAAAGCTCGAAACAAAATAACATACGATGGCACCCAAAGAGAAAGACAAACCCCCAGTTCTTGAGTAATTCAAGAGAGGGAAACCTTCCTCCAAGGGCTGCCTGGGAGGGTTTCACCAAGGAGCATGTAAGCTGGCCTTGAGGAGTGGCAGGATTTGGAGAGGGTTGTGGGGGAGGGAGATTGTCCACAAGAGGCAAAATGTACACAGGAGTCAAAAATACAATGTGAGTTGTAAATATGGCATGTAGGAAGGTCCTTGGCCCAGGAGTCAGACAGCTCTGTGTTGTCAGTTTGAATGCCTATGGCGAGCAGAGGGGTTACAGAAATGAGCACTAAGGCAGCTGGGGGCACTATAAGGAGTAGTGAGGAGCAGGGAAAACTGCAGTAAACGTGCCCTGAAGAAAAACAGCAAAGAACACTCCATTCCTGCCAATTAGAGCCACCAGATTTTCTAACTTCTCAGAAGTTGAAATAAAACATTGCAATATCTTAAAAGTTGGCTAACAATCCCTTAAAATCCTGTAAAGGATAAACAAAATCCATCCCCCTGCAGGCTGCAGTTTTTCCTCATCCTGCAGAGACTGGAGCCTGCCCGGCTGCAGGGCCACGGGCAAAAGGGAGGAGGAGAGGAGAAAGGAGGCCTGCTGAGAAGCACACACTCATCCCAGAGTGAGCGAACCAACTGGGCTTGAATGAGTTGCGGCAAGAACAAAAAGATCTTAAACCATGATTAACCGGGAGGGAAAACGGATGGCATTTGGAAGTGAGCTGGGTGGCAGGTGAGGGAGAAGGAAAGGGTAAGAGAAGATCCAGGTTTCAAGCCCCAGAGGTGCTGGGGGGAAATGCCATAATAAGGAGCACATCTGGGACGTGGAGTGCAGTTCACAACCAGCAAGCAGTTCAGAGGTAAACCATCTGCAATCCCCGCTCCCCCCCCCCACCCAAGCTCCCAGCTCTGGAACAGATGCCAGAGATGCAGGACCCCCGTCGTCGTCGCCACTGCAAAGGGAAGCGCTGCAGGGCTGAGCAGCAGAGGCCCAGGCCCCAGTGGGCAGAGGCTGCGGCCTGGAGGTGGCCACCTCCGCTGGGAGTGCACAACAGGCATGAGGACACACTCAGGCCGCCCATGCAGGCTCCCAAAGCTTGGCCGGCCTGTGGGAAACACACACCCTTGCACACACACACATTCTCACATACTCTCATGCATACATACACCCTCTCCCACGTGCATTACACACACACACGTGTGCACTCACATGCATACACTCTCATAGGCACACGTGTACACACTCATGCACATTCTCATATATGCATACACTCACAAGCACACACTCACATACACCCACACCCAGTCTTATATGCACACTCTCATGTGCACACACCCTCACATGCACGCACTCACATGCTCACACTCATGTGCACAAACTCATATACACACACCTCACATGCACAGTCCCATGCACACACACTCACATGCTCACACTCTCTCACATGCACACATTCACACACTCTCACATGTGCACATTCACTCAGATGCACAGTCCCATGCTCACACACTCATGCACACACATTCACATACCATATACACACACACTTCTAACTTGCCAGAAAATTTATACCACGAACCCTGTTCAGCGTGGTGTCAAATGTGCTTGTATTTAAAAAAAATACAGCTCCGCGGCAGTGACGGGGCCAGGAGCGCTGGAGCTAAAACAGCTTGTACACGGATTCTGGTTTTCCAGCTCTGTGACCCACAGCCTGACGGCTCCCCGAAGTGCCAGAGGCCCCCGGTTCTCAGCAAGCCTCCAGCTCCAACAGGGCTGTGAAGGGCTGCGAGATGGGAGCCTGTGACCCTGGCGGGGCGTGGGTGGACACACACGGGGTGGGACACCCAGGCAGCGGGGCAGGGCTGGGCAAGGGCCCGTGCCCACAGCCGCATTCACAGCCGCCTGCTGTGAGCGCAGCAGGGCAAATGACTTAGGAAGAACATAAAGAGAAGAGAGGCGAGCGGAAGCTGAGGGATTCCGGGAGTTCTTTGCGAAAATATTTACATTTCAGGTTCTCATTTTAATGACAATCCCAAAAATTTCTGTAAGCAAGCATATGTTGTCTAAGAATCGTCTGGACGACCACCCTCTAACCTTCAACTCGACTCTATTTACACACTGGCATCAAGCAGAATGACTGTAACCGTCGTGGGCTAATGAGTAGAAGACCAAAGGTTTAACACCGAATGGATGTAATACCTGTTAGATTCCTACCCCGGCGAGTACGCCCACCAGGTGAAGTCAGAAGACCTCTCTCACGGGATGCACAGGGGCAGGGCGGGTCCTCCTTCCTAACCTCAAAAGGAATGACATCAGCTATCATGCTAAATTCATGTTGTGTCCCTGAATTCCATTGGCTGGGTGCTTTCCAGATAATTTGCAATTTTTATTTGATTTTATAACTGGAAAAACCATTAGCATCAAGAGTTACACTTGGTTTTAAGTAGCACATATTTAAATATTCTATTACATGTTCAAGTAAGTCCTGGAAACTGCCAGAAATCCTTTCCACTTAAAAAGGAACCTGGCCTGCCCTACGGCACCTTGCTGTGGAATTTCAAAACATAGGGGACCAAGAGGAGACCCTGGAAATGTCCAGAAAGGGAACAGGTCACAGAGGCAGGCAGAGAATCGGTGTCATCAAGCAAGGGAGCAGAAATTTCAAAATCCTGAGGGAAAACGATTTCCAAATGGGACGCCTCCATGCCCACAAACTGCCAACTGAGAGAGAAACACCACAGACATTTCAAGACACCTCAGGTTTTACATCTTAATAGATTTGCCTCCCATCTGAGGAAGAAGTGCTCCAGTGAAACAAAGAACTGGGAAAGGCATTGTGGTTGATCTGTGGTTGGCAATGGCACAGACCGGAGGGTACACACTCCAATCGAGCTGGAGGAGGGTACCTGGGAGGCCGGGAAGTGAAGAACAAAGCACGTGGGACCTCAAACCTGGGAAGCTGAGCAGAAAGAATGGAGCTGAGTGTACTGGGCAACACAGGTTTGGGGACAGGTACACACCTGCCTGGGGCCACGCATTCAGAGGGGCTGGAAGAGGATGGCCTCACATGGATCCAAAATGGGGCAACACATGAGGTCATCCCAGCTCCAATGCCGTTGGTAAGTGCTATGATCCCACATTACTAGCCTTTCCCTTATACCCACTTATTTTAAAATTTAAATAAGCTTCAAGGGTTGAAGCTGGCTTCAAGCCAAAAAATAGTACCTCCCAAACTCTTCCTTTAAAAAAAAAAAAAATGAAAGAGCCTAATGAAACTTGATCCTGTGGCAAAGGGACTGTTAAGGTAACAGCCACGAAGAATGCTCTTCTTGCCATCCAGAAGAGCAAATCTGTGCCTCCCTTTATCCCAGACACCTCCCAGCTGAAGTTCACCTCCAGAGCACAGAGAGCACCCCTCCATTGTCACCACCCACATCCACCTAGTACCCCACACAGAGAGCCACCCCTGTCCTCTTGGCCAAGAAAACATGATGTGATATGGGTGAGCAACACTGACGTGATTTGATAAACACCGTAAACTGTTCTAATTTGTTGATAGTTCACGCGCTTGATGTGGTACTTCCCACCAGTATCATTGAGCAAATGACCTGTCACAGAGCCTCATGTCACAGCAGCCCAGGGGAGAGCTGCTGCCTTAACATTCAACAGAAAATGAACGCCGACTCATAGAAAGATTCGCGTTACTGGTCTTGTGAGATTATTCTAGAACAAGGCACAGCTACGGCAAATGCTAAGAGCACCAGGAAGACCCATGCAACATCTACTGGCAACATACCTACCACCGCCGAGCACTTTCTAGGCGCCAGAGAGAAAGAACAGACAACCGACAAAAACACCCGTTCTTGTGGAGATCAAACCTTGGAAGGGGAAGACACACAATAAACATGTAAGCACCACAGACAGCACAGCAAACAGCGATAAATACTTTGGAGGAAAAATAGGCAGAGGGGAGGGACAGGGAGCAGCAAGGCTAGAATTTTACCTCCGGTGAGAGAAATATCCGAATAAAGAGTGAGGGAAGAGAGAGTGAGGGAAGCGGGTTGGATGTCCGGAGGGAGACATCGAGGGGGACTAGCAAGTACTCAGGTGTATCTGAGAGCTGCCAGGTGTCAGGCGTCACTAGAGTGGGCTTGGGGTGGCGCCCCTGTGAAAACTGACTTGTCCCATCTGTGAGAGAAAAGCCACTCCGAGTTGGAGAAGAGTGATGACGTGATCTGAGTCACCTTTTAGAAAGGATCATGCTGGGCTCTGCGAGATATGGGCATGAGCAGAGTCCCCCGTTAGAGGCGGCAAAAATCACCTGGTAAGAGACAATGCTGCAGTAGACCAGGTGACAGAAGTGCAGTACGTAATTCTCCTCCTACTTGGTTCGCTGAGAAGTCAGGGGTGGCTGCTGAGACGCTAAGGAAAGGAGCTGCTGTGTCGGAAAGCAGCAGGACGGCTCCGAGCCGAGCTAGGGAGGTGCTTTCCTGGATGCGAACCCCATTACCTGGTCCCCATGTCAATTATTCCTCCGCTGATGGGCTACACGGGGCAGGCCTCTGCCACCCCCAATCTCTGCCACTCCCAAAACCCGCACAAACTCAAGGATCAGTAACACGACCTCAGACATGGCTAAGGTTTCCGAGCCCGTCTGATCAGCGGATCCCTCTTTTAAAAAATTTAATATATGTCTCTTCTGGTGCATCTTTCACTCCTTACCCCTGAAAATCACATGTAAAGACCTAACACATCACCAACTTACTCAAAACCACAAGGATTAAATGGGCGGGGGCAGGGACAAATGTAAGCAAAAATCCCCAGAAGCAGAGCTTTCTGGAAATAGTAACGCTTTGCATTTCTGTGTTCTGTGTATGAACGCTCAACATGCACAGCTGGTCATGAACAATGCCAGAGTGACCAGAAAAAAATCAGAGGTTGTGTTCCTAAGCAGGTATTTGACAACAAGGGAGAGCTAAGGCAGTTTGCAGAGACGGCGAGGATGGCCTTCTCAGCCATGGCAGAATGGATGTCCCAAAGGTTCTGGCTGCACTGATAAGACGGCCACCAACCCCTGTGCTGACTCACAGCAGGGGGACGCCTCTAGGTCTCCAGCCCCCGAAAGCAGCACCTGCATCACCAGGAACACCACATGCAAGCTCCCAGGCCAGCGTGGAGAGGGCTGGTGGACACACACACTCAGAAGCACATCAAGCAGAAGACGGGAGGGATCACGTGGGTCAAGAACGTGGACAAGACAGCGGGGCCATGAGCTCAAATTGCTGTGGGGCCGCAGGCAACAGCTAAGAACATGCGGAGAGAATAAAGGGCTGTCCCAGAAGAGAGGGTTGCTGTCACCCACGGGGAACAAGAGGCAATGGGTGTGCAGCCTGTCCCTAAGAAGTCACACTTGGCTATGACCTGCTTCTCCTCCCTTTAGTCATATGGCTGAGACTGTCTTCTGATGGATGATGATTCATTCCTACGCTTAAGGGCCCAGCAGAACTCTTCAGGCTGGAAACACTCAGACCCAGGGTGTCACAAAGGCAAACATCTGTTACAGCTTAGTTCTTAGAAGGCAGTCCTCCCGCACTTTCAAACCAGTCACCGCACTGTTCGTGACTCAGTCGTTCCAATGGGAAACCGGGTGACCAGGGTGTTGGGATTACGGGAACACAGAATATCGAATGTGGACATTTTCCCATCTCCTATCTTGGGAAAGCTGCTACATCGGCTATGGCCACATGTGTTCAGGGTTGACAGGTACACAGAAGAGTAAGACTGAGAAGGAGTCAGAGAGCTGCCATTTGGAAGAGATGCCAGACACCGAAAAGAAATTGTGATTCCCCTCTAGAGACTTCCAGGTACAAACCGGCAGGCACGGCGCACTTGCAGTGTGGCAGACTGTGGGTGATATGAGCTCTCAGGTCACAAAAAAGACACGGAGGAACCTCATATACCTATCGCTAAGAGAAAGAAGCCAACTGGGAAAGGCTCCATGCCAGAGGATTCCAACCATATGACGTTCTGGAAAAAGGCAAAACTATGGAGACAGTGGAAAGATCAGCGGTTGCCAAAGGCTTGAGGGGAAAGGAGGGATAAACGGGTGGGGCACAGGACAGTTAAGGGCAGTGAGAGTGTATGACATTGTAGTGGTGGATAAATGTCCTTAGGGTCAGCCCATAGAAGGTACAACACAAAGAGTGTGCCCCCAATGAAAAGTCTGGAGAGCGGCTGAGAAAACTGTATCAAAATCCTTTTTAAGTAGATGGCAGGCAGGCAGGGACAAGGGGTTCCCCCGGCCCTGCCCTAAGGGGAAACCATCTTTACAAGGATTTTACACCACCCTGGAAGGAGCCCTCCACCCTTTCCCATATTATAGATCGGTGACAAAACCCTGATTGGATGACAGGTGCAGGGGGTGGTAATCAAAAGGAAACAGCCCGCCAACAAGCCCATAAAAACCCCTGGACTTAGAAACTCTGGTGGCAACCCTCTTGGGTCCCCTCCCTCCTTGGGAGCTCTGTACTCTCACTTTGCTATCACTCAATAAACCCTTGCTTTGCTGCCCACCAAAAAAAAAAAAAAAAAAAAAAAGAAAGAAAGAAAGTATCAATACTGGCTCATCTGTTGTAATAAATACACCAGACTAATACTAGATTTAGCAACAGCGGAAGCAGGAGGAGGGGAGGGAATGCCACGGGAGTGTGCCACGGGTACTTTCCGGAAGCTCGGTACCTTCTAGGGTACAGGTGAGAGCTCAGGGCCACCCACTGGGACGTTCTGCCTGAGGAGGAGAACTTGCCAGAAGTTCCTTCCATTACCTCCCTCACACGGCAGGGGAGGGGATGGTCTAGAGGAGCTCTTGCTCCAGGGACCACGGTGGGATCAGAGGGCAGGTCCCTGGGCACACTGGGTGCACCCAACTTTGGTCAAAGTCTAGCCTCAGAAAGAAAGGCCAGCCAAAGAAAGTGACTCACCGGCACTTCTGTGCGAAATGAACAGACAAAATGGAGCGCTGCTTCACAAACTGCCATGATCATTTCCACGTAATAAGTGCTACTCTGCCTCGGCGAGGTCACCGTTCCAGGACGCGTGGCCCCGGCCCCCGCCTGCCCCTTCATTCCCCTCATCTAATCCATCGCCAAGTCTATCTGTTCTCTGGCTTAAATGGCTCCTGAACCTGCACTTTCACCTCCTCCCCTACCCCACATCTATACTAAATCATATCTTGCCTGAATTATTACCGGTTTCTCCCAATGGCTGCCACACAACCAGTCTCATCCCTCTATCGGTCCGGTCTCCACTCTGTAGCCAGGGTAGCAAATTTAAGAACACGAATCTGGCACTGCCCTGCCGAAGACCTTTCGGTGGCTTCCCATCAGTCTTAAAACCAAAATTCCTGGCAGGGCTTATGTGGCGTGCTGGGTGCCTGCCCTTTACCCCCCACCCTGCCCTGTCCTGATCCCTCAACATGCTCCCCACTGAGGCCTCCACAGGGCCTTTGCACATGCATGTGTGATATGCTCTTCTCATTAGCTGAAGTCAGCAGTCACTTCCTAAGGGGGAACTTCCTTGGTCTCACTTGTGCCAAGGTCAACCTCCCCACCCCTGAAACTGTATTCCTAAGACCACATACTTCTTTGTTGCAGGTACCACACAGGTCAAGTTTTACACCTGTTGGTGTCCCTCCCTAAACTGTTAAGTTCCCAGAGCAGTGCCTTGCATGGAGCCCGGCACATGGGAAGCCCTTGCTAATCATTTCTTGAATTAAAGTCTGAACAATTCAGTTAGGTCTTATCCTTGCTGTGGTTTCCGGAAATGTTTGAGTATCTTGACTCACAGGCTGAGGGCTTAGTTTCAAACTCAGACAAGCTGACCCCAATCTGCATGGCTTTATGCCAACATGTGTGTTCTCCACCTTTCAGGATGCAGCATGCTGAACAAGAGATTTGTCCCTGCTGATTTCAGTGACTGTGGGAGCAGCACGAGAATGGCAGAGCCCTTTACAGAGTGCTGGACAGCAGCCAGAGGGCCCTCCAGGGACTGCTTCACTATCATGGCTTCTGGACTCTCCGACACATCAGAAATAGCCCAGGCGCTCACCAATCTGGAACCCAGGAGGTGATTCCAAGTTTCCACGGGACACATCCTTTGTGAAATACACACGAACAGACTCAGGGTTCTAGGGCAAGTCTGGGAAATAACTAACCATGTCCAGAGAACGTGCTAAACCCCCCGCTGGAGACCTGAGCCTCACATGTTACAAACATGGTGGAGATGGTCGGTGTAAGCACTGCTCTTTTCTGGGGCTGTCGCAGAAAAGCCCACGTCCACACCGGAGGATATGATCCATCGGGACAGACAGTCAGGATGTGGGCAAGGGACCAGTGTCTGTCCTAGTCTACACTACCTACTGGTCAGCAGTGGGAATGGGAACTGGACAGAGCTACCCTAGGGTGCCAAGGGAAACTTAAGTCTTGGACAGAGAAAGATTCAAGATTATAAGGGAGCAGGGAAAAGGCCAGTTGTTCCACAGAAGCAAGTAATTAGGAAGCTACTTGGGAAGTGGCTGTGATATATTGCCAGTCTCCTGGGGCTAAAATAGAGTTTATTTAAGATCTGGTGCTTTGGAAATTTAACCGATTTTTAATTGTAGGTCTAGTAATTTATTTTGTGACTGCTCTTCTACAAAAGTACTCAATTTTTTAAATGTCAACAGGTTTCAGCCATGCCACTGAATAGTTAGAGTGTACTTGAAGAGCATGGCAAAGGGTCCCCACGGGACTCGATGGCGCAGTACACAAGAAATCAAAGGTGTAGAAAATTCTGGGTGTGTGATTAAAGCAGAGGGAATGAGTCAGAGTTCCTTCTTGGATTGTTGACTCCCCACTTGAAGAGCCTACTTCCAGAGCACTCTGCCGCAAGAAGCAGGAAGCACTCCTTCTCAAGTCCTGACCTGCAGAACACCTGCCTCAGAAGCCCCATGTGAAAATGCAGACCCCTGGGCACTGCCCCCCACCCAAGAGCCACTCGACCCCAGCCTCTACACAGGTAACAGGAGCCACAGAGGATTCACAACCCAATTAGTTTGCTTCAGAAGGGGTTGAGTGTCTTTGCAGAAAGGGAAGACATTCCATGCCAGAGAAGGGCAACAAAAAGGAAGAGCCACTCCTCACATAGGGTCTCCACTCCCCATCTAGAACCTTCGTTCTACCGTGATGGGCTAGGTGCTGAGGATTGTACCACCAACGAGACATGAGACCCCCACCTGACGTTTGGGGAGCAAGACAAAGGCGAATGGAATGGCAGCTACACAGAAGAACACTGTGGCACGTGTTTCAGCTGTGAAACACAAGCAAGAAGTGGCTGCTCCGTCCTACTCAATCAGGATCCACACAAAGACCGATCCCCGCTCAAGGCCACTGTTACTCGGCCACTGCTCCTCTCTACTTCTCATAGACCCTCTGTGAACAGATGGCACTGCTGGGCTCAACTGAGTGTCCCTCAGCTCCTGCCGGGGGCTCCATTTTGAAAGTGAGTCAAAAAACTCATCCTCCACAGCGTTTGTCATTGTACAGGTCTTCAACACAGGATGAGGCGAGATCAGGGAGAATGCCAAGGAAAAACAAAGCTCTGGCAAGGGAACTGAGCCCTCTACACACTTCTCACCACGGAGCAGCCCTCCTGTCCCTGTGGAGGGAGGTCTTCTGATGTCGGGTAGCCAGGCCCCACACAAAACCCTGAAGCCAGTCCTCCTCCTCACAGCCTGTGGTGACAGGGGGACAGATGTCATAACCAGATTGTTTCCACCCTGGAAAGCAATGCTTCAACCGCTTGCATACCCACCACCAGACATCCCATAACAGTCTGGAAATCAGCAATTTGCCAATCCTATAAAACAACCCTTTAACTCTGGGGCCACCCGCACCCATCTCCCTAATCATACAGATCCCGGGCAAGCAGCGACCATTCAATTCAGTTCAAACTCAGTGCCTTCCCCACATGAGCCCAGAGCCCCTTGGAGCCAAAGATCCACTGGTGTGGACCTTCTGGGAGTGGTTGTTGATGGAAGGGAGTACACGGCATCACTTCCTAGACAAACACCAGCAACTAGAAGGTCAACCTTCACCCACACTGGATCTGTAGCAGGTTTTCCTTGAACTCAACAGGCCAGAGCTGAGCCTCTTACACTGGGCTCTTCTCACTTTTTACTCCCCAAGAAAATACTCCCCCCATCCTCCATCTGTCTGAGGTCTGAGGAATAAAGTTCAGGAGATAATCCTTGTGAACACTGGGTTGAGATTTGAGTGCCCCCCACCTTAAGGTTATGGGTCTGGGAACGAAAAGGGGGAAGCCAGGGGCAGAAGTTTGAGCCTCAGTCTGTGGCGGGTGGGAGGTCACGTTTATGTGAAGGGGTGGGGAGAGAAAGAAAGAGCGCCCAGACTTTCTTATACCTAGAAACTCTCATCTGTCTTCCAAAATGCTGTCAGCCCTGATTATGAAAGAGTTTCACCTTCGATTCCAGGTAAGTAGCACAAAATACAATTCCAGTTCTTCCAAAAAGGCCAATTCTGTTATTCTGATTCATCGCAAAGTAAGCTTCAACTAAGACAGCAAGTTGTTACCTCCTATGCATCTGTCACTTTTGCTACTGGAACAGACACTCATTTTAGCACACGAGTAATGGCAAATGCACAGAAAGAAAGGGATGCCATGCTTTATTTTTAATTTCCACAAACGGACTGATCTCCTTGTCGAAAGAAAAAAGCGGTGACAGATAACAAAGGTGCAAATGCCTTACTCCGATCTATGTTTTTATTCCCAGAAAGAGGTGTGACATGGTCAAATCTTTCCCCAAATCCTTATTTAGTTTCTTCCGGGTGGGGTATAATTTGGATTGAAGACGACATCTTCAAAACAACCTTGCAAATTAAAAAAACAAAACAAAACCAAACCCCCCCCCCCCAAAATCAAAAGTCTCTGGAACAGAAATTAGATTTAAGAATCCGATGCCCTGCTAGTCTGCTAACTTCTGACATCAATGAGAAAGGAGACAGAAGGCCTCACACCTAATGGGCACTCCATAATTGTCTGTTGAGTGTCCGATCACATGATTTATCCCAAGTCCCAAAGGCTCTTTGCACTTGCAAGCTAATTCAGTTGTCATAAAGGCAAGCAGGGTAGAAGATTTATGATTACCCGGTTACCCCAAATGACCACAAATCCTTGCCAACCTCTAGGCTGTTCCAAGCAGCCCAGCTAGTAGTTCAGCATGCCTAATGATGGTATATTGTGATGATTCCCTTTGGAAGGCCTTGGAGATGCTCTTATTTAGAGAGTGAAGGTCTACCAGTAGTACGGTTCTTAGTCGGCCTCTGTAACACAGACCAGGAGAATCCCATCCCTCCACTCACGGAGATGGGTTCTTCAGCCCAGACAGGGACCCGCCTGAAGGATCTTGGGCCTTCCATCCTCGATACCCAGTGCACAACAGAAGATGGGGTGAAAGACATTCAGGCTGACCACTGCCCATGACCCAATCTGGGTCTGGATCTCCTGTCCTCTTAGGACCTGGATCTCCTGTCCTCTGGCCTCCCACAGCTCTGTAGTCACTGGCACATTACATTTCATCATGATCCCTAGTACATTAAAACCCTAAAACCCATCAAGATGTATATATCTGTTGTCTCCACCACCACAGGAAGAGGTCCTTGAGGGTAGGGACTATGTCTTATTTTGTAACCCTCACACCTATCTGGCCCATGTACCTGCATGGTGAATTTTTTATCAAGTGAATAAATGGAAGCACTCACCAAAATAAAATAGTTAGGCCTAGAACTACCTTTAGACACATTTTCTAGGATATTGACGTTAAGAATAAAAAGAAATCGTGTAACTCTATGAATACTTAATTTCTTCTTGAAATTGACCCAGAACTGGAGATAAAATGGTCGTGCAGGTTTATGTAAGAAAGGGCTATAAATAGAAATTCTCTAGCTGTGTTAGTAAAGAAAATGCGAGGGAAAGTAGAAATATATTCTTTTTATAACTCTTGCCTTCATTGATCGAGAGACAATGAGACAGCCTCTTGGATCAATTACTATATTTATGAACTGACTCCATCTCACCCATAAATTTCTTGTCAATAATTACATTCAATGGGCATGAGTACTTCAGGGAGCAGCCTTCCCCCTTTACTCATTGAGATGCTAAAAAACAGCAAATATCTAGCACCAAGCAATTTTTTTGATTAATTTTTTTACCCAAGTGTAGATGATGTACAATATCATATTAGTTTCCAGCATAGAACACAGTGACTCAATATGTATATTCATTACAAAGTGATCTCCATGGTAAATGTAGCTATCATCCCTCACCATACAAAGTTATTACATATTACTAACTATATTCCTATATGCTCTACATTGTATCCCTGTACCTTATTTATTTATTTTATAACTGCAAGTTTGTAGCTTCTGCTCCCCTTCTCTTATTTCCTTCATCTGCTCCCTCCCCATCCCCACCTTGTTCTGGCAACTACTGGATTATTCTCTGTATCTATGAGTCTCTCTTGTTTTACATTATTGTTCATTTGTCTTGTTTTTTAGATTCCACATACAAGGGAAATCCCAAGGTATTTCTCTTTCTCTGATTTATTTCACTTGGAATAATACCCTCTGGGTCCATGGCAAAGGGCAAGATTTCATTCCTTTTTGTGGCCAAGTAATATTCCATTGTATATAAATACATCTTCTTTATCCATTCATCTTATCGATGGACATGGACTGCTTCCATAACTTGGCTATTGTCATAAGGCTGAGGGCTAATCCCTGAGGCCTCCAGTGGGTAAAATTAGAAGTGTGAGAACCAGCAAAGTGACTGGATAGAGTTTGGTGCCTGGGAAGCCAGAAGAGGAACATGCCTTAAGAAGGAGGGAATGAGATGACCTGTGCCAAACTATGAAAGTAAGACAAGGACCAAGACTGGGCCATTGGGTTGAGCAACAGGGAAGTCACGGTTACTCAACAAAGCAGCTTCAGAGCAGGGCTGGGGCACAATCCCAGAGTCAATTCCAGACACAGTGGGAGACTGGGACTGGGTTTGGTATTCAAGAAAGCAGCTATCCCACCCACCATCTCCAGTTTCAAATACCTGTGGTCAAAGTTGGTCTGGTAGCAGATGACCCTCCTTCTGACCAAGCAGCAGAAGTTCAAGAGCAGCTTAGCACTATATCACAAAACTTAGGTCACTCCCCTCATCTCCTCACACAGGCTCACACCATTACACCATCACACCACACAAGAAGCAGGCTGAGAGCAGTGCAGTAAGGTATCATGAGAGAGAGAGACCATGTTCGCAAACTTTTATTTCAATATATTGCTGTAACCATTCTATTTCATTACTAGTTATTGTTGCTAACCTGTGACTGTGTCTAACTTATTAAACTTTATCACGGGTAGGAACACAGAAGGGAGAAACACAGTATATGCAGGGTTTGGAGTTAGGCACAACTGGAGGCATCCATGAGCAGTCTTGGCAGGTATCCCCTGCAAAAGAGGGGGGCCACTGCGCAGAAAACTTTCTCAAGTTGTTTTGAAGAGAAGGACAGGGTTGTTAGCTAACAGGAGAAAGTGGGGTCAAGAAAGGATTCCAGACTTTTTTTTAGGGATGAAGAAATAATAGCATGTTTATACTCCGCGGGGAATGAACGAAGCAGGAAAGTGAGGAAAAGTTACCAGAACAATATCCCTGAGTAGACCAGAAAGGTGGAGTCCCCTGCAGAAGGGAGGGTCCTTCTTGGGTTGTAGATAGCTCATCCGCCGCACTAGGAAGTGAGCAATGTGTGTGGGCACATGAGCCCGTGGGGCACTGGGAGGGCCCTCCAACTGTCCCCGTTTTCTCTATGGGAAACCAGAAGGCTGAGGCGGGACCTGCGGAACGTAAGTGCCTCTGGCATCTCAGGGAACAGGAGAGCAGCCAGCCTGGGCTAGCTGGTGCACGCGGGGCCTGTCTCTAGTTCATCATCGTGAATTTACAGTGTGTCCAGGCAGAGTGGTAAGAGTGAGGAGAGAGCCCCAAGCCAGATTCTCTACAAAAGAAAGTCTGGCTGCCTCCCTTTTGTCCCCCAAGATGAAGTCCCAGCAACACTGGGTACCATATGTAATGGGTCCTTTTCCATGGGCCTCAGGCACCTCCTTGCACATTGCTGTCCCCTCATGAAATATTTGCTCTCAATAAATGCATATCCAATGTCACTTTTGCCTTCGAGTGGGAATAGTACTTCCAAAACACCGACTTGTGGCCGAGCAGACCAGGGGCTTGGTCTCAGCCCCACCTATCACTCGCCATGTGACCTAAACCTCTCTGCGCCTCTACTTCCTCATCCATAAAATGGGACTAAGTAAGAATAGTTCTCACTGGGCTGTCCCAAGGGTTAAGTAGTATGTCCTGTGCCTCACACTGTGTCTGCCTTATTCTGTGTGCTGCACCAGCGAGAGCTACAATCAGTCTGAGGAAGTCAAGAGCAGACCCAGGCCAGAGAAAGATAAGTCCTGATCCAAATTCCTTATCACATCTGAGCAATGCCTTTGTTGGCAGAGCTCAAAATGTAAGTTTTATTAGTGGTTGTTCAGGGTTCCTGGCCTCCATCCAGATGGCTGCTTAGTACCACCTGTCTACACCATCTAAGATTCGGTAAATCAGTCCCAGAGCAGAGACTATTACGTCCATTGATTAATAATAAAAAGACAAAGTCTTGAGCCATAAATCAGCTATGAAGGAGTGACTTAAGAGTCAATGTGTATATTTTCTTTAAGAAACTTGTGTAAAAGCCAAATTATCACAAAGCATGGTCCTAGGTCTGGTCAAGAAGCACCAAATTGGGTATTATTTTTTCAAAATAATAATAGTTCCTATTTGTTAGTACCACTGTGCTGGGCACTGTGCCAATAACTTTTACCATCAAGAATTTAATTACAGCTCATCTCGACCTTCGCAGCAGTTGCTATTGTTACAAATGAGGACATGGAGACTTGGAGAGGTGACAGGATTTGTCCTGGGTCAGGCAGCTTGATCTACAGGTGGTTTGAACCAAAACCATCTTTCTTCCCTCTTTAATGTGCAAGTTGAATGGGAAACTAAGGTCCAGCTAGGAGCCTTGCTGAACAGGGACCCTCTTGGCCTTCCCCTTCCTATAGCTTCCGGGACGTGTTCTTGTCTGGGAGGGGAGTGGACGACAACCCAGACCAGATCAGTGTGATTCAATTCAACCCCACTAGGGAGGTGGTAGCTGAAAGAGTCAGTAGAGAACCAGCCAGAATTACAGTTCCAAGCTATGGTTGTTGATGTTAAGGTGTCTATGGCTTTCAAACTCCATCCAGAATTGTGTGGGGAAAATGAAACATTCGAAATTGGTCTGAAGGAAAGTTTTAAAGGTTCCAAATGAGAGTAGCCTAGAATGTGAAGTCAGAAAATGTTCCCACTGCAAGAGAAGTTAAAAACACAGAGAGATGGAGAGGAAAAGGGAGTTGGGGGAAAATGGAGGGGGAGAAAACCATGAGAGACTATGGACTCTGAGAAACAATCTGAGGGGTTTTTTTTTGTTTTGGTTTGGTTTTTATTTGACAGACAAAGATCACAAGTAGGCAGAGAGGCAGGCAGAGAGGAGGAAGCGGGCTCCCCGCTGAGCAGAGAGCCTGATGTGGGGCTCGATACCAGGACCCTGGGATCATGACCTGAGCCGAAGGCAGAGGCTTTAACCCACTGAGCCACCCAGGAGCCCCCAATCCGAGGGTTTTGGAGGGGAGGTGAGTGGGAGGTTGGGTGAGCCTGGTGGTGGGTATTATGGAGGGTACGTATTGCATAAAGCACTGGGTGTGGTGCATAAACAATGAATTCTGGAACAATGAAAAGAAATTTAAAAAATAAATAAATAATTTTTTAAAAAGAGAAGTTAAAACTATCAATATCAACATGATGAACTTAGCCGTCGCCAGAAATCCCTCCGTCATACAAGATGGTGTGGTAATATATTACAGATGAGACTTGGGTATTTTTCTAACCCTCCACGAGGAGGCTAGAACTGTTGCTAGATTCAATCAGGGACACCCAGGTGTCCTCCTTATCCAATCAAGAGACGAGAGTCCCCCTCAAATCCAATAACTGTGACCATGAAAAATGGCATGAGGATGTCAATTAAGTCGTCAAAGAACACTGCAAATCTTCTCTATTGCATTAGGTCCACTGTCTGAGTGGGTGCTGTGTCAACAGAAAGAAATATAGGAGGATGGGGAGTGAACGCAAAACACTGGAAACTTATCGCTCTGCACCTGGCACTTTTGGGGAGAAGGGATTGCACAGACCCTCAAGGGTTGATTTCAGTTATATCCAGAAAAATGAATGCAAAGGAGTGGGAATTTCGTGCGCGAACAAAGGGTAAATAAGTATTGAGCAAAGGGAAGGCGGCTCCCTTTGTTCTGTTCATTACCAGCCAAGCTTCTGATGGCCACGGCCGTCTCCCAGGTGCACCGCCCACCTGGACAGAGTGTCCTGAGCAAAGGACCACTGCTGCCTTCCTGCTGGACCTCACGCCCATCCACCGGCAAGTCCCGGCCCTCCTACCTCCAAAGAACGCCCCGTCGGCACACCCCGCCCCATCCCCACAGCTAACATCTTCTTGGTTCCCCCCGCCCCCTCCAGCTCCTCTCTCCCCTCGACCTCTGCCACTTGCCATTCCCCACACAGCAGCCACAAGGCGCTTTTCAAAATTCTAATCTGCCGTCAAGTCATTTAGGAACACAACTTAAAGTTTCCGAACGTGTTGTATAAACGTTTGTGTGACCACCCGATTAAACTATTACCGAAAGAAGAAAGATTTGAATGAATAGAGTATCTCACCACAAAAGTGACAAAAGCAGAAGCAGATTTGTCTGTTCTCAAGTAGAAACCCTTCACGCTTTAAATCCATACGTACAAAGTTAAATTTTGACAAGATAATGAATTGTAGCAACCACCTAATGCAACAAGCCCTGAGAATAAACAGACCTCTCTCTCTCTCTCTCTGCTGTGATTGAGTCTACGTTACAGTAGAACATTCCACTTCAGTTTTCTCACATGGCTAAATTTTCTGTGTGAGTGAAAAAAAAAAATACTGGAAATGATCAGATTTAAATGCGAGTATTCGGTGTAAAAGACAACTTGCGGTTTAAAACAGAAAGTAATTACTTGTGGAAATGTAAATCATACCAAGAAGTAAGGCATGTAAAAAGTAATGAACAAATCCAGCATAAGTTAAATTTAAAAATTCAAGGCATTTTGTTTCGAGGCATCTTTGAGCTTGCCGAGCAGACACTGTAAGCAAAACTCCTCTCCTGAGATGAAAAAAATTATGGGCCAGAAGTTATGGTCACAATTAAATGGTGGCAGATGCGGCCAAGGAGTACCAAGGGGATCTGGTCCCTTTATGATTCTTTTGACAGATGACCGTGTGGGGATGAGGCAACGGAACTATGTGGGAATGATGGGGATGGGAGGAAAGAGCCTTGGCGGGAGCAGAGGCGACAGCCATGTTCACCTGGTGACAACCACTCTTTCTGTGTGTCCCCCTTCACAGCACCTTTTTTTCTAGGATGTAAAAATCAGGTTGTGTACATTCTAATATTGAACTTTTCTGTTCAATACACTTTTGTAATAGTAAAAATATAAAATTCTGAACTGACCACCTCATTCCCCTGTGTCTGTGGCTTCTAACTAAACTTAAAATTCAGACTCCCTTACTTGGCCCGCAAAGTTCTCACGGTATGAACCCTCTGTGTCTCCCGCTTCTGCTGCCCTACCCCCTGGAACCATCTTTGGACCACGCCCCTCCTCTTCACCTCCGGTGAGCTGATTTCTCAGCCTTGGAGAATCTTCTGGGGGAGGCCCTCCCCTACCTGCTCTCTCCTTCGCTTATTCTCTGGCACACTTCCCTTTGCTGCTTCTTCCCTCAGGCTGCCATCATTTTATTAGCCATTCTACCACATAACCTTAGAACCTCAGCTCCCAGCTCAGGACTGGGCCCAGAGGGGCCAGTCCCCAGAGGCTTGTTTATGCTTCTTACGGTGGATTAAAGGCCATATAAACCCTGAACACATGAAAGGTCTCAGGAAAAGCCCAATAAAATAATGAGCCAACTGAGGGGCTTTTCATGTAAATCACTCTCCTTGGAGGCCCAGCTCTAGATTACTTAGGATATTTTCTCTTCAGACAGATAGTTATTTCCTTCAAAGTGGATGAGTTCCTCAGAGCTTTGGAAGGCAATCCTGAAGGAAAACTCCATTTGTAAAGCTTCCTGGGATTCATGCCTTTTCTCACAGACTAAATTATTTTGAATGAGGATGGAGATGCGGCATGGAACAATCCTTTTGAAGAGTGACGGTAACAATTAGGAAACACTCTCTTTGTCAGCAAAATCTCTCTGGTCACAAGTATTCTAGTGGCTCCTTCAGGCTTGGCTGGTCCCTCTAAGATTAGATGTGGAGTGAGACTGGCTTTGGCCAATGAACTAGGAAGTGGGAGCGATTGGGTGCCCTTCCTGGTGGAAGCTTTTGGAGCCAGTGGGTGTCTCTCAGGGCCCTCTCTCTGACCTGCTAATTATAACAGCATGTTTCTAGATGCAGCCTCATGGGCCTGGGTCCCTGAGTGACATTGAGGAGCAGAACCCCCACATCAGGTCAACACTGGTTACACAGCTTGAGTGGGAAATACAATGTTATTATTTTTAGGCAGGAAAATTTGGGGTCACTCCTAGCCTATCTGGACTAACACAGCGAGTGGACTTGTCTCCAGTTGCCGGAATGATAAATGATCTTTCAGTTCCTGTCATAGGCAGGAGGCTGGAGAGCCACCATGCAGCAGCCTGGAGCCCCCAGTACGGGGTGAGGCCAGCTCACAATCTTCCAACTAACAAGTGTTCACTGGTGTGCATTTTTCGTCAGATGCTAAGCTGAGTGCTAGGGAGACAGTGGACTGTCGCTAGAAGATTCCAATGGATGCTGTGAGGAGGGTCCCCCGGGCAAGCTGAACAAAGTCAGGAAAGCATGAGGTGGCTGGCAGGGCCAAGAGTATGGGGGAGATGGCCTGGGCCTCAGCAGGGGCAGCTGTGCAGGTGCATAGGACAGGGTGGGTGACTCGGGGATCAGAACAGACTACCACAGGCCCTTTCCCAGGCAGCCACTCCCTGCATCCCCCCAGAGCCTACACGATAGGAGGTATCACTGCTGTCATTTCCTACACAAAGAAAGTGACACAGAAAGAAGTTACATTAAAAAAAAAAAAAAAAGTTACATTAAATAACACCCCAGCTGCACTGAGAGGCAGGGGCATGAAAAACATACACATTAGAAATTAGGAAGGGTAATAATAAGAGTGGAAAGGGGAAAGGCCTGCCACACAGGGTGACAGCCGAGACCCAACCACAGGTGGCACCGTCAGCTGAGAGAAGCTGCTGGCTGCCCAGACAAGGAATCAAGCGAGTGAAAGGGGAAGCAGCCATTCCAGCCCTGGTGGGGGAGTCAGGACCATGACCTCCTGCTCACTGGTCTCTCAGCTGGGCCAAAGGCATAAAGTCATCCATCCATTAACTCAGTCACCCATCCTCTGGGGCACCTGCCGTGTGTGAGTCACTGTGTGTGCTCCAAGATACAACAGTGAAGAAAACTGGGCTGTGGCTGCTCCAAAGGAGCCCTTCTTTCCAGTGGAGAAAACAGACTTAAACCAGAAGTGGGGGGTCCCACACAAAACGGGGTTCTCTTAGCCACATCTCGGGCAGAAAAAAAGCTCAAAACATGGGTCAAGAGGCACCTGGGTGGTTCAGTCGTTAAGCATCTGCCTTCGGCTTGGGTCATGATCCCAGAGTCCTGGGGTCAAGCCCTATATCAGGCTCCCAACTCAGTAGGAAGCCTGCTTCTCCCTCTCCCACTCTCCCTGCTGGTGTTCCCTCTCTCGCTGTGTCTCTATCAAATAAATAAATAAAATCTTTAAAAAAAAAAAAAAGATTTTCTCAAAATATTAAAAAAAAAGAAAACAAACAACAACAAAAAAACACGGGTCAAGTGGATGTCACCCAAACGTAAGAGGTGGTAAATCACACCCTGTGGTCACAAGGGGAATGAGGCAGGGGAGGGGACAAAGGGCCAGGCATCCATATTCACCGGAAGGTGACAGGAAGTGCTCACCCAACCGAAGTCAGACTTGCCCCTGAGCAAGAGGCGGAGTCTGTGAGTGAGACAGCTCCCACACGCCATGCATGAGCCACCGCAGCTCGACACTGCAACAGGCCCAACGATGAACGTCACATACCACATGCTACCTGGGACACCTGTTCACCAGGTGCGGCGTTCACAACACTCTGACATGACACCACCCCTGCAAATTAGTTCCTGGAGAGCACAGATATTAGCTTCTGAGTCCATCTAGATCAAAAGAGAAAATTATATTTAACCTACCCGATTTAGCTTGTCAAATTCTGACAACTCCTCTTCTTCGAAAGCTCGAAGAATCACTCCCCTGACATCAAAAATGACCACTCAAAATGAGAGAAATGTGTGAAGAGTCAAAAGGCGAGCATCACACCACAGCACATCCCTTCACCTTTGCTAAGATGTTGACAATAAATAGGCTTAAAAAATAAAGTTAAATTGAATTAAATTGAGAGGCTTATAAATGTTTGCCTCAATATGAATTTGATATAAACCACTGAAACTTTTCTATGCTGTACTTACTCATTTTCAGAAATTCCCCAGTCTGATGATTCAGGTAGAAACCCACACTCAGATGTTAGACAGGTCTGTAACAACTCTACACCACGACATGTGGAAGCACTTCTCTGAACACTGAACTCGCCTGAATTCTTAAAACAAAATGCAAAATTTTATTTTCCATTCTATTTCTTTTCTGTCAAGGTAGAGAGTCACAGTTGGATTTATAAACCCATTTTCCCCTACTCATTTTCCTTTTTATCATTTTCAGTCTAACTGTACTATAGAAAAGCCAAATGAAATTTATAACTAACATTAGCCACAGTGGCTTGCTAACAGTCCAAGATAACTCATATTAAAAAAAAAATCACTCCCTTTCAAAAGTGAAAAGTGTAAGGTACCACAGTAATCAGGAAAGCTATAATCCACAAACCAGCCGAATATTTATGCTTTAAGTGGGTATTTATGGAGTTCTACAATTATATTGTGCTTACTTGGTGAAAGGGACTGTACTCTGCACTATACTCACACCATATCATCTCATTTACTCATCACAGTGACCCTGGAAGGTAGGTACACACCTATATTATTTCTCTTTTATAGTTGGAGCAAGGTACCCAGCTTGGAGTTGATAGAGCCAGATTCAAACCCAGCAGGTCTGGAAGGACAGTGTGCCCTTCAGCCACCATTCTAAGATTATTCTGTCGTTGACCATAACCTAAAGATCTATACACACCAACGGATTTGGTGAAAAGTGGCTGAATTCAGTCAAGTAACAAAACCAAGCTTTCTTTTTCTTTAATATCATTTGCACCCAGGCTAGTTCGCGATACAACCCAGATCAGACATAGCACTTCTAAAAAACTAATTCATATTCTACCCCAGCATCATGTTTCTCACTTTATCTAGCAACTGCTATGGGAGAAGAAGAAGAAAGGGGTAAACATATTGCAAACCATTTACTGCACAGAGTAATTTTATTTCAAGTCTTAAATTAGAGAAGCAACGAAAAAGAAAACCTGTCATAGCTCCAAATCCAAAATAAATCAAGTCACATTAATGAAAGATCTTAACAAAGATACACTCCAAGCGTGCTCTGTTTGTCAGAAAGATGGCTCACACAGACTCCAAGCCAACCTCAGTGGCTCAGCTCTCCAGCATGCTACAATTAAGGCGAAGGACAGAGCATCTTATTATATCCGGAAACAAGACAGCTAGGTTCATACATGACATTTTTCCTAATTAAGGTATAAGCAAGAAAACCATTACATGCCAGAAGCCATTTTGTAACTTGGGAAGTGGGCTACCTGGGGAACAGGAACCGGACGAAAAGGGAAGAGCTAGGACGACGGAAAAGAATGATGTTCATTCACAGTTAAGTATTCAAGACAAGATTTTTCAAATGTTCTCCCATACTTTTAAAATGCCTCCTCTCAGGACAACCTGAATCTCAGAGCAGAAAGGAAGGAAAAGGCGCACTGGCAACCCCAACCCCCACCCTGAAAAAGCACAGATAACCATTGCACCAAGCAGGAGCTCGGGTGCATGGCAGGCTAGGCAATGCACACCCAGAATCTCTCCTAAAAACGCAGCCTTGCTGGAAGCAGCCAGCCACTTCCTGGCAAATAGAAGAAAATAGAGGGAATAAAAATTTCAATTCTGGGTACGCCTGGGTGGCTCCGTCTGTTAAGCGCCAGACTCTTTTGATTTCCGAACAAGTCATGATCTCAGGGTCATGAGATCAAGCCCCGAGTCGGGTCGCACTGGGTGTGGAGCCTGCCTTAAGGTTCTCTCTCTCCCTCTGCCCCTCCCCATCCTGCATGTGCTCTTTCTCTCTCTCTCTCTTAAAAAAAAAATGTAATTAAAAGAGTTGAGATTCTGAAGACAGAGCCACTTGATTTCACCTAAAATACACACACACACACACACACACACACACACACACACATCACTTACATCTAAATTTAAATCTGACCATTACTTCCAAAGGGAGAAGCTGTGGTTTCTCTACCTTCCTTTCACCCAAATCAACCTAAACTTTGACATTCTGTCCTTATTTCAGATGCACGGTGACAAGAATGTGGACACTGATGAATTTTCCTAGTGATGATGCAGAGTGTCACTGTCACATCCTGTTTCACCTGGAGCCCCTCTTACACCTGCGGATGTGGTCCAGGATCACTGTTCAGCAGTAAAAACGCACCGCTCCGAACAGGCTTCCTTCAAATTCAAACCTGCAGTCTGCCCACTCCACACGCCCCTCCCCCAGCCACACTGCTGGTCACACTCCTTAAAACCTCTGCAATCATCCTCATGTCACTCACATCGAGGAGCTTATTGCAAAGACTTTGCTCCCTGTGTCACCCACCGAAGGGACCCCAGGGAGGTCCTCAAGACACGTACTCAAAACAACTACTCCAAGAAGGGCTTGTGTGGCTGGGACAACATCTGCAGCAGAGAAACCAACCAAAGGCAAGCTTGGGAGCTCGTGAGGTTTATCTGCAAATGTAGAGCACCGTACGCAGCCCCGGAGAAGATACAAAACTACCCCACACCTTACACCCCAAAGGGCTTGCATTTCACTAAAGCACTCTCCCCAAACATGACCAGGTGTAGTTCTCATGACTATGCTTTCATGGAGGGAGAACTAAAATTACCCCTTTTGACAGATGGAGAAACTGAGACTTGGCCAGGTTCCATCATATGTCCACAGTAACACAGCTGGAGGGGCAGTCCAGACCTTTCTCGTTGCTACTCCTCTGCCTCAACTCTAGAAATATCTGACATTTCCTGAGCACTTACCATCAACGAGACACTGTGATAAATGCTTTATTACATAGAACACTCGGTTCACTCTCACAACATCTCATTACCCACTATTTGACAAGTGGAGAAACCAAAGAACAGAGAGGCCAAGTGATTTCCCCAATTGCACAGTCAGTGTGTGACTCAAACCCACATCTTCCTCACACTATGGTTGGCATTATTCTTGGGTTTCATCACGCCTATTCTAAAAATACTAATAAGCTTGTTTCATCTCACGGATGTAAGAGTCACCATGGATAGAACCAATTATTTGTACCAGTATGAAAAGCAACAAGACTTAACATGAGACATACACCTCAGGTTCAGAGTCTAACAAATGGTAAAGCTACAGAATTCGTTCCCATTTCAAAAGGCCCTTGCGAAGGTGCCTGGATGGCTCAGTGGGTTAAAGCCTCTGCCTTCGGCTCAGGTCATGATCTCAGGGTCCTGGGATCGAGCCCCGCATTGGGCTCTCTGCTCAGTGGGGAGCCTGCTTTCCCTTCTCTCTCTCTCTGCCTGCCTCTCTGCCTACTTGTAATCTCTGTCTGTCAAATAAATAAATAAAATATTTAAAAAAAGAAAAGAAAAGGCCCCTGTGGCCAAGCCCCCAGGTCTAGACACTTACTGGGACTCTCCACACCAGGGCAGTCCATCTTCCTCACTGCGAGGATGAAGGCCTCTGTGGGTGGTCCCTCCTCCCTGGGTCTCTTCCCATGCCTCCCCACGCTGGCTCTACTCTCAGGACAGGCAGACCCCACAGGCCTCTCTTCATCTCAAGAGGAAGTGAATCGGGAGAGTATTTTAGGAAGCAGAACAGAACTTTGCAAAGGACTGCACTCATAGTAACAGGCAGACTCTAGAAAGTGAACAAGTGCAGCTGGCTGGCTTTCCCTGGAGAGCTCGCCCTGCCTGCGGCATCCGCTGTTTGGAACCCATCCTCCGGGAGGTACCTCCAAGAGGATCTCATTTTTCTCCTTTTCTGTGAATGATGAGTCACCTGTAAGATCTGAAAATCCGCATATCAGATGTGGATGCCTCCAGACCTCCCCGAGCTGGGTCGGGGTTGGAGAGAAACCACTAGGAGCCACACTCTCCTCTTGGGTGATCACTTCAGTGCAATCACAGGTAACCAATGGCAGAAAGATCCTCTGTAGTATTTCTGGACATGGAATTTTGTATTGCCATGATAATTTTGAAAGCCAGGTATAATCTTATCTTTAATGATTCCAAAAAACAAGAGAGGAAACAGAGAGCAATCAAGGTGATGCGTCTATTACCATGGTTAGGTCAGACACACAGCCATCTCTTTGGTTGAGATGTTTCCAGTAGGTCTATGAATGAATCACACTGACTTAAGTTGAAGGAGGGAGCTAAAGAGGCTCATGCATATTAGGAGAGTAACAAGTCTCCACCAATGTAACTCCTTTCCCCTCCAGGGATCTCCCAGAGTCTCCAGAGATCCTTGAGCTGGTCCTGCCCCTCTCTGTCATCCCACATAGGGCTCCCATTGACCCTGTGGCCCCAACACACTCCCCTGCCCACATATGGTGTTTCCTCCAGACTTTCTACATGAGCTGGGTTATCAGCCAGGCCATCTGGATGCTTCCTTCAGCTAGGTCTCCCCACAGGGATCCCAGGTGGGCCCGAGACTGGTCACTGTAAGCCTTTCCAATATGGTGCCTGTCCCCTATCACAGGACACAGACAGGAGGGCACAAAACCTCCACACAAAAGCCCCACAGCATCTACTGGGGTGGTGAGGGGCCACCCGGGTGTCAGGAGACACACACACAAAGCCCTCTAGGAGATGATGGTCACAGCACTCAAGTTGTGGCAGAAAGCATGTTCATGAGTGAGGTAAAACATTAGACTGATGAGCAACTGGACAACTGCCCAGAAAAGAGGGAAGATGTAGACTGCAAAGAGAAGCCCATCTTCTTGGCTGGCGATGGGGTCTTGGTGGTGAGGTCTGTCCCCATCTCCTCACTGGGAGAGTCACTGGACAGGCGGGCCTCTGGGGTTCTGATGTAGGTCTGATCAGTCCCATTAAGGTAGCTCCCCCCACCCACACTCAAGCTCCCTCTGCCAGGAAGAGAGGGATAGGAATGCACAGAAAGGAGAAGAGAAAGGAAGCCTAGGCATGAAACCATTCCATGTTCACAAAAGCTCTATTGCCCGGGACACTCCACACATGACCCCGTGTTGTCAACAGAGAGAGGCGAGTCCTCTGTCACACTGGCAAGAATTCTCATTTCTTATCTACCAAGATAGTTCCCTTCCCAATATAAACCTGGCCTGAAGGCACCACTAAGACCCATATATAGGCCCAAATTATCATTTCATTTTCCATCTCTTCTTCCCAGGTCACCTCACAGAAACAACAGGTAGAGAGAGAAGCAGTATATCTTATTTCTTCCAGAACTTTCAAGATGCATCTCTTGAAGCAGAAGCGCATTCCCATTCTGGCTGTCACACGGCATCTGGGAAAGGCCTGCTTCCTTTCCACTGAGTGTTAAGGCTGGCTTACTGGTGTCTGGAGGGCAATGTGGAGTCAGAAACTTCTAGAACAAAACCACCCAGAGAGAGATCTTGGGAAGTAGGTCTAAGTTGTAGGCTGGGTAACACAGACATTAGAATTTCTGGTACAGAGAAGGCAGCAAACAGGACATGGAATCAGGAACACAGGAAGCCAGAAGCCAAAGGCTAGCTGACACACAGGGCAAATGTGGGCTACTTGCCTGGTGGGACTGCCTTAAATAATTGGCTGTTCCTAGTGATCCAGCTTCCCATTTCCCAGGGTGGACTCATCAGTCAGTATGAAGCCCACTTCCTCACCCACAGGGTCCTCCACAGCACAGGATTCTCCTGATTCAGCCCCTCCTTCCAGTCCTCTGTTAGACAAACCTCTGTGGCAATGACAGGGGCCTGCCCTTCCATGGGTCTCACTCCCAATAATGCTTAAAAGAACATCTCATTTCTATGAAATGAAAGAGTGTGTCTGAATGGGACTGAGTTGAAGACGGTCACAAAACTCTGCCGGCTCCAAGACATGAATCCACTGATCCACCCAAACATCACAGGAAGAAACAGATTTTGCATTCGACCAACAAGTCCTTCAAACAAACTAAGGAAGCTGTCACAATTACTGAGCCCAATTACCTACTCGGCACTTTAAATAAAACTGCACGGAGTGTGGCATCTGGGGGGCTCAGCGCGTTAGGTGTCTGCCTTCGGCTCAGGTCATGATCCCAGGGTCCTGGGATGGAGCCCTACCTCGGGCTCCCTGCTCAGCGGGGTGTCTGCTTCTCCCTCTGCCCCTCCCCCCTCCTCTGTTCCTGCTCTCTCTCTCTCAAATAAATAAATAAAATCTAAAAAAAAAAAAAAAAAAAGATTGCACAGATAGAAACAGGATGTTGCTTTTCTGTCATCTCTTTGGCACCAAGACCTACAATCACAGGGAAAGGCCAAGTTAAACTGAATGATAAGTCGTGAAGCCGGAAAAAAGACAAGAGGTGGTTGCCGAGGGAGCCAGACACAAATTGTACCAAGGGTGACCTGCCTCAAGCTTAGTTTTTAGGGGCAATTGCTGGCTTGGTAACTCAAGGAGGCCATGGGGCACCCCTGCAGAGAGGGCATCCCTCCACACTGTTCTGTCCGGATTAGCCAACAGGGTGGCTGAAAACATTGCATGGGCTCCCCAACCCCAGCCCCTCACCTCCTAGAGCCCGACAGGGTCCGTCCTGTTCACTGCTGTCAGGAGAACTCCTTCCCCAAAAAACCAGGTAATCAGTCAAAAGGATAAACCTACAAGAAAGGGGGAAAAAAAAAGGAAAGGGCAGAGGCATGTCGGGCCAGTACTCTAAAAACCCACAGTGGAGTTGTGAATTCTTCTTGAGCAGAGGAACTTATGACTTAGGTGTGGCAGCTCTGGGGATCCTGCTGCCAGAGAGAGAGAACCTCGGAATCTTCGGGACCCACCAGAGCAATCGCAACCAGCAAACAAAACATCAGTTACAAATACCAGAAGTATGCTTGTGGTTAAACCGCGTTACCCAAAACAGGCCACGGTGATGACATCCAGGTTTTATTTTAACTGATTCTAAGAAAAATACCAGCCTTAAACCTAGCAGAGTGAGAAGCCATGTGCTATGGTGACCCGATAACACATGGTTAGATGCTGTAAAATGATTAAGCATTAGAACAGAGAAAACACACAAAGTGGGAGTTCTGATAATGCCATACCATCCCCCACCCCCGGTCCTGGGGGGACCAAATCCCCACCCAGGAAATGCCAGAGCAACTTCCTTGCATTTAGAAATCCTCCACACTTGGGAGCTTGCCTTTATTTGGATTTTTAATTGGTAAAGTATTGTATTACAAAGGAAGTTACTAAGCAGTCCTAAAGAGCAAGAAGTTAAAGATTTATAAAGGCTCACACTGGCAATGAACTCACTTAGAAAAAAAAAAAAAAAAGACACTCAGCACATCAAAGTTCTGTAGTCTTCGTAAATGACCTCTGACCTCACAAAAAGAAGAGGTGAGTTCTGAGGCCACTGTGACCCCACTGAAGGAGACCCAGGAGATCCAGCCCACAGGGGACAATCCTTCCTGCCCACCAGCTCCTCTGTGCCTCTCAATGAGTTACTGATCTCTCTGTGCCTCTGTGCCTCGTTCCTACCCTTTTAAAATGGGACTGATGAAAATATGCGCCTCAGATGTTTGTTAAGAGGGATGAAGAGTTAATGTGGCGGGGGGGGGACGCTGGGTGGCTCAGTCGGTTAAGCGACTGCCTTTGGCTTGGGTCATGATCCTAGGGTCCTGGGATCGAGTCCTGCATCGGGCACCCTGCTCAATGGGGAGCCTGCTTCTCCCTCTCCCTCTGCCTGCTGCTCCGCCTGTGCTCTCTCTCTGTCAAATAAATAAATAAAATATTTTAAAAAAGAGTTAATGTGGGAAAGGCCTTAGAATTGAGCCCAGAACCTAAATAAACATGGATGCCCATTATTATTGTTGGTTTGGGTTTTATTTGGTCAAGAGTGATTCAATGCCACAGCAGCTCCATAAGCAAAGCTCGAGCCATCAATAATATCTTTCAAATAGAATGAGACACTCTTCACTATTTATTTTCAAATGATATTCCAGGAAATCACACTTACTTAAAACACATTTATTCAACAGAGACTGTACACTGGACTTTTTAGATGACATAATACATTATAAACCAAAGTTCCCTGGAAAACAGTATGGAGGTTCCTCAAAAAGTTGAAAATAGAGCTACCCTATGACCCAGCAACTGCACTACTGGGGATTTACCCCAAAGATACAAATGTAGTGATCCGAAGGGGCACATGCACCCCAGTGTTTAATGGCAGCAATGTCCACAATAGCCAAACGATGGAAGAGCCCAGGTATCCATCAACAGGTTAATGGATAAAGAAGATATGGTGTGTGTATGTGTATATGTGTACACATACACACACACACACACACACACACACACACTACACAACAAAATATTATGCAGCCATCAAAAAACTGAAATCTTGCCATTTGCAATGACATGGACAGAACTAGAGGATATTATGCCAAGCAAAATAAGTCAACCAGAGAAAGACAATTATCATATGGCTCACTGATATGTGGAATTTAAGAAACAAAACAGAGGATCATAGGGCAAGAGAGGAAAAAATAAAACAAGACAAAACCTGAGAGGGAGACAAACCATAAGAGGCTCTTAATCATGGGAAATAAACAGATTTTCTGGAGTTTCTACCCACCTCCCCCTCCAGCAAACCTGTTTATTTCCTATGGGGTAACCGGGTGATGGGCATTAGGGGCATTAGGGAGGACACGTGATGTAATGAGCACTGAGTATTATATAAGACTGATGAGTCACAGATCTGTACTTCTGAAACCAATAATATATTATATATTAAATTTTTAAGTTAAAAAATAATAAAATAAAAAAATTAACCAAGTTCCCACCCTCTAGGAGCTTACAGTCAAATTGGGAAGATTAGATGCACACCCATAAGAAATCACACACACAGGAAGCATATGGTAAGTGCCAGCTGAGAGATAAAGCCTTTATTCTAATTGATTTATAAGTATTAAGAAGGCTGGGTAAACAAATTGATTTCAGTCTAAAATGAAAAAAATAACTCTTGGGAATGAGATTTCGGTTTGGCTTTGGAGGATGAGTAGAATCCTCACTAAAAAAATGGAAGGGTTTGGTGAAGGAATGTGGGAATGGCATGAGCAAAACTCATGGGACCATCTTGAATTTGAGACGAGAGACTGGAGTGCTCAGGAACTTAAGGTCCACAGTTAGACTCTCTCAGTCCAAATCCTTGTTCAACTACATACTGGCTGTGTGACCATGGCCAGTTACTCCCGTTTCTGTGCCTCAGTTTCTAACTGGTCTCCCTCATAGGTACTGCCCTAAAGACTGAGTAAGATAAATAATGAAAGAACACAGTTTCTGCACACAGCAGGACTCAAGGTTGGCAACTGTGAGATAGGAAGCAATGTTGGGGAGGCTCCCAAGAGATCCCCCTGTCTGCAGAAGAGGGCCAAAGTAGAATCTGGGAGGTGGTGCAAAATCATGTTGGAAGGGTTATAAAAGAGGCTGTGAGGAGCTCAGCTTTCAGCCAGGTAAAGGTCTGAGCTACCTCACAGGGGTCCATTTTCCGATGGTTCCCTGCCAGTTCTGGGCAGCTCCCAAGAAGGTCAGAGAATCTGGGGACAGGAATCCAACAATAATATGCCAGGGTCCACAAGTGAGGTAGTAAGTAGCTGAGGCTAAACTCAGGCACTTCCATGAGAATGGAAAAGAAGGGCGGGTATAAGGGACTAGATTAGGTGGCTGAGACTGGGTGGGACATGATAGGAGCCAACGACAAACACCACCAGATGCAATCTGATAGATCCTGGATTAGGTCCTGCTAGAGAAAAAGGACATTAGTGGAAAAAAACCCAGAGAAATAGAAATAAAGACTGTGGTTGAGCTAATAGTATTATACCAGTGTTGACTTCTTGGTTTTCATAAATGTACATGAAAAGATGTTAACATTGGATGCACCCCGGTGACAGGGGAACGGGAAAACTCATCAGTGTCTCTGCAACTCTTCTGTAAATCTAAAATTACTTCAAAAACAAACACAACCCAGGTCTGTTGGGGTGATTCACCACACCATCAATAAAAAGAGGGAAGCCATAGCAAGTGCCAGTTTGGCCTTAAGATGATTTGACTGAGTGACACTAAGAGCAATATGGCTGACGCTAAACCAAAGAGATACCCAAGCATGGGATGTGAGAACCTGACCTCACCCCCACATCTGGCCACCCGATGAAGCTGGATGAATCTGGCCTTTTAGGGACACGGAGCAGCCTGACTGTCCCTTCAGATTCCTTGCCGGGAGCCCGTCTCTGCACCCATTACGCACAGCACCCACACACCCACTGCTTTCCTGTTACAGAACTGTGCCCACCAGGAGAGATGTCAGATAGGATTTCCAAAGAATTTTATCTTCAGACTAAGGAGCTTCTATTTTGAGGCCCATAATAAACCAAGTCTTCTTAAGGAAAGAAGAAATATCCATAACACCAACTCCCAATAGCCCAAAGGAAGAAGAATCACAAGCTGGTGAGCAGAGCAGAGCTGGGCTTCAGATTCAGGTCTGCCTTGCTCTGTAGGCCATGTCCTTCCCACCACACCACAGGGCCCCATATGGGAAGTCTAGTGTGGTCTGCTGCATTAACAAACACACACCAAAATACAGCTTTACAGAAGAGCTCCACCACGTCATAAAGGCACCAGTGCCCCAGGGTTAGAAAGATCTAGAAGGCTGTCTGGTATCATTAGCCCAAGAGAATCAAATATTTCCTATCTATAGGAAATTGAAATATTAGTTCTGAATGTCAGAAATACCATATAATGAGTATATATGGATATATATATATATATATAGGTTTTATATATATACACACCTATGAATATATAATAAGCCTGTATAATAAATATCCTTTATAGATGGGTGTTGAAACAGTAAAATAAACTCTTCATCAAAAAATCGGAACTACAAACCACCTACCACATAACAAGCACTAATAAACATTTGCTGATTTTACTTAATGACATGGAGGTCTTTGAATGAATCTCCCCCCAATAAAACATGTCCTAAATAATGAAATCAGGAATCATGTTCTTCTCATGAGAATGAAGCTGGAGAGCAACAGGAGAAAGACACTAAATTCCAGGGATGGTTTGGGGTGGGAAAAGCCCGTGTCCCTCCACCTTCAAGCGCAAAGGTCAGCGGTAGATTCTGTACTAGACATGAGAAACCCAAGCAAGAAGAGCAAGACAGAGAGAGGGGGAGAGAGAGGAAGAGAGAAGGAAGACAGAGAGAGAGAGAAAAATATTGACTATCCTGAGGAAAACAATGGATCTCTATAAGCAAGTTATTTTAGGTAAACAACACTGGGCCTCTTTTTCTGAAAATCTCTCTAACATATTACTCATGTGTCTGCCTTCTGAAGCGGAGGCTACCAACAGAATTAGTATTTTCTTAATGACTCAGGTCAGCCCTGTGAGCAGACATTCCTTTGTGCTGCATTACCCTCCAGGCCACTGGCACGCATGGAGCTCTTTGTCTTCTGTGAGACGGCTCCAATCTTCTGAGCTTTTTATAGATTCTCTGTCAACCCCTCACCGTCAGGCTGTCAGCTGTCACTTGGAGACTTTCTCCCAGTACTTCAAGCGAGCAGCATGTGTGCGGCTTCTAGAGCCTGGTTAGCTAGGAAGTCAGGAGGCCAAGCTTGTTGGAATTGTGGCTCTAGGAAGAGTTGACGAGCTCTCCCCAGCCCAAGACCTTCCCCAAGAAATGAAAACATAAACTCCAGGGCAGCTCTTCAGGTTCTCAAAGTCCCCCATCTGCCTTCTCCCGGGTTCTTTGCTGTGTTTGAAATGGCTGAGGTCACAGAATTAGTGGCCTCAGGATAGCTGAGGTTTCACTAAATATACAACACGTTCAAGGAGAGAAACTAAAAACAGAGCCAACGTTGTCTAATATGAAAGCAAATAAAAGTTCTATCAAGTAAGTGACAGTCGATAGAACAGACACCCTGTTCTCTTGCCAGTCTCTTTGCTTCGCCTGAGGCAGAGGGCAGAGCCAGCCATGGCCCGGTTCCCCGGCTGTCTCTTCCAGTGTCCACAAAGGGCTCCGAACAGGTGGAACTGGAAACCATCAGAAACAGGCAGCAGTAGACGCGAAAGAGTTGACAGGGGCAGCCCCACCTTCCAGCAGCTAATGCTGAGGGCTGGCCCCAGCTTAGACCATCTGTCCACCCCACCACTCCTCATGAACACCTCTGGGGGGAGGCAAGGAGCAGAGAGGTCCTGTGATGTGAACCAGGGCCCTACCATAACCGAGCAAGATGGCGGCCATGGAGACGCCATCCATAGACAGGCCCCCTGATGGACAGGTACCAGAGCAACAGCGGCCCTCAGCATGTCCCCCATTTGTAGTGCAATCTGATGTAAGGACAACTGACTGGCCCCTTCTGGGCACAATGCCAGCCTCCAGAAAACACACGTCTCCATTACACTGGATTTGGTCTTGGGGCTGGCACTAAATTCTGAAAATAAGGAAAGCATTTAACTGCTCATTGAATCCACTAATAGTGTGCTTTTTTAAAATAAATAATGTGCTTTTAAAAAAAATTTAATCACTTTTTTTTTGTAGGGTTCAATTTGTTTTAAAATATTCTGATAGCAATATAAAAGTTCTAATGCTTAGGCCTATTGCCTGTTTACCCAGACTGTCACACACAAAAAATTTTAAATAACTACAATAGAATAAGCTATCCTAGCAATAGAAGAAAATTCCAAAAATTGCCCTCCTTGTACTGAGTATTTAACTTGTAAAGAAAGAAGCATTTAGCTTATAAAGAAAGAAACAACAAATATTCTAAAATTAAAAATGGAAACTCTGGAAGGAATCCCATTATTTAATAGTTCCCCTTTATGCCTGGTACATAGTAGACCCATAACAAATTTTATTGGGTGGCTGGCTGGAGGGTTGATTAGATACGGTACTACCGACTGGACGGTCTGAAGTTAACTGACCTTCCCTAGGACTTCCACCAGCAGGATGAGTCCAAAACCGTATTGGGGCATGTTGAAGAAACACAATTAACTAGTCAAGTAAAGTCTTTTCTAAAATGAAATCTGAGTATCTTTTCTTTGAGCCTGAGCCTAGAGATTTTAAATGTACTTGTCTAAAGGCAAGTTCAGACCTGCTCCTTGAATAGTTGATATTTACTAACCATTTACCATTTTAGTGCACGGGTCACCATGCCAGGAAATGAAAATGGAAGTATTGTGAGCAAGACGGGAAGGCTTAACCCAACATTAAAACACACTCAGCAGAATCTGTAACAGACCCACAGAAATGCGGTCCCCTGATTTGTGACAATAGTGCACTGGGGAGAGGATGACACTTAATGAATGGTACAGGGTCAACTGGAGGGGAAAAAAATGAATCTTGATCCCTACCTTATACCATAAAAATCAATTTCAGATAGATCACAGATCTAAATATAAAAGGTAAAACAGCAAAGCACCAAAAGATAACATACACGAACATCTCCATGGCCTTGGAGCAAAGATTTCTCCAATAGGATGCAAAATGCAGAAAACTGGTAAACTGAACAATATTACTATTAAAAACTTCTATTCATCAAAAGACACTTAACATTACAAGAGTGGAAAAAAAAAAAAGGCAGCTCACATTGTGGGAGAAAATACTCAAACAACACGTTATTTCTGACCAAGGACGCTTATCTAGGATGTATAAAGATTAGTAGCCAGGATTCATAAAAATCAGTAAGATAGACAACTCCACTCAACGTTTTACTTTTCAGTGGACCAAAGATTTGAACAGGCACTTCCCAAAGAGGATCCCCAAAGTATCAATAAGCATATGAAAAGGGGCTGAACTTTCTAAGTCCTCGGGTAAATGCCAACTAAAACCCCAATGTGATGGTCTCCCTAAGAGTGAAAGTGAAAAAGAGAAAGCACCAAGTGTTGGCAAGGACGGGGGGAAACAACTGGTCGTCTCCTACACCTCGGTGGGAGTGTAAGTCAGTCTAATTACTCTTGGCTGACATATATACAATCCTCTGGAAATATACAGTCTGCAAAGCCGAACATATGCACTCCTACTAAGCCAGCAATCTCGCCACGATGCCTAGAACCCAGCAGAAACGCAGGCATATGTTCACCAAAAGATGTGTGCGGTAACGTTCACAGCACCTCGATTCAGAACGGCCTCAAACTGGCAACGTTTCAAATGCCCATCAGAAGCAGAACAGATGAAAAAGAAGTGTGACGCGCTCACACGTGGAATACAAGATGGCAACTAAAATGAGCAAACTTCAGTGACACGTACACCCAGGGCCTTTGCACCGCTGCAGTCATCTCTCATCATGGAGGTCCAGGAGCCCGTGTGACCGCTTGCCTGGGGAGGCCCTTCCTTGGTCCCACCAAACAGGCCACAGAGCACCCTTTATCCCCTCGGCCTGTTCTCTTTCCTTCATAGCACTTCTCCTGAGCTGAACCCACTTCGGTTTGCTCACTGTGTTTTTGTATGGAGCACAGACTCTTGGCCTCTTTGGTTCACTGCAGGGTCCCCGGCACCTGGGCCCTGACGTCTGGCATAGTTACCCATCTGATCTGAAGCTTATATCCACAGAACAGCCTGCATGCAAATGTGTGTATTGGGTGTATTTATAACTGCCCAAAACCCGAAGCAACCAAGATGTCCTCCAACAGCCAATGGACAAATAAAATGTGCTATATATTATACAATGCAACATTATTCAGTTATGAAAAAGAGCTGAGCTACCAAGTCACAAAAAGACATAGATGATTATTAAATGCCTATTGCTAAGTGAAAGAAGCCAGGCTGAAAAGGCTTTATACTGTCTGGTTCCAATTCTAGGCCCTTCCAGAAAAGGCGCAACTACGGCAATGCTAAAAAGATCGGTGGTTATCAGGGGCCTGGGGAGAAGCAGAAAGCTGAGTGGGTGAAGCACAGGAGACTTTTTTATGGCGATGATATTATTCTATGTGATATTATTTTTTATTATTAATTTTTAATTTTTTAAAGTTTTTTATTTTTTTAATAACATATAATGTATTATTAGCCCCAGGGGTACAGTCTGAGAACGGCCAGGTTTACACACTTCACAGCACTCACCATAGCACGTACCCTCCCCATGTCCATCACCCAACCGCCCTCTCCCTACCCCGTACCCCCGACCACCCTCAGTTTGTTTTGTGAGATTAAGAGTCTCTTATGGTTTGTCTCCCTCCTGATCCCAACTTGTTTCATTTATTCCTTTCCTACCCCCCAAACTCCCCATGTTGCCTCTCAACTTCCTCATATCAGAGAGATCATATGATACTTGTCTTTCTCTGATTGACTTATTTCGCTAAACATAATACCCTCTAGTTCCATCCACGTCACCGTAAATGGCAAGATTTCATTTCTTTGAATGGCTGCATAGTATTCCATTGTTATTCTATGTGATATTGTGAGAGTACACATGACACTCTGCATTTGTCGAAACCCAGAGAACTCTATAGTGCAAAGAGTAAGTCTTTCATATGCACATTAAAAAAAATCATTTAGGGGGTTGGGGATCTCAGGAAGGGATGCAGAATGTGACAAACCAATCTTACCTTACCCTGATTTCCCAAAGCGTTACCAGTGCTTAGTCGGCAAAGGTAAAGAATAGAATATGAACAAAATTGTTAGCTTACTTTTTCCTTAATTATTTGCAATTAAAAATAAAAACCTCTTGGCTGCCTCAGAAAGGGGAGAAGGCAAAGCCCCAGAAAAGCTGCTCTTAACATGGTAAAGATCTGTGACAGGGAGCCCTTTCCTCACAGGTGAGGACAGGCATACCCTCGCCCACCGCTTTTTTAAAAGAACCGTAGATTTCTCACATAAGAGGAATGCATTCATTGGTTTACATACATTGTAAACAAAATAAAAATTACCCATAATGACACTAAAAACACTATTAATATTTATTACCCATCTTTGCAGCCCTTTTTCTAGGCACATATGGAAGATAACCTATGAAAAGGATTTTGATCCAGAATGAATGTTGTATGATAATAGATATATTATCACTTAACTCACATGCAATAATTCTCTTGAACTGAAAAGGTAATTCTCTTGAAGCAGCCCAGCAACATTTTTTATCCCGAGGCACTGGCAAGGTTATTCCATAATCATAAATCCTGGTGCGTGACCAAAATTTTCAACCATGGCCTAAGCCCCCTCAAAAAAAATTTTTTTTTTTTTTTCAAAACAAAAACTTCAAGAGCCTCTGTTCTCTTTTTGGCCAAAGAATGTATCTTTACCTTGAGTATTTGTAATAAGAAGGCTGAATCGATTAGGGCAAAAAGAGCAGAGATGTTGCTATTGGTACTTTCATAAATACCACGTGCTTCTTCTGGGATGATTCTTTTAACGTTATTAATCCTCAAAACATCCCTGAGAGGGCTAGATCATTTAAAAGGGGGAAATTAAAGGAAGCCATGGATGACGACTCAGAACCATACTGTGAATAAAGGCAGGTGCAGGGAGCCTGCCTCATCCTTCTGGGCAGACCAAGCCCATTTCTGCCCCAGGGAGATGCCCCATCTCCCTTATAATGCAATGCCCCGCACCAGGCCGGGCATCTAGGCATTTGTTTACTTTTTTAAAGATTTTATTTATTTACTTATTTGTCAGAGAGAGAGAGCGCGCACAAGCATGGGGGGCAGCAGGCAGAAGGAGAGAGAGAAGCAGGCTTCCCGCTGAGCAGGGAACCCGATTCGGGGCTCCATCCCAGGACCCTGGGATCATGAACTGAGCCAAAGGCTTAACCCACTGAGCCACCCAAGCCAGGCATTAAGCATTTAAAAGAAACCCAAGGTCAAGACTAATGAGGGGGGGCACCTGGGTGGCTCAGCGGGTTAAGCCTCTGCCTTTGGCTCAGGTCATGGTTCCAGGGTCCTGGGATCGAGCCCCACATCGGGCTCTCTGCTCGGCAGGGAGCCTGCTTCCCTTCCTCTCTCTCTGCCTGCCTCTCTGCCTACCTGTGATCTGTGTCTGTCAAAAAAATAAATAAAAATCTTTAAAAAAAAAAAAACAAAAAACTAATGAGGGATCCTGAAATGAGACAACTTATTTCCTACCACCAGCAGGAAGCCATATGTAGGAACTTTCCCATTTGTTCTGATTTTATAAAGTGGGGCCAGAGAGAAAAAGACAGCCGGCATTCCTTGAGAAGAAGGCTGGTCCACACCCCACGCACCAGACCTGCTCAGAGCCCCCAGCCTCGCACCTGCGGCAGGGGACAGTGGCTTCGTCATAATGACTGACTTGAGAATCAATACTTTGCTAAATGTTCTATGTATTCTCTGTATCTTTTTTTTTAAAGATTTTATTTATTTATTTGACAGACAGATCACAGGTAGGCAAAGAGATAGGCAGAGAGAGAGAGGGGAAGCAGGCTCCCCTCCGAGCAGAGAGCCCGATTCAGGGCTCGATCCCAGGACCGTGAGATCATGACCTGAGCCGAAGGCAGAGGCTTAACCCACTGAGCCACCCAGGTGACCCTCATTCTTTGCCCTCCTTCAGCCTCTTTAACTGCTTTATGCAAGGTGTCAATGACAAGCAAACCAATTCCTCATTTTCTTCTTCTTTAGAGCAACGAGTTAATTCAAACTTGGGATATTTCACTTAACAAAGTGAAGCCCACTCTCCCTCTCTGATTTTTACATGCGAATATCCTAGAGGTTTGAGACATGAATGGCAGCTAAATGCTTTTAAAGTCTCAGGCTAGTTTAGACGATGTTCTGTTTACCTAAATACACACGTTTTTATTTAAACATCCATCCATATAAACTGCTTCTGGCAGAAGATTCCTGAATGCTGAACCATCTGGGGTTTGCTGCAGAAATGGGATATTCTAGCTTAACAAAAGGCACTTGTCTACCAGAGATAGTACATGTTATTTTATTTTTTAGTTGTAATATTTGTAGGCTCTTTTTGTTGTGGCAAGCATAATCCTGTTTTAGCACCAAATCAATGACTCATCTTCTCTTGACTTGTCGGAGAGCTGCCACACCCCATCACCAACAGAAGAAAAACCAGCTGACTAATTAGAATTGTTAGGTCGAGCAATGGCCCTAAGAACCAAACAGAAAGATCATCTTTACCAATCTGAAATCTCAACGCCTTACCTTTTTGGCTTGAAACAGATTGAATTCTTTTAACATCTGCAGAAATGAATGGAGCATCTACATCCATTGTACGACTGACACATAAAATATAAAAGATGTTAACAGATGATTGAAAAAGCAGCTCAGGGCAAAAATATCCTTTAACAGAAGCGAAGGAAGCTGGTAAGACGTTTGTACATTTTATTTAGAAGCCTCGTTTCTTTACTTCTATCACGTGACAGGTAAGAGCTGACGCTTTCAAACAGGTTGGAAAAAATACCCACTCTGCAACCAATGCTTTATTTAAAGTGAGTTTCCAACTTTTCACCTCAAAACTCCACCTGTGTGGACAGCTGAAGAGCGCAAGGGCTCCAGTATACTGTTTGTGCAAACTTGGCCATCCAAGAAATGCGCAGTACTCTTCCTATGATATAGACTTGAGAATTGATAGATCTGAATTTTTCCAAAGAAATGGCTGAATCCTGTTGATGGTTCATCTAATGAACTGGGAACAAACATAGAATGGAATCCTGTAAACTGTTCAACTAAGAAGAAGCATGTTTGGAAATGTATCCAATGATTAGGCAGAAGAGCTCTGCTCGGGGCATGGGGGCAGACATTCTAGAATAGCTGGAAATGACCAGGGTGGTGGGAGGTGACCCTTGAGGTCACGGTTTCCAAGTGCGAATCTTCTTCTTTTTCCTGCCAGCAATTTACACTTGGGCGTGGAACTGAGCCTCTCTGAGCCTCAGTTCTGTTGTTTTATTTTATTTTTTTAAAGATTTTATTTATTTGAAAGAGAGAGAGAGAGAGAGAGAGAGTGCACAAGTGGGGGGAGGGGCAGAGGGACAAGAAAACTCCCCGCTGAGCACAAGGGTGGACTCGGGGCTCGATCCCAGGACCTTGAGATCATAACCTGAGCCCAAGTCAGACACTTAAATGAATGAGCCACTCAGGTGCCCTTGAGCCTCAGTTCTGTTGTTTTAAAAATGAGGTAGCTACAGGGACACCTGGGTGGCTCAGTCCGTTAAGCATCTGACTTGTGATTTCAGCTCAGGTCATGATCTCAGGGTTGTGGAACTGAGCCCTCACTAGGCTGGGAGTTTGCTTAAGATTCTCTCCCTCTCTGACCCTCCCTTCCATGCATGTGTTCTCTCTCTTTCAAATAAATAAATCTTTTTTAAAAATGAGGTAGCTACTTATATGACAAAGTCTTTGTATGGATTGAAAGGGATTATCTGATGGTGCCTTATGGATTGCATCATCATACAAAATAAACAAATATTATTAAGAGCAAAAAATTCTGCTTTCCACTACCCGCCCAGAACTGTGCATGAAAAATCTCAATTTATTTTTTTTCCTATCCTGTCATGCTCATTCTCAAACTAACTATAAAATGACATTCTAGGGATAAATTCCCCAGTGAAAATCAATTTGTTTATACAGATTTATTCAGCCCCCTTTTTAGGCTACTTTATACACTTCATCTTTTAAAAAAATTTTTTTATTTCCTAAAGCTATTACTATTTTCCCTCTCAGATGCTCATTTTATATCAACGCAAGTTAAAAATAAATACCACTATTAGTTAATTGTGAATGGCCAAGGTAAAGGACAAATAAAGAAAAAGGAAAAGCTTCCCAAAAGCCAATATTATAAATTAGACACCAAAAATTTTTAAGTCAAATACGCCAGCTCTTCTTAAAGGTTAACCTAATTAAAATTTTTCTTTAAAAGGCAGATAGGATACCTATGATATCGGCAGTGTCAAGATTTCAAATTTAACATAGAAGTCAATAGTGGGAAGTGCTGGAGTAGGGAAATAGGGTGCTTTAAAAGGCTTCTCAATCTGATTCTTCCTACCCAAGCCATGTCACCCAAGAGACCAAGCCAAGGGAAGGATGGATACACTCTCACTTGAGCTACTGGAATTAGCTCTGCAATTAGATGCTCCTTTGGTGAACTAGCCTAATGTCTGTCTCATGTTTGCCTTAAGAGAGAAAGACCCTTCAATTACCGCTTTAAGTATCACCCTGTCTTCAATAAACCCCATTTTCTGCAGTGCAGGGCACCCTTATCATAGGAGCTCTAAAGTGTAGAACCTAAAAACCCTAGACCACCCTCATTTTTTCAGATAAGGAAAGAAAACCTGAAAACAGAAGTCTTTCATGAATATGACTTGCCAAGATCATCCAGCTAATAAAGCAGCAGCCCAACTAGTTCAAGTCCCACAGGCCGGGGTCCTTCCCATGACATCCTGGGAACAATGGACATGCTTTGAATCCATAGATTTCATAAATGCCAAGAAGGTTCCAGAGCCCACAAATAATATATTCATTGATTCCTGTTCATTGATTCCTGAAGTTCACTTGTTAAGAGATTACTTTGTCTTACTTAAAACCCTACTTCCTATATATAATTAAAATGTGTTTAGTCATTTACATTTTCAAGTGAACAAATTTATCATATCCTTTCCTGTGAAAGGGCTTTGAGTAAAAGAAGCAGCACAGAGTCACTATGTAGTAAAAGAACGTACTGAACTAAGACAACCGCGAACAGGACATAGGCTCTGCCCTCAAAGGACTTCGATCACATGGACACCTCCATTCTTCTCCTGTAACAGAAAGAATTCCTTTCTTTTTCTTTTGCCCTTACACAATGTTAAAGGACAAAGGCTTCCTAGTCCCCTTTCCTCATCTTTGCAAATATCTGCTGGAAACGAATGAACCCATCAACCAACCCACCAATCCATCAATCTTCCAAAGTTCCTTCCACAGTTGGCCCTAAGGAGTCTTCAAAAAAGGAAAAGCCCTTCTTAGATCATTTTTTTCCTCAACCATAAAGTCATGTGTTAGAGATGAACCTGTGCTCCAGTGTCTTCTTTTTTCTCAGGTTTTACACAGTGAAACAGATTTCCAGAGCACCAGTCCTGACTCAGAAAAACCTGGTTAGACCTTACTGGCCGAAACTTTGAAGCAGATGCAGGAATCTTGGCTCTCATTCCCTGTCCTAATAAGACTTGTGTGAGCCTGTTGCTCTGAATCTTATCTACTGATGGAAAAGAGCTCACCCCCTCTTGGCCCAGCAAGCACAGCCACTCTCAGAGAAATGAACAATGACTGTGCAAATAAAACAGGATTCTTGTACATACTGAAAATATAAAATTATAGAGAAGAATGGCAGTAACCTGTGATTACGTCCTTGGAAGACTTTCATCCCCCTGCCTCTGTGCTTTATTCCGTTGCCACTTCCTTGCCGTTCACGGGTTCACAGGGCTGCACAGATATAATTCACAACCAGGAGAGCGAGCCAAAGCTTTGAGTCAACAATGAAAAAGTAGACTTATAACCCAGGCAGAGCCAAATGACATTAGTGCAGTTAATTGGGGTGTGTCTTTCTGAAACGCACAGTTCCAGAAGATGGTCTGGAGGGCGAGTTTTGGTCACACTCACTTGAGGGCCAGGTGCTAGACACCTTAGGGCACCCAGGTGTGAGAGACACTGGGGCCTCAGGGACCCCCCAAGATCATACCCTCATGAAGCTGCAAGAGACAGGATTATAGACGTGTTCCAAGAAAGGGGGAAGGAAGCACAAGCTCCTGGAGGCCAGTCAGCCAGCCTGCCATGAGGGGACGTACCAGAGAAGCTTCTAGAGGAGATACCCCAAGGGTGAGCCTGAAGAACATGTAACGGGTGGACAAGTGAGGTAGGAGAGGTAGGGAGAGATGGTCTGGCAGGAGGAGAAGCAAGTCTGAAGGGGTCCTGTCTGCCCTGCATGAGGATCTCAGGGGGAGGGGACAGGGGCAAGAAATGCGGTTACAGAGGCAGCAGGCAGGGTAAGCCCCTGAGCCCTGGCTGCAGCCTGAGGGCTCATCTTTTGCCATGAAGGCCCATGGGCCATAAGAGGATCCAGTCTGGATTTCAGAAAACACTCTGAATGGCCACAGTGAGGGACAGCTGGAGGGGAGGGCTCCGAGGGGGAGGTCCCAGCCCGGGAACCAGAGACCGATGTCTGTTCCTGACTCTGTCATCCAGAGGGAGGTGGCCTCTGACAGGAGCCTATTGGTCAAGCCCTCCATAGCTCTATTCCTTGCAGAGTTACTGCAAGGATGGGGTATCCAATAGGAACTCAATAAATGGAGCTGCTGGGCGCAGTGGCAGCATCACAGCTATGTGCCTCTGGGGTCAGCATGATCGTAGACAGGGATAGGTAACAGCTTCTCTGGTGCCCCACGATTGCAGAGGAAGAGGAGGAGGTCTTCAGAGGAAGGTAAACTCATCTGCCAGCCAGGGAACCATGAGGTTTTCGTGGAGCATCTAAGTGCAGTTGTCCCTCTTTCTTTCTTTCTTTCTTTCTTTCTTTCTTTCTTTCTTTCTTTCTTTCTTTAAGGTTGTATCTATTTATTTGACAGAGAGAGAGAGAGAGAGAGAGTGAGCGCACAAGCAGGGGGAGCAGCAGGCAAGGGAGAGGGAGAAGCAGGCTCCCTGCTGGGCAGGGAGCCCGATGTGGTGCTCCATCCCTGGACCTTAGGATCATGACCTAAGCTGAAGGCAGATGCTTAACCGACTGAGCCACTTAGGTGTCCCTGGAGATGTCCATTTCAAAACTCTCTGAGTATGTCTGGTCCTCAGAAAACTGATCTGGGCTAAAAATACAGATTGAAGAGCTGTCAGCATATGGCCAGCAACTGAAGCCATGGGAATATTCATACCACCCAGAAAGAGTGTGCGGGGAGGGGGGGGATCATCACAGAAGGCAGAGCAGGGGCCCAAAGACAGACCCTGTGCAACACCAGACCAAAGAGATGGACATAGAAAGAACCCAGAAGGGGGCTGGAGGAGCGGGAGACCCAGCGAGGCTGCCCCTGGAGCCAAAGGCTTCCCCAAGGAGTGGCAAAGGGTGCCTACAGAGGCAGGAGCCCAGGGAAAATAAAGACTCATGAGGTCCCCCTGGACTGAGGAACAGCAGGGTCCTCGGGGCAGCTGTCGTGCATCAACAGTGTCTGGAGAAAGATCCAGAAAAATAGATAGTAAGAGTAGCAACCTGAGGGGATACAGGATTCAGGAAGGGAAGCATTTTTCATGGCAGGCAATGGCTGTTCCTGGTTCTAACAGGGAGCTGGGCTGCAAACCCATCCCAGGCAGGAGAGTAATGAAGGGAAGAGGCCCTTGGGCGTCCGCACTGGCTGGTGCAGGACGGGGCCGAGGACTGGGCTGCAGGAAAGGAAAGAGCAGGGAAAAGTTGCCTTGAAAAGACAGATGATGGTTTGAAATAGCCGTGAAATAATCAAGCACAGCCTGGGGAGACTAGGGAGTAAACCACAAAATGAGATCGTGCCCACAATGGGAAGAAACCATGCAGACCTGGCTCTTCCCTCCTCTCTAAACAGGGGCTCCTCTGAGGAGCGCTGTCAATGAGGGATGGTTGGCCAAGAGCAGCCAGGTGGTTTCAGAGCTGGGAGAAAAGCAAAAGACCCTGGAAGCAAAAAATGTGAATCCCAGGCAAGAACCCGAGGCAGAGCTGGTGTGTCAGGGGCACAGCAGAAGCAGAGGGAAAGAGGGTGGGCAGGAGACATGGGGAACATCAGATTCTCAAAAGAATTCCCTCAATCTAAGCTGAAAAAATCAATGCACTGCGACCACAATTTGTAAACTCCTGTTTGGAGCAAATAAGTCAATGAAGGTAGGTGTACTTTTCAACAACGCTGAAATAAAACAGTAATAATGCAAGAGTGGGATATGGATTACTGTAACAAAACCATAAATCTGGTTTTTCTTTTCCTAGCTGTGACTCTTAACAAAGAAATGCCACCAACTCATTCAATGCTAAAACATGTTTTCTGGTGATTGACTCTTTTTCATTTATTTCAGTAAATGCTTAATGACTGAAGAACTGTGCTCTACTGTACCAGGACAGGTGCAGATAAAATTAATGCAGATTGAAGTTTAATTTCTCTATATGTACATGAAAACCCACCGGAACTTCCAGAATAAGGAATATTCTAGGAGAAAATGCAATGATAGACAATTTGCCCATGTCCAAGTTCAAACACATACCAACATCCCTGACTCCAAGTATCCACTCATCTTCTCCAAGTTCTACCAGCAAACAGATGTGAATGCCTTTTCTCTTCCTTCCTGTCCTCTGCCCACATGACAGAGAATAAGTGATAGTGGCTGGTTATGGTTCCAGGTACAAGGGCAACTGCATACCTACTGTGTTCCAGATCTATGTTCCATGCCTTTCCCATCTGGTCCACACAACAACCGTGCCAAGAGGGCAGGGTGATCCCCTTAAATAGAAGGGGAAGAGGGGGCTCCAAGAGGTTGTGGAAATTGCCTTTGCTCTCACGACCACTGAATGCTGGGTCACGATGAGACTTCAGGCTCTTCGAGCAGTGGAGCACTGACTCTCTTAACCACCACCTCCACCCCGAATTTCCCTAACTCTGTGCGAGGGGAAGCATGTGAAGTACTTTTCTTCCCTTGGCAATGGAGAATTCTTCCATTCATAGACTTCTGACATGCTTCATTGATTCCTTACAGATGGCGTTTATGGAGGTTTAAAAAAAAAAAAAAGCAGGTTTTTAAAAACATCTATTCATTCTCCAATACCCAAACCCACGATGCTTCACCAAATAATCCACAAACCAAGCTCTCGGCAACAGTTTCTACCTTCTGGCTCAGGTACTAAGAAAACAGCAAAACAGGAGAAGGTGATGTCGTAGAGTGGGACTCTATATACAAAACAAGGACCTGAACTTCAAACTAGAAGCCTCATCCAGGCATAAGAACAGCTCCCCGATGGTGGGATTTCCCTGTACACGCAAGATCAGTCAACTCAGAGGCTCCAGCAGCCACTTCCGGGGAGTAGACAAAACACGAAAGTTCATGGAAGGTGCCCAGCGCCGTCCTGCCTTGAGGAGCAGTCGGTGCATGGGGAAGGGATGGGGGAATGTGGACCTGTATGGGCACGTTTCAGCCGTGGGCCCTGGGGCAACTTTCTGGCATCTCCATGACTCAGTTTCTATACCCACAAAATGAGAATATCGGAAATTGTGACTAGGACTACATGAACCATACTTGATGCGTTGAGAGCATTTAATAAACACCAGCTAATTCTATTACATATGTTCAGGTTTTTCTTTCTGGAGGAGTATTTTTTTTAAGATTTATTTATTTATTCTAGAGAGACAGAGGGGGAGAGGGACAAAGGGGGAGAGAGGGAGAATCTCAGGCAGACTCCCTGCTGGGCCTGCAGCCTGACGCGGGGCTCGATCTCACCACCCCGAGATCATGCCCTGAGCTGGAATCGAGAGTCGAATGCTTAACTGACTGAGCTACCCAGGTGCCCCTCAAGGAGTATTTTTAAAACTGCATGCCACTGTCCAAAAATGTTATGGAATCTATTTATTTTTTTAAATTAACTTATTTTGTTGAGAGAAAAAGAGCATGAGCTGGCAGGGAGAGGGAGAGAGAGAATCTTAAGCAGGCTCCATGCCCCACAGAGTAGGAGGTGGGGCTCGATCTCACAACCTTGAGATCCTGACCTGAGCCAAAATCAGGCATCAGACACTCAACTGACTGAGGCACCCAGGTGCCCCTAAAATCAACTTAGAGAGTCACAACCAGCAATTCTGGAAAAAGAAATAGAACAGAATATTGTATTTAAACATGAATAAAGTCCTATTTTGCATGACGCTTGTCATTTTTTCTCTAGCATCCACGGTAATATTGAGCGGTGCTTTGTGAATCCACGTGTCTTTCATACATCCATGTGCCCGTGTGTCAGGCAGAAGTCTGAAGGGTATTTCTTTCTAGGGTCACCATCAAAACATTTGGAAAAACACTGATTTACAGAACGAACAATGACAGGGAGTCAGGGAATAGGCAAAGGTAGAACATGACAGGAACCACATTTTAAAATGCAGACATCTTGGGCGCCGGGTGGCTCAGTCGTGCAGCGTCTGCCCTTGGCTCAGATCATGATCCCGGGGTCCTGGGATCCAGCCCTGCCTTGGGCCCCCTGCTTGGCAGGAAGCCTGCTTCTCCCTCTCCAACTCCACCTGCTTGTGCTCCCCTCTCTCGCTGTCTCTCTCTCTCTCTCTCTCTCCAATGAGTAAATAAAATCTTTGAAAATAAAAAATAATAAAATGCAGACAGCTGCAGCAAAGGGAAAGCCTAAGTGGACCGTCAGGGTAACCCAGGAAATGCCCTCTGTGCACAAGTCTGTTTACGGGAAGCTGCTACAGGAATTGCAATAATCTGAGGTTAACAACAGGCTTTTATTTCCAAAGCAAACCAAATTGCAACACTGGAAGTACAGATGTTATCTGGATGCTGGGCAAGATGAGAAAAAATGATTATGACTTACCCATCTTGCAATACTTGTCAAAGGAAATGCAGTGCCAGATTTCAAATGTTCTTAAAAACTGTCTGGGTTTGGACGAGATATGAAAATGTCTCAAAACAGAAATCCTTCAATGTGGCTGCAGATCCATCCTCTAACAGTTCCATTATAACCAAATCCCTGGCTGGAAAATTTAACTATCTGTACAAGAAGATGAAATGGAAAATAACTATAAACATAACTAAGCACTTCAGAACTTAGAAAAACACTTCTCTATATATCCAAAAGCCTGTTTGATGTGGTGTGCCGCAATACTGCCCTTACACTGGGTAGGAAGGGCCATGATCCTGGGCCCTAATCCCCCCACACCCTTTCCCCTGCAGAGTTCCCAGGACCCACTGGACCCCCCCACCCAGAAGTGCTGCCCCTCTCATTTCAGGCCTCACTACAGCTCCCCAGAGTTTCCTGATCCAATACCAAGCCATTTCCAGGGCATGAGCAGGCTCCTCCTGGATCTGTCCCTCCAAGGGGGCCTTTGCCACCCCTGGTCTGAGCCAAAGGTATGACGAAGAGGGACAGAGGGTATAGACAGAGAGTGGGTATGGGAGTGGACACAATGCTCTTCACCAGGTGAGACTGTACCACGGGAAGAAAAGAAAGCAGGCCCAAGGCCTGGGGGTTCTCCAGCTGCATGCCAGCTGTGAGCCCTGGGAAGTCTGAGAATTCAAAATTCAAACTTAGCCTTCCAGGCCACTATGGAGATATCACTGTCAAAGTAGGCAGACAGAGTAAATTTTATATCATGCTTGTTACAACTGCATTATCTCTAAATAAGTAGACCTCTGCTATGAGAGCCTCCATCTGTTCTCTCCGCCTGGGCCCCTGCGAACTTAAGAGGCAGGCCTGGTGCTTAGCCGGTGGGTTCATACTGCCATCCCCGTGCCCTGCCATTCACCAGCTCTGCGGGCTTGGCAGACCCGCTTACTCTGTGTCTCAGTTTCCTCGTCTATAAAACAGACAACAGCACCCTCTTCATAGGGTTGTTGTAAAGACTTAGATCAATTAGTCCGCACACAGTGTCGAGAGCAGTGCCTAATAAGCACTCTGCGCATGCCGTCTTTAGATTTTTCTCCGCACAGAATTGACTGGTTACTGCAAACTTCGAACTAAGACCACAGCCAGGAAGGTGTTCTGTGTATTTCTTTCTTCCCACTCCTGATTTTAAATATCGTGCTTTACGCCTCTCCAAAAGATCACTACTTTCTATTTCGAAAAGGACAAGTCTTCCAACTGCTGACCGGCCTGATAGACGTTCTTCTGAAATTAAATAGGGGTTCATCATCTCCCCCAGCTTGGCAGAAAGCTCAGGCCTCTGGCCAGTTTGAAGTCTGGCAAATTCGCTTTCTGTGTCAATTGCATGCAATGAAAATTTGACAACATTACCAATTTTAAGTGTAAAAGGGACAGTCCCTCCCCTCTGTATTCACGAAATTCAGAGCTATTAGCCAGGGACGGTCCCTCTCGATTAAGAGCAGAGGCTGACATACTTGAAGCTTGAAGCCATCAGCAAGGAAAGGCTGTCAGACCAGAGAAACTAAGCTAAAAATAGAGCCCCACCAGTGCAGAAATAGAGGGAAGAAAACAATTCTTTATATGTCTACTTAGGAGCCCACATGCTTTTTGTCATTAAGGGAAGCTGTATTGTCAGCTTGGTAATTAATTACAAACTGCCAACAACCTTCTCAATGACCAATATTCCTTCAACCTACAGTGATAGAGCAAACAACTTGAAGAGAACACTTGCCACACTGTAATGACACACTGACAGCACAGAGAGAGCCCCCTCTCAAATCTCTAGTTCGCTGTAGGTCAGAAGGTCTAAAACGGGAAACAAAATGTAGGAGGAAAAGATTCAAGGTCATGTTTACCCTTTCCAATATATTTTTAACCTACACATTCAATACAGTGAACATCTAATCCACCACCCCCCCCAATTATTCTGAAGAATTTTTAAGATTTTTGATTTGCCAATCTGCTAAGGCCGGAACTCTCTAGCTTCCCCCCGACTGCCCCTAATTAGTCTTCCCTAAAAGGAGTGCTGCTCAAGCACTGTGAATTTCAACAGCAGTATTTCTATTAAATCTTCCCCAAATCCAAAATGGAGTATAAAGGTCAGTATGAAATAAATGAAAATTAACTGGATTCTACAGAGGCAAGACCGAGCACATCCATCCACCCAACAGTCATCCCATCTAAATCAAATAGTGTTTCTTGCAAGACTTTTGCCAACTTCCTACAAAAAAAAAAAAAAAAAAATTTAAAAATTAAAAAAAAATCAATCCCAGAAACACTTCCTGTGTTGGCCAGTTTTTATTTACGCAATTAAGATGGCTTTTTGTAAGAGCCAGGCTGGAGAAAAAATATATTTTTACAAGCCCATTAGTCATATAGTCAAGCTTCATTATATGCTAATCATTCATCAGTAGTCCCTAATGAGGATGCTGTTGCCTCCTGCCATGAGAACGTGAAGGAAAGGATGTGTTCACAATAGGCCATAAAATGTGAGAAAAGCCAATGAGTTCATCTGGCTCTCATTTTTTTTCCTGCTGAACAGCGTTAACATCCCTATGGACACAAACCTGCTTTAACTGAGAAGCCGTCTCGTTAATTATTAATTCCCTCCATTCTCCCACCGTTCCCGAACTCCACACCCTTAAGAGAAGTACAATACTTCATTCAGAATCGCTGTTATTAAAGACTCTCCTGGGCAATCATTTTGGCTTCAGGCATTTTTCTAGCAGACGTCTGCTACAGCTTATTCTAAATCTTCCTCCTAACACCAGGCATCTCTGCAGCCTTCGGACTCGGGTGTGAACCTTAGACCCCAAACCCTAAGAAGTCACAGGGTCTTCGCGGAGGGAAGCTGGTGGATTCCGAGCATCGCGCAAACCACCCGCAGAGCTACCTTCCTTTCATCCAGGCACCTTTCCAGGTTGCCAAATGCTCTCACTCGGCTCCCATCAATGGGAGTAACCGTAACCGAGCTCGACCAAGGGGGTTAAAATCTGCTTCAACAAAGCCCAACGTGTGCGGCTTGGGGAAATGCAAGGATAAATTATGGGAACGCGCGTCGGGGCTGGCTGCAAAAGGGAAAGCGTTCATCTCCTGATTTTGATGTCGAATTTCAGGAACCAAGGGGTCCTCTGGGATCCCCAGAACGTGTCCTCTCCGATAAGCAGCTTTCAGGTCCCTTCCCTGCTCCCTCTCCACAGAAACCGGGATTGCTAGGATCTCAGCAGTAAGAACTGTTCTTGTGGGGTTAGGCGCAGCTGGCGTGAGCCCTTCTGAGCCCCGCTGCGTGGAGCTACCGCTGGAGCCTAAAAGCGCCCCCCGGCTCCGAGAAAAGCAATGTGCTTAGCAAAACCCATCCCTCCTACTGCCATCCAAGGGGCCCGCACCTCTGCGGGCACCCGGCATCTGGACCCAGGCAGAGGCGTCCCAACTGTCGCGCCCCGGCGCCAGAGGGCACCCAGGAGAGAGCACGCCCTGCGCCTCGCTCCCAGAGCTGGGTCCCGGGGAGTCAGGGGCCCAGGGACAGAGAATTCCTGTGTGGGCACGGTGCGGCGAGGGAGGCCCACGACCCTCCCGGCCCCGCGCTCAGGTACCTCGCAGCCATACAGCTGACCCAGCTGCTCCACGATCCACTCCTCCAGCACGAGCCGCTTCCGAAGCTCCTTGCGATCGTATTTCACTGTCACTTTTCCCTGCTGGTGGCGTCGCTGCTGCTGCTGCTGCTGAACCTGCCCCGCCGCGGTCGCCGTGGCCACCGGCGCCGAGTCCTCCCGGGAGGAGCCTGAGCCACTGCTCGAGCCCGGGCTGCCGCCGGCGCCGCCCCGGGGACTCTGGAAGAAAACCCGCGCGCCGCCGCCGCCGCCGGCCCCACCGGCCGCCTCGCTGCTGCCCGTCGCCACCGACATGTCCCCGCGCGCGCCAGAGCCCGAGTGCTGCCCGGAGGAGGGGCGGGCGGAGCGCGCCCGGCGCCGCTACCACCTCCGGCCGGGCAGCGGCATGCGAGGGGCTCGCCCGCACCTGCTCCGCGCGCCGCGCACGCCCGGCAGCCCGGCTCCAGGGGAGGTCGGGAGGAGCCGAGGCGACAGGGAGGAGGACGGGCGGGGGAGGGCGGGAAAGAGGGAGGGGCGGGGACCGCAGCCTTAAAGACGCCGCGGAGGACCCTCTAGCTCCAGCCCCGGGAGGCGGATCCGGCGCGTCGCAGGCACGGGGCCCGGGGCGTGGGAGCGGCGCGCGGAGGCGGGAATGTGTGCGCGCAGGCGGCCGCGCGTAGACACCGGAGAAGGCTGTCTTGGGTCTGGTGCCAGAGATGGTCCGCCGCGCGGATGACGGTGTCCTCTCCTGCCAGAGACGAGGAATTGCGCTTTTCGCCCCCAGCGGTGCCGGAGCGCACGCTACCCGCCGCCTCCTGCGGTGTGGGCCCTGCGCTGCCCCGGGGGCAGGGTTCCGCCGGGAGAGGGACGCGCGGAGGGACGGCGCAGCAGGTTCCCCGCGAAGCTTTTCTTGCCTCTCCCTCTTCGGGTGGCGGGGAAGCGTCTCTCTCCCTCCTGGCCCCACCCTCCAGCTCCAAACACATTCCTATTCATGCCACTTCCTCTCTCAGATTGTGAGAAAAATTGACGAGGCGATGTTTGTGCAATCAGACGATCAAAGCGCCTGAGAAATTCTCTTCAGACCAGTTTTTCTCTCCTTACAAAGTGTCTGTTTATTCGGAGACAGAGCATTCTTATATCTTTTTATCTAAAGGACTGCAGGCTTGATCCATCGCTTGGCTAAGAGGCTGGGGACATCCAGACAGCAAACATTTCTCTAAAGGAGTCAGTGCTGTTCACTGGGCTTACATTTCTAGTATTGTATTCCCTGACTAGTTTGCTTTCCTCTCTCGGAATACCCCTGCCAAGCTACCTCTTTTTACTGGGGAAAGCCACTGCACTAATTTTACTCTGAAAACATCAGGCTGCCCAGTAGAGTTACAAATGAATGAGCTTATTATAAGGTGTAGGGCAAAGAGATGGGGAGGGAAATTATAAACAGAAAAGTGCATGTATATGTGTGTAAAATTATAGGGAGACACTACTATATGTCTCCTGTGCATTGCATTTCTGTTCAGGCAACAGAAAGAAAACACAAAGGTGCTCCAACACAGTTAAGTGGCTTTCAAGAACTTTTTGAAAAAGCTGGTGAGGTTTACCAGCAGCTACTCAAAAAAGTTTCTCGGAAAGAAAGTAGATAAAGTTGATTTCTTCTGAGCATTTTCTAGGGTATCCCCCTGTGGGATTCTAGACCAACAGCTGCAAAGGGAAGTAAAAGACGTAACCAGAAATTGTCTCCCCAGCTTTTCTGGCTCTGCAGTCAGCTGGTGTGTAGGTCTGCTCTACCCAGATTTATGATCACCTTTGTTCTGTCCCTTTAAGGTTTTCACCAAGAGCCTGAGAAGGGATTTTTCCCCAAAAGTTCTATGCGTGAAGTTCATCAGCAGGACAAGGCAGGCCCTGAAGAGTGAAAGGAAAGGATCTAGTGGGGGATTGTGTGAAATGGGATCACTGGTGTGGGGGCCCTGGAGTCCTATCACCATTAGAGGGGGTCAAGGCTGAAACCTTTCTGCCCCATGGCAGAAGCCAGCTGTCCTCAAGTTAGGTTCCCCACCCAACTTTTCACAGACAACCACCATGATTGGCCCCTAGAGACTGATGACTGTTTTCCACATCACCTCCACACCCCCCTGCCTGGGGCATCAGAGGTTGTTCTAAATTCTGAGTGGGTAGCCAAGAGGGTGAGCACCTCTGCTGGCCGGGAGGAAAAGGTTGGAAGACAGTGGTGATCAATGACAGAATAAGCTTGTCTGTCTCCAGCCATCTGGCCCTGGTCCAAGTCAGCTAGCACTAGCTTTAACCGGCTGAACCAACCAGGACAATTTCAATCAAAACAAAACCAGCTAAAGTTACAGTTAGTGAAAGAGAAACTACATAAAATCTGCCCCTCATTCTGGCACTAGGACTAGGCTCTACCAATATTTTGAAAAATTGTGCCTATGATCCAGGAGGATGGCAAAGAGTGGAAAATTCCAACCAATTCCAGCTCCTTTGAGTCTCTGGACAATGAGTTCAGTCATTCAAGAACAACTTCAAGGAGTTTGTAAAAATTCACTAAGTTCTTTCTGAGAAATTCTTGTGTCAATTTTTTTTTTCTCACTGTGTAGGATCCTTTTTTCCTTTGTGCTTAAAACTCAGCTTTCTCTTACGACTTCAAAAATGACAGGTACTAAGAGATATGTAAGAAGAAACTTGGGGTTTTCGGCATTTCACTTGTAGGAAAATAGCCAGTGAGGAGTCAGTCAGTGTCTTCCCTCACATACACCGACCTTCGGTGGCCCAAATGAGTCACCTTGACTTACAATCAGGAGTTGAACTAACATGGAAGTTCCTTTTCCTGTAAACCCACTTGCCCCACCCAGGACATGATCTACACTTGGAGGGAATTCCCCACCACACAGACACACACAGACAGATACACACACACACACATGCACACAAATACATACACGCACACTTTAATTCCATGTTTCAAAATATTTGGGAGTACGGGGCTTATTCACAGGCCAGAGACCCTTTACATAGATGACTATATTCAGCAAAACCAGCAATATTTCTCATCTTCAAGACTATTCATTTTTGTTCAAGGCAAGCACTTTCATTTCTAAACCTTTTAGACAAAACTTTTCACATGCTGGTTAATCAAAAACAATGAATGGTTTTTAGTGACTTGAATGGCCTGAGAATGTTCTAGAACACAGGAGATGAGCTTTTTCCTTAAGGCAGTTACTCACCACTGTGAAAGCAACCTAAGGAAGATTCATCAATATCTTTTCTTCATAGCTTCACACTTTCTTAAATTGCTCTCTGATTTGGAGAATGTTTCTTTTAGGAATTATATATAGTTCCTTCATCTCTGAAAATGATCTTTATGCCCAAAGTTTGTTAAATAAGATGACTTTATCAGGGGTCCCAGTTTTCTTCACTCCCCAAGGGAAGCAAAGATTAAATACAAATATTTATGCTCAGATGCAAATTTCCTTACTCCTTACAGACTAGATGTGGCAATAATTATGCAACACCTGGTAACCTACGTTGAGGCTGTGATAATGATAGTCCCCAGGGCCCAGGAACCTGAACAGAGAAATCTTATCTTGACTAGTGAATGTCAGCGATAAGCTTCCTGCATCTGAATTCTCGCAAAAGTGTGGTAAAGCCAAAAGACAAATCAAAAGTAATTTCAAGTCTGGTTTTCATCGTAAAAATAGAAGAAATTCAGTCTGTCCTGTTGGATTCTGTTACCCACGGCATTTTCTGTTTTCAGAATACAGTCTATTATTTCATTATTCCTTATGCAGTGAGAGCGCTAATGTTGATAGCCTACCAATGTCATTTTTCTTTTGGCTACCGTTTCATCCTCTTTTTCTTTTCCTCCTCCAAACTCTGGGATTTTGATTGTATTGTGCATTACAATTTGGAATCATAATTCCCAAATAAACTTGACCACTGCTTGTATAAATAACCAGAGCAACAGCAGTCATTGTCACCATTCTACAATTTTGTCTCCACAATTACCAGAAGTTCTTACCCGACTGTTCAGAGAGGATGGGGGTTGGGGGTGCAAATCCAGAGCTTCATCGCATCCCTTCTAACAGAGGCTAAATGTCCTACACCTTCTTATAAGCCTAGCTTATATTTTGTCTTTCTGTAACACTAGGGCCAAATTTGTCTCTGGAGGAGCACGTTATCCCCCATCTGACCGATACCTTATTGCCCTCCCCATTTCATTGCCAAACATTTTGGAAGAGCTGACCATTCCCCCCTTGTGTCTGTCTTCCCCGGTCACCATTCAGTCCCCCACAGTCCAGCGGCCACCACAGACTGAAGGCACCAACCAAAGTTACCAAGGAACTCCATGTTGCTCAATTCAACATGTGCCTTCCAGCTCTTACCTAACCTGACCTCCTGCCACATGTGACAATCTTGAACCTCTCCTAGCTTTTCAAACTCTCTCCTCTTTTGGCTCCCATGCCAACATCCTCCTGGTTTCCCTCCCACGTCTTCGTCTGTGTGAGAGCTCCTTTTCCAATACCCCTGCCTTTAAGGTAAATGGTTCCCCAGATTCTACCCTCTTCTCTTTGCTCATTCACACACTTTCTCCAGATGAATTTGTCTCTGGCTAAAGCTTCCATTTGGACAAGCTACCATCTACATGCCACCAACCCCCCAAATCATGAGCTAGAGCAGGTTTCTGATTGAAGCTTCAGATCCGCAGGAATACTGTATGTCCTGCCAATGCACTGAGCATGTATGTGTGTAGTTAAAGTACACAGGTGTACGCTTATATCAGTTCATTAGAGAACAAAATACAGTAGTCCCCCTTTCTCCACTGGGGTATATTCTCAGGACCCCCCCCCCCCATGGACACCAGAAACCAGAGACAGTGTGTTTTTTTTTCCTACACACATACTTAGGATAAATTTTAATTTATAAATTAGGCAAAGTAAGAGATTAGCAACAATAACTAACAATGAGGGGCTCCTGGGTGGCTTAGTTGGTTAAGCGTCTGCCTTCGACTCAGGTCATGATCCAGGGGTCCTGGGATCGAGCCCTGCATCTGGCTCCCTGCTCAGTGGGAAGCCTGTTTCTCCCTCTCCCACTCCCCCTGCTTGTGTTCCCTCTCTTGTTGTGTATCTCTCGGTCAAATAAATAAATAAAATCTTTAAAAAATAATAAAATAAATAACAACGAAATAGAACAATTATAACAATATACTGTAATAAAGGTTGTGTGGATGTGGTGTCTCTGTCTCAAAATATTTTATTTGTACCGTACTCAGTACATCACTCTCGTGATGATGTGAGATGATAAAAGGCCCACGTGATGAGATGACGCGAGGGGAGTGACGTAGCGTTTGTTGTGCTGCTGTTGACCTTCTGACTTGTCAGAAGGAGGAACATCCACTTCTGGACCACCCTTGACCATGAGTAACTGAAATCACAGGTAAGGGGGAGGGGAGCTACCATACATAGTTCAGTGAGTGTGTGTTTGGCCACGGACTGCCCAGTAAAGGGTGCTCTGGCCCAGCATTTTCCAGACATTCAATAAAAAGCACATTTATGTCATGACCCAAATATATATGCACCCACATAACTTACCCAGATTCCATGTAATACACCCCCTACATGGCCTAGTCTCTTCTGTCCTTTTTCATTATTTGGAAGGAATGCCGGTTACGATCTACTGACTGATTTCCCAACCCACTGAAGGGTTGCACCCCCATGTTTGGAAAGCGCTGCTGTCAGCCAGAGCTGTGCCTACGAGAACAGGTCCTGGCTCTCCCTGGTCTTCATGGCACACTCCAGGCTGGTTATTTATTCCCCTGGCACTCTCTTTCTGCCGTGATTAGGTTATCAAGTGTTCTGGTAAACAACTCTGATCCAAAATGGCTGACCTAGGGCATGTGTGTGATCCTCCCAAAAGTGCCATGAGAGAACTAAAGAGGAAAAATATTCTGGACATAAAGGTATACCTGTTGCCAGGCCTCCGTGCTCCCCGCTCAGGGAATGGTGGAAGGCCTGGAGGGTAAAGATCAGGAGGACACTAGGGATTGGTAGAGCCTCCGGCTTGAGGACAGGTATGTTGTGGTGGTTGTCAGACTGAATCTTGCCTCCAACATGCCTGGATTGAATCTGGCCTCTGCCACTTAGGCACTGTATGACCTTAGCAAGTCACTTCACCTCTCTGTGCCTTCATGTCTCCATCTGGAAAATGAACAACAGTGCTTGTCTAACACGTTGTTCTGAGTGAAAATGAGTCACAGGAAATAAAACACATAAAACAGTGCCCTCTGTTATGCATGAACAAAACATGCCGTAAATATGGTGGAGAGGACACACTGTTGTTCCAACAATGTCCGCAAGAAATTATGGCCACAGGCACATCTTGATTTCAGAGATGTGAAGCAAGCAGTTGGAAATCATCTCCACAGGCATCCTGTTGAGAGCCACTCTACAGGTGATTCAGTTGTTGTCCCCATTGGCAAATCCCAGTAAAGAAAGGTAAGATGTGTCTCCCACGGCTTACTCAGTTGGGACCTGCACCTGGATGTCTTGTAGTCACTCCCAGTTAATAGATTCAACACCATCTTCCCCAGCTGAACCTGCTTCACTTCCAGTTTCCCTTCTGGAGGGGCTAACAACACTGTTACACCTAGAAATTCCTGGTCTTATCCACCATGTCCAATCCACCAGTAAGCAAACCCTAACGATCCCATGCTTGTCTGGGTCCGATCTTCCCCCTCCTCTCTGTCCACACATTCCGCCTGGGTCTCTCCTCCTCACTTGCCTCCATACCTTGCCTCCCACTCATTCTTTCTATTGCTCCCACAGAGAGCTTTCTAAAAGCAAATGTGATCATATCATATGCTTAAAATTCCCTCCATATTACCTGTTCCCGTCAGGCTATAGTCCAAACAACTTCACATCGCCCATAAGGCTTTTCTTGCTTTCTTTCCCAGCACCTGTTCAAATAATCCCCACTGCACCCCCAGACACAAACCCCACACTCTACCCAATACCTTACATAGCCTGGGGTTCCCAAATACAGAACACTCCCTGCCTACAACCTCCCATGCCAGTTCCCCATGGCGCCAGCCTGACCCCTCACACCCCCAGCTGGGGTTAGTCACCTCCCTGACTAAGCCCTTCCCACTTTCCTAGCAAGGTCTCACTCTCATGTCTGCCCCTTGGCCACCACCCATCACATCGCGCATCAAACCTTTCTGTGATCAAGTCTCTGCTCAAATGTCACCTCCTCAGACAGGCCTTCTCTCTGCACTTCTGGCCCCTCGCTCTCTTTCTTTCTCTTCCTCACTCTTATGACCCCTTGAAAATTATTATTAAATGTGCTGCCGAAGCGAGCACCCACTTGAAAATTATATATGTAATTATGGAAGATATTACATTTTATATATTACATGTGTATTATATAACAGTATACATTATAGAATGATGGAAGGAGTCTATTGGGTCATTTGTCCCTCCCACCAGATTATAAACCCCTGAAGACAAGTATGTTACCAAATGGAGTGCGTGTTCTCAGGACCAAGAACAGTGCTTACAACAGGGTCGGCACCCCAAACAGTGCGTGAGTGAGACTATCTCCACTTCTGGTTTGACACATTTGTTTTTCTTGATCGTCCAATAAAAATACGCAAAAATGCAGATCTCATCACTCCTCAGTACAGGCCCAATCTGGTGTTGGTTGTTCTTATAAATCATAGGAAGTTACACTTCTCCCCTCTATAGAGACACTTCCAGGATTCTTACTAGGTTTCTGTAGGAAGCAAAGGAAATGGTGGCCACCCAAACTTCCCAAGACCCTATACTTGAGCTGGAGTCCCCTGTTTCTCCAGCATTAGTCTTGGCTTTGGAGCACCTGGTTGGTTGGAGGTTGTTATGAGACATGGCTGAGGCATCAGGTGTAAAATCAAATTGTCATTCCAACTCTACTCCTATCAAGACTCCACCATCAGTTGGTCACAGTCTCCCCAAGCTATTGTTTTCAAGCTGTAAAAGGAGGACTGGTCAGAAGGCCACCAAGCTTAGGCCATCTGTGAGGCAGCACCAGTTTTGTTTCTTTCCAGGGCATTGTGGGAAGAGGTGTGGTCTTTCCTGTGGGGCACAGCTGGTCTGTAGCTTGAACTGCCTTCAACACACCGAGTCTGACCCTTGCCTTCTGACCCCTGGCTGTACCACTGGTCCTATGACAACGTCAAATGTCTCTAGAACTTTTGAGACACCATTTCTTGAGTTCTGCACTTACCTCAGCAAGGACCAAACACTAACAGTTCGCAAGTTGGCACCAGGTCAGGAACCACGCCCCGCAAAGCACCATGCCATTTTGTAATTACAAACGGCTTATAAACTTCAATAGTTATAGTAATAGCAATAATAATTGGGCATCATCCTCTAGTTAGAGAGAAAGAGCCACTGGTTTTATTTCCTCCTGTGGAAATCTTTGATAAATTCAAGCTTAGTCCAAAGCCATAAGCAATTTAAATGGAATGATATTGGCATAAAGACAGACACACAGATCCATGGAACAGAATAGAGAGTCCAGAACAGGGCACCTGGGTGGCTCAGTGGGTTAAGCCTCTGCCTTCGGCTCAGGTCATGATCCCAGGGTCCTGGAATCAAGCCCCGCATCAGGCTCTCTGTTCAGCGGGGAGCCTGCTTCCCCTTCTCTCTCTGCCTACTTGTGATCTCTATCTCTGTCAAATAAATAAATAAAATCTTAAAAAAATAAATTAACCCACATATATATGGCCAATTCATTTATGACAAAATAACCAAGAATACACAATGAGGAAAGCATTCTCTCTATAATAAATGGTGCTGGAAAACCTGGACAGCCACATGCAAAAGGATGAAACTAGACCAGGATCTTATTATAAGATCATAAGATACAGAAAAATTAACTCAAAATGGATTATTATATACAGAAAAATTAACTCAAATGGATTAAAAATTAATTCAAAATGCTTGAGTGTAAGACCTGACACCATTAAACTCCTAGAAGAAAACACAGGTAGTAAACTTCTTGATATCAGCCTTGGTAGTGTGTGTGTGTGTGTTTTAATCTGACAGCAAAAGCATAAGTAAATAAGTGGGACCATATCAAACTACAAAGCTTCTGCTCAGCAAAGGAAATCATCAACAAAATGAAAAAAAAATGAAAAATAATCTCCTGAGTGAGAGAAAATATATGTAAATCATGTAACTGACAAGGGACTAATATCCAAAATATATAAAGAGCTCATACAACTCAAGGGCAAAAAAAAAAATCCAAATTAAAAAATGGGGAGAGATCTGAATATTTTTCCAAAGCAGACATACAGATAGCCAACTGGTACTTTAAAAGATGCTCAACATCATTAATCCAGGGAAATGCACAACAAAACCACAAGATATCACTTCCTATCTGTTAAAATGAGAATATCAGAAAGATAAGAAATACTAAGTGTTGATGAGGATGTGGAGAAATATGAGCCCTGATGCACTGTTGGTGGGAATGCAAACTGATGCAGCCACTCTGGAAAACTGTGTGGAGGTTCCTCAAAAAATTAAAAATGGAGCTACCATGAGATCCGGCAATTTCACTTCCAGATATTTATCCGAAGAAAACAAAAACACTAACTAAAAATACCTGCATCACGTGTTTATCATAGCATTATTTACAATAACTAAGATATGACAACAACCTAAGTGGCCACTGATGGATAAATAGCAAAGAAAATGGGACATAGATCTATTTGCACACCATTGCTATAGAGAAGGGCATGAGAATCCTTGCTTTAGAAATCAGCGTCCCTGTTCCCATATGCATCTCTCAAGACTGTGGGGATTATTATGTTGTATTGATTGTGTTGTAGTGTATGTTGCATTGTGTTACGATGGGCTCCATCCCAGTGGACAGGAGGCTGGTTATTCATGAAGGGCTTGACATTCCCAGTGTCAATTGTCTCAAGATCTGGAAGGTCCTTCTTCTGTAAAGCGAACTCTAGTTGCTGCAGAGGGGGATAGGAGAAAATGCTTTTCCTTGGCTTTGTGATTACACTGGAGAAGATGTCTAGAACTCATTCTGTTCTACTTACGGTGTCCTCCATGGGTCAGTGGACCCACAACAGGGTCGGCAGGTCCTGAGCTAGTCTTATCTGGAGCAGATGATCCAAGGTGAGAATTTTTGAGTCTAACAATAGCAAAAGCTACTCATCACTGACCTCTATTAGGTGTCAGGCACTTTATTATAAATGCTATCTCATTAAACTTCCTACAATCCCACATGATTATGTACCTACAACAATGATGACTATGTTCATTTGAAAGATAAGGAAATCAAGCTACCAGAAGCTAAGTAACTCCTACCTCCAACCTAAGGTTTTATAGGAAGTGGAGCTGGGATCTTATTTTGCATCTGCAGGCCTAGTTAATAATAAAATCTGACTTGAATGTCCCCTGTCTGCCTCAGTTCTATGCAGGAGTTAGGACAGGGCTATGTTTAGGGCAAGGCCACTGTGTTATGGGAATACAGCATCCCCTTTCCTTCCATTTTGGCTTGGCTTGGTGGAGCCTGGAGTCATTGTGAGAGACCCTCAGGGGGACAGTCAGCCTCAGAGGAGCCCAAGCCCACCCCTCCCAAGATTGCTAGTTTACTTCCAAGTCTAGAGGAGCCAAGTTCTGTTTTTATTGACGAAGGCACTTTTCCTCTCCCCTTCTCTTCTTTGAAAACTGATAACCTCTGAAAAGATCAGCAATTATACATGGCATCTGCTGGCTGTCCAGTTCCATGTTCTCTGCCACGTGAGAGGCAAACCTGATGCTAGGCCCACCCCCACACAAATTAGGTCAAAGCCTTTGGAGGCCAGGACTGGGTGCTGGTGCTGCTCGGAATTCCTGGGTGATTTCCCCGTGCAGCTGGGGCTGAGGACCACCACCACAGACCATCTGGGGACAATCCTATGTGTGACAACTTTCTTAGCCTTCCTCCATTCTTTCCCGCTCTTAACTCTCCTCTGGAGTTTTGCTCCACCAAAACTTTGGAATCATCATCATCGACCCTGCAAAAGTGCTTAATCAAGTATGCTAATTTATCTAAAAACTGCACTATTCAGTCACAGGGTGAATCTCACCGTTCCATCTGAAACCAATGAAGCAATTTGCCCACTGTTTTGAAATATAAAGGGTAGATACTTATTGATAGACAAAACACCTTGATTATAGAATAATAAAGGGATTAGATAGAGTTATATGATGGTATAAATAAGTAAATCTCTCACATCACCAAAAAATCTAATTACCTAACTAGGAGGGGAAAAAAAAAAAAAAACCTCCAGGGTATGGTCTAGCAGAACAATGTGTAGAAAACTGTATCGAGGGACACCTGGGAGGCTCAGTCTGTTAAGCATCTTCTTTCAACTCAGATCATGATCTCAGTCCTGGGATTGAGTTCCACATGGGGCTCCCTACTCGGTGAGGAGCCTGCTTCCCCCTCTGCCTGCCACTCCACCTGCTTGTGCTTTCTCACTCCCTCTCAAATAAATAAATAAACTCTTAAAAAAGGAGAGAGAGAAAAGAAAATCATATTGATCCTAGGAATCAAAACATGTTGAAAAAGTAGAGAATGGCGTGTCTTTCTGGCTTTCATATTTAAGATAACAGAAAAATCCGTCATGCTGTGTTGCATAAATAGTGTTTGGAAAACAGACCAAATTATAACGTTCTATGTCATGGTACAACAATAATGCTACAACCCAGAAAATAAGCCAAGCAGTAAGTGTGCCTGATGCCCTCAGTGTAGACAGCCAAGCAGTAAACCGTGGAATAAGTAATAAATGTCATTAACTTCCTCTGCCCCAACTGCCCAACCCATAGGCAGAGAAAATTATTATTATTTTTTAAGATTTTATTTATTTATCTGACAGACAGAGATCACAAGCAGGCAGAGAGGCAGGCAGAGAGAGAGGAAGGGAAGCAGGCTCCCTGCTGAGCAGAGAGCCCAATGCAGGGCTTGATCCCAGGACCCTGGGATCACGACCTGAGCTGAAGGCAGAGGCTTTAACCCACTGAGCCACCCAGGTGCCCCGATAGAGAAAACTATTAAAAATTCCACAAATGCCCTTTGGCTGTCTGAACCCTTCTGAAGGTTTCATATAGAAAAGCCCAGAAAGGCTGCAGAGCATAATGAACGGAGATAAGCCTCAAGGAACTTCCAAAACTGTCACTGTATGTATCACAGAACTGCGATTATAATCACAGCCATCGTTTCAGAAAATAAAAATGCTGGTACATTCATGCTTCTGGCGAACCAAGAAATGTGGAGTCTTTCCGCGAATGAGGGTAAGGATCTAATTTACCTGTTGTGCCTTATCCCCTATTCCGTCCTATACAATCGGTCAGGCTGGGCCGTCTGCCATGGCTAATCCCGGCATGCAGTGGTGGGTGGGTTCCAGGCTGTGAGCCAAGCTGTGAGTGGGTGATGTGTGTCCTTCTTCCCGATTTCTGGGTCTCCCAGGGGCATACTGTCCCTCCATCACAGCATTTCACCGGCAGAGGTTCTCACAAGGCTCTCCTCTGCCACATGCCTTCTGCTCCTCCCCTCCTCCCTGCCCCACAACTTCCCAGCCGCCATCCCCCACCAGCCCTCTCTCTCATCTTTCAGCACAAATGCAGATATAATTAGCCAGGATGAAGCCATCCTGAAGTAGGGTGGGCCCTTAATCCAACATGCCTGGAGACCTTATAAGAGGAAAAGAGACCCAGGGACGCAGACACCCACAGAGAAGTCTGTGGGTGACAGAGACAAAGATCGGAGTGACACACCTCCAAGCCAAGGAACACCAAACATTGCCAGGAGCCCCCAGAAGCTAGAAGAACCAAGGAAGGCTCTTTGCCCAGAGTCTTCAGAGAGATCATGGCCCTGCCAACAACTTGATTTTTTTTTTTAACTGTGAGCTTCCAGAACTGGAAAAGAATAAATTTCTGTGGTTTGAAGCCACTCAATTTGTAGTACTTGGTGAGTCTAGCCCTAAGAACTAATACAGAGCTGATAAAAGCAAAAGTGTCCCTGGTGGCGGGCCAGAGCCTCCTGCAGACTCGAGGTGGAGATGAGTTTCTTCTCCAATGTCAGCTCAGGTTTCCTCACAGGGCCACTTAGCACTAGGCTTGGAGCTGGGCTATGAGGCCATGTCCATACTCCACAAGGAAGAATGACATCAGGCACTAGCATTGTCCACCACGGACCACAAAGAGAGAGGGACAGCTCACGCCCATCCTGCTGGTGGCACTTCCCAGGCTCACAGCCCACGTTTTCTGGTGGGCGACACCCACTCATCCATGATTCCTCATCCATGGTCCTACCACGTTGCAGAGTTTCTGTTTTTCACTTTATAGGGGAAAAAAGGAAATAAATACAACATAACATACTTAAAATTAGAAGTTAACTTTTTCAAATGTAATCTGTAAGAAAAGGTGGAATTATTCATTCTTATACAAATGGACTGAATGTCAGCTGATTTCTTAATTACTGGAAACCAAACCCAATACCTTGTTAGTAGACTAAAGAATGTTGCAGAAAGATCTGGCAAGAGAGGACCAGCTTGTAAAAGTTTAAATAGATAAGACACAAAGTCAAAGTGGTTCTATAAAATTTGTGAGGCTGGAAAAACACCGTCTCTAACCAATAGGGTTAAGATGATAAAATCTCGGAAGAAAAACAAAGAATGATTTGGCTTACTTGGTACCCCTACTATCTAGCATGGTATTTGGCAAGTAGTAGATTTAATAATGAATACATGACTACATATGTTAATTTAAAAAATTTTATTTAAATACCAAATGCTACTTGGACATAAAAATACCATCTTGATAAGCTGTAACTCGCTATACTCTTCCACTCAAGCTTATTAAGAGAGGAACATTGAGAATCACGTCAACATTCTGAAAGTCAATCCTCAAGGAGAATATTAGTACTACCACTGTAATAACAACAGCTATCCTCATGTACGCTACTTTCCCGATTGCTTCTCTATATCTACTGACTATGCAATCGTCACAACTCATTATTTGTAGATGAGGCAACGGAAACACAGAGAGGTCAAGTACTCACCCCGATGTAACTTGCCAGGGTAGCTCCCAATGCTATGCAGCCTCTGATCAGAGTCATTCCTCCAGCAAATCCTCCAGGAGTACTCATTCAATGCAAGTCTGGCCATTGCACTGAGACAAGCACCACGGAGTCGCTGCAGGGAAAATTACTCCTGGTCGCAACGCACCCACATTCCTGCAAACGCCAGATTTGGACACGCCATGACGTCCTTCATAAAGCTGATGTTCAAACTCAGCAACCTTTCACTTCCTCAATTCTCTCTCCCCATTGAGTAAGGCAAGCACAGAGGAGACTTTCCAGTATAACGCACCATGAACAAGGTATGAAGCATGGTGTGATTGGAAAGGACCTGGAGATGTGACTTGGTCTTCCTGCAGGAGAAAAGGCAGTATTTGCAAATAAATTAATTTAGTTTATTTAAAAAGCTGAACCATTTGTCTGCTTAAGTGGCTATCTTTGCAGATGTCACATGTCCCCTTAGAATGGCCAGATCGCAACTAAATTTTAAACAGACAGGTAAAGACACAGCAGTGATGGTTCTATTTGCATGATGAAGTGATGACTTCCTTTTGCCAAACCTCCTGCAAGTTTAAGTAAATTTTTTTTAGTACAAATGAGAAATTAGAATGGGATGGAGGGGGTTTTTGCTAATGGGGATGCTTTACCTGATGGGGCCATGATAATATGTGGAGCGTGTTTATTTATGGACTCCTGGAATGGGCTCCCAGGACACCTCCTAGGTTAGAGTTAGTTGGCTGAGCCTTTACTGACATTCAATGATATCTTAAAACTATTCAGAAGTACTGTAATCAATACATTCATTTTCTGGGAAATAAATACCATGCATGGATTTTACATGGCACTTGTCCCCATCTGGCCATGAGCCACACGCTCTGCTTATGCACCTGCTTACTATCTGTAATGCAGTGTGTGTTCATGAGAAGAGCTAACTGCTATGGCCAAGACCCAAAATACATAATGGTTCCACCCTTCCAGAAGTCTGTGCTGGGCTCCCATATTAACTCTGGTTGGATGAACAGCCCCCCTCCACAATAGCTCCCCTCCATGCAGTCACTTAAAAGAGACTCAGGCTATGAAAATTCTGTCATCTGCAACTGTGACTTTCAAAGGAGTCCCAGGTGTGGAAAGCAAGCCTTTCCAGAAAAGGAAAGCCTGGAAGACAGCGTGGGGTAGGTTTCCACAGACCAGGACAGGAGATGGCACACATCACATTCTGTTGGGTAGGACTTTGTCACAGGTACCACCCCTAATCGCAAGGTGTGAAATTTGATTTATAAGAAATATTTATTGGGTCATTTAGATGGCCAGAGTGTATTTCTTATATGTATTTGGGTTTCCTCCATAGTTCCTGTCTCAAAGCTCCCAAAACCCTTGCGATGCCTTAAGTGTTGAGAGTGATAAAGTTATCTTCTGTTATGTTAGTAACATGGCTTTGGAAGCTCTCCTGGGGATGGGGACTGGTGGCCCCTGGAGTCCGCCCTGTGAATACAAGGTTGGAACTTCGGGTCTCACTCCCTGACCTCTGGAGAGAGGCAAAGGACTGGAGGTTGAATCAACTGCGGATAGCCAGTGATTTAATGAACCACGCCTAGCTAAGGAAACCTCCACAGAAACCCCAAAGGGCAGGGTTTGGAGAACTTCCCGGTTGATAAACACTTGGCAATTTGGAAAGGGTGAAGCCCCAGGGAGGGCATGGAAGCTCCACACCCTTTCCCCACCCCTCGCCCTATGCCTATCTTCCATCTCTCTGTTTCTGAGGTACACCCTTTTCCACTAAACCGGTGCTCAAGTAAAATGTTTCTCTGAGTTCCGTGAGCCAGTCTAACAAGTGAATCAAACCCAAGGAGATGGGAACCTCTGATTTATAGCTGGTCTGTCAGAAGTACAGGGGACACCTGGAACTTACAACTGGCCTCTGAAGGTGGGGGGGGGGTCAATTGTATGTGACTGAATCCTTAACCTGTGAGATCTGGTACTATATCTGGGTACTATCAAAGCTGGGTTGAGTTGAGAGCACCTGGGTGGCTCAGTTGGGTAAGTATCTGCCTTCAGCTCATGATCCTAGGGTCCTGAGACTGAGTCCCACATTGGGTTCCCCACTCTGTGGGGAGTCTGCTTCTCCCTCTAGCCCTCCCCTCTTCTTGTGTGCTCTCTAATGCCCTCGACTCAACCCAATTCTGACAGTACCCGGATATAGTATCAGATCTCACAGGTTAAGGGTTCAGTCACATAAAATTGTCCCCCCCCCACCCCACCTTCAGAGGCCAGTTGCAAGTTCCGGGTGTCACCTGTACTTCTGACAGACCAGCTATAAATCAGAGGTTCCCACACCTCCTTGGGTTTGATATTTGCCAGACTGGCTCACGGAACTCAGAGAAACATTTTATTTACTTGAGCACAGGTTATTTATTCGAGAGAAATAAATAAAATATTAAAAAAAAAATTGACTTGAGCTGAATTCTCGGACACCCTGCTGGTAAGAGAGAATTGCTTGGTGTTCTGTGGGAAACACACACACGCACACACACACACGTGCTGGAGTTGGGTCCAGGAACCTAAAAGGCAAGGACACCTTGGACACCTGGGAAATAGAGTTCAGCCATGAAGTCTCCAGGGAGAAAAGGGGAACATAGGCTTTGATGAGGCCCCCCCAATGGTCTTTGCTACATAGAGCTGTGAGATTATGAATAAAACCTGAACCTTACGTCCCACTTGCAATAAAGATGTTCCATTCTGAACAATGTAGCTATAGGAAGAGTTTTAGTTGCTACTTTCAAGTTCTGTTTTAAGGCCTTTTCTAGACAAATAAAAACTGACAAAAATCTTCACTATTGCAGTAACCCTATTAGGTCCTGGCATCAGAGAAACCTGGATTAGAGTCTGGGCTTTGTCAGTAGCTGCTGGATCTGGGCAAGATATTGAATTTTCTTAGCCTCAATAAAATGGGTACTAGAATAGCAGCTGCCACACAGAGGTCTTACCAGGATGAAATGAAATCATGGGTCAGACTGTATTATGGAGTGATTAGCGTGGGGCCTGGCATGGCTGTTCCCACATTCTCCTAGGAGATCTACCACCAATCGACGGAATTCTGATTTCGCTGAATAGCACAGTATTACACAGTGTTACACAAAATCACTCTCTGCTCAGAACACCAGAGCCACCGTGCATCCATTGATAGTTCACCTTTCCTTAAAGCATCCAGTCTCAAAATACCATCTTGATGAGGTAGGGGTCCCATGTTGGTTAAGCTCTGCCAGGACCGGCTCTACCATCTGGGGCAGGTGCCTAGTGTGGGGCCCTTGCTCAAAGATTAGTAATAATTTCAACAGCATTAAACCTTGCATGAGGCCCTTCCAAGTGTGGGTGCTGTGTGACTGCTCAGGTCACACACGCATAAGGTCAGCCTTGAGCTCCACCCATACCACCCCAACCGGCTGCCTCCCCAGAACTGATTTTCTGTGACTTTTAAGGAACTTCCCAAGCAATACAGCTTCTGAGTTGGTTAGAAGTATTGACATCAGCGTCTCTGTGAACCATATTTCATCAGGTCCAAGCTCATCGCTTACTTCTGTCACTTTCTTTTGGTTCCAGACATGCAAGTTCTGAGCCGAGAATCCTGACTCTGACTTCCTCCTAAGAGGCCCCAACCACCAGCTACCCAGGGGCCCGGTGGCTCCTTACCCCTGACAGCAAGGCGTTCCTCAGTCTCCAGCCCTCAGGGCCCCAAGGAGGGGAGGACAGCCAGCCTGTTTGCATTTTAAACCCAGAGAATGTTTCTCGTATCTTCCAAGATCTATTCGGGCCCCACATGGTCACATCTTCAGGTTTTCAGGAGAAACCAGAAGTGCAGATTTTTAAAATAGGAAATCTCTGAATTCTAAAATGTTGATGACTAAATGAAAGTTTAGGAAAACTGCAAGCAACTGCAACTGTCCAACTTTGTCTCCTCTGAAGACCCCACACCACCTTAAAGACGCTTCTGGTCACACAACCCCCTCCCCCGCACACACACCCATACTCCTCCTTCAGGCTGCACTGGCCTCTCCCACTGCTGCTAGGGGCTCCAGAAAGTGCAGACGCTCCCCCTGCGTAAGGAGCATCTTAGGATGTCCGGGGCTCCCTCCAAAGAAGCAGAAGGGACCCTGGGGCGCTGTGGTCTCTCTGCTCAGCCCATGAGTCAGGGGAGCCTGGAGGAGAAGGTAAGAAGGTGAAGCCTACGGTGTCCTAACAGACCCAGGGGAGGAGGAAGCCTGCTGGCCTGGGTAGTAGGGGCCAGTGGGGAGAAGGGGTGGAGCCTGGAACTAGATCTCCAGAGAGAGGATGGGAACACGTGGGACTCGTGCGCGTGCTCGGGGGAGAGAGAACAACAGGACAAGCCCACCCACTTCGGAGTTTCACCCCAGGCCGTCCTCAGAGGTCCAGGCCACCTCAGAGAACTGGGACAGACAATAAAAGCCTTTTTGCCCTCCCCCACTCCCCCGCAGATGGTTTGTGCGCCTGGAGAACAGTGTTCCCTTCCAGAGGTTCCTTACCCAGGAGTGAGAACGTGACTCCTGACTGTGAGTTCGGGTTGCTAGCTGTGAGTTGGAGGCCCCAGGGTCTTGGCCCGGGTGAGAGGCACAGAGCGCTTTCCTACCCCAGCAACCCCAGGAGGAGCAAACACTTTAGGATTTGTTCATACTTTCACTGTGGGTTTCTGTTTGATTAATTCTGCATTCCCAGGAAGTGCCCGTGGCAGTTTCAACAACACAATAGCTCTTGTGGAGGTGTGGGTGGAGTGGATTTGGGGGGGTGGTGACAGCTTTGAGGGCACCTGATTGATGCCAGGAATAGGAAAAGGCAGTTGGCCCCATTCTGTCCCAGAAGCATGCTGTGCCACCAAGAGCCAGTCTGAGCAGGCCAGCCCTGGGGGACCGGGGAAGATGGGGCAGGAGCTAGAGGGGCAAACAGCTGACCCCACCCCACAGGCTCAGGCTGGCGGCTTTCTCTCCCAGACCATGGGGCCTAGGACATTATTAGGACAGAGAGTTAGGGCCATGTGTGGGCTGGCCTGGAGTGGAGCATGAGCCTCAGAGACGATCTGAGCTTCCAAGGAGGACTGGAAGGACTTAGAACCCTCTGTGGCCCCCTACACCCTAGGGCTCAGATAAGTTATCAGACTGCCTAAGGCCACTGTTAACTGATGCTTAGCCACGGTTGATCGACTCATCCTAAGTGAGCATCGGTAGATTAAATCCCTAAGTGATTTGAGCTGGGCGAGTGATAGGGGTTGTCTGTATTCTTATACTGGAATTATTGACATCGTTCCCAAAAATCTATCCATGCAATATGGAGCCAAGTGAAAATTTGCCAATATGGCATTTTGCAGATTCACTCAAAGTAAATGAGGTATATTTTCTTGCCGAAATTACCCAGTATGGTTTGAACACTGACTACATTAACCATACAGACTTTAACTTTCATTTCTCTCTAAATTGTATAGCTCTGTGGCAAATGTTTAAATTAGAGATGGCTTGTGTTAGCAAACATTTTAAAGGAAACACGTGTACCCTTAAAGTATTTGTTTCAGTTTTTAGCTTTCTAAAGTAGGAGAATTAATCCTTACAGAATTTCGTGCAGTGTTTTCCATAATCCTTGCCTCTAAAGCAATGCAGAATTTCTGCTAATTAACTGAATGATTCAAATGCACCGGTCAGGATAGCAAAGATCCAACTTATGACTGTGCCTGGTGTGCGAGAGCGTAGAGAAGGAAGAAGGTAGAGAAAGGGAAAACAAGGTGCGGGGAGATTCAGTGTCTCATCTCCCAATCAGCCAAGGGCCCCTTCAGAAGCAGATGGCAGTGGGCCAGGCCACCTTTTTCAAGGCCAGAAGGAAGTAGCCCACACCTCATTCTAGCTCATTCCATTAATTCTAGCTGGGTTTGTCTCTTGGCGTACTTGTCAAGGCAACACTCCTGGCACGTCCACATGTGCCACCTGTCTTATACAGATTAGCTCTAGGGGGTTTCACCCTTGTATGGGCTTCTCACCACATTTTCTCTCCTTCTGGGTTTGATGAAGAATGTCTTCCACAAGGTTCTTCAAAGTCGTACCATCCCCAGCAGAGCAGTCAGGCACGCTGGTAGACATAAGAGGCACAGAGGTCCAGGTGGACATGGGAATGGTGGGCCCTAATGGCAGTAATAATGTTTCTGAGGGAGGGGCCAGGGTGGCCCCGAGGAGGGAGCAAAGAGAGTCTTGTGGGGGGAGCAGGTAGGACAAGCAAGCCAGGAGGCAGTGCCAGGGGCCCAGGCACAAGTGAAGCAAGAAACTGAGGCAATCTCTCTATGCTGAGCATTTGACCAAACCGTGATGATTTTTCTTTATACCGCTGAGTTTTACTTTACCAAATGAATAGTCATATGCTACATATTGCTAAAAATTGATAGGATTGAAAACACAAGACTATGGATTCACAAAGAACCAGTAAAATCAAACTGCACATGGCATGTGTATTTGTTTTCTACTGTTGCACAGCAGATTACCTCAAAACTTAGTGGTTGAAAACAAATATAAGCATTTATCATCTGACCCAGATGGTGTAGGTCAGGATTTGCAGAACAACTTGGCTGAGATGGTCGAGCTCCCATCTTTTCTGAATTAAAGACAAGATGTTGGTTGAGGCTGTAATCAGCTGAAGACCTAGCCAAAGATGGAGCATCTACTTCCAAGAAGGTTCACTCACATCACTGTCAAGTCAGTGCTGGCTGTTCATTGGCACATGGGTCTCTCCAAAAGGTTACTCCAGGTCCTCACAACCTGGAGGTTGGCTTCTCCCACAACAAGTGATCTAATAGGGCAAGGTGGAAACCAGAATGTCTTTTATAATCTAGCCTTGGAAGTTATACCCCATCAAAACCACAATATCCCATTGTTTAACATGGGATTGCTCCCTTATTCAGTGGGACATGGGAGAAGAACCAAAAATACCAGGATGCAAGGACTATTGGAGTCCATCTTGGAGGATGGCTGCCATACCATGGGAAATGCGTGTGTAGTTAATAATTCACTTAACACACATTCTTGAGGGAAAATGATCACCTGAAATCTTCAGAAAATTTGTTCAAGTTTCAGTTCCATCCTGCATTTGAACCAGAAGTCCTTGTGGCAGGAATGACCAAACTCTACATTCCTTTCAGCTTCCTGCCCACCCATGAGCGACAAGGGCTCAGGCTTCATAAAATACTCAAAGGTCATTGCAAGGGAAAAGGCGGGAACACCAGCTTTCTCTTTTCTTTCAGTTTGCTGGAAGTATATCACCACATGCTTGAAAAATACCACCAGGATAAAAAACTGCTCTTAATCAATAAATCAAAGCTAAGGAATAATTGAAATCCATTGAAACTCAGTTCTAATACAAAAGCCAAAGAGCAATTTGCTAACATAACACAGATGAGAAGTGATAGCATCAAACTCAGAGAAATGGAAGAGATAAAGGAATGAAGAAAAAATGTTCTGATGTTAACAAAGTCACTTTCACTCAGTGTGATTGGGAATTCTAAGCCATGGTGGCCAAAGTGAGAAGGGGGGACATTATTATATTTTGTTAAGTAGCAATGCATTCAAAGAAAGTTTCAATTAATTGCAAGTGACATCTATAAATCAACAATTATGTGCAATCCACTGGTGCTTATTATCTATAGAGATCTAAAGACAAAGAAAACATGGTCCCCGTGTTCAGGGAGTTTATTCTTCAGGGAGAGAGATAAACAAACAAGATACACACATAAGCAAACCATGAGTCCCCAAAGGAAAGTATAGGCAAGGGATTTAGGGAGTATTGAATGAAGATGAACCAAGGAAGCCTTCTCAGAAGAGGTAGCAAAGGAGGGAGGCCTTGAAGGATACACAGGAAGTAGACAGGGAGGACCACAGGGGAGAGGGAATGGGAAATAGAGTGATTCCGGTGGAAGAGCTTAAACAATGAAACAGACTGGCAAATGCAGGACTGGTTTGGAGAAACCATCTAGACTGTCAGTAGAGTAACAGATTGGAAGTAGTCAGGGTAGAGGGTTGTCCTTGATGGGAGAAGAGAGTGAGAGTGTGCACTGGGATTAGAAGGGATCTTAATGCCATGAATTTATGGGAGAGCCATGGAAACCAGACTGGCAAGATTAAATCCCAGCTCTGTCACTTATCAGCTGTATGAACTTGAACAAGTTACCTAAACTCTCTGTACCTCAACTTCTTCACCTGAAAAAGGGGATGAAAATAGTACCTACCTTATTGGTTATGCAATTCAATGACATCATATATGTAATGTGCCACAGGAGTGCCTGGGGCAACGAGCCGCCGTCATCGTCATCTTCTTCTTCTTTTTCTTCTTCATCATCAACATCACTATCATTTGTTCTGTGAATAGAAAGTAGGACAGATCTGTGGAATGTTGCAAAAGTAGCATGGAAAGGACTAATGACCTATCAGATGTGGAATTATGAAGTGAGAGGAGTGCAAATGGATGGTTAAATTTATATTCCCAGATGAACTGAGAGGATAAAGTTTGCACTGATCATGCATGATGAACACAGTTAAGCTAAAGAAACAAATTAAAGCCTCAAAATCCTAGGCTTAATACAGTAATGAATTATTTCTCACCTGGGAGACATCCCCTGCACTGGGTTGTAGGAGGTTTCAATCCACTCAGTCACCCAGGGAGAGGGAACGCCCACTATCTTGGAGCTCCAGCTCTGGAAGAGTAGCCTCCCTGGTCACTGTGACAGGGGATAAGATTGGTGTCACTCACCAACCAGATCACTGCTGGCCCCACCTAACCGCAGGGAAAATTATATGGATATTCAGTGAACAGTAAATGCCTCTGAGTGCCATGGAATGAATGAATGAGTTTGAACAAGGAAATAATAAATTTGGTTTTGGAGGTTGTGTTAGTCCGCTAGAGCTGCCGTAAGAAAATGCCAAAGATTGGATGGCTTAAACCATGGAAATTTATTTTCTCACAGTTGTGGAGGCTCGAAGCCCAAGGTCAAGGTGCCAATAGCTTTGTTTACCCCTGAGACCTCTCTTCTTGGCTTACAGATGGCCCCCTTCTTGCTGTGTCCTCACTTGGTCTTTCTTCTGTGCCCATCCCTGGGGTCTCTATGTGCATCCGAATTTCCTCTTCCTACAGGAACACCAGTCCAGTTGGATTAAAGGCTCACCCAACAGCTCCGCTGTAACTTGACCACCTCTTTAAAGGTTCTAACTCCAAATATAGTCATGGTCTGAGAAATGAGGGGTTGGGGCTTCAACATATGAATGGTCGAGGTGGGGGCCACAATTCAGCCCATAACAGATGTGCTGAGTTTGGCCCAACTGAAGCAATCATCTCACGGTTGCCTTCAGGATAAATCATTTTTGTCAGATGTTGGGAAGTTTGTTTTTTTTTTTAATTTTTTTTAAGATTTTATTTATTTATTTGACAGACAGAGATCACAAGTAGGCAGAGAGGCAGGCAGAGAGAGAGGAAGAAGCAGGCTCCCCGCTGAGCAGAGAGCCCGACCTGGGCCTCGATCCCAGGACTCCGAGACCATGACCTGAGCTGAAGGCAGAGGCTTTAACCCACTGAGCCACCCAGGTGCCCCAGATGTTGGGAAGTTTTGCCTTAAATCAAATAAATCCATTCAATCTAAGAAGCAGTGATCATAAATGCTATTTCTGTCCAGTTTTTGAAAGAACCAACAAGTTAAATACCCTAACCATGCAACAAAAGTAAGTTTTCCTGTTAGGTAAAGAAAGAAAAACCTGACTTCTGGAATACACATGTGTTAGCAAAGAATGGAACTCATTCACAGCTGGGAAGTAAGTAATGGATTTAACTTGGCATTCATTAAAGAAATTGAGGCCACACTGATGATTCTAATTAAAATAAAATTATTCTCCTTGTCACACAGTAAATACTGACAGAAGGCAACACGTCCATGCTTACTTCCCTAATGGCTTTTGTTAGCCCCTGACTGGAATCTCTCCCAGAGATTTGTCCTTTCTCAGTCTACAGGCTGCACACACTTAAAAGAACAGTTTCAAATTCAGTCCTGAGTAATGTATAGAATTGCCTAACCAATACGTTGTGACAACTGAAGCTAATATAACATCCTACGTCAATTATCCTTCCATAAAATAAATAAAAATTAAAAAATAAAAAAAAAATTCAATCATACAAAGTAAGTCAAGTAAAACAGATGACTGACGGCTCCAGTCAGTTCCACGTACACCTCAACGCTCTTACCGCCCAAACTAGCGCCTCTTTGTGGATGCAGAGCGGGATGCCACGGAACCCACCTGGTGCCCACAAACCTGGAAGATGGGAGAGTTAACATCTCACAGGCAAACCCACAGAAACCGGGGGCCAGTCCTTCCCTTTCCTTCCCCAGATGGGCAGTCTTGAGATGCATTTCCTATGGCTCCTCAGGGGGTCCCAATGACCCAGGGACCAGTGACCACTGCTGCAGGCAACTCAGTAACACAGCCTTCCTTGTTTCCCAGAGACCACACTCCCCAGGAAATTCTCAATACGCTTTCCATTCTTCCTCTCCCTGTAGCAGTCAGCCCCGTTCCTCCTCAGCCTTCTATCAGCTCACTCACACAGAAGCAGTCTTGGCCCAAAATGATGTCCTGGCACACATACTGTTTTCAGGGATCCCTTGGTCTTTTCTCTGGAAGGTATTACTGAGAACAGGAGCCTCTGTAATTCACTGCAGAGATCTGAGATCCCTATCTGGGAAACCACCAACTCCCACGCATTCTGTTCCACCAGGCTGCGACCCCCCCTGTCCCCCGGAATCAGTGACTTCCAGGCTTTTTTTTTTTTAATCCTGATGCACAGAAAGAAAAAAATATTTTACATAGTGTTTACAACTTTTTATCAATCTACTTATGAACACATTTCAGAGTTATTTTTACAGTCTTGCTGTTCAAAACACCAAAGGCCTCTAGCGAGCCACTCAAAGATTTATTTGAGGTGGGGACATTTTGTGGAAAAATAGAATGGTTATTCTTAAACTAACAACTAAAAGAAAAGGAGTGTTTGGATAAAGGTCACTAGATCCTTAACTGATACTTACTGACAGTCAGTTGGGTGGGTAAGTAACCAGTGTACTCGGTCAAGTCTTAATCCCATTAACTTCAGAAAATCTTCAATGTTCTAACAGAAATGCTAGTTTCTTCCCAGAAAGAAATTGTAGATTCCATCACTTGGGGATCCAGGACAATTTTCTCTTTATAGTTACAACCCAGAAAATGCTTGCCTATATCACTGAACCAGAAGTCTGAAGATAACGATTTTTGTCCTTACCAAGCTAAAAATGTTTGAATTTTCTCTTTCCTAGAAAAAAAAGTGTTTTTCTTCCTTCACAACACACTGGTAGTTCCCAATCTGTAGTATGCAAAATGCTGCTGGGAACTATTCTGCTTGTGTGCCAAAGAGAAAAATAATGTCAGGGACTCACTTTACGACATCGTGATTTACTTACAAGAATGATGGCATTTGAAATGGTCATTGCCCTTGAAGTGTGGAAGCCTTCATTTAAATGTTTGATGTTTCCTATTACTTGTCAAGGTCAAAGTGTCTTCCAGGAGACACATCTGAAATGTATAATAGAAGCCAATATTAAACGATAAGAAAGTTCACATCAGTTCTACTCATAATAGTGGAAAACTGGAAATGGCCAAATGTCCATCAATATTAGAATGACTGTGCAGATGGAAGAATCGTGATAAACAAAGGGATGATCCTCACCATTTCAAAAACAAACAAACAAATAAAAATACTGACACATGCAGCCATAATCATCATGGCAACAAAGCAAGCCAGGCATGAATGAGAACACACTGTATGATCCTATTTATAGGAAGTTACAGAAGGGGCAGAAATAAATCAGTGGTGACGGAGTGGCCGCCTCTGGAGGGAAGGGGTATTGGCTCCGAAGGGGCATGGAAACATTGATTTTAATCTGGGTAGCAATTACATGGAGATAAACATATACAAAATTGTGTACTTTCATATATTATAGCACCCTCCCCCAAAAAACTAAAAAGCACAAGGAATATGCTATAAAGGAATTCACTTTAAAGATAACTTCTTTAGGAGTGAGTATATGATGAATTCCTAAGTTTCATGAACGACATCACACGCTTCATAATGCCACGTGCCTTTGCAGCATGCTTTTACTGTGTCCCCTCACATGAATATTCACATGGCTTGTTACTGGCTTATTCCATCCTCACTTTATCTCTACGTGGTGCAAAATGTCAGGCATTCTCACTCTAATTATATAAACAAATTCAGGCTCAAAACGATGAAAGGCTTGTTCAAAATGACACAACTCCTCATGGCCAACCAGAACTACACCTCAGTCACTTGAATCCAAATCAAACAGTTATCAGCCATCTTTCTTTCACCCAAGAATGCAAGGACAACCCTAGGAAGACCCTCATTGTCATCTCCTTCTGATCCCCACCCCCCCAACTTCCCCCACCCTCCCAAACTCCCTTTTTTACTTAAAGGAATGACTGGCGGGTGGCACTTATCTGGTAACTGCTCAGAAAATGAGTAAAGGAAACCTCATTTAAAGTGGAGTTTGCAAGCCCTGAGTGGGGAGCTTTCATGCACTTGCCCAGAACCAGCAAGGAGCAAGCCTAGCTTGCGTTTCTTAGCGGGAAGAAAGAAGAGTTTCTCCTGACCCAGCAACAACCCAGCCAATGAGAACTGCCATAACTCAGCCAATGAGAAGTAGCCACGACTCCAAACCCTTACTCTCCTCCAATGGACTTTCCTTCTAAACAGCCCCTCCCATCTATCTCCTTTCCTCTATAAAAGCAAGATCCTCTTTTGTTCTACAGACTTGCTTAAAGGTTATCACACTTTGGCCAACCTAGTTTGCAAATTCCTCTGCTTTTCCTGAATAAATGCATTTGCTGCCAAATTAACTGGCTATTTTATTTTTAAGGTTGACACTATAAATAAAGCTAGCATGTGTTACACACATATTACATGCAAATAATGTTTCCCATTGTCATGGTTAGTTTACTCCTCTCAACAAACTTATGGTTATATTTACCACCACTTTATAATGGCAATAACTGAGATTGACAGAGACTCAGTAACCTGCCCAAGGTCAGAGCAGGTAAATGGGAGGCCTGGGATGATTCAAATCTGGGTCTGCCTGCTTCAAAGTCTGAGTTTCATTGTTTTTGTTTTTTTTTTTTTTCTGTTTTTGTTTGATTGTTTGTTTGTTTAAACGAATCATTTTTCCAAACAGGACGAGGAAGTTTTGTTTTGTTTTTTTAATTTTATTTATTTATTTATTTGAGAGTGAGAGAGGGAGAGCATGCACAAGGTGGGGAGGAATGGGGACAAAGAGGGAGAAGCAAACTCCCTGGTCAGCAATAGCCCGACACAGGGCTTGGATCCCAGGGCTCTGGGATCAAGACCTGAGCCAAAGGCAGACACTTAACTGACTGAGCCACCTAGGTGCCCCCAAAGTCTGGGTTTAAACAGTAATACTCCTTCCTCTATTAGGACACTCCTGGTTCTTCTATCAGGTTTCAACAGGAAGCAATTTCCTTAAGTGCACACAACGGTGTCCCATCTCAAGCCTGTTTGTTGAGCTCCAGGTCTTCATCCTGTGGACAAACTGTCACCTAGTAGAACTCTTGTATTTGGATCCCAAGAAAAGAAATCCCTCTTGACGCACCACAAAGATATTGATGGGGTCAGAAGCAACAGAGAATCTGAGAAGGCAACACTCTTGCCAACATTTAAGTAAACCTGTTTACTTGTACAAAATTAGAGAAAAATTATTTCATGTTCCCATATAGGCAGTACCAACTAAAATGTTAAATGCAAATCTCATCCTTCATAAAAGAATATGTATTAAAAATGGAGCCTATACTTTAGTACTGAGAGTTTTGAGGTGAGACTTTTCCATGTGCTGCTCCAATATCATTCACATAGCTCCCATAGGTTGTCCATATCATGACAGAAGCCTCCACTCAGCTCTCTGTAATTTGTTGGTGGGAAAGAGAAGCTCTTGACCTCCAGCAGCTGGCCTGACATGCACAACTGGGCCCGGACATTATTCTGTTATTCATAAACAATTTCACAGAACATCAATACCAGACAAAGCCATTGTGTGACCAGGATGGACCACGACAAAAACCAAGAGCCCTTCATAATCATGTCTGAGTACGAGTATAGACAAAAATAAGAACATTGCTTAAACAAAAATGACAACCATCTTCTTGTCCCAGGTAATGTCAATGACTGTTGCTTCTTTACCAGTCATAGCTCTAGCCTCCTCTGTTCTTTTTGCCTTCCCAATGAGAATTATTAAGATAACCAATCACAGAATTATTTTAACTTAGTGACAGCATCCAATGCAAAGCAAAGCTACCCTTCCTCAAACCCTCCCAAAAAATCAATGAATGCAAGACAAGATGCTCTAATTCTTTTCTCATGTTCACTTACTAAGACGCTTCAAGGTTGCCATGGAGTGTGTTCTCCCCACCACAACGAGTAACAAACCCAACCTTTTCAACCACAGGTGAGTTCCTGGTGCTCTTTGGCTAAAAAGCAATGTCATCACCATCATCCACCTGCCTTCCCTTTTCCATCACTGCAAAAAATAACAAATTTAGGAAACAAGATGAAACATATTTCAGTATAAGTTGATTAATCCTTCTTTAAAGATTGCTCTGTAATTACAGTATAAACCAATGTCAAAGGGTATCAATGAATGAGCAAGTGCTTTACTTGTGAACAAAAACCTTAATGAGGACGTATTAAGCAGGTTCTCCTCCCAGTTTCCATGCTATGTAAGGCTCAACATAAGATGAAGGACAGAGGGGGATAATAAAGAGTGTTCGCATCTGGAGGAAAGACCCCAAGGAGGGGCATGCAGAAAGCCTAACCCAAAAACTGGAAGGAAGTAAAATGTAGGTCACTCACTATTCCAGGCACGAACACAGCAGTGAGCCAGGTGGAAAGTTCCTGCTCACTGGTCCTTACTGTTCTCCTCACCAAGGCTGTCCCACCAGGTTGACATGACCAAACCCCACCTGCCATGTTTTAACACCCAGTTCTTCAGACTTCCTTCCCTGCAAGCCTTTCTCCTACTGTCCCAGATGAGATGGATGCTGCCTTCTCTGAGTTCCATGGCACCAGCTCTGGACCTCCATCTCCCACTTGTCACCACCTGCCTCTGTTAGGTGATTCAACTCCCCTAAAGGCCCTGGCTTCTCCAAGTCTGATTCCTATATATTTCCTCCAGAGCAAACAGTACGGTTCCCATACATGGTGGAGTGTTTAGTAAATACTTATTGAATAAGTGGAAGATTGCATAGTCATTGCATATGGTAAGACACATGACACTGGAATAACGTATCTGTTCTCTCTTTACTCTTTCTTCCTTTCTTCATTTGTTTTGTTTATTTACTTGTGGTTGTCTTCTAAACTAAAATAGCCTCTGTTTCCAAAGTTCCGCCTGTAAAGTCCAGCTGTTCCAAGAAGTCTGTTTCCTTCTTCTCTCCTCCTTAGCTCCATATAAAATCACAGTCTTTCACGAGAACAGATAAAAACAGAAGGGATGAAAAAGCCAAGTTCAGGACGAGGTGGAATGTTACCAGGGCTATGTCAAGATGCTGTGAACTTTACTGAGAGTCAACAAGTGTGTTGGAGACCATGCTGAGATTCATATCAGTTCTCACCTGGTCTTTCCACCACTGAATGTCAGGGTCCTTTCTGAGACCCCAAATCACTCTGCATCCTGCTATCTCTTTCTTAGTCCAGGTGGCCAAGACTCAGGCTGCCTTTGTCCCCTGACAGAGTAGCCCTCCTCACCTCCCCTCAGGGCTGTGCTCCCCCAGGCTCCTAAGACTCAACCATCACCTTGCCACTGTCTCCTCCTCATCTTTTTTTGCTGCCCAGGAAGCAAGCACGGGTAATTCACAAAGTATTTTCACAGTGAGAAAACTAGCTAAGCAAACACAGAATGCCCACAGTGACTCCAAATGTTCTTATGGCTATGGTTCCTGATATCTGGGACATGGCCCTCCACTTCTGAGCTTGAGTTTGGGGTTCACCTCTCCCCTCACCCTCCTCTGTCCCATGAAGTGTCACAAGCCTTTGCCTCCCCCGCAGTCCCTATTCCTGTGACAATCAGGTGGACCAGCCATCACCCCCTCTACCAAGTGGGCAATCCTTCGCCCATTTCTACTTAAGGAAAAATAATTAGAAATGAATTCAAGGTTGCCAGGTGGGGGAATTCGAGTTGCTACTAGAAATATCACTCAGCTGCTACACACCTATTACAGGGAAGAGTGGGACCTCCTTCACCATGAATGCAGGGGAGGGGCAGAAGGAGAGAGAGAATCTTAAGTGGGCTGCACACCTAGCACAGAGCCCAATTAGGGGCTCGATCTCACGACCCTGAGATCATGACCTGAGTGGAAACCAAGAGTCAGATACTTAAACAGAACCCCACCAGAAAGCCTTTTAACCTGGCATAATTTCACGTCTCTGGAATAATTAGATACGTCTGCCCAAAGCCAGGGAAATAAATGAACCAGTTGTGTCGTCCTCCCACTTCTCAGCAACCACCTTTTATGTTGACAGTTTCCTCTTATATCTTTGAATATCTATTCCATCCAGCCCAATGCAGTGTCTTCTCCATCACAGGTTTGTCGTAACACATGTCAAAGCAGTTGGGACCATCCCAACAGAAACACCTTCAGGAAACCAAGAGTCACACTGTGATGGATTTACTCTGGCAGAGGGGCCCATGGGGGGCCTGGCAGTTGCTGAGGAAGCTGTTCCTGCCTGGATGGCTTCCTGTGGCATCAGGCAGAACAGTGCAAAAGAGGGGAGACTCTGCCCCCAAGAAGGGGAGGACCTACCTCATCCCTCAAATGTAATTAGGACTCAAGGTTCAACTTCCCACCAGGTTGAAAGAACAGAGGAGGTCTGTGTCAGGAGAGTCAGTCTTCTCCCTTGTGAGCAAACATGTGGATGTGGCTTTGGAGAAATCCGTGGTAGGAACAAGAAAAATTTGAAAAGGGGAGACAGCATCTGTAGCACCACGGGTAAGAGCTCACAGAGCCCTGGCTGGAATCCAGCTCCAGCCCTACTTTGCACCTTGTCCTAGCGATTAAACCTTAGAAAGCTTCATTATCCCAGTTCATGAGTAAGAATAAAACAGTTCCCACCTGACCACACTATCATGTGGTTTTAAGGCCAGGAATCCATGCAAAATGCTTAGCCCACACAAACATTCATTTAGCCTACACAACGTCCAGGCTAAATGAATGTTGGCTGCTAGTATTGTCGTGATTATGATTATGATTTTGTAGCACATATGATGTTCCCTGGAAGCTCCAGCTTTGGGAGCATGGAAAGAAAAGGGGGATTTGTCCTTGGGCTAAACTGGGAAGTAGCAGTGAATTAAGAAAAATCAGGGGCGCCTGGGTAGTGCTGTCGGTTAAACATTGGACTCTTGGTTTCTGCTCAGGTCTTGATCTTAGGATCTTAGGGTCCTGGGATCCAGCCCCACAGTGGGCTAGGCACTCAGCACTCGATCCCAGGACCCCTGGATCATCACCTGAGCCAAAAGCAGACTTAACCTACTGAGCCACCCAGGTGTCCCAATAAATAAATATTATTTTAAAAAATCAAAGTGGCCCTACATGTTTATATATAGGCCATATGGGGACTCATATCTCAGTCCCCACGTTTTGTGGCTGGACTTCTTGGGACTAATTATCTCACAGAGTGATGAAAGGACATCACTGATTTGGACAACAGCCCTAAACCTTTAAAAGCTTTTCTTAACCTTTTATTCTCAAGGTGCTTATTCTCAAGTTTTAAAACACAATTGTAATGAGCACCACAATAAAAGCCTTGCCTTCAACTAGACTTCAGAGTGTCAATAAATAACCTAACTTTGCACTTACTTCTCTGAGAGGCTAGCAAGCCTTGGTTGGAGGAGCCATTTCCCTTCCAGGCTAAGCAATAAAGCCAGCTTTATCTTCAAGAAAAACAAAACAGACTTAACACAAAACAAAAAGCACAACAGTTGAGTGTGCATTGATTCTAGAACATCTCTGCTTCCCCAACTGAAGAGAGTCAGCATGTCATGGCCTCCTTTGGGGTCTTGTAAAAAAATATTCCCACATTCCACATCATTTTTGACAGTTTAACTATGAAACATGTAGGCAGATTGAAATGGAGCCCCAAGACTGGTTGACTTCCAAAGAAAACTACCATAAATTGGAAACCTGAATATAGCTATTCATCCGTGGGCCTTGGGATATGAATGGATCATTAATTAGGGCCAGGGCTAAAAATGGTGCTGTCTCGGACAGGATGGCAAAAAGGAAAGACTTTCCCTAACCAGCAGGAGTTCCTTGCAGGGACCATGGCTGATGTCCGCCCCCGCTCCAGGCCCTGGAATAGATCCACAAATGGGGAATGAATGAAAACAAGATGGGTGTGCAAAAGATTTGGGCTTGAGCCCCTGCTCTACCTCTTTCAGAGAGTGCACTCCTAGAAAAATCCTTCTAATCTCCAAATTTCCACCTCTGTAACACAGAAACTAAAAACAACACATGTCCCTTAAAAATCATTATGAGAATTATAAGCTAATTCAGATGCAACTTTATGACAAGCTACAAAAAATGTTGTAGAAGAAAGGGAGAAGAGGAGTAGGGGAAGTGGCATTCCCTTAATGCCTGTTATTTGCTAGGTATACTGACAAAGTCGTTTCCTGTAGGTTACCTTGTGCAACAGAATACAATGTGAATGACTACCACGTGTCCATTAGTGAATATGTCTTGATTGACTTATTTTCTAAGTGGATTCAGTTCTTTCCCCCAAATCCATCATCTTTTTGCTGGTGAAGTGGCCCCAACTCCTTGACCGGTATTGCTCATAACCTGCCTGAGGCTCCCACTACCTGGGATAAGTCACATCTGAAGGGGGGATGCCAGGAGCTGGGGGTCTGGCCCAGGTGTGTCAGGCACCCGAACGCTGGGAGGCCAGGGATAATGTGGGTAACTCAATCCAAGGGAATTGTATCTTGGTTTCTGACAGCCTCTTTGAAATCTAAATTGTTCTCGGCAGGTGTAATGAACAGGTCAAATTAGCCGTGAACAAACAGTTCAATAATGAACCTGAGAAAAGATAACCCAACTTACCTTTTAGGCTCAAACAGAACTTTTGTAAAGATCTGTTTGTCTTCCTCCTCATCTCACCCGCTGTTCAACCACGCCTACATTCCCCTTCTAGAAGGTGGTGAAAGGATATACCAGCAAGTAAGATTCCTAGACTTATTCAAGAAAGGACACCCCCCCACCTACAGTAATGCTGTAAGAACTAAAAGAGGCAACATATTTAGATAAAAAGAACAATTCCCATGTGATGAGCGCTTGCCACGTGACAAGCACTGTGTGAGGTGCTTTATATGTGCGAGGGAATCTCTATGAAGTAGCTAACATCCCCACTCTACAAATAAGGAAACAGTGGCTCAAAGAAGGTAAATAATTTGTCCAAGGTCAGAAAGATGTATTGAGTAACAGACCCAGAAATGAAATCAGATCTGACTTTCCAATCTCTTCTTAACCAATTCCCCCACTTCTGCGGCCCCACCAAAGCCTCTGGCCCTTACAACCACTCAGTCGATGTTAATTTCCTTCATGAAAACTTGCCCATCAATTTGAACCTGTGTATGTGTGCGTGTGGTGTATGAATACATGTGTATATGAATGTGTGTGTGTGTGTGTGTGTGTGTGTTTGATCACTATTGAGCTCTCTGATCACTGATGTACTTGGAAACCCTTTTTCTCACAAAGGCACAAACTAGACAGGTTTTGGCAGTCACTCAGATTCTAATCACCTTTTCAGGTATAGAATACATGATGGTTTACAGTATCTGAGAGACTCATTTAAATTCTGATTCTACCTCTTCCTGGCTACGTCAGTAGGGTTTCCAATTCCACATAAGAGAAACCGTCTGTAGCAGAGAGAGCCTGTTGAAAGACAGTCCCCAGAACCCATGGGAGGGACTGGAAATCCAGGCTTGCCAACCACAGAGACCAGACTGGGCAAGGCCCCACCAGGATGCCCCATAGAACATTCTTTCTAGGAAGCCACACTTGCCCCCACTGGACACTCACCCCATGCTGCTGCTGTCAGTAATCCTGCCTATCCCTGTGCTCAGGGGCCTTTCCTTCCAAGTCGGAATCCCAGGTAGAAGCATTAGTCAGCTGGCTCCCGCCACAAGCCTGCCACGCACTGCCAGAGAACAGGAAGAGAGAATACTGTCCTCACCATCTCCACTCTTCCCTCTATGGATCTGGGGTCCCATAAACATTAACTCCCTTCCCACCTTTCCCCTCCTGGCCCTGTACAGAGTCCTGCAAACAGCCCAGCCACTGGCCAGCCTCTGGCAAGAACAAGCAGGTTAACAGCGAGCCATCCTCTCTTGACACACCCCACTTTTCGCTAGAGTGGCTGCGGGATGTAGGGTCTGTACAGGCTCTGAACACTTTTAAAGCATGGGTCACAAAGGATGTTGTTGTTGGCATTCTTCTAGAAGTTTATCAACAGAAAGGCAGCAAATCAGTGCAGGAAGCATTCTGAGAGCTTCTTTTAGAAGTAACCAGGAGTGCAGAGAGACTGTTACACTTGATGCCAAGTGATGGGAAGTTCAAGACCCCGGGCTCTGACAAACCAGCGTCTTCTTCGACTTTTCAGTTCACCTTTCCATGGAGTAAATGAAGACATGGAGTAAATGATATTCTGTGCCAACTTGCAAGACAAGGGACAAGTGGGTGCCGTGGAAGGAGCTGCCCAAACAGGAGCGTGGCTTTGCAAGGGTGGAAATATGGCCATGCAAGGGAAGGGCAGAGAGGAGGAAGGCACCAAAGCTCCCGCCTCAGCCTGCTGTGCTCAGGCCAAGGGCAGATCTGACATCAGTTTCCCTGACTCGTGTCCCAGTGTGCCTGTGTGTGTAGGCTCCTCCATCCCCATAAACAGGACTGCAAGGAATCCTGCCTCCTTACAGCCAGGCTCACTGTCTCCGTGGAGCTTCCAATGGCTGATCCTGATGCATAAGCTAAAAAAAAATAAATAAATAAATAAATAAATAAAAATAAATAATAATAAATAAAAATTTAAAATAAAAAAATTAAATTAAATTAAAAATAAATAAATAACAAATAAAATTTTAAAAATAATAAAAAGCATTAAAAAATTTTGGTATTTCTTTTCCTTTCACTCTGGATGTATCATACCGGGTCTCGCTGTGGAACAGCTAATGTAGTGAACACAGTCTAAGAGAAATTGCACTTAATCCCAGATGACCATTTCCATATTCTCATCCAAGTGCATATAAACAGACGGATCACCTTGTAAGAAGAATGAGCTTCTGCCCCCCACCACATCCTGGAGTGAAGTGACCAAAGTGATTGTGTTTACAGGAGGAAAACTCACAGCACAAGGTTTGCTTCTTCCTGAAGCTGGAGAGTAGGCTGGGAAAAATGAATGGCAGCTCAAATTTGAAATGGAGAAACAGCCTGGTTATTCCTAAGCATGCACGGCAGGGAAGTAAAATAATATTCCTTCCCCCTATAAGATACCTCGGGCCAACTTTTTTTCTTAGAATTTTTTTAATTTTTTAAATTTCAAATTAAAATTTTCTTAAAATTTTTTACTTTTAAATTAAAATTTTCTTAAAATTTTTTAATTTTTAATTTAAAAAATAATGATAATTTGCATACCCCTCCACATTCTGAATTCTAAGATGCAACGTTCATATTTGCACTTTCTCCTGTATCATCTCCTGGGGGCCCATAGCTTGGCAGCTGCTTTTCAGAAAGGAAATGGGCAGAAAACAAAAGATCCATAGTTGTTACTGGCTATTCATTGTCATCAAGTACATTTTTAAAAACACAATTTTCAACAATATGGATCGTTTCAAAACCCAGACTTTAAGAATAAACAATGACATTTCTCTGACCACACAATATGTAGAGAGATGGGGAAAAAATCATTCATTAGAAAGGAATTGCATAAACCATCTTCAGAGAAGCTCTGCTGTAAGACTTTGCTTTAGGGCAGCCCTCTCGGGTCCCCTCTTCCTTCGGGAGCTTCGTACTATCACTTTACTATAGCTCAATAAACTTTGCTTTTCTGCCCACCAAAAAAAATACAAAAAAACAAAACAAAACAAAAAAAAAAATCTTTGCTTTAGACTTTCAGAGCCAAAGACAGTGTCACCTTATATCCAAATGAGCAAACTGACTCGTGGCAGTCAATCTACTTGTCCCAGTGGTACTGAAACCCACGTTTGGCAGCCCCTACCTCAAAAGACCAACACTCAGGACGTGAGTTTTGGTTGGGAAGGAATATGAGTTTCATATGAGAGGCTGGCGACCTGGGGAGATGGCAGACTCTTATCCAAAGACCAGCTCAGACGTTTCCACCTGGCGCAGGGACGTAAGGGGGCTTAATCAGTTAAGGGAATGCAGTGGTCGCTGACATTTCTTGATAACAAGCAGACTGATGATATCAGCTACCGAGTTCTCTTGGTGCTCCCAGGCTATGTGAGAAGTTCTAGCTCCTTGGTGTGGGGACCGGAGGTGGGGGGAGGGGCATTATGCAATAAGGCCAGAGTTCTTTCTGGTGGTGACAAATTTTAGTCTAATTTTAAGGGGAGCAAAAAAGATGCATGGATTATCTTTTCTCTCAACTCTCTCAGACCGCTAGTTTTCCTTGTCAAACATACCTCTCTGAAAAACAATCTGAGGGGTTTGAAGCGGCGGGGGGTGGGAGGTTGGGGGAACCAGGTGGTGGGTATTAGAGAGGGCACAGATTGCATGGAGCACTTTATTCTATAACAGGAATACTGTTATGCTGAAAATTTTATATATATATATATATATATATATATATATATATATATAGTGAAAAAAGAAACCATACCTCTCTGTTGAATGTTCTGGCCAACCCTAATTTGTGTTTGTAAGTATTACAACAATCAAGATTTTAGGGACACCTGAGTGGCTCAGTCAGTTAAGCATCTGCCTTCGGCTTGGGTCTTGATCCCGGGGTCCTGGGATCAAGCCCTGTTTTGGGTTCCTTGCTCAGTGGGGAGTCTGCTTCCTCCTCTGCCACTCCCCCTTCTTGTGTTCATTCTCTCTCTACCTCTGTCAAATAAATAAAATCTTGAAAAAAAAATTTAAAATTTGTTTTGAACCTAAAATCATTAACATTATTATACCCTCAACTTCTAAACAGGTGGCATTCAGAAGGTCGTCTGCCTGCCATTTTTATTTTTATTTTTTAAGATTTTTATTTTTAAGTAATCTCTGCATCCAACTTGGGGCTTGAACTCACAAACCTGAAATCAAGAGTCACATGGTCTCCCGACTGAGCTAGCCAGGAGCCTCTGCTCACCATTTTTAGAACCCAGAACTTGCCTTCTACCAGAAATCATTCTATAAGTGGGAACTGGATTCCCAGCTCATTCTTGCCAGGGGTCTAAATCCATATTTCACTGAAAGAGCTCCACTAGCTCACTGAGCATGTAGGGCCCTGAAATAGGAGACCATCTCTTTCCCATGGCTTCATTCCTATGGAGACCAACACTATTCCCTTCCTTTACCTCTCCCAGTTTTCACTTAAATATTTTTTTTTATTAAAAAAAAAAAAAGAAACCAGATATGAAATTCCAACTGTCTGATCAAAGCAAAAGCCAATTCTCCAATGATCATGCACTGATTTTTTTCATTGGGACTCTTCCTGCTGCTGGGTGAGAAGAACCTCCCCCGACTCCTGTTCTGCTCAGACGAATGGGGACTGGACCGTGCGCATTAGAAACTGAGGAAAATTTTGTATTGCAAATCCAGTAGACAAAGAAGGTTCCTGAAAATTCCACCACTTTTCTACCACTGTCCAATGTGCCATCTTTGGAAGATACTGAACACTTGGAAGCACTTGGATCTGGCATTTGCTGTTTCTTATGGTTTGGTGCCAATCTCCCTTTGGAACTGCACCTTCCATCACTTTGCTGCAAGAAGCTGTTACAAGGGCTCCCCCAAACACGCTCCGCTTACAGGATCATTTCTCTACCTTGACAGGAATCCCTGCCCCGTCCTGTTGACTCGTCATCCAATGCCTACTCCAAGTCTACCTCGCCCTGAACCTTGTCTGATTTCTCTAGGCTTTTGTGTTCTGATTGCAGTCTAGTTGTTTATGTTATTCATGTTATTTATTTATTTATTTTTGCTAAATATCAGTTCTTTGAAGACAGAGGCTATGGCGCAGGAACAAGAACGTGTCTTGTTCTTTCTGTAGTGGCTCGCATGTGGTCTTTAGTGCCATGGGTATTCACTAAATAGCTCTTGGATGGAATTCAATCATGAGTTAAAGACTCCTAAGTTACACTCTAACTGGTAGGTGCCCTGTCACCAGTATGTTTATTCCAATTAGAAAGCAGAGGAAGACCTTTTAAAAGGTACTCACCAGGGGCTCCTGGGTGACTCAGTCGGTTAAGCAACTGCCTTCAGCTCAGGTCATGATCCAGGGTCCTGGGATTGAGCCCTGCATCAGGCTTCCTGCTCATTGAGGAGTCTTCTTCCCCGTTGCGCTCTGTCCCTCCTCCCAACTAGTGTTCTCTCTGTCTCTCTCTCTCTCTCACTATCTCTCTCTCAAATAAATAAATAGTACTCACCAAAGGAACAGAAATCTTTCAAAGATCTCTCTCAAGTTTCAATTCTTCACAGTCTGCTGGGGTGAAGAAGAGGGGTGTCAGCTCTCCTTCAGAGGAGGGCAGACCAAGAATGAAGGAAAAGGAAACTCTGCTATCTCACCCTGACTGGGCACCCCCTGCTCATCAAGCCCTACTCTCATTACAGATCAGTTCCCCGAGCATGTTGTGAAAGGAACCATCACAAATCCTTTTGGCACCTCGGAGTACCTTGAAAACACTCCACCTGCCTATTCTTCATTGTCATCAAAAGTACTCGCAAGCCTGGGGATTTTCCCTGTGCTAACTAGGAGGGCCATTCACCAAATCATGTGTGGTTGTTTTATAAAATACCCATTCACTTCTCCTGGAAAAGCCTTCTGACGTGCCAAAACCTACCTCAGATGCCACCACCTCCGTAAGGCTTTCCATGACCCCTCATTCATTCAACTAACACTCATTAAACACCTGTGATGTGCTAATCACTGGTTAGTGATGGAAACACAGAGCTGAGCAGGGTGGTCATGGTTCCTACTCTGTGGATGTCGTATCTAGTGCAATGCAGAGGCTTGTAAGAGTGAGTCAAACTTGTGGGAAATCAGAGCAGGCTTCTTTGAGGAAACGATGCTTTCTACTCTGTATTGCCCTTGCCTATTACAGCAGTCATCACAGAGTTTGGGGATCACGCACCCGATGGAAATGTGCGTCCGAGATAGGGACACTTACCAATAACATATAACCACAGAGCTGGGCACGTGGTGGGGCCCAGTAAGTGAAATGAGTGACCCAGCCCTGGCCTCTGGGTCACAAGCAGACAATGGTCATCTGAGAAAGATAAGCACCAGAGCATCATATCCTAACCATATCAAACAGATGTCACAGGGGAGCTTTTGGGGGGCTTACTTAGAAACAGCTCTGTGTGACCTGCCAGCAGGCCAAGGGGAACTCGCATCCCAGTTACTTAGCTGTTGGGTCATCAGCCTCTGGTCCTGACAGAGACCCAGCCATGAGACAATGCCTTCCATCTGAATCATCCAACTTTGGGATTAGAAGGAACCCACACCTCAAAAATATTAAAGGGCCTCTCCACACCCAGCATGTCCCTCTCCTGCTCATTGCCATCAGCTAAGGTCTTGGATGGAGAGCTGTATTGTTCTCTCCCCCTGCCCTGCCTCCCCCAACACCCCACTTCTGCAGTGTGACTGGGGCTGAGAAGTCAAGTTACTGCCCTACATGACCTTGCAAACTAAGTCCCACGTGCAAGGGTGTTTCCTGGCTTTTCTAGAAGCAGTCAGCTTCCCATCCCAGTTATTTTATCCCACATAAGTTGAGAACTCCTAGGGGCTGTCAAAATCTTCTCTGAGACCAGCACCATCTCCAGAGAATTTGCTGTCTTTCTAAAGAGCACACAGAACTAATTAGTACAAAATTAATTAAGGAGGGCTGAAAACAATTGCCAACAGATGAGCTGCTTTACATCAGCTTGCTCATATTCAAATTGTGTGTTCTTCACAGACGCTGTTCCATCAAGGAACTTTCCAGCATCAGGTTCAGCAACTACCTCAAAAGGGTTGATTGGGCTGGAGCCAGCAGGATCTGAACAAATTCCCCTTTCTAAATATTGTCTCAGTGATATTTGAACTCCTACCAGCGGGGATGGAGCCAAAACCAAAGAGAGGGAGACTTGATAAAAAGTTCTAGAGAATCATAAACCAGAATACTTTTACATTTGGGGACCTACTATTTAAAAATATTTATTTGCTCATGCATCCGTTTACTCATTTATTTATGGGTTTTACAACATTCTCCATGCCAGGCTGTGCTAGGTGACAGGGACACGGAGTCATACAGGCACAGCTCTCAAGCCATCTCAGGAGACAGTGGCACAAACACTGGGGAGAAAAAGAGGGAAACCACGTGTGCCTCCTGGCAGGAGCACATAGCAGAGGTTCCTTGGAGAGGTGACACGGAGCTGGGTCGTAAGTGGGGCACAGGAGTTCACCAGCCATTGAAGTGGGGGGACCCAGTGCAAATAGAATGGGACCCATGAATAGAACATGTAACTTCTGTAATCTTCAATTTCTTTAGGAATAAAGTGAGAGAAGCCATTGTCCCAACCTAATGATGTTCCAGAGGGGACTAGAGAGCTATGGGGAGCACAATGCCTGAAAATCACCCAGCACTTCAGGGCTCATGCTCCAGAGGATCCTGGTTCCCATCAGTGAGGGGTAGACTGATGGAGATTCCTGCTTGCTCTTACCCATTCCTGCTGCTGTCCTGGGTGTCTGTTTCTAGCTGTCATGGCTCAGAATTAGCCAGTAGCCAAGGAATAATACGAAGCTTGGCAGGGGAAGCAAACTGATGAATCACAAGTCATAGACTATGCAGGCAAAGCAGCAGTCTTTTTTGTTTCAAGATTTTACTTATTCATTTCAGAGAGAGAGAGAGAGAGAGAACATGAGCAGGAGGAGGGGCAGAGGGAGAAGCAGCCTCCTCACTGAGTGGGGAACCCTGCTCCCTAACACAGGGCTTGTTCCCAGGACCCTAAGATCAAGACCTGGGTGGAAGGCAGATGCTGAGCCACCCAGGTGCCCCAGGAAGCAGCAGTCTTGAAATCAGAATTACTCGTGGTGAACCCGCATCCATCCCTTAACAGAGTGCCTTCGCTGGATTCCAGTTTTGGGCTCCACCTCTCTGTTTGTTTAATTGTGCTACAATACACATAAAATTACCATCTTAATTTTTAAGTAGACAACTCAGTGGTATTAAATACCTTCACATTACTGTGGAACCATCCCCCCATCCATCCTCATAACTCTTGGTCTTCTAGAACTGAAATTCTATACCTATGGAACACTAGGTCCCTATTCTCTCCTCCCTCCAGCTCCTGGCAACTGCCATGATACTTTCTGTCTTCATGATTTTGACTGCTCTAAACTTCCTCATATAAGTGGAATTATACAACTCTGTGTGTGTGTGTGTGTGTGTGTGTGTGTGTGAACCACATCTTGCTTATTCTTTCACCGGTCAATGTACATAAGTTTCTTCCATGGTTTAGTTATTGCGAATAATGCTGCTTTGAACATGGCATACAATCACCTCTTTGAGACCCTGCTTTCAATTCTTGTGGGTGTATATTCAGAAATGGATTTGGCAGATCATATGGTAACACTAATTTTAATTTTTTGAGGCACTACCGTACTGGTCTTTACAGCGGATAGAGCATTTTTACATTCCTACTAACAGTACACAAGGGTTCCAATTTCTCCACACACTCGCCAACACTTAATTTCAGTTCTTTTGTTTTCTTCTTTTAATATTTTCTTTTTAAGGAATCCCTACACCCAGCATGGGGCTCAAACTCTCACCCTGAGACCAAGAGTCTCATTTTTCTAACGGAGGCAGGCAGGTGCCCTTTCCTGTTCTTTTGGTAGTAACTATTCTAATGGATGTGAGGTGGTATGTCCTCGTAGTTGTTTTTTTTTTTTAAAGACCTTATTTATTTATTTGACAGAGAGAGATCACAAGTAGGCAGAGAGGCAGGCAGAGTGAGGGGGTGAAGCAGGCTCACCACTGAGCAGAGAGCCCAATGCGGGGCTCGATCCCAGGACCCTGGGACCACGACCCAAGCTGAAGGCAGAGGCTTTAATCCACTGAGCCACCCAGGCGCCCCTGTCCTCGTAGTTTTGATTTGTGATGTTGAACACCTTTTAATGTGCTTCCTGGACATTCGTGTATCTTCTTTGGAGACATGTCTGTTCAAATCCTTTGCCCATTTTCATTTTTTCTGCAGGCTATGAAGAGTTTTATTACAAAACTAGAAAATTAACTTGCTCATGTGTTGTATGCCAATATTATATTCCCACTTGGTTTTTTCTCCTGGGGCAAACAGATAACTGGTCTTCCTTTCCCATTAGCTGGAGTAATCCTTGTGTTCATGGATAAAATCCAGCAAATCCCCAGCAGTGGCAACGTCTCATGCTAGAATTTAATGAAGATAGTAGAAATGATATCCAGAAAGGCCACATAGACACTAAATGTTAAATAATTAAAGTTGGGATACCAATACCAGGTAAATAACTCTGATCCTCTAAGATGATTTAAACAGTCTGTAGAATAGTTTGATAAATATCAGAATCACTAATAGAAATGTAGAACAATGACTCATGGAACACTACATCAAAAACCAGTGATATACTATATGGTGACCAACACAACACAATAAAAAAAATTAATGCAGAAACAAATTCTTGATTTCTTCCTCTTTTTTGTAGCATATATAAATAAAAAGTTATAAAAATTACCTTTTACATCCTTATTTAACCTAGCATTTTCTATGAAACTTTGCCTATTTTCAAACTGGGTTGTTTGTCCTTTTGTTGTTGAGTTTTAGGAGTTTTCTATGTATTCTGGATTTTAATTATCATTTATGTAATTGGCAAATATTTTCTCCCATTCTGTGGGTTGCCTTTTTACTCCCTTGATATTGTCTTTTGGTGCCCAAATTTCTTTAATTTTTATGAAGTCCAGTTTGTCTATTTTTTCTTTCATTACTTATGCAAATCCAATGTCAAGAAGCATTTGTCCTATGTTTTCTTTCCAGAGTTCTGTTGTTTTTGGTCTGACATTGGGTTAATTTTTATGTATGGCGTGAAGCAAGGGTCCAGTTTTATTCTTTCCATATGGATACCCAGTTTTCCCAGCACCATTTGTTGAAAAGCAGACTGTGTCTCTTTCCACAGCACTTTAAACTACACATCTGTTACCTGGTTTGATCTAACAATCATGCCAGACAAATACAATGGGTATTTTGATTTCTTTATTTTTAAGTGCATGTCTTTATTGCCGAGGGACCGAGAAACTAAATCCCTTGCCTAAGTCACACAATTGGTTAGTGGCAGAGCAGGGACTAAATTATGGACAGCACAATGTTCTTATGTACATTGACCGGTGAAAGAATAAGCAAGATGTGGTTCACACACACACAGACCATATTTTTCTGAACTTTTTAATTGGCTATTGCTGGGGTTGGGAGTGGGAAGGAATAGCCAAGGTTAAATCAAGAAGGAAGGTGTATAAAGCCCAAACCACATACATAAATCAGAAGTTTTCTCTTTGTGCTTTAGTTTCGTTGGATATCAAATGAGAATGTTAAGCAAGAATTCCTAACGTATCACTAGTGGCAGAAAAATGCGACAAGCATTTGCTGTATATCTAAGGACCAAGAAACCTAGCTCAAAGCAGGCCTCTGCAGGATGGAAGTTTCTTTGAACTTCCATGATTTCACTAAAGAAAAAAATATGTACAGGTCTGCATTTTGCTCCACAATATCCTTGGATTTGTTTTTAATATAGTAAGCTTATCTCATACAAATTTCTGGCTAAAACTGATTCTCCAGGGAGACACATGACCTTTTCCTATGGATTTTTTGGTACTTCCTATCACTCAAGTGTGTACTAACACACACTCCATGTGCAATGCAAGTAATTAGAAATCTCTTCAACCTCCATCTCCACATCTTATCATCCTATGCCTACCCTTCAAATAAAAGGGTGTGAAATCACACTCAAGTTTGGTAATGAGTACTGAGGCATGAACCATGAAAAGTAATGATTTTTAGATGTGTATGAGCTCCCAAATGAGAAGAACCCCACCACCCACTTGTACCCACACCAGCCTGGCCCAGGACCAGAATATCTCCTGAGAGAGGACAAGTCAGGTACCAGGTAAAGAGTTGTCTACATGAAAGTCATCTACATGCTGATGAACAAGCATCCCACTGATCTTCAGCATAGCTTGCAACAGCTGGGACTTCAGACCAGACGTGAACCACCACTCCATCCCTTACTCAGCACCCAGCCAGTCTATTGTCACCTGCGTATGAAGAGCATCCGTGCTTCTTTTGATAGCTCTGAGGAACCAAAAGGATTTCTAAAATTGTCCTTCAGCTCTTCCTTTCATGGAAGTCCCCAGTGCATAGACAGGCATCTGCTCAGTTTGGGCAACTGTCATATGTCAAAGCTACAGTGACAGTTACAATTCTCTGAACATGCAGCACTGAGATTAATGGTCGGCGATAGTTAATGGAAACATTTTTTTAACCTGGGAGATGTTTCATTTGCCTAGATTTTCATTATTTCTGAACTGGAGGGCAGTTTAGTGTATTATTAAAGGTCATTTGTATAGAGACATTTATTTGTTCCCTTGAAATTATGTTAACTGGGAAAAAAGAGTATAGGACAGTATATAAACCCTTATCACAGAAACATACTGAAAGGTAATCTACAATGACGTTGCTTATATTTCTAGTTTTTTTTGAAGTATCACCTCTGTGAGAGTTAAAAATGATTCAATTAAATCATATAATCTTAATTAATTATTTTCAATTATCACCCATCCATCTTTATCCACATCCAATATTTATCACAGTCAAATGTGCATTTCTTTGAAACAAATTTTCTTTGGAGACTCAAATCACTGTGTGTATCCTGCCACAAGGTAAATTCATTTCCAGAGGTCATCTCCCCTAAGTATTCCAAAAGCCTATAGTGCTGTCAGACACTGTAAATAAAGACATTTTGTCATTCACCAAATATGAGAATCCTGGAAGCACTTCTCATTGCATGAGAATCCACAGCAAAAAATAAAGTCTTTTTGTTTTTGTTTGTTTTGTTTTATGAATGTGACTCTTTAAGCTTTGTAAGAACAGTCCAGATGAGTGTAACAAAACCATCCGCAACCACTTTCCCAAGCCACACACATGCAGGCAGCCGAGGAAAAAAGAGCATTTCTTCACTTGGTTGTCACAGAAGACTACGTTCACTTACAGGCTCTACTCACACACTTTTCTCACCCTCTAAAAAGACTGACTGCATTCAACCTTACTGTCTTCCACCTCACCGTTTAGCAGAAGTGCCCTCTGGTGTTATTCTTGATGTTAGCTACCAAAATCATTGGCTTCTGGGTCCTGTTTCAAAGAGCTTAGTGCCGATGGTTTTATACGGTTTCTCTTAAGTAGCATCTAGAGATAAATTAGAAGTATAAGACTTTGAGGAAAAAAGAAAAAAGAAAGAAAAGAAAGTGCCTAGAAGCTAGACTCTCTAACCTATTTACTTTTTTTCCTAAAGATAGATTTATTTATTCATTTATTTATTTATCTATCTATCTATCTATCTAAGGGGGGGCACACAGATGGAGAAGAGAGGGAGAAAGAGACTCCCTGCTGAGCAGAGAGCCCAGTGTGGGGCTTGATCCCAGGACTCTGATATCATGACCTGAGCCACAGGCAGACGCTTAACCCACTGAGCAACCCAGGTGCCTCTCTAACCCACTTACATAATAAAATGCTGATAAATATCCTCTCCCAGCGCCTCATGCTGTCCAGTAATGGACTTGGAGGGAAGACAGCTCCCTTATCCGAAAGACAAAAAAATCAGGACCCTGAGAAATTAAATGACTTGCGAAGGTGATACGATGAGTGGGTTTATCATGTAGATCCTCTGTTACCATGCAATAAAAAGAGCTAAAATGTCCTCAGGACTTATCACGAGCCAGGCAGCATGCTAAGTCTTTCACACACATCCTCTCATTTGAGCCCCACAGCAAATGGTCTGAAGTAGTTACTATCATTATACCTACTTTCCAGAAAGAGAAAAATAAACTATGGAAGAGGGGTGGTGGAAATGTACATGCTCGGGGTCACACAGACACAGGTTTTGAATTAGGTAGCCTGATTCCAGAACCTATGCTTGAAACCACTATGAATCTCACTGCCTGTACAGAAATGTGTGTGTACATGTACATATGTAACTCTATAGACACAGATGTGGGGCTATGCATACACTTTATATGTATGATATACCACAAAGCAAGACATAGTGTATTTTGCATATTTTAAAAATATGTGGACACAGATGGTTTTTTTGAATGGGCAACATTAAACGATGATGCCTGCGAATGATTGCACTCGAACCCAAACACAAGGAAGTGGTTACTTTGGGAGAAGGTCAAGGTTAGGTTGGAATGGGGTAGTGGGGGACCCGCAGGGATGGCTGGCAAAATTCTACCCCTTAACCCGGATGGTGGATACATGGGTGTTCGCCTTATAACAACTCACTAAACTCATTAAGCAACACCAAAAAATAAATAAATAACATCATGACTGCAGGTACCTGGGTTCCATGGGGCAGGGGAGCAGCACCTGACATCCATCCCCTCTTCTTTCTGGTGAGACTTCCTAGGCTACAGAGACTCACAAATCAAAAATTCTATTTCCCAGACTCCGCCACAACCCGAGTCCTGGATGTGACAAATGTCACAGAGTTGGAGCAGAGGCTGGGTTTCTGTGGTTCCTGCTTGTGAACCTGCATTAGCCGAGGTCCTGGGCTCTGGTCGGTGGCTTTGCGGAGCACAGGGCAGGGCCCACAGCACCATTTGTGCAGATGGCCACAGGCACAGTGTGGTTCTGGAGACAGCAGCCCCAGCTGTGGTGTCCGATGGTAGTGACCTCCTGGTTGCACTAGTTTCTTATCCTTATCTTGGTGGCTTCCTAATTGTGACAGTCATGGTGTGGTCATGGAAACAGCAGCTCTTTGAACGTAGAAGGGGTAGGTGTTTGTGGCTTCTGCTGGCTTCAGACAGACTCCTGGGGCAAAGCAAAGCAAAGGCATATTGAAGTCCAGGGCTTGCCAATGATGGAGCCGCTGAGGAACCCCCTCCCTGCTCTTTGGGTGGGAGTCCTGAGACACTGTACCTGAGGCCAAGGTGGACTGCAGTGAACCAGTCCTCCAACACACTACAGTCCAGCTTCAAAGCATCTACACAGCCAAAAATATCTCAATTCCTACAAAGTAATGAAAGGGATTCTGGATTCAGAGTTACCAAGTGCCCAATAGAAGTCGTTTCTGGAGGAAGGAAATAATCATCCTAGACTTCTCATTCTTTCAGCAACTATTTCCAAAATATAATGCCCAGCATATTGACGAAGATAGCCAACCACCAGGGGAAATAAGACAGGAAGGAGCACTGGCAGAAACCTACAACAGAAACAGGAAACACACCGCAGATCTAGATTAGTGCTGTAACGGAACTATAAAGCAAGCCACAAATGGGGCCTCACAGGCAATTTTAAATGTTCTAGTAACCACATGGTAAGAGTAAAAAGAAACAAGTGAAATTAATTCTTAAAACCATTTTATTTAAATCAGTATATTTTACATCAAATTTTTATTCCTCCTAAATTTTTATTTCGACATGTAATCAACATAAAATTATTAATGAGATAGTTGAAATTTTTTTTACTAAATCTCCAAAATACTAGAGTGCATTTTACACCTACAGTACATCTCAAATCAGACTACCTGTATCTCAAATGTTTAATAGCCAAATATGACTAGACACTGCTGTCTTGGATCCTGCATCTCAGGTTTTAGAATCATCAGGCAAGAGTGTTGAAATAACTATGCTCACTGTGCTTAAAGAGCTTCTAAGAAGTGATATTGGAAAACATGAACATAGAACTGGAAGTTACATAAAAGTGACCCAGGCTATTTCAACTATGGAATAATCTATACCTGTAAAATCCAGTAGCTGAAATTAAGAACACAGTAAAGGCCTTTCATAGCAGATTATGCATGCCTCAGGAGAGAACTGTCCACTGGAAGGCAAGTCAGAAGAAATTATCTAGAATAAGGCACAGAAAGACCAAAGATTGGGAAAATACAGAAGAGTGAGAAAGAGAGCACACACCGTGAAATGGCTCAGCACACAAATAACTGCTATCCTAAAGGGAGAGGTAAGAGAAACAAGGGAAGAAGTCAGATCTGGAGAATTTTTCAAAACTGCTTAGAACTCTCTTGTTGACTTGATTGTCTTCCCACTGAAGGTAATTGTATCAATAGTTGCTTTAAAATTTTTTCTCTTTTCTCTTCTTGAAGACCTTGAAGATTTTCTGCAGTTTCACCAGATTGTGCCTTCAAGTGAATTTATTTTTCTATATCCTGCTTGGGATTTCTTGTGTTTCCAGAAATTGAGGATTAATGTCAAGAGATTCATATTGACATGATTTAATGTCCACTAAGTCATAAGTCCCCTTTGGCAGAGCTCTATCTCTAGGAAATCTCTATAGCCTATTGGAGGTTGTATTATCATATATATTCCAGAGGAATATTATGTGTGATTTTGCTAAACACACATGGATCTTTGCTAGCCAGAAATTATTTTTAGGTTATTTTGTGGCTTGGAGACTCCTGGATCGGTCAGGCAGAGTGAATTCTAAACTGAAAGCCAAGTAAGGACAGCATATAGTTATTAATTCTTAGGGAAGTCCTTTATTTGTTTATTTTCTTTTTACACACAGGACCCAGGCCAAGACAGAGAAATGTGCCTGCTCTGTCCTTTTACATTGTGTCCTTGTGCTGCTGAGCAGACCTTTTTCTAACCCACCTTTGTCCTGTATCTCACCTATATGCCACCTCACTTCCAGCTCCTCACCTTGATAAAGCCCATAGCCTAGTCTCTGGTCCCTGAGTAAGAGTAAAATCTCAACCTCTTGCATCCCTTCCCTACTCTTCCACCACCGTCTGGGAAAAACCACAGTGTCCACCCTTGGCTTACCACTCTGCTTTTCAGTTCTTTTTTTCATGTTTGGCCCTTGTAATTTTCCCTCTTGTGTAAACTTACTTGTGCTTATTAAAAGTTGTGCTTATTATTTATATATTCCTCTCACTTTGGAGATGGAAAGCCAAAACTCTGAACATAAAATGTCCTACCTCTCACTTAAAGATGGGTAAATTCATCCTGAATCTTAACCAGTTAGGACACATAGGAACAGCAGCAATGAATGCTTCTCATGTGGTCTTATCCAGGGTAAACTCCAGGAGAATAAAATCTAACCTGACCTATGTCAGCGGAGTGGGCTCTATTATAACAACATAAAAATAAACATTGGATTGTTCTCTGTATTTCCCCCTTCCCTTCTCCCCACCTAAGCAAGTAGCTTTGAGTGCCCTTTTCCTCAGGGGCAGAGTAGAAAATAAAAAATACCTCTTTCTTTTTTCCAAAATCCTAAGCTCTGAGAGAAAGGCCTAGACAGTGTCTTTAAGAAACATCAAGAGATTCCCCCCATACCTAGAGGGAGCCCACGGGGATGGTAATGAGTCAAAAAATTCTTAGAAAAAAGTTTATTATACACACTGCCACCTGACACCTCTGTTTAAGATTCCTGCAATTCTGCCACAGGTTTCTGCCCTTTTACCCTTCTTTATCCTCTTTCTCGCCTCCTCCTCTTTTTCCAAGACACGTCTCTGACTACTCATACTATGGCCCAGTCCTTTGGCTTTCCCACCAATGGCTACCAAACAAATGATTAGCCCTGGCTTTGTGAGAAAATAAGCATCAGTTACAGTAAACTTGGACTCAGCTGTGGAATACCAGTGGCTGGTTTAATGTTTTCTAGGAGGGGAAGCAGAGAGGCTATTAAAATTGCAAAGGTGAGGGGTCCCTGGGTGGCTGAGTCAGGAGGGCGTCTGACTCTTGAATTTGGGTGGGGTCAAGATCTCAAAGTTGTGAGATCAAGCTCCTTGTCAGGCTCCACACTGAGCATGGAGCCTGCTTAAGATTCTCTCTCCCCCTCCTCCCTTGCCCCCCATCCCACTCACCTGTTCTCTCTCTCTCTCTCTCTCTCTCTCTCTTAAAAAAAAAAAATTGCAAGATGAATCTTTTGGGCTCAGAATGGAGACCAAGGAGAATCCTCATAAAAAAGGAGAAAGGTAAGGGAGAATGCAAATAACATTGGAAAAGAATGTTCTCTGAGCAGGAACCAAACTGCAAGTAGATGCCTTTGAGACAAGGTTTACTGTTATGAAGAGTTAATAAATATTTTGACAGTAATTAGAATGGATGGCATTGTCTTACAAGAGTAATTTTTTAGGGTGTTCAATATTGTGGGAGAAAAAATAAAAGAAAATTTAACACAAACACAAAAAATCAGAAAAACTGGAAAATAAAATGATCTGATTCATTTCATACAGGTATAATTAAATGTTTAGCACATGCCTGCTAATAAAGGAAAATATCTTCATGAAAAATACATATTACTAGCTTTTCATTTGATGTCCATACTCCTTTTATTACAGATAAACATACATTCCCTCTATTGATCATTTCCATCCATTACTGCGGCAATCAGAGACGTAACTCTTGTCATTCTTGTTGCTGTTCTTTGTTTGTTAGTTTGTAGGGAGGAGCAGGGACCTTACCCAGAATGCTTTGCAAGAAAGTCATTTGAATCATTTGATTTCTAACAGAAAATTTTCGTGGTTTTCTTGCTCAGCTGTTGCTATGCCACGTGGTATCTGCCACCTGGAGCTGAACAGTCGATTATGCAGTTTCTAGGAAGAAAAATGTTCGCATTGCAAGGAAATATCTAAGCACCCCATGGTAACTCTGGTAATATGTATTTTCAGTCCTCATTTGAAGCCCTAAGGATACAATTCTCCAGACCTTACATGTTTTCTTATGGTGACACTCTGCATGTAAATCCAAAATTAGTGATTTCTCCTCGGATGCAAAGCATTCCTACAGTTCACACAGTTTAGGTAGGCTTTTAAAATATATTTTAACCTATTTAAAATTATTCATTAAGCTTCTACATTAGAATTCTTAACCCTTAGAAACCTAAATTTCTAGTGAAAGTTAAGAAGTAAACAGTGTTGGACTGTCTTTTATCCTAGCATTCCTAGCCAATTGGCAGATTTATATATCCTTTCACAACTTTTAGAAACATGTGACTTCTCATTGTAAATTGTCCAGTTTACCACAGGACATGCTTACCCACAGGCCCAAATATCTTGAGTTCCTCTGTAAAAGGAAACCAAACGTAGTTAAATCTATGGTCTGTGAATAAATAAATAAATAAATAAATAAATAAATAAAATGTGGGCCAGAACAGTTCATCCAGCTTCTGTTAGAGCCCTACACATACGTGGTCACACCTGATTCAGTCAGCTGAGTTTGGTTTCTCCAGGTACTGTTGTTTACAATGTGGCTATTTAGTTCTCAAAGCCCAGAACCAACATAAGTGTTTCCAGTGACTAATGGGGATAGGATACTTTATTATCTATCACGCTTACAATAAGTCTAGCATTATGTGTCTGATTTTATGCAATTTATACAATAGGAAGATGATGGTGAGTGAAAGTGATATAGTCTCACTCCAACACTCACTTTGTCTCAGAGCTAAAGTGTGGTCACTGAAAAAAAAAAATCACTCATTTTTTTCCTCCTCTGCAAACCTGAAGGTACTGCTTAGAAATAGGATTCTCTGTAGAATTTACAGGTTACTAAGAAGTTCCACAGCTGGAGGAATAGCATTACTCTGCTTTTACATCCAGAGCCTGAGAACCTGCATTAAAAGTTGGCCACACACACTGAGGTGTGGGGCCCCGAGCTCTTGGCCTCTTGACTGGGAGGCTGCCATTTTCATTCCCGTCCTCTGGAACTCTACGGAAAGCATTCAGGGGACAAAAGCTCCTGAAAGCGAACCCGAGCAGATTACTTAGCCCGGCCCCTGGTAAGGGCGGTGCAATTCTGCCTAGGGCAAAGACGCTTGAGAATCACTACAACAGGCCCCTACCCCAGAAGATCAACAAGAAATCCAGCCAAGACCAAGTTCCCCTACCAAGGAGAGCAGCAGAATTCCAGAGGAGGAGAAAGGAAAGCACAGAACTCATGGCTTTCTCCCCATGATTCTTTAGTCTTGTGATTAATTTAATTTTTTTAAATTTTTTTTCTTCTGCTAAATTTTTTTAACTTTTACTCTTTTCTTTTTTAACGTTTTTTAAATAGTTTATCTTATATATTTTTTTTTCTTTTTATATTTTTTCTTTATTTGTTTTCTTTTTTTAATTTTTTAATCTGAACTTCTTTTTATCCCCTTTCTCCCCCCACCCCATGATTTGGGATCTCTTCTGATTTGGTTAAAGTGCATTTTCCTGGGGTCTTTGCTACCCTTTTAGTATTTTATTTGCTCCTTCATATACTCTTACCTGGACAAAATGACAACGCAGAAAAACTCACCACAAAAAAAAAAAGGACAAGAGGCAGTACCGAAGGCTAGGGACCTAATCAATGCAGACATTGGTAATATGTCAGATCTAAAGTTCAGAATGACAATTCTCAAGGTTCTAGCCAGGCTCGAAAAAGGCATGGAAGATAATAAAGAAACCCTCTCCAGAGAGATAAAAGCCCTTTCTGGAGAAATAAAAGAACTAAAATCTAACCAAGTTGAAATTAAAAAAAGCTATTAATGAGGTGCAATCAGAAATAGAGGCTCTAACTGCTAGGATAAATGAGACAGAAGAAAGAATTAGTGATATAGAAGACCAAATGACAGAGAATAAAGAAGCTGAGCAAAAGAGAGACAAACAGCTACTGGACCATGAGGGAAGAATTCGAGAGATAAGTGACACCATAAGACGAAACAACATTAGAATAATTGGGATTCCAGAAGAAGAAGAAAGAGATAGGGGAGCAGAAGGTATTTTGGAGAGAATTATTGGAGAGAATTTCCCTAATATGGCCAAGGGAACAAGCATCAAAATCCAGGAGGTGCAGAGAACCCCCCTCAAAATCAACAAGAATAGGTCCACACCCCATCACCAAATAGTAAAATTTACAAGTCTTAGTGACAAAGAGAAAATCCTGAAAGCAGCCTGGGAAAAGAAGTCTGTAACATACAATGGTAAAAATATTAGATTGGCAGCAGACTTATCCAGAGACCTGGCAGGCCAGGAAGAGCTGGCATGATATATTCAGAGCACTAAATGAGAAAAAACATGCAGCCAAGAATACTGTATCCAGCTAGGCTATCATTGAAAATAGAAGGAATGATAAAAAACTTCCAGGACAAACAAAACCTGAAAGAATTTGCAAACAACAAACCAGCTCGACAGGAAATATTGAAAGGGGTCCTCTAAGCAAAGAGAGAGCCTAAAAGTAGCAGATCAGAAAGGAACAGAGACAATATACAGTAACAGTCACTTTACAGGCAATACAATGGCAATAAATTCATATCTCTCAAAATTTACCCTGAATGTTAATGGGCTAAATGCCCCAATCAAAAGACACAGGGTATCAGAATGGATAAAAAAACAAAACCCATCTATATGTTGCCTACAAGAAACTCATTTTAGACCTGAAGACACCTCCAGATTTAAACTGAGGGATTGGAAAACAATTTACCATGCTAATGAACATCAGACGAAAGCTAGGGTGGCAATCCTTATATCAGATCAATTAGATTTTAAGCCAAAGACTATAATAAGAGATGAGGAAGGACACTATATCATACTCAAAGGGTCTGTCCAACAAGAAGATCTAACAATTTTAAATATCTATGCCCCTAAAGTGGGAGCAGCCAACTATATAAACCTATTAATAACAAAATCAAATAAACACATCAACAATAATACAATAATAGTAGGGGACTTTAACACTCCCCTCACTGAAATGGGCAGATCATCCAAGCAAAAGATCAACAAGGAAATAAAGGCCTTAAATGACACACTGGACCAGATGGACATCACAGATACTCAGAACATTTCATCCCAAAGCAACAGAATACACATTCTTCTCTAGTGCACATGGAACATTCTCCAGAATAGATCACATCCTGGGTCATAAATCAGGTCTCAACCGGTATCAAAAGATTGGGATCATTCCCTGCATATTTTCAGACCACAATGCTCTGAAGCTAGAACTCAATCACAAGAGGAAATTTGGAAAGAACCCAAATACATGGAGACTAAACAGCATCCTTCCAAAGAATGAACGGGTCAACCAGGAAATTAAAGAAGAATTGAAAAAATTCATGGAAACAAATGATAATGAAAACACAACGGTTCAAAATCTGTGGGACACAACAAAGGCAGTCCTGAGAGGAAAATATATAGCGGGTACAAGCCTTTCTCAAGAAACAAGAAAGGTCTCAAATACACTACCTAACCCTACACCTAAAGGAGCTGGAGAAAGAACAAGAAAGAAACCCTAAACCCAGCAGGAGAAGAGAAATCATAAAAATCAGAGCAGAAATCAATGAAATAGAAACCAGAAAAACAATGGAACAAATCAACAAAACTCAGAGCTGGTTCTTTGAAAGAATTAATAAGATTGATAAACCCATGGCCAGACTTATCAAAAAGAAAAGAGAAAGGACCCAAATAAATAAAATCATGAATGAAAGAGGAGAGATCACAACTAACACCAAAGAAATACAGACAATTATAAGAACATACTATGAGGAACTCTACGCCAACAAATTTGACAATCTGGAAGAAATGGATGCATTCCTAGAGACATATAAACTACCACAACTGAACCAGGAAGAAATAGAAGGCCTGAACAGACCCATAACCAGTAAGGAGATTGAAACAGTCATCAAAAATCTCCAAACAAACAAAAGCCCAGGGCCAGATGGCTTCCCGGGGGAATTCTACCAAACATTTAAAGAAGAACTAATTCCTATTCTCCTGAAACTGTTCCAAAAAATAGAAATGGAAGGAAAACTTCCAAACTCATTTTATGAGGCCAGCATCACCTTGATCCCAAAACCAGACAAGGATCCCATCAAAAAAGAGAACTACAGACCAATATCCTTGATGAACACAGATGCAAAAATTCTCACCAAAATACTAGCCAATAGGATTCAACAGTACATTAAAAGGATTATTCACCACGACCAAGTGGGATTTATTCCAGGGCTGCAAGGTTGGTTCAACATCTGCAAATCAATGTGATACAACACATTAATAAAAGAAAGAACAAGAACCATATGATACTCTCAATAGATGCTGAAAAAGCATTTGAAAAAATACAGCATCCCTTCCTGATCAAAACTCTTCAAAGTGTAGGGATAGAGGGAACATACCTCAAAGCCTTATCAAAGCCATCTATGAAAAACCTACCGCAAATATCATTCTCAATGGAGAAAAACTGAGAGCTTTTCCGCTAAGGTCAGGAACACAGCTGGGATGTCCATTATCACCACTGCTATTCAACATAGTACTAGAAGTCCTAGCCTCAGCGATCAGACAACAAAAGGAAATTAAAGGCATCCAAATTGGCAAAGAAGAAGTCAAACTATCACTCTTTGCAGATGATATGATACTATATGTGGAAAACCCACTCCACTTCAAAACTGCTAGAACTTGTACAGGAATTCAGTAAAGTGTCAGGATATAAAATCAATGCACAGAAATTAGTTGCATTTCTCTACACCAACAACAAGACAGAAGAAAGAGAAATTAAGGAGTCAATCCCATTTACAATTGCACCCAAAACTATAAGATACCTAGGAATAAACCTAACCAAAGAGACTAAGAATCTATACACAGAAAACTATAAAGTACTCATGAAAGAAATTAAGGAAGACACAAAGAAATGGAAAAATGTTCCATGCTCCTGGATTGGAAGAATAAATATTGTGAAAACTTCTATGCTACCTAAAGCAGTCTACACATTTAATGCAATTCTTATCAAAATACCATCCATTTTTTTCAAAGAAATGGAACAAATAATCCTAAAATTTATATGGAACCAGAAAAGACCTTGAATAGCCAAAGGAATATTGAAAAAGAAAGCCAAAGTTGGTGGCATCACAATTCTGGACTTCAAGCTCTATTACAAAGCTGTCATCATCAAGACAGCATGGTACTGGCACAAAAACAGACACATAGATCAATGGAACAGAATAGAGAGCCCAGAAATAGACCCTCAACTCTATGGTCAACTAATCTTTGACAAAGCAGGAAAGAATGTCCAATGGAAAAAAAGACAGCCTCTTCAATAAATGGTGTTGGAAAATTGGATGGCCACATGCAGAAAAATGAAATTGGACCATTTCCTTACACCACACATGAAAATAGACTCAAAATGGATGAAGGACCTCAATGTGAGAAAGGAATCCATCAAAATCCTTGAGGAGAACACAGGCAGCAACCTCTTCGACCTCAGCCACAGCAACTTCTTCCTAGGAACATTGCCAAGGCAAGGGAAGCAAGGGCAAAAACAAACTATTGGGACTTCATCAAGATCAAAAGCTTCTGCAGAGCAAAGAGAACAGTTAACAAAACCAAAAGAAAACTGACAGAATGGGAGAAGATTTTTGCAAACAACATATCAGATAAAGGGCTAGTGTCCAAAATCTATAAAGAACTTAGCAAACTCAACACCCAAAGTACAAATAATCCAATCAAGAAATGGGCAGAAGACATGAACAGACATTTCTGCAAAGAAGACATCCAAATGGCCAACAGACACTTGAAAAAGTGCTCCACATCACTCGGCATCAGGGAAATACAAATCAAAACCACAATGGGATATCACCTCGCACCAGTCAGAATGGCTAAAATTAACAAGTCAGGATGTGACAGATGCTGGCGAGGATGCGGAGAAAGGGGAACCCTCTTACACTGTTGGTGGGAATGCAAGCTGGTGCAACCACTCTGGAAAACAGCATGGAGTTTCCTCAAAAAGTTGAAAATAGAACTACCCTATGACCCAGCAATTGCACTACTGGGTATTTACCCTAAAGATACAAATGTAGTGATCCGAAGGGGCACGTGCACCCGAATGTTTATAGCAGCAATGTCTACAATAGCCAAACTATGGAAAGAACCTAGATGTCCATCAACAGATGAATGGATAAAGAAGATGTGATATATATACACAATGGAATACTATGCAGCCATCAAAAGAAATGAAATCTTGCCATTTGTGACGACGTGGATGGAACTATAGGGTATCATGCTTAGTGAAATCAGTCAATCGGAGAAAGACAACTATCACATGATCTCCCTGATATGAGGAAGTGGAGATGCAACATGGGGGGTTAGGGGGGTAGGAGAAGAATAAATGAAACAAGATGGGATTGGGAAGGAGACAAACCATAAGTGACTCTTAATCTCACAAAACAAACTGAGGGTTGCTGGGGGAGGGGGATCGGGGGAGGGGGGTGGGGTTATGGACATTGGGGAGGGTATGTGCTATGGTGAGTGCTGTGAAGTGTGTAAACCTGGCGGTTCACAGACCTGTACCCCTGGGAATAAAAATACATTATATGTTTATAAAAAAAAAAAAGTTGGCCACATGCCCATATGCTTCTTCTACACTTGCAAAGATAAGGGACTTGACGCTACCTGCCTTCAAAAAGAAGGGAGGATTGCCTATAAATTATATCTCACCAAACTAGATTCTTACAAAAGGTGGAGGGAAGGAAGCCTGGTGATACCTGAGCAAAAGAAAACCAGTGAGCTTGTCATACCCATAAGCACGTCTATCTGTCTAGTGCTTGGAAAAGTGTTGAAAGTCTTCGTCCAACTCCATGAAACTATGTCTGTCACCCTACTGTAGTACAATATGAAGCAGACGGAGGTGACAAATGAGCTGCCTTCTGGCTCCCTTCCACAAATGAACCCTGAGGAACTATGAAGGTAAGAAGGAAATAGATCAATAGCAATCTTCCCAACAGCCATCCTGGTTGCAGGAGGCCCAAGGAGTCTTCCTTCTCAAGTGTCAGAGGAAAAGAGCTTTGGGTCTAGAATTTTATATGCTGTCAAATTCTCATTCAAGTAGGAGAGTGTATGTATTAGATTTTATTGCAGCCATTACACATCGTCACAAAATTAGCTACTTAAATCAACACCTACTTCTTGTGTCACAGCTATGTAAATGAGATGTCCTCAGTGACTCAGTTTCCTGCTCTGGGCTTCCCAAAGCCAATGTCAAGGCACTGACCAGCTGGGCTCTTAGCCAGAGACACTGGGAGGAATGTGCTCATTCAGATTGCTAAGGAAATCCAGTTTCTTGGAGTTTCTGGAGTGAGAGCCCCTCTTCCTTGCGGGTTGCCAGCTGGAGGCCCTCCTTAACTCCTGTAGGGGCCTCCATCTTGCATATGGCCCCCTTCATCTCAGGGCCAGCAGCAGGGCGCCAGAGCTCTCTGCCTCTCCTGCCGCATCTGTCTTGCCTCCAGTCTGAGAAAGTCTTCATTTCTTCATTTTGAAGGACTCATGGGATTCCCTGGGATCCACAGAAGATCTAGAATAATCTCCCTGTTTTAAAGTCAACTGGGTGGCCACTTTAATTACAACTGCAGGGCCCCTTCATAGCAGTACCTAAGTTCACGTTTGACTGAGTGACCACTTGGGGGAAATCTCCAGAATTCTGAATATCACTGTGTATTAAAAATATTTTTGAACATATAAAGCCTAAAGAATAGTTTTCCTGGAAAGACCCAACTTGAAAATACCTTTTGGATAAAGTAATCCAAGAGTAAGAGAAATACATCCAGGAGATGGAACAAGAGAAAGAAGGAGAATGAGTAACCAATTTTGCTAAAATGTTCACTTATTAAAGATAGCTAAAATTTTGTTCAAAAAAAATTTTTAAATTGTTAATCTGTTACAGATTACTGTTGCCTTTAAAAAAAAAAGGGGGTGAAGGATGAGGGGAGTTTCTATCGCAGAAAAGAAGTATAGCAATAATTGAGTAGTAAAAACCAGGGTAATACCAAGAAAATGGGGTGGGAGGAAGCACACAAAAGAGATGAAATTATGCAAAATAATGTTTTGGGAATGACCAAAAACAATGATAAATAAATGTAAATAAGCATTAGTGTGGATCAAAGGTTAAGGGCAATGATTATGAGGAAGAATTGAATAATGTTTAACTTAGCAGAAGAAAACTCCATACAGTAAAAGGAATGCAGACAGGGAGAGGGAATTTTTTTTTAAGCATAATAAATGAAAAGGATGATGGCTGAGATAATCCCTACTATGCTAGTAATCACAATAAAGGTAAGCTGCTAAACTCTCTAATTAAAACCTGAAATTCTTAGGTTAGATTTAAAAATTATCCAGTGCACACACTGTTTTCAAAAGACACCCTGAAAATGGGGGGAAAAGCCCAGAAAGATGACAAATAAAAGGCCTAACGATCAGGGTACAGGAACTGTTTATTGCAGAAACAACGTTTAAAGTTGAGCGGCTTCAAACTAACGTCACTAAAAATGACTCAGATGTAAATTTTATGTGGTTTGACCATATTTACCATTTTTTAAGATTATTTTTTAAATGCCATTTGTCCTCCTCGGGGCCAAAGGCCCTGTGCGCTCAGCGGGAAGACTCTGCTTATTAAACAGAAGGACAGCCCTGAGAACCTTCTCAGTCTTTCAAAGACTCAAGGACGCCTGATTGGCTCCGTGGAGTGAGCATCTGCCTTTGGCGCGGCCCAGATCCGACATTCCTGGGGTTGAGCCCGCCTGAGACCCTGCCCCCCCTTCGCCCCGCCTCCAGCACCCGGAGCACCTGGAGCACAGGTAAATCAGCCCTGGACTCCCTTCTGAATCCCGCCTGGGAAGCTCGCGGAGCCTCCGAGTGCGGGTGCAGCCACCGACCCGCCTGGGGCTCCGCCTGGGAAGTCCACGAGTCTCCCCTCCGCGGCCGCCAGCCCCATGCTCGCGCGCCCTCTCCTCTCTCTCTCTCTCTCTCTCTCTCTCTCTCTCTCTCAAATATAAAAAGAAGAAAATTGGAAGAATCATTGCTCAGTTTCTCCTGGATGCGTGGACCTGCCGAAATGCAGTCCCACTTGGGTGCAAGAGACACGAACTCCTGCAAAGCCCAGGCCGGGCCACAGGAAGCGCCAGAAGCCGCCCCAGGCTCAGGGTCCCCGCGGAGCTCACGGCCGCCACCAAGTTCACGCGGCGCCTGCGGCTCCTATTTCTGCTGTTTCTTCTGCGCGGGATCAGGGCGGCGCAGGCCGGGCTGGTCGTGGGTGCGACGACCGGCGGAGGAGAGACAGATGAGTCCCGGGGCCCTGGGAGCCTTGTCGCCGGCTAGGTCAGTCCCCACCCCGACCAAGTCCCAGCCGCCGGCTCCTTTCCCGCTCCGCGGAGTCCGCAAGGACTTTGTCGGCCTGTGGGACTAAACAGGGGGGACCTGGGCGACCACGGACTGCCAGGCTCTGGGCGCGCGGAGCCGGGAGGGAGGGGGAGAGGCCGCAGTGGGATGTCTGTTTTCGCCCTGGGCTGTGGGCAGGACTGGGCGATCGCGCAGGGCCTGGACCCAGCACAACCCGGGACTCTGCCCCTGACCCAACTTGTCCACAAGTCACCAACCTCACTGCTGTCCACCATTACACTTCCCAGCGCACTTAAGCAAACGTTCAAGACCTATGCATCTCGGGGCGATCTTTCACCAGTCACATCCCAGCACCACCCAGCTCAGGGTGGGCAGCTCTGACACCCCAGGACCACACCTCCTCCCTCCAGGTTCCTGGACCACACCTGCCTCTTAGGGGCTATGATTTTCCCTGCCTCGACTGTCGTTCCCCCCGTTCATCACAAGGTGGTGTCTCTACCTAACATCCCAACGTTAGGATGCTACGAAGGCATGGAAGAACATTTTCCTCCAGTATCTGTGTCACAGGGTCCTGTGGCCCAAGGAGCAGGTCCAGCCACACATTCATCCAAATATTGTCTCTGGCTGCTCCCCTGCTAAGGACACAGACTTGAGCAATTACAACACAGACCTATGCAGTATTAATATATACAGAGAATCTTTGCACCAGGCCCGCATTTCAATGAAAATAGGTTAGGGCTCACACCCCTGTGTCCTTACAGAGGTTTTAGGGTTGATGCTCAACTCTCATTTCATCCAGGGTAGGGCACTGTTTTAACATTGTGTTTGGAGAAAAGAGTAGACAGTGTGAGAATATTGGACGTGAATGTCCCTGCCACTCAGCCCCCAACCCACAGGTAATTCAACTACAAACAGTTTTCACTCCTGTAACAAATGTGGGGAATGGGAAGGGACCTCTACGCAGGTACCTGAGCCAATGGTGTCACTGTGAACAGGACCTGGGGCAGGTGACTTCTCGTCATCGGCAATACCAGCTGCCCCGCACCATTTCGATGACAGGGGCCCTAGTGTCATCAGGTCAACTCACACAGTAGGTCCATTGACAATGTCTGCACGGTCTCTGCTCCCCAGTGTCTGCCCACCCCTGCGAATGACCACATGGCCCTTTGCGAAAGGCCAGTAGGAAGCAGTGCATGTGCTGTTGACCTGAAGTGTCCTTTCTGATGGACAGCTTGCTTCTGCTTCTACTACAGGGTTCCAGCTCTGAGAATGGTTTCAGGTCTGGAACCCAGTTAAAGGATCCAGACTTTCTGTTGAGTGTTTGCTTTTAGGCTTCTCCTCGTCCATCCTGGGGACAATGTTTTCATTGTTCAAATCCAGCAGCGTCTGGGTTGGCCATCTGGCTATTTTGCCTCTAGGATCACCGTGCTCTGTGAGCCCAAGGGATGGAGAGCTTTCTATGGGGCAGGCCTGGCTGGCATTCCAGCCTTAGCATCATTTTAGTCTTTGCCACGTCCCTGCTTCAGACAGTTGGGCGCCTGCACCTCCAATCTCTTATTTCAGGACTTCACCCAAATACTACTGGGCACCTATTTCTGCAACACCGCCTCCTTCAGCCAAGGTTGGTCATTAGACAGACATCACCAACCTTCTTGACAATTCTGATGCCCTTCTCCCAGTGCAGTCTTTATGACTGTGCTATAAAGAGTTCTCCAGACCTGTCCATGAGCACAGTTGGAGGACATGTGTTTAGTTTTGTGTTTGGCATTTCCTGCTATGTCGTTCTGTCAAAGGCTGAGTGATGCTGAGTATCAGCCTGATAGACACAGGGGACATTTCAATGGCTATGTGGCCTCCTGCCAGGCAGAGACATCCTGATCCTATCCCAACAGGGGAAGAGCAGCAGCCTCTCCTGCTGGGGGTAGGGGCTGTACAAGGATAGTCCTTACCCTGCCAGCACAGCCCTACAGGGATGCCACTGCTGTCACCTGGATGGTAGAGGGACGCCTGCTGCTTTTTCTCTTCCAGCCCCAACCTCCAGCTGTGTTTTCCCTTCACAGCTGCTCTCTCGATTTCCTATAATTTCTCCATCACATCTCAGCCCAGACCTGGACCATCATGTTGTGAGATTCAAGGCCAGGTGAATGGAAACAGGTTTCTTTCCTATGCCTGTGGGAGCAAGGAGGTCAAACCTGTTGGTCCTCTGGGAATGAAGCTGAAGGACACGGCGTTTTGGGGGACACGGAGGGAACCTCTGAAAGACCTGGGGGAAGAGCTCAGAAAGAAACTGCTGGACATCAAAGTGGAGATTTTGATGAAGAGTGGTAAGTCTCAAGGCCCAGAGCAGAATGAGAACACCTTGACAGGGCCGGGGAGCTGTGGTGTTCATGTAAAACTTCGAAGTGGGTCCCACACATGCGGCCCAGCAGCCAGGGCAGACAAGGAGGCAAGAGCAGGACCAGGAAGGCAGAAGGAGAGCTGAGGCGTGCACAGCGGGTGGGGCAAAGGATTGGTCAGGACCAGAGGCTGACCTGTTTCCCCTGGTGGGGGCGGGGGCGGATTCTCTCACCATGCAGGGCAGCCTGATGTGTGAGCGAGGGGCCCACGGACACACCAGAGGATCCTGGCAGTTTGCCTTCAATGAGCAGTTAACCCACCTCTTTGACCCAGAAAACAGGAAGTGGACAGTGGTTCCTCCTGGAGGCCAACAGTTCAAGGGCATGTTGGATAATGATGGAGAGCAGACCAAGCTCCTCATAGGGACCACAAAGGGAGACTGTAAGAGCTGGCTCCAGCATGTATGGGAGCCCTGGGATGAAACGCAAGAGACCACAGGTAACTCAGAAGACTGGATGGAGTGCTGGTTCTCTTGAAATGACCTGGACCTGCCCCAAAGTGTGGGGTGTGTGTGTGTGTGTGTGTGTGTGTGTGTGTGTGTGTGTCTGAGGGAGAGAGAGATATTCATCCATCCATGGCAGATGTTCCTGGCAGAATAATGGCCACAGGAATGTTCTAGCATCCTTCCTTTCCCTTCTCACCTCCTGGAATTATTTTCCTTGCGGCACATACCTTTGTACTCAGGCATTTCTTCGATTTCTTGCTGCCCCAAACAGGGGAACATCAGTCTTTTCAAGAGATGGTGTTCTTACTGACCCTGTTCCTGAGAATCATTGTCTTTTCCATGTCACTTGGTGTATTGCTGGAAATCCTTCAATGCCACCTGGACTGTCTCTTTCACCATCCTTGTCCTGCGTCACCTCCTGTCTGTCACAGCAGATGCGACTGCTTACACTGTAAACCCTGCTTTTCCTTTTGGCTGGAGGAGCCCTAGGGGACAGGGCACATCCCATCTCTCCTTCCCAACATCAGGACTGGTCACAGCAGCTGCCACAAGGACAGTGACAGATACCGTCTGCCTGGGAGGATGCACCTGGGCCAGCAGGAGCTGAGGAAGCCTCCCCCCGTTTGGGGTCCCAACTGGGGCTCTGATTCTTGCAGTTTCATTTCAGCGCCACCAACAACGCAGCCAGATGTGGCCCAGACCAGGAACATCTGGATGGTCATCTTGAGCCCCGATGTCATCATCATCATTGTCATCATAATTTGCATAATCATCAAAAATCGATACTCTGTGTGGAACTTCTTTAGCAGGACAGGTAGTGAGAGCAGTTTGAGAGGGAAGGGAGGGGCAGATGGTCTGGTGTGAGCACAGGGAATGGTGAATCCCAGCCTCACCCCTGCCCACTGCCTGAACCTTCTCACAGGGCAGTGGGACCAGGTGAATGAGATCTCATATCACGTGTTGGCAACAGCTTAGACAAGCTCAGCCCTGAACTCTGATCTGACCTCGCTCACTGTTAAGGCCACTAGAGAAGGGAGTGGCCCACACCACTACTTAAGGCCTGTTGCCTGAAGGGATTGACAGAAGTCAGGCCTGGCTCTGACCCTGTTCTCCATTGCAGAGAGTCAGTTTGGGCCCAGGGTGGGTAGTTTGGGGACAGCGGGGACACACGGCATGGGCCGTACTCTCCTTTGAGTATGACCAGCACGGCGGCTTATTGGGACATCTCAAGGAGAAGGGGACCCCATCTGGGCAGTTACAAGGCCAGAGGCCAGAGTCTAATCGTAGGAAGGGGGAGGGGGAAAGCCTCTGCAGACAATCCCAAAGGACTGGACAGTAGAGCCGTGTTCCCCCAGAACGTGGCTTAGGTCTTCACATGTAAGGCAGCAAGTGCCCAGTAGAGACCATGCATGATGGGACTAGAACAAGGCCAGTTCTCCGTGCAACAGTGGGAATTCCGGCTGAGGCTGGTGCCATCCCTGGCAGCCAGCTTCCTGCAGACCTCAGATCCTGAGCCCCTGAGCAGCCCCTGCTTTGAGCAGAGCTGACCTGGGGGATGGGCTAACTGAGCTCCCCTGTGAGCTCCCAGCTGAGCCAGACCAGGAATGGATGGGATGGGGGAAGGATCATCAGACTAAGAGCTCTGTGTGCTGCTCACCTGGAGAAAGGGAAAAGAAGGACCTTTGCCCACAGTGTTCCCTAAGGTCAGAGGTGTCAAGTGCAGGCCCCTGTATTCTGTCAGATCCCCTAACAGGGCCTTTAGGGCCTGCCATGAGAGGGAGCATCAGAATCTGAGTCACATGAGCACTTTGGTTTTTTACTCTCTTTGGTCCTGATTGCAGACCATTGATAACAGGGCCTGGGGCTAACTCAGTGGTTTGGTTCAGGAGGAAGGAGGTTCATAAATGTGGCTGGACCCAGGCCTGGGGTCATGGTTGGAGGGGAAATGCATGCCCCTGGGCGAGGGCTGGACTCTGGGGTGGGGAGTGCTGGTGAAGGGCAGCCTCAGGACAAGGGACACCCAGGATTTCCTCAGACATGGAGACAAACACCTGTTCTTTTTCTAGGCCACAAAGTCCACCAAGAATCCCCTGAGAGTGGGACCAGCTCAGAGATGCTGCCTTTGGACCAGCTGCCTTTGGATGAGATGCTGTTCGTTTTCAATCCACCAGCACTTTCAAGCTTACAGATCCAGAAAGCTCAGTCCGACCACGTGGTGCAGGACAAGGAACCTCCCATGTCCCTTCTTGCATTTGGTCATTCTCCCGATCAGCACTTTCCCTTGGCACATTCTATGTGATAGTGTTAGGTCCGTTATTAAACGAAACAAGACTGAGACAAAGTGAAAGTTATTTAAAGCTTTATTTCATGCCAAGTATTAGAAATCAGACTGATCGGCTAAGGGAACGAGACTGAAACAAAGTTAAAATTATGCAAAGCTCTATTCTATGCTAAGCATTAGAAGTCAGACTGACCGGCCAGGGACGTCTCCAAAGAGAGCGACCACCCCCAGCTTACAGGCTCAAGAACTGATTGACTGACCGGCCAGGGCCACCTCCGAAGAGAGCGACCCCTCCCTTCTTACAGATTATCTTTTATAGAGCAAAAGTCTGGCCACACATAGGTGGCCAATGAGATTGTAATCACGTTAGGTCACACGCAGATGGCCAATTGAATTACAGTTTACCCTATAGTAGCTGTTCGACCTAACCTATTACTCTGGTCAGAATTGGTGCTCAAGGTTGGTGCCCAAACGGCGGGTTTTACATTCTTTGGTGGTTAGGGAAAAAGTATGTGTGTTTCTTACTGATTGGATGTTTCTACCTGGCCCGACTCGTTCTTGTATTCTGGGCTCTGTTATCAAGAACTGGCTGACCTGGCCTTGTATTCTGGGCTCTGTTATTAGGAACTAGCTGACCATATTTTACTGGTTTCCCAGACTTGCTTCTAAGTAAGTTTCTCTGTGGGGAAGGGGGGCAGGGTCAGTTTTACTGCACAAACAACAAAATGGCTTTTAACCAAGATGGAGTCGCTCTGGCTAGATAGTTCCTTACAATAGGTGATGGAATATTTGGTGCTATGTGATGGATTCTTGCGCTGAAATATATAAATGCTTGACCTAGAAATTTCAGTGGAGAAAACGTTTTCCATCTTGTCCTTTGGTTGTGCAGTATCAGATTCTTCTCTGCATGATGACCATATCCTTACAGACAGTACCACCAAAAAGATTGTTTGATGCTGTAGAACCTCAGGCATTTTTTTTTCTATGTAGTGGGAAACAATCTCACTGAATTTTTTTAAAAATGACATATTTGTGCTTGTTTTCTTCAGTAGATTATGACCATGTACATATACCTAAATAAACATACCTCTATTATAAAAAAAATAATTAATTTGAAATTTGTTTCCTTGACCATTGACTAGTTGTTCAAAGACTTTATTTATCTGAGAGAGAGCACAAATGGGCATGGGCAGAGGGAGAGGGAGAAGCAAACTCCCCACTGAGCAGGGAGTGGGACTCCATCCCAGAACCTTGGGATCCTGACCTGAGCTGAAAGCAGATGCTTAACTGGCTGAGCCACTCTGGCACCCTGGAATTTTTTTATTTTTCTAAAAGATTTTTATCTATGTATTTGAGAGAGAGAGAGAAAGCATGTGCTCCTGCCTGAGTTGGGGAGGAGGGGCAGAGGGAGAGGGACAAGGAGGATCCTCTCTAAGCAGGGAGACTAGCAGGAAGCTTGATCCCAGGACCCTGGAATCATGACCTGAGCTGAAGGCAGATACTTAACTGGCTGAGCCACCCAGGCACCCCTAGAATTTGTTATATATCCCATAAGAACTCATGGAATTTTCTCTTGCTCCACTCTATGGGGTAAATATATCTGGTGATTCTGCCAGATTTCTTATAGAAATAAAGACTTTAAGGATCACTCAAAAATCTACTTTCAAACAGTTATTTGTCAGTCTCAAATATGATCCTGACAGGCCAGATGTAAACAAATATTCTGGGAAAGATGGAATTGAGAATCTTTCTGGATCCTCCAGATCTCCTACCTATAACACTGACTTTCCTGTCATCCTCCTTCAGAGCACTTCACAGTGAGTCTTCACAGCAGAAGTGAGTCTTCACAGCAGAAACAGATCTGCTGCTAAAAGTTATTTATTCCCTCATGAGCAAAAGGTCCACATCCAGAATACACCAAGAGCTCCAACAAATGTATAAGAATTAGTCTTATTCTCCTCAGATTTGTGCAAATGCTTTGAGCAAGTCACTGTACAGATTTTATGTTATGCCTAAGTTTTTGCATCCGAGAGACCACCAAGGAGCCAACATCATTGTAAACACACAAGGGTTTATTCAGCAAGCTTAAGCTTGGGCCCAAGTATACCCGACACAGCGGAGTAGGGACTTGGACCCTGAACCAGATTACAGTCAGAGTTTTAAAAGGCAGAATAGGGGTGGACTCGGCAGTGGGTGAGGACAAAGGGGGTTATGGATGAAGTAAGTCTCTAAGGAATTTTGGAAGCAGGTCTCCAGGACCTTGAGGGGCCAGCTATTGTCTGGGGAAAAGGTTATTCATTACCAGTAATAAAACCTTCTTGTGAGACCCTTTAGATGTATATCAGTGGGTCATATGCCTGGGAATGATTGCTGACACTATCTTGGAGGTTTAGAGATAAACATTTCTCCTATCAAGTGTCCTTGTTAGTGAGATTTAAGTTTAGAAGAAATTTAACTTTATTTACATTTCCTTCTGCCTCAGCCTCCTTTAGTTTTATGGTAGGGAGGGGGACATTATTGTTAAGATAGCTTCTTTGTTGTAAATCTCTAGGGCATTTGTAAACCAAGGGAGACTCCTATCTTGCAGGATTGTGATCTCTGCAAGTTACCCATTTGTTTTTCTTTTAGGGCAGCCAGAGGTGGCTGAGGAATGTCACATATACTAACGAGGGGAGGGGGGTGGGTGGAGAGGGGGTGCAAGGTGCCAGCTTTTGCTTTGTCAATATGGCTGTACTTATATCAGGGCTAGCTTCAAGGTGGGTACAGCCTTGTTTATCTTGGCCTCCACATTTTATTCATGTATTTTTGAAAGAGAGAGAGCAAGAGCAAGCACATGTCAGGAGAAGGGCAGAGTGCAAAGCAGGCTCCCCACTTAACAGGGATCCCAATGTGGGTCTCAATCCCAGGATTGACCTGAGCCAAAGGCAGATGCTTAATGGACTGAGCCACCCAGGCACCACCCCCTTTTAAAAAAGGTTTTATTTATTTATTCTGACAGTTAATAAGCCTATGAAATCATTAAAAACATCCCAAGTAATCAAGATAACATGAAGAACAATGGGCTTGCCTTATACATGCATCAAGCTGACAATATTTTAAAGGTATCTATGGCAAGGGGTGAACTGGAAATGGAATAACAGGAGCTCTCCTATGTGTTGGTAGGAGTATAAGTGAAACCAGCAGGGATACAAGTAAGATGTCAGAACTAGAGTTCAGAGGAATGATTATAAGGATACTAACAAGGCCGGAAAAAAGCAGAGAAGACACTAGAGAATCCCTTTCTAGATTAATAAAAGAACTAAAATCTAATTATATTGAAATTTTAAAAAGGCTATTAATGAGGAACAATCAAAGATGTAGGCTCTAACTGTAAGGACAAATGTGGCAGAAGAGACAATTAGCGACATAGAAGACAAAATGATGGAGAATAAGGAAACTGAGAAAAAGAGAGATAAACAAGTATTGCATCATGAGGGAAGAATTTGAGAGATAATGTTACCATGAAGCAAAATAATATTAGAAAAATTGGGATCCCAGAAGAAGAGGAGAGAAAGAGAGAAGCAGAAGGTATATTGGAGGAAATTAGAGTGGACAACTTCCCTAATCTGGGGAAGGAAACAGTCATTCAAGTCCAGAGGGCACAGAAAACACCCCTCAAAATCAATAAAAATAGATCAACACCTCTACATATAATACTGAAACTTGCAAATCTCAGAGACCAACAGAAAATCCTGAAAGCAGCTCAGGACAAGAGGTCCCTAACATACAAGGGTAGAAACATTAGACTGATAGCAGACCTAGCCACAGAGACCTGGCAGGCCAGAATGGACAGGCAAGAAATATTCAGTGTAGTAAATGAGAAAAATATACAGCCAAGAATACTTTACCCAGGAAGGCTGTCATTCGAAATAGATGGAGAGATGAAAAGCTTCCAAGAAAAAGAGAAACTAAGGGATTTTGTGATCACTAAACCAGCCCTGCAAGAAATATTAAAAGGGATCTTTTAAGCAAAGAGAGAGCCCCAAAATAACATAGACCAGAAGGGAAAAGAGACAATATACAAAAACAGTGACTTTATAGGTAATATGATGGCACTAAAATTGTATATTTCCACAGTTACTCTGAATGTAAATGGGCTAAATGCTTCAAACAAGAGACACAGGGTATCAAAGATCCATCAATATGCTGTTTACAAGAGACTCATTTTACAACCAAAGACGTCTCCAGATTGAAAGTGAGGGGGTGGAGAACCACTTATCATGATAATGGACATCAAAAGAAAGCTGGAGTAGAATCCTTATATCAGACAAATTCGATTTTGAACCAAAGACTGTAATAAGAGATGAGGAAAGGGATGCCTTGGCTCAGTCAGTTACGTATCTACCTTCAGCCTGGGTCATGATCCTGAGGTCCTGAAATTGAGTCTCCTTTCAGTGAGACTGCTTGTGTGCTCTCTCTCTCTCTCAGTCTCTTTGACAAATAAATAAATAAAATCTTAAAAAAAGAGAGATGAGGAAGGACACTGTATCATACTTAAATCGTCTATCCAACAAGAATATCTATCAATTATAAATATTTATGCCCTAACATGACAGCAATCATTTATATAAACCAATTAATAACAAAATTAAAGAGATGTATTGATAATAATACAATAATAGTAGGGGACTACAACACCCCACTCACAGCAATGGACAGAAATGCAGACAATTGTAAGAGCATATTAGGAGCAACTATATAAATAAGGCAATCTGGAAGAAATGGGTGCATGCCTAGAGATGTATAAACTACCAAAACTGAAAAAGGAAGAAATAGAAAACCTGAACAGACCAATAACCAGCAAGGAAATTGAAGAAGCAATAAAAAATTTCCCAACAAACAGAAGAGTCCAGGGCAAAAGACTTCCCAGGTAAAATTCTACCAAATATTTCAAGATTGAGTTAATACTTATTTTCTCAAACTGCTTCAACAACAGAAGCACAGAAATGGAAGGAATACTTCCGAACTCATTCTATGAAGCCAGCACTACCTCAATTCCAAACCTTACAAAGACCCTACTACAAAAGAGAATTACAGGCCAATATCCCTGATGAACATGGATGCATGGATTCTCAACAAACTCCTAGCAAATCAAATCCATTGAAAGAACCATTCACCATGATCAAGTGGGATTTATTCCTGAGCTGCAAGGGTGGTTCAATACTCACAAATCAATCAACATGATATACCATATTAATAAAAGAAAGGTAAAAACCATATCATTCTCTCAGCAGACACAGAACAAGCATTTGACAAAGTGCAACATCTGTCTTGATAGAAACCCTCAACAAAGTAGACATCGAAGGCAGCACATACTGCAATGTCATAGAGGCTACATACAAAAGACCTACAGTTAATATCATCCTCAGTGGGAAAAAAAACCTAACAGGTTTTCCTCTATGGTCAGGAACAAGACAGGGATGTCTACTCTCATCATTATTATTCAACATAGGACTGGAAGTTCTAGCCACAGTAATCAGACAACAAAAAGAAATAAAAGGCATCCAAATGGCAAGGAAGAATTCAAACTTTCACTCTTCACACACAACATGATACTCTATGTAGAAAACCCAAAAGACGCCACCAAAAATATTGCGAGAACTGATACACAAATTCAGTAAAGTCACAGGATACAAAAATCAACATACAGAAATCTGTTGCATTTCTTTACACTAATAATGAAGCAGCAGAAATAGAAATTAAGAAAACAATCCCATTTACAATTGCACCCAAAATAAGGAGAGACCTAGGAATAATCCTAACCAGAGAGGGAAAAGATTTGCACCCTAAAAACTATTGAACACTTAAGAAAGAAATTGAAGATGATGCAAAGAAATGGAAAGACATTCCATGCTCATGGTTTGGAAGAATAAATATTGTTAGAATGTCTATACTACCAAAGCAATCTACACATTTAATGCAATCCTTATCAAAATACCACCAGCATTTTTCCTAGAGCTAAAATAATCCTAAAATTTGTATGGAACCAGAAATGACCCTGAATAGCCAGAGGAATCTTGAGAAAGAAAAGCAAAGCTGGAGGCATCACAATTTTGGACTTTGAGTTATATTACAAAGCTGTAGTGATCATATCAGTATGATACTAGCACAAAAGCAGATACACAAATTGATGCAACAGAATAGAAAACCCAGAAGTAAACCCCCAAACTACATGGTCAATAAATCTTCAACAAAGCAGGAAAGAATTTTCAATCGAAAAAAGACAGTCTCTTCAACCAATGGTGTTGGGAAAACAGGACAGCAACATGCAAAGGAATGAAACTGGACACTTCCTTATACCATACACAAAAGTAAATTCAAAATGGGTGAAAGACTAAATGTGAGACAGGAATCAATCTCAGTCCTAGAGGAGAATAGAGGCAGCAATCTCTGACATCACCATAGCAATTTCTTACTATACATATCTCTGGAGACAAGGGAAACAAAAGCAAAAATGAACAATTGGGACTACCTCAAGATAAAAAGCATCTGTCAGCGAAGGAAATAATCAATAAAACTAAAAGTCAACCCACAGGATGGGAGAAGATATTTGCAAATGACATGTGATAAAGGGTTAGTATCCAAAATCCGTAAAGAACTTAAAAATTCAATGGCCCAAACCCAGATAATCCAGGTAAGAAATGGACAGAAGACATGAATAGACATTTTTCCAAGGAAAACATTCAGATGGCTAACAGACACATGAAAAGATGCTTGACATCACTCACCACAAGGAAATACAAATCAAAACTAAAATGAGATATCACCTCCACCTGTCAGAATGGCTAAAATTAACAACACAAGAAATGACAGGTGTTGGTGAGGATTCGAGAAAGAGGAACCCTCTTGCACTGTCGGTGGGAATGCAAGCCAGTGCAGCCTCCATAGAAGAAAGTACGCAGTTCCTCAAAAAGTTAAAAATAGAGCTATCCTACAATCCAGCAATTGCACTACTAGGTATTTACCCAAAGGATACAAAAATACTGATTTGAAGGGACACATGCACCCCAATGTTTGTAGCAGGACTATTGACAATAGCCAAATTATGGAAAGGGCTCAAATGTCCAACAACAGATGAATGGATAAAGAAGTTGTGGTGCATATACATGATGGACTATTATCCAACCATTAAAAAAATGAAATCTTGGGACACCTAGGGAACACAGTGAGTTAAGCATCCGACTCTTGGTTTCAGCTCAGGTGGTGATCTCAATGCCCTGACCTCAGGATTGTGAGATTGTGCCCTGCACTGGACTCCGTGCCTGGCACAGAATTTGCTTGAGACTCTTTCTTCTCCCCCACCTGCTCTCACTGTTTCTCTCTCTAAAATAAATAAATAAATCTTAAAAAAAAAGAATGAAATCTTGCCATTTACAAGGACATGGATAGAGCCAGTGCATGTTGCTTAGCAAGAAATAAGTCAGAGAACGACAAATACTGCATGATTTCACTACTGTATGGAATTTAAGAAATGAAATAGATGAACATAGTGGGGGAAAGAGGCAAACCATAAAACAGCCTTTTAACTATACAGAACAAACAAAATGAGGATTGCTGAAGGGGAGGTGGGTGGATATGGGCAAAAAGGGTGATGGGGATTCAAGAGGGCATGTACTGTGATGATCACTGGGTCTTGTATGTATGTGATAAATCTCTAAATTCTACTCCTGAAAATAATATTACACTATATGTTAACTAAGAAGAATTTAAAACCTTGAAACAAAAATACATAAAAATGAAGTAAGATTATATTTACAATAGCTTCCTTTAGTAATTTATTCTGCAATGGATACTTTACATAAACATCTTATTTTTGAAAGGTCAGGTGATTTCAGAATCTTGCATTATAACCCAGTAGAAATATAATGGCATTCAGTCTCCCTCCATGTTATGAAGTAAATAAAACCAATGATTCTGCTAGATTTTGAGTGGAAACAGAATTTAAAGGTCACTCAGAAATCAACTGTGAAGCAGTCAGTTATCAAACATGACCCTGAGAGCCAGCACACAAACAACTATTCCAGGAAAGAGAATCTTTCTCATTTCCCCCAAACCTCCACCTCCAGCCCTCACTCTCCTGTCATCCCTACCCACTGACTCACCTCCTTCAGGGCACAGTGAGTCTTCAGAGAAGAAATATCTCCTTCTAAAAGGTGCCTTATTTCCCCATGTACAAGGGATCAGTATTCAGATGATAGAATCAACTCCTGCAAATAAATTGGGACAGGTCTGGTTCTCCAAAGAAGCAGGGAAAAGGATATGAGGAGTTAATACATGGCAAATAACCCTAGGAAAAGACTGAAAATCTCACAATAATCAAGAAAACTCTAATTGGAAGGACACTGAGAATGGGTGAAGGTGGTCACAAGGTACAAACTTTCAGCTATGAGATTAATAAATTCTGGGGATTAACGTTACAGCATGGTGACAATAGTTAATACTACTGAATTGTATATTTGAAAGTTGCTAAGACACTAGATCTTAAAATTTCTTATTTCAAGAAAAAAATTGTAACTATTAAGGTGATGGATGTTTACTAAACGTATTGTGGTGATCATTTCAAGGTATTTATAATGATTGTGTTGTGCACCTAAAATGAATACAATATTACATGCCAATTCTGTGTGTGTGTTTGTGTATGTGAGTGTGCATTTAAAAACTGAAGGAGAGGGGCGCCTGAGTGGTTCAGTCAGTTAAGCATCTGCCCTCGGCTCAGGTCATGACCCCAGAGTCCTGGGATGGAGCTCCACGTCGGGCTCCTTATTCAGTGGAGAGTCTGCTTCTCTCTCTCCCTCAGTCTCCTGGCTCGTGCTCTCACTCTCACTCTTTCACTATCTCAAATAAATAAATAAAATCCTTAAAAATAAATAAAATAAAAAAAAACTGAAGGAGAAAGAAAGAAAAAGACAATGAGATACTTTCACCCACCCAGTGGCAAATATTTTTAAGCCTATCAACCCCTATCAACCCCCAAGAAATGGAATGACAGGAGGTTTCTTGCATTATGGGATTGAATCAACCTTTGAAATAGAATTTCACACTATCTGGAAAAGTGGAAGATGTGCTCGCCCAACCACACTGCAATCCCCGTGTTAGAACCAGTCTGGGTAGTAATTACCAAACAGCAGGTAGATGTAGGGTGCTTCCTGCAGTGCTGTTTCTCACAGCAAAATATAGTAGCCACCTAAATAACAAAACAGGAGCATATATTTAAAATACTGGTGGAAGACTTCTGTTTCTCTCCATGAGACTCGATCCTTTAAGCCACTGTCAAATGAACAACCAAAAGCCTGCGAGACAAAATTTTAAATCTTTCAAATGTTCCAATGGGGACTTCTGAGTAACATACAATAGAAGTGGTCACAGAATGCAAATCTCTCCACACATCCATACAAATTAAACTCATCAATGAAAGGGGGCAAAAAAAAACCACTCTGTACCCCACCTTCAGCACAAGGAAGAAGCTGAAAATACTGAGATGTGACAGACCCTTTAGCTATGAGGGACAATATTTGTGACAGTTGGATGGGGTCTGTGGTGGAGAGGGTAGGACTGTAGTGATGTGAGATCTGTTTTGGTGATTTTTGTTGGTCCAGGAAAGTGTTTTCCTGGTTTATAAGAAACATGCACTAAAGTACTTGGCAGTGGGTGGGACATCGGGGTGACAGCTTTCTCTCAAATCCTTCCACTTCATGAGATCTTTGGAGATAGAATGTGTCTCTCTATCACATTCTTATTATAGGATGATTACATACTGTGGCTAATTCATTCTGTGAAATACCAGGAGGAGAAGGAAATGAGAGAGGTTCTTCTTGAGATTAGGGCTTACATACCTGGACAAGCAGTCAAGGCCAGACATTCCTGATTCCACAGGTTCCAACTCACATCCACACATTCATCCTTGTGACCACTTCAGTCACCCACAAAGGGGAAACCTAATCACATCCTCATCTTTAGTGACAGTGTGAGAAGTCCAGTGGCTTCTGGCTGCTAGAACCTTAATCTGATATAATGGCTGAGAAGATCCCACAAACCCCTACCCCATCGCCATCCACTGAGCCTTTAATTAACTTGGGATTAGATAAAGAGCCACTTCACGCATTCACATAGCACACACTGTCAAGAAATCCCCATCATCCTAAGGCTGTAGACACCTGGAGGAGGCCTGATCCAGACACAGGGCCCATCTCTATTTGGAGACATGGACGTGGGATAGCAGGAAACCAAATTAGCATCTATTCCGGCATTTAGAGGGTTCTGGCCTGATTCCCTAAAGTCTGTCTCTAGCAAGTGCATATTCTGGAAGACTTGGAGGACAAGAAAAACATAAGGGATGGGAGTTTTCAGGCCCAGGGTGAGGCGAGAGCTTAGTAGGTGCAGGTGATCTGTCCAAGAAGGGAACCCAAGGCATAGACCAAGAGAAGGGAGCTCGGGTCTGTCTCTGGGAGGAGGGAACCTGGAAAGGCCTGGCAGTGCCACTAGGAGAATGGGGGGTTGACTAACTGGTGGAACCCCTGGGAGCAGGATTAAAATCTCCAGAGAAAGTGGCTCAGTCTCTTAAGTGTCTGACTATTAGTATTGGCTCAGGTCATGATCTCATAGGTCATGAGATCAAGTCCCATGTGGGGCTCCGTGCTCAGCAGGAAGTCTGCTTGAAGATTCTCTCTGCCTGCCCCTCGCCCCACTCAGGCATGCTCTCATGCATTCTCTCTCTCTAAAATAAATAGGAACGGACAGTTGAATATCTAGAAGAAGTTGCAGCTATTTTGTAAAATGACTAGCTGATAAGAAAATCTCTCCAAAGACACACAAGAGGTTGGCAGGAAAAGTACCATCACAAGCCATGAGCATTGCATTTTTCAGACAACAGATTTACAAAAGAAGGATGGAAAGGTAGAAAAACAAACCAAAGTTCTTTATCCTGTACATCTAAAGATAACCTGAGTGGTAAAGAGTAGAATTGAGCAAGGGAAGGACACTGACTATCTCTGAATCTCAGAAATTTGGAAAGCTTGCAAAGACCAAAGTATCAAAGGCCCTGACAGGACTTTACCATGGTCAGGTCCTGTGCAAGAAGAATCAACATGGAGCACCACAGGAGGTTCTTGGTGCAGAGCTGATGGGAGGCTGCATGGCCCAAATCCCCAAGGATTGGGGCCTAAAGACTGTATATAACGATGCTTCACTAGGTGGGCTGGGCTGAGGACAGTAAAAAGTGTTCAAAGGACTGAAGGATAAAGTGAAGAAGAAAACCCTAACATCATCTCAAGGGGACTCCATTCAACAACTAACCAGGCAGCTCAATTCCTAGACTTTTGAAAAGGCCAGTTGAAGGCCAAAGGTGATCAAAGCTGGTTTTGAGGACCTTAGTCTTAAGCACAGATGCTAAAGGAAGTAGAAGGGATGATTCCAGATCACTATGTTTTTGCCAGTAACACCTCAACACTCCCAATCAATGAAGTTGCCACTGTCAGACAAAGACCTGAGCAGGTGATTGGCAGACATGACTTCTCTCCTGTGGACAAGATGCAGCTGCTGGAGATGATCACAACCCCCCCCCACAAAAACATCTAAGGACACAATGCTTCTACTGTAGCACTCCTTCCAAGCAGGGCAAGGTCACCAATGTGATTAAGGATGGACCTGGCTTCTGGACCAACAAGTGTCTCATACCCATGATGTGTGAAGTCATCAGTATTCTCCACAAAGGAGATGACCCTAAGAAGATGGATTCCCTTACCAGGAGCTTTGGCTTTCCCGTGGAAGCTGCCGCACTGGTGGGATGAAGTTGGCATGGATGTAGCCAACTTCATAGAAGAGGTAGGCAAAGCTTTTAGGGAGAGGGTTGAAGACAGAAGCCTAGAGCTTCTGAAGCAGATGGCATCCCAGGGCTTCGGAGGTCATACATCTGGAAGGGCTTTCACATCTACCAGGAAGGTGTAAAAAATCAGAGTTTGAATTCTGAGATAGATAGTATTTTGGTAAACCTGAATCTGTCTCCTATCACTGACGGTTCCTCTGATGATGACATCTGGTAGTGCCTCATGACCAGACTCATGAATGAGGCCATCAAGCCTGCCAGAAGGGATGTTGGCCACACCAGCAGAAGGATATGTGAGAACAGTCATTGGACCCAGATGTCCCCTACCCAGGCCCCTCCTTGGAGGATCCTTCTTCCACTCTGTGCATCTGTGGGGAGCTCAGGAGAATGTGAACCAGCTCAGGAAGTAGAAGGCTGCCTATAAAAAGCAGCTTACCCCAAACCAGCTACTAAGTGGTCTAAAATGCTACCAGCCCTAATAAAAAGTTGTACTTGTGAACGGGCACTCACACCTGCTCCCTGGCTCACTAACTCCACCTGGATGTCATCTACATTTATCAGAGTAACCAGCAGGAAAACAAACTCTGGCACTGGCCATGCACCTTGATTAAAGTGCCTTCAGCTATAACTGTCTCTCCCTCCTGGGAAAGTCTGGCTGTGAATCAGTTTGCACTTCATGTTGGAAGGTGAAACTCTCCTGCTTGTGAAAGTTTAAACCCCAATGCCCAAAGTGGCAGAGACCCTGGGGCCATCTTTGCTGCCTATTCTTCCTGGGCCAGTGGTAGCCAACGGTGGGAAAGACATGTCTGCCCCCAGGCATGTACATGATTAACAATGAAACTAAACTCTTTATCTACCAAAAAAATGTGTATACACACTTTAAATGGGAATAGGATAAGAATCACACGGTGCATCCTTGGAGAGGTTTTAAACTTTGTGCTCATCTCTGTGATTTCATCCAGGATGAGATGCTTTTTTAACACTGTATTTGGAGGAAAGGGGAAGACAGTGTAAGAAGATTATACTCGAATTTCCCTTTATACAGCCCCCAACCCACAAGAAGTTCACTACTGCCAAGATTGGTCATTCCTGTTACAAATCCCAGGAATGTGAAGTGGCCACTGTGAAGGTTTCCTGAGCCACACAACACTGCTATGAATGGGACCTGGACATTGTTACCTGCTCCCTGCTCTCACCTCCCCGCCATTCACTCCTTCAACAAAAGGGCCATGATGATCCTTCAGTTCTCCAGGGATGATGTCACTCACTTACTTGTACCACATGAATGTCTGGGTGGATTCTGGCTTTCTGCAAATACTTACCCTAGTAAATGGTCATGTAGCTCTTGGAAAAGGCCAGCAAGAATCGTTGCACTCGTCCATTTGAAGGGTCCCTCCTCACTGGAACCTGGCCTCCCTTTCTAGATCTGGGTCCCAGATCAGAGAAATGGCTCAGGTCTGGAACCCAGGCAAAGGATTCAGACTTTCTGTTGGGTAGCCGGTTTCATCCTCCTCCTCATCTATCCTGGGGTTTTGTCTTGGTTTTTATTGTGTAAATCTAGCAGTCTCTGGATTGGCTGCCCAGCTATTTTTGATCACTGTACTTTACCACATAAAGAATCTAGTATTCAGGCTGCCTGGGTGGCTCAGTGGGTTAAAGCCTCTGCCTTTGGCTCTGGTCATGATCCCAGGGTCCTGGGATCGAGCCCCGCATCGGGCTCTCTGCTCAGAAAGGAGCCTGCTTCCCCGCCGCCACCGCCTGCTTTCTGCCTACTTGTGATCTCTGTCTGTAAAATAGATAAATAAAATTTTTTAATAAAAAGAATCTAGTGTTCAAAACTTAGGGAACAATGGGTTTTTGTAAAAATTGGAAGTGGGTCCACCCAAGAGCCCAGAAGCCAGAGCAGGACATAGAAGACAGAGCAGGACTAGGAGATAGGAAAGGAAGGAGAGGGATGGATAGTGAGGGAGGGACTAATTATGACAAAACCAGAGGCCGACCTCTTTCCTGAGGGGAAAGTGGGATGGGGCAGACCCTCTCACCAGTCAGGACAGGACGATGTGTTCCTTTGAAGCCACTGTTCTTTTTATTTAAAAGATTTTATTTATTTGTCAGAGAGAGAGCACAAGCCGGGGAAGCTGCAGGCAGCGGGAGAAGCAGACACTCCGCTGAGCAAGGAGCCCAATGCGGGACTCGATCCCAGGACCCTGGGATCATGACCTGAGCTGAAGGCAGATAGAAGCTTAACCAACTGAGACACCCAGTGAAAGCACCAGTGGGTTCTGGCTGTTTGGCTCAATAGCTATCTCATCTCTGTGACTCAGAGAACAGAAACAGGACAGTGATTCATCCTGGAGGCTGACTTAAGAGACATGGAAAATGATAGAGAAGTGACCGAGTTCCTCATGGATCTCAAACGGAGACTGTAAGAGCTGCCTCCAGCACATGTGGGAGCACTGGGATGAGATGCAGGAGACCACAGGTAACTCAGAAGACTGGATGGAGTGCTGGTACTCGTGAGATGAGGTTGATCTACCTGACAGAGTGTGTATGTGTGTGTGTGTGTGTGTAGTGTAGTGTGGGATGTTTGTGTGTAAGTGATAGATCCAGTAGGGCTTCTTGGGAGAATAACGGCCAGAGATATGTTCTAGCATCCGTCTTTTCCCTTGTCGCCTCCTGGCATCTCTCCCTCACTGCACATACCTTTGGTCCTCTCACCCTGGATTTCTTGCTGGCCCCAAACCTGAGGGCAGCAGTCTGTTTCCAGATATTATCTTCTTTCTGTTATTTTTTCTGAGAATCATTGTGCTTTTTCCTGTCATCTGGTGTCTTGCTGGAAATCCTTCAGTGCCATCTCGACTGCCAGCTTCTGAGTACAGCCTCAGTACAGCCTCCCCATGTGTCCCCTCCTCCACTTCCATCACAGTGGGATTGACAGGTCATACTGTTACCCTTGCTTCCCCACCAGCTGTGTGACCCCTTGGCTGCAAGACCCAGCTCCTCTGGACTTCCAACCCCAGGACCTATCAGAGCAGCTGTCACAAAACCCATGTGTATAAACCAGCTGCACCGTAGGATCTCACTTTCTGTTTTTCAAAGAGCAGGGATAGCCATCCCCTGAGGTTGAACTGCCAGGAACTGCAACTATGCCCACTAGCTTTGGGCTGACAAATCATCCCACCACCCTCTAGGGTGAGTGGACCTTCCCGTGTGCAAGGATCTGCCTCTGGTTGTCCCAAATTCAGAGAGAGGTTGTGACGTGGAGCTGAGTTAGAATGTATCAGCCATAAAAAGAAAGAAATCTTGTCATTTGCAATAACATGGATGGACCTGGAGGTTATAATGCTAAGCAAAATCAGAGAAAGACAAGCACCATATGATTTCACTCACATGTGAAATTGAAGAAACAAAATAAAGCAGGGGCACCTGGGTGGCTCAGTTAAGCTCCTGACTCTTGGTTTCAGCTCAGGTCATGAGGTCAGTGTCCTGAGATGGAGTCCACGTTCAATGGGCATAGGGGCCCATGTTCAATGCAGAAACTGCTTGTCACCCCACTCTCTCTCTCTTTCTCTCATAAATAGATAAAATATGAAAGAAAGAAAGAAAGAAAGAAAGAAAGAAAGAAAGAAAGAAAGAAAGAAAGAAAGAAAGAAAGAAAGAAAGAGAGAGAGAGGGGCTCCTGGGTGGCTCAGTCAATTAAGCATCTGCCTTCACCTCTGGTCATGATCCTGTGGCCCTGGGATCGAGTCCCAAATCGGGCTCCCTGCTCAGTGGAGAATCTACTTCTCTCTCTCCCTCTGCCCTTCCCCCCAAGCTATCTCTTTCTCTCTCTGCTCTCTCTCTCTTTCAAATACATAAAATCTTAAAACAAACAAACCCCAAAGGAGCAAATGGTGGGGGGGAGAGGGAAAGAGAGAGCAAAGCCTAGAAAGAGACTCTTAATTATAAAGAACAAACTGACGGTTACTAGAGGGAAAGTGTTGGGGGTGGTGGGGGAAATAGGTCATGGGGATTAAGGAGCACACTTGTGATGAGCACTGGGTAATGTATGGAAATGCTGAATCACTATATTGTACACCTGAATCTAATATAACCTTGTATGTTTACTAATTGGAATTTAAATAAAAAACTTAGAGGTACCTGGGTGGCTCAGTCAGATCTGTCCCCCTTAGCACCCCATCATCATATAAGCTGCCGTTTTCTTGTTGCCTCTCTGCATGGGCTCCTGTCCTTTAAACAGTGTCAATCTAGCTATCATTTGCACTCACGTGCTCCTGGCTCACCTTGTGCTAAGTCAGCAGATTTTTTTCTTAAGATTTTATTCATTTATTTGAGAGAGAGAGGAGAGGAGGAGGACCAGAGGGAGAGGGACAAGCCGGATCTGCTGAGCAGATCCATCTGCAGGACTCGATCCCAGGATGATTAGCTTATGACCTCAGGCAAAATCAAGAGCCAGATGCTTAACCAACTGAGTCACCCAGGTGGCACAAGTCAACTGAATTCTAAACGTCCAGGCTCCAAGTCTCACTGGTTATACCAGCTTACAGAATCCAGTCCACCTGGTTTTCAAAGCCAATTATTATAGGGATTAATCTTCCCTTTGGGAGGGGAAGAGTCCAAGATGGCAGAGAGTTAGGAAGCCTTAGATTTATCTGGCCCCTGTAATTCTGCTAGATAGCTATCCTATCATTCTGAACACTTAGGAACTCAACCAGAGTTCTAAGAAAAGAACTGCTGCAATTCTACAACTAGAAAAGCAAACACTATCTGTGAGGCAAGAGGTGTAGAGAAGTGAATCCCAGGAGATAAATGGAAAGATAAGCTACTGGGGGGCCGGAGGAGCCTCCAGAGGTCAGCTTTCAGAAAGTGAGAGTGCAGCAGAGCAGTTTGAACTTTTAGAGTCTACTCTGGTGAGGGACCACCCTGCCTGGAAGGCACTCAGTTTCTGAAGTGGGGCAGAATTCTAGTTGGAGCAGTGTGGTCTCAGGATCCCTTGGGTCACAGAAAGGGTGGGGGTGCCTGAGTGTGGCAGAGCTCCCAAGCAGCGGAGCAGGGAAGCCAGCTGCAATCAGTGAGCCCAGGAGTGGCCTCTCAGACACATGTTGCCATATACCTCAATCCACGAAGCATGGCGTAGTCTGACATCTGTTCTCCAAGCAGGGGTCCATCAGGTGGAGAACCATGTGAGACCACCCTTCCTCCCCATGAAGTGTGGAGCAGGAGCACACTGCATGGGTCTGCAGGGTTCAGAGACTCAAAATGCGGTTGTGTGCCTGAGAAAGAAACACTCCGTCACAGGCTGGGTGAGCAGAGAGGAAAGCAGATGACAGAGACCGGGGAGATGGGAGTGATTGATTGCTTCTCCCTGAGGGTGCAGAGAGGAAAGGAGACTCAGTTTGGGGGGCTGCTATGTTCATTTTCATCTAAAGCCGCAAGGAAACCCTTCAGAGAACAAAAGCCACAGACAGCAATCTGGAGCAGAGACTTAGGCTGGCCCCCTAGCAAGGCCAGTATAATTCTGCCCTGGGAAAAGACACTTGAGAATCAATGCAACAGATCCCTCAGCCCAGAAAATCAGCAAGAACATCCAGCCAAGACCAAGTTTACAGATCAATGAGAACCACAGAACTCCAGTGCTAGGGGAAAATAGTATACAGAATTCATGGTTTTTTTTCTCATGATGCCTTAGTCTTTCTAATTTAATTTATTTTTTCTTTCCTTTTTCAACCAATTTATTTTATCAACTCCATTTTTTTTCATTTTTACAGTTACATTTTGTCCTTTCATTGTATGTTTCTCTGCAATTTGGGGATGCACTTTCTTCTAACAGACCAAAATACAAACAGAATCTAGTGTATGGCTCTGTTCCCTTCATCTGTCTGTTTATAGTCTATTTTTTTAAAACTCTTCCTTGATTTTCATATTTTCCATTACATTTTATCCTTCATAGTATGCACTTTTATATTTGTATGTATGTAAGTTTTTCTCCCTTTACAATGTTGGGATATAGTTTCTTCTAACAAACAGGCCAAAATACACTCAAGAGATACTTATTGCTGTGTTCTCTTCACCTGGCTGTTTATATTCTCCCTCTCTCTTTCTCTCTCTTTGTTTCTTTCAGTTTCCTATCTCTCTTGATTTGTTTAGTGTATGTTTCCCTGGGATCATTGTTGCCATTTCATTAAGATGCCTGTATTCCTGCTCCCCTTTCTCTATTTAGATGGTATTTAAGACAATTCTAAATGGCCTCAGAAATTATTTTTTCCCTGGGCCTCACCCATGTGCACATGAGGTGTACATAGTAACAAACTTATGTTTCTTTTTCTCTTGTCAATCTGTCTTATGACAGAGGTCTTGGCCAAGAACTCAGAAGGGTGGAGTGAAAATTACTTATCGTCCCCTGCAATACTATTATTAAAAGAAAAAAAAAACTTTCCATTCCCAAACTGAGGGTTTATCTGGCTTGTGCCATGGTGGCCATGAGAACATGGCCCTCAGGTCTTCAACTACAGGGCACTCACTTGACCACGGGTCCCAGGGCCACACTCTGAAGCCCATTGCTGTGGATGCACCAAGGGCACTCTCCCTAGGGCCACTCCCAGCCTGACAGGGTACGAAGGCAGGCCTCTTCCTGAGAGACACAGGACTCCTCTGGTGGCCCACTTCTCCTTAGGGACTGTCCTGAGACCTTGAGGGGCTTTCCCTAGGCTAGATGGCAGTACAGGATGCCATCACACAAACTCTGCCCCTCCTGCACTTGGAGTCTGAACCACTTTGATCTGAATGGTCTCGAAGACCCCCCAGACTTCCACCATTATTCTCACGGGGGCTTCACCCATTGACATCCCTGCATGTTAATCTCATCGAGGTTTCTGCTTCTCAGGACTAACCATCAGATGGATCCATTGCCTGAAAATCTATGTCATTATATTCCAAGTTCTGATGACCACTAACATTGCACATTTCCTCTAAACATCAAAAGTGATAAGCTGTATTATTTAGTCATTGGGGCTCTTAAATTCTTCTGTAAATTCAACTTATTGAATGGGTTTTCATTTTATGTAAGTAATTTGGCAATGCTATAAAATGACATTATTTGTTTGGTCATAGCTCTGGAAAATAGAAATCGCTTCAAAATGTTATTCATTTGTCAAACCTTGAAAAAGTTTCACATCTTTCGGCCTATTCTGAATCTTTGTTTCAGTTGGCACAGGAATTCATAAGAAGGTAGGAAGCACCGACTCTTATTTGAAAGGTGTAGGGAGGTAAAATGATTAATAACCAAAGTTCAAGATTCTTTGGTAGACCAGTTCTTGAGTAAATTTCTCAGTTCCCGTGGAAGATGGTCCTGAGCTTCCTGCTTCTCAAGAGCACCACAATGTCCGGGAAGGGGACGCCATCTGTGTCATCACAGCTGAATAGCTCCACACAGTCCTTTGCCTACAGGTGCACAAGTTCTCATGTGTACCAAGGACCCACCTGAAGGTCCAGCCTGATCTTTTGATGTAATATAATGGGTTATCGATTTACAACACCAAAAAGAAGTAACTTTGCAAAACCAAAATCGAATTGAAAACTAATCAAGTCTCCAGATCTAACATCCGGTTTATAGAAAATATTGTCAGCAGAACAATAGAAACAGGCACAGGGATTCCAGCAGCCAAGTCCAAGATATGAAAATTCTATAAGACCATCTTCTTTCTTCAACACATTAAGTACCAGGAGAAAAATAAGAAGGCGGAGCATAAAAACGAAACCAAGCTGTCCAAGACTGGACTGAGTCATGAGCGTGGAATTGGAACAAAGAGAGTGAGCACCGCTGAGGGAAACAGGTGGGGGCTGGATGGGGAGAAAAGATCCTTTTAAGTCCCAGACTCTGTGACACCGTAAGGAACACTGAGCAGGGTTGGGCTGCAAGAGGGAAGAGCGTCCCTTCTCCATCCCCCCATCCTCAGCCCCGGATCCTCAACCTGATCCCCTCTCCAACTGTCTGAGGTTTAGGGACAATGGCAAATTCTCCAGACCACGCAGTGTGTCCACTGCTGCCAGGTGCATTCATTTGACATTCTGTTCATTGTTACAAGAGGAGCATGGGGCTGGGTAGAGGGTGAACTGCAAGAGCGTTAGACAGTCTCTGCCCTCCAGGGCCTTACAGTCTAGCCGGACATGCAGGATGGTTAGCAGAAAGCCAACAGGCAATGCTTCGGGGCTTGTGGTCAATGAATACGGGACATGTCCTGGTCAGAGGCCTTCTGTGAAGAGGTCAGGACTTAGCAACGGAGGGGTGAAGAGTGGGAGGATTTAAAGGAGGAGTCCTAAATCAAGACTCCGCTTTCCAGAATGTCCAGAGAGCGAGGGGAGCAGTGTGAGGAAGGATTGCCACTTTGGGGGGACAAGAGTCGAAAGTAGAGAGTAGGCTGGGCTCTCCAGGACCTGAGTGGGAAGGGCTTCCCTGGTCACTGCCCTGGGAATCCACAATTCCCACTAAAACACATGTGGAAGACAGACAGACACACACACCTGAATGAAGAAAGAGGCAAAGCCATATGCATTCGTTTCCCAAGATGTAAAAAAGGATGAAAAGGACCTGCGTGTCTTCCTTCACCAAGACGGAGATGTTCCCAGCAGGACCAACGGGACATAGCAGAGCATGACCATGATGAATTCAGTGAGAGAGAAGAGACTGTGCGCTCCAAGAATTATCCCCATCCGTGTTTCCAAGCCAGAGCAATAGCAAGGATGTCATCCAGGGACGCCTGGGTGGCTCAGTGGGTTAAGCATTTGACTGTCGAAGTCAGTTCAGGTCTGGATCTTAGAGTTGAGAGCTCCAGCCCTTTGGTAGAGGCCTACTGAAAAAAAAAAATCTTAAAAAAAAGAATGTGTATCACCTAGGGGTCAGAGACAGGCATTGTGTGACACCAGGCCTGAAGCCGTTCCCTCCTCCTGACCCTCGAGGTCTTGCTCCTCGTTGGAAGATGGGACCCCCCGCAGCAGAAGCAGGAGGGAAGGAGGGGATTCTGGGCTCGGGACTCACCTCCATCATGTATTGTCCACAGCTTGTGTGGACTTCCGTGGTGACACCAGGGACCCAGAATTTAACAGTTCCGGATGACAAAGGCCCTCCCCCCAGCCAGTCACATGCAGCCCCTTGAACTGTTTCTGGGCAGTTTGGGACTCCAGGGTTGTCTGTTGCCCTACAGGATCCAAGGGCCAGCCTTTCTCTGCAGGGTTCTCAACTGCCAAGGAGGCAAATGCAGATTGAAAAATGAGCAGGAACACAACATTCAGCGTTGCTCACCCACTGTTTTCTCTTACTTTCACTGTCCAGGGGCAAACTCTTTCCCCAATTTGTCATTTAACAGACCCAACTTGGTTTTCCGTTTTAGTAATTACATAGAGGGCTATCCTGCTCTTCAGTACTTTGGTCCACTCACCGGTGAATCATGGATCTCCTTCCCTGTCCCACACGCGTCTCCTTTTTTTTTTTTTTTTTTAACAGTTGCATAGAATGTCCTATGGTCTGCACTCAACACTTGGAAAATACTTTCTTAAGGAGACTGATTCCCTTTCCCCCACTTCATCAGTCTAATTTATTGGAGAAAACCCTGGTATGTAATGAATCTATCCTATGTCATGAATCCAATCTATGTCATGAATAACTGCTCACCTATGCATTTAATCAGGTTCCTGCTCTGTGTCCTCTGTCAGCAGGGATGAAATTCTCACTGAGGTCAGTTCCTGTGACCTGTGGTTCAGATGAGGAACTGCACTTGGCACAGAGCCTGAGGCCACATTGAATGCAGAGATGAGGTCAGCAAAGGCTGCCAGTTTTCCCTGCCTCCCAGGCTCCCCGTCCTCAGCCCTACCACACTGCCTAGTAGACACTTATTAAACAAATGTATATTCAGTAAATGTCCCTTTTCTGCTCTTAATGAAAAGGGTTATCAGTCCAACATCATCAATAGATGCTAAAATCATGAGCTGAATGGTTTTGGGGGAACAGGATATTCACATAGAGAATAAATTTTGACCTACATTTTTCAAAAAGATTTATTCATTTATTTTAGAGAGAGAGCACACATGCTAGCCTGAGTGAGTAGCGGGAGGGTCAGAGGGAGAGGGAGAGAAGCAGACTCCCCAGTGAGCACAGAGCCTGACTCAGGGGGCTCCATCCCACAGCCCTGAGATCAGGACCTGAGCCAAGACCATGAGTCAGACGCTTAATGGACAGAGCTACCCAGGGCCCCTCCAACCACATGTTTAACATGCAAATGTTACACAACTAAACTCAGCTTTTGTCACCATCATCATCATCATATTTGTGAGTCTTTGTATCTGTTGAAATTCTGGAGACTGGCTTGGGACTAACTCACCTGGCTTTCTTTTACCCGGGCTGAACAAAACCTCCACCTCATTATGCATGAGGCTATGAGGTTGCCTCAGTCTGTATTTTAAGCTCTCAATCCAATGGTGGCCATGACCAAGACCGCCTTAATGTTCTAGTTTCCAGCTGGACTAAACTTAAAATAATCTCCTTCCTGGCTCCAGGCTCCTGATCTCCCTTTTCTTAGAATATTTATTTATTTTTATTTTTTCTTTTTACCTTTTAAGTAGGCCCCATGCCCAGCATGGAGTCCAACACAAGGCTTAAACTCATGACCCTGAGATCAAGTCCTGAGCTGCTATCAGGAGTCAGATGCATAGCTTTACCAAGAGTGAACCACCCAGGAGCCCCTAGAAAGCTTTTCTGAAAAACTTAGTAACTGTAAATTCTTTCTCCTGTTAACAGCATTATAACGTATGACTATCTTTCTTAAGGCCTGGGGAGCCATCTTTTTCAAATGTGAACATCAAAGGAGATAGGGTCCTCACCTCCCAGTCTCTGCAGGAGGGAAGGAGACTTTGTTTGATAAGAAGATCATCAACTGCAACACTTAAGCAACAGAAACACTTTCTACTTCTTCTTTTTTTTTTTTTTGAAAGAAGTAGCATGATTTTATTGAAAAGTTTTAGTACAGGGTTGTATCATCTTAAAATCCTCTGTTCTAAACCAGTACAAGCACTGCAAATGACAGACTCCTGAAACTAATAGGCATCTAAACAGAGGTGAGTTCTACCAGTATCTGCAAGTTGATTAATGCACCTTCCATTGGAGAATGAGCAGCATTGGTGTATGTGTATTTCTGTGGTTCCCTTTCCTGTCTGGATACACATGAGTCCTGTCCCATTCAGCTGAGTTGAACAGAACTGATAAATCTGGTGGTTTCGCTTAATGTTTGCATACAAGCAGCAAGGGCTACACAACTTTTGGGCCGCTCCTGAGGCCACCTTCATCTTTTTGAACTGAAACCATCAAATACTTGAGGTCTACATTGCCAGTGTATGGGGCCAAGTCTAGTAGGATTAACTAATATATCAGAACTACTTGAAAACAAAAGGGAAGGCTAAAAGAAAAACTCAGTTGTTAATTCAATAATGGTCATGCAAATTTTTATCTGAAGATAATTTTGAAACTACCTCTCTCTTTTAGCCTCAATCTTAAGAAGAAATATTATGTTTAAATCAATTTTTTTCAGTCATATCAATGTGTCTATGCTTGTATGCCGATGCTGTCTACCTGTGCATGTTTGTAACTGTATTTTCATTGGTTTGTGCATAGAATTCCAAGAAACATATATCCCTCATTAATGGAAACTAAAAATTACATACATCTGAGAAGACTCTTCACATGATCACAGCAACTCTTCCTAGATAGAGTCAATCTATATGACATAGCTGACTCTACCAGGCTAGAATACCATTGTTTGTCTCAAAAACCATTTTAAGGAACAGGAAAATGCTAGTCTCTGCCACGACCAAAATGAACATTTTCTCCCAGTTCTGGAGAATGGACGTCCATGACCAAGATGCAGGCAGTTTGGTGCTCCTAAAACGTCTCTCCTGGGCTCCCACATGGAATCCTTCCTGCTATGTCTTCACGTGGACTTTCTCTGTGTGCACCCACTTCTGATGTCCCTTACCCTTCTCAGAAGGCACCAGTCCAACTGGATCAGGACCCCACCCATATGACCTCATTCATCCTTACTTACCCCCTTACAGACCCTGTCTCCAAATACAGTTACCCTGGGGGTTAGGATTTCAAACTATGACTCTTCAGGGGACACAGTGGAGTCCATAACAGCGACTAAATTTGACAGGAGCCACTAATTACAGAGTGGTCTAATTACAGAGAAGTACATTTAAAAGCTCAGGAAACAACTCCATGTGCTCAACACATCCTGTTGCTCAACCTCCAGGACTTTCCACTAGATTCCCCACCTCTTAAACACCTTCTGCCCCTTGTTTCAGTGGAGTGGAGTTCAGGCTGAGTACAGGCCTCCCTCCCCTATTACAACAGCCTTCAGTAAAGTCTTCCTGGTCTGTTCAATGGCATCTAGTACACTTTTGCTTTCACAAGTGGTATGTACAGATGTAGTCGGGTTCTCTTTCCTACTAAGATCCATGATAAGTTTCTGCATACCTTCCTTCCAAAAGTTACCCTGATTGTTATGGGTGTCTGTGCTTTATTTAGCAGAAATTACCTTGTTCCTTCAGAGCTCTAAGGGAATTATACTGTGTTGGTACCAGAATAATTTTAGGAGTATATTTCCCCGAAACATTTATAAGATAATTTGTAAACATCCAGAGAAATTGCTAGAATTTTATAGGGAACACCAGTATACCAATCCCCTAAGATGCTACAGTTAACATTGCACTATATGCCTTATCACAGAATATCCACCCAGTCATTCTTCCCTTCTTCCTTCAAAGTGTCCTATTTTTGATGCATCTCAAAGTGGAAAACATTACAAAGTTGGTCCCAAGTGCTTTAACATGCATGTCCAAAACTAAAGTTCTTGTCTGCCTCTGAATGTGACCAAAAGGAATTAGTGAATCTTACGATAGCCAGGTTGTCATAAATCATTAATATTAACAAGGAACTATGACATACTCATCTTAATAAAATATTAGATAATGCTAGTCTATTGCATTCCAAGTTTACTGGGATCCTTCTAATTTGATGTTCATAGTGTTTCTGTGTAGATGTAATCCCCTCCTGTTGGCTTCTCAAACTTTGGGAGGGAAGTTGTGTGGAGCAAGGCCAGAAGTCTGTGCCCCCACAGAGAAGGGGAAGGGTAAGCCAGGGGGGAACAGCACATGAACACACTTGCACTGTATACCCAGGCCTTCCAGTGTGGCCTACTTGCTGATTCCACCCTCGTGTTCATCTTTGTTCTGACTCTGTCTCATCTCTTTGTCTAGATTATTTTATTACTTTTTCTGTCTGAACAAGTGGTAAAATTCCTGTAGGGCTCAGATAGTGTCACCTGCATTTTCCCAACCATTTCTGATGGAATTAATTTCCTCTCTTCTATGTTCTAAGAGTTCTGGCCTACTGTACGAATACCAACCAGTGTTCTAGGTGCATGGACATCTAGCTGGCTCTCACCCTGGGTGCATTAGTTCTCATAGTTCTTTTCCTCAGAGAAAATGGAAAATTATTGTTCCCTTGACTCTCTAGGAGAATATCTTAAACATTCTAGATGTTCAGTGAATGTTTAAGGAATTGATGTACTGAATTACTTTGGACATAGCTGGTGCGGAGGATAGCCTCTCCTTGGTGTTAGGGAGTTGACAAAAGCCTTCACTGGATGTCTCTCAAGCCTATAATCCATGGCCCTAAGCATGTCTCTGTTCTCCTGAGCACCCGCTCCCCTGCTCACCCTTCCTCACTGAGTCCCCTCTTGATCTATAACTAACTAGGTATATAAGAACTCCTGCTCTTTCCTCTGAAATTTCATGTTTTGGACAACCTTGGCTCTGAAGGGGAGAGAAGATCCCTGGTATTTCACTTTTCCTTGGAGTCCCTACTGGTAGCTTCCTCAGATGTGACAGTTTCTTCAAAGCTCTTCAGACTTTCCCTGACTCTTATATTAATGTGCTCCCAGCATCCACCTACTTTCCATTTGCAAAGCCACGCACACAGTTTGTTCCACTTCCAAGTACACAAATCTGTGAATTATGATATTGAATTGCACTGAGACTGTGAATTGTGGCATTCTCTAACTCTGAAAATGGAGTAAGGTGTGAGGTGTGCAGAGACTGGGGAGAGCCTAGCCCCAAGTGGAGTTTCCCTAGGTCCTTCAACAAGTGCAGGTTTCTCTCCTGAAGACCCGAGGATCATGTGAAGGCCAGAGAGTTCAACTCAGCTCAGCTCAGTAGTAATCAAAACAATGAGCAGACAGGTTCTTGGGTGGCTCAGTGGATTAAACATCTACCTTTGGCTTGGGTTATGATCCTGGATCTGGAGGCTGAGTCCCGCACAGGTTCCCTGCTCAACAGGGAGTCAGCTTCTCCCTCTGCCCTTACCCCCACTTGCGCTCTTTCTCTCACATTGATAAATGAAAGCTTAAAAAAATGGGCAGTCATTGTTTTACTTTGTTTCTCTGCTGGACCACAGGAAGCTGTGTCTTAGCTAAGACCCTGGCCATTACCAGCTCTTACAGTGAATATTTTTTTTTTCTTAGAGTGAATATTGAAGGCACTCCCCCTTTATCCCCTGTCTTATCCTACTGGTTCCAGGTACATGGAAAAAAAATATTTCCTTGTGTTTTCCTCAATCCCAGTGCCATCCAGATGACTCCTGTTGGAGGCATTCTTTCTGGATTCTGACTCCCACTCCTGTTGTGTACTGTCCCCCTCTGTTCACAGGAGCAGCGCTGTGAAGACAAGGATGACCCAAGTAAAGGAATGGTGACAGCCTACCTACAAAATGGTTCTCAGTAATTCTGGCCTCCTGATACTCATGCCCCGTGTAATCCCCAGCCACAATGAACAGGGATGATGGGTGCAGCTGTCAGGATAGAATGCAAATACTAAAACATGACTTTCAAGTCAAGTCACAAAAGACATTGAGGTTTCCACATTTCTCTCTAGGTTCTCTCACTCTGGGGAAAGCCAACTGTCATGACTTTTTTTGTTTTGTTTTGTTTTAAGATTTTATTTATTTGAGAGAGACAGTAAGAGAGAGAATGATAGAGCACCAGCAGGGGGAGGGGCAGAGGGAGAAGGAGAAGCACACTCCATGTGGAGCAGAGAGCCTGACACAGGGCTCCGGAGATCTTGGCCTAAGCCTATGGCAGATGCTTAACTGACCTAGGCACCCAGGTACCTGTCTGACTATTGTTTTGATTATTACTGAGCTGAGCTAAACTCTCTGGTCTTCACATGATCCTCGGGTCTTCAGGAGAGAAACCTGCATTTGTTGAAGGACCTAGGGAAACTCCACTTGGGGCTATGTTCTGCCCAGTCTCCACACACCTCAGACCTTCCTCCATTTTCAGAGTTAGAGAATGCCACAACTCACAGTCTCAGTGCAATTCCATATCACAAGCCTCTCCTCATGGCAATCAGTGTGTTTGGCCCTATATTTTTTCTCCAAAACAAAACAAAAGACCTAAAATGAATACATTTACTTTGTTTTAATAGGATGTACTTGGTTCTCCAAAACCTAAATGAACTAATATTTCTATTGCGGGAGACAGTACCAATTGTGAAACCACACTGGTCAGAGTCGTTAAAACACAAAAGAAGCCATGTTTTATTCTCTCCAGGAGGAAAGTGAAGACTATATGGGAGATAAATCCTGGGAATCGATGGGAATTATGGAAATTATGGGAATGGGAATATAAAATTTAGCCAGGTGGGAAAATGGACAAAGTGATCTGTGGGGAAAGAATGAAGACAAACTAAAGAGCTTACAGGCATCTCTGAGTCAAAAATCTTGAATGAGATCAGGATGACTGGACCATGAGTTATTGTGGAAGAAGATCTTAGAGCGAAAAGAGGTGTCAGGAGAACAGGATGGAAATATCTGGAGTCATAGATGCTGCACAGAGAAAATCCACAATACATCCCACCAATAATCTATCTGCCCATCCATCCATCCATCCATCCATCTATCCATTTCTGCATTTACTAACATGTATTTTCTCTCTTCTCACCCCAAGCACAAAAGGGGTAGTTTGTAGCATTCTTAGCATTCTAGGTCCAGACCCAGAAACTGCTCCATGACAGATCCAAGGTGCTGTATGAGCCGCTCTGCCATCAGCATACATTCCAGCAGATTTAATGGTGCCTGAAGTATCAATGGTAGATAGGGATGTTATTGGTTTCTACAGATTTTTTTTTTCATTTTTCACATTGGAATAGGTTTTATTTAGATTGAAAGTTTTTCTTTTTTTTTTAATTTCTTTTCAGTGTAACAGTATTCATTGTTTTTGCACCACACCCAGTGCTCCATGCAATCCGTGCCCTCTCTAATACGCACCACCTGGTTCCCCCAACCTCCCACCCCCCGCCACTTCAAAACCCTCAGATTGTTTTTCAGAGTCCATAGTCTTTCATGGTTCACCTCCCCTTCCAATTTCCCTCAACTCCCTTCTCCTCTCCATCTCCCCTTGTCTTCCATGCTATTTGTTATGCTCCACAAATAAGTGAAACCATATGACACTTGACTCTCTCTGCTTGACTTATTTCACTCAGCATAAGCTCTTCCAGTCCCATCCATGTTGCTACAAAAGTTGGGTATTCATCCTTTCTGATGGAGGCATAATACTCCATAGTGCATTTGGACCACATCTTCCTTATCCATTCGTCCGCTGAAGGGCATCTTGGTTCTTTCCACAGTTTGGCGACCATGACCATCGGTGCTATAAACATTGGGGTACAGATGGCCCTTCTTTACACTACATCTGTATCTTTGGGGTAAATACCCAGTAGTGCAATTGCAGGGTCATAGGGAAAGTTTTTCAATTAAAATTTTAGTTTGAGATAACTATACAATGAATTCATAGACAGCTCTTACAAATAATATAGAGATGTCCCAGGTATTCTTTTTCTCGTTTCTCCCAAGGGAAACAAATTACAGATACCATAGTGCAATATCACACCCAGGATATTGACATGGATACAATCCACATCTCATTCCAAGTAAAGATGATACTGGAGCCTTTGGCAAGCCTATAGGGGTAAGGCACAGTGTCGTCCTCTTAGGATAGGGAGCAAGTCCCTGCCATCACCTACATATAGCTACTCTCTTTTCGAAAAACCAGTCTTGGCCTGCCTGGGGCCTTCATGGGGACTGAACACTGACCCTGGGCCGCCGAGTCACCAGGTGACCTGATCTGCCCCTCATGAGCTGGGTGGTAAGCACCCAGCTTTCTGGACCATCGACCTGAGGGTGGTAAGCACAGCAGCCCTCCAACAAATGGAAGCCGTAGGTACATGATCTGGCCTGATCAGGCCCCGGGGCACAAGCAAGTTCCCTGAAGAAGTTGCCTGAATGCTCGTGGTCGCCACTCCTACCCCATAGCCTCCTCTCTCTCAGTCTATATCTACGGCC